>NC_135501.1:6476350-7121985 GCF_052857255.1 Amblyomma americanum
CATGACACCGCCCCAGCGACGATGCGCTCGAAACCGTTCGTTTTCCAGGCTGCAGTCACATGGACCGTTTGTGGTGGGTGCGTTGGTTCCTGCCAGCTCACACCAGGGGTTTCTAACCCGCCATGGCCTGCCTTGGATCGTCTGCCGATGCATCTGGTTCGAGCCGGCTCATAAATCTGGCATCCTGCCTCGACGATGACCGCAGCAAACAGCATGGGACATAAACGCGCATCAGGGGCTTCGCCATTTGGGCATGAAACCGCGCCAGCGACGATACGCTCACAACCGTTCGTTTTCCAGGCTACAGTCAGATGGGCCGTTTGCGGTGGGTTTCTTGGTTCCTGTCAGCTCACATCAGGGGTTTCAAATCCGCCATGACCTGCCTTGGATCCTCTGCCGATGCATCTGGTTCGAGCAGGCTCATCAGTCTGGCAACCTGCTCGACGATGACCGCAGCAAACAGCATGACACATAAACGCGCATCAGGGGCTTCGCCATTTGGGCATGACACCGCTCCAGCGACTGTGCGCTCACAACCGTTCGTTTTCCAGGCTGCAGTCACATGGGCCGTTTGCGGTGGGTTCCTTGGTTCCTGGCAGCACACATCAGGGGTTTCAAACCCGCCATGGCCTGCCTTGGATCCTCTGCCGATGCATCTGTTTCGAGCCGGCTCATCAATCTGGCAACCTGCCTCGACGATGACCGAAGCAAACAGCATGACACATAAACGCGCATCAGGGGCTTCGCCATTTGGGCATGACACCGCGCCAGCGACGATGCGCTCACAACCGTTCGTTTTCCAGGCTGCAGTCACATGGGCCGTTTGTCGTGGGTTCCTTGGTTCCTGTCAGCTCACATCAGGGGTTTCAAAATCCGCCATGACCTGCCTTGGATCCTCTGCCGATGCATCTGGTTCGAGCTGGCTCATCAATCTGGCAACCTGCCTCGACGATGACCGAAGCAAACAGCATGGCACATAAACGCGCATCAGGGGCTTCGCCATTTGGGCATGAAACCGCGCCAGCGGCGATGCGCTCACAACCGTTCTTTTCAGGCTGCAGTCACATGGGCCGTTTGCGGTGGGTTGCTTGGTTCCTGCCAGCTCACATCAGGGGTTTCAGACACGCCATGGCCTGCCTTGGATCCTCTGCCGATGCATCTGGCTCGAGCCGGCTCATCAATCTGGCAACCTGTCTCGACGATGACCGATGCAAACAGCATGGCTCATAAACGCGCATCAGGGGCTTCGCCATTTGAGCATGACACCGCGCCAGCTACGTTGCGCTCACAACCGTTCGTTTTAGAGGCTGCAGTCACATGGGCCGTTTGCGGTGGGTTGCGTGGTTCCTGCCAGCTCACATCAGGGGTTTCAATCCCGCCATCGCCTGCCTTGGATCCTCTGCCGATGCATCTGGTTCGAGCCGGCTCATCAATCTGGCAACCTGCCTCGACGATGACCGAAGCAAACAGCATGACTCATAAACGCGCATCAGGGGCTTTGCTATTTGGGCATGACACCTCCCCAGCGACGATGCGCTCAAAACCGTTCGTTTTACAGGCTGCAGTCACATGGACCGTTTGTGGTGGGTTCGTTGGTTCCTGCCAGCTCACACCAGGGGTTTCTAACCCGCCATGGCCTGCCTTGGATCGTCTGCCGATGCATCTGGTTCGAGCCGGCTCATAAATCTGGCATCCTGCCTCGACGATGACCGCAGCAAACAGCATGACACATAAACGCGCATCATGCTGTTTGCTGCGGTCATCGTCGAGGCAGGATGCCAGATATATGAGCCGGCTCGAACCTGATGCATCGGCAGACGATCAAAGGCAGGCCATAGCAAACAGCATGACACATAAACGCGCATCAGGGGCTTCGCCATTTGGCCCCGCCGCGGTGGCTCAGTGGTTAGGGCGCTCGACTACTGATCCGGAGTTCCCGGGTTCGAACCCGACTGCGGCGGCTGCGTCTTTATGGAGGAAAAACGCTAAGGCGCCCGTGTGCTGTGCGATGTCAGTGCACGTTAAAGATCCCCAGGTGGTCGAAATTATTCCGGAGCCCTCCACTACGGACCCATTTGTTCCTCTCCTCTTTCACTCCCTCCTTTATCCCTTCCCTTACGGCGCGGTTCAGGTGTCCAACGATATATGAGACAGATACTGCGCCATTTCCTTTCCACCAAAAACCAATTATTATTATTATTATTATTCGCCATTTGGGCATGACACCGCACCAGCGACGATGCGCTCACAACCGTTCGTTTTAGAGGCTGCAGTCACATGGGTCGTTTGCGGTGGGTTGCTTGGTTCCTGCCAGCTCACATCAGGGGTTTCAATCCCGCCATCGCCTTTCTTGGATCCTCTGCCGATGCATCTGGTTCGAGCCGGCTCATCAATCTGGCAACCTGCCTTGACGATGACCGAAGCAAACAGCATGGCACATAAACGCGCATCAGGGGCTTCGCCATTTGGGCATGAAACCGCGCCAGGGACGATGCTCTCACAACCGTTCGTTTTCCAGGCTGCAGTCACATGGGCCGTTTGCGGTGGGTTCCTTGGTTTCTGCCAGCTCACATCAGGGGTTTCAAACCCGCCATGGCCTGCCTTTGATCCTCTGCCGATGCATCTGTTTCGAGCCGGCTCATCAATCTGGCAACCTGCCTCGACGATGACCGAAGCAAACAGCATGACACATAAACGTGCATCAGGGGCTTCGCCATCTGGGCATGACACCGTGCCAGCGACGGTGCGCTCACAACCGTTCCTTTTCCAGGCAGCACTCTCATGGGCTGTTTGCGGTAGGTTGCTTTGTTCCTGCCAGCTCACATCAGGGGTTTCAATCCCGCCATCGCCTGCCTTGGATCCTCTGCCGATGCATCTGTTTCGAGCCGGCTCATCAATCTGGCAACCTGCCTCGACGATGACCGAAGCAAACAGCATGGGACATAAACGCGCATCAGGGGCTTCGCCATTTGGGCGTGAAACCGCGCCAGCGACGATACGCTCACAACCGTTCGTTTTCCAGGCTGCAGTCACATGGGCCGTTTGCGGTGGGTTCCTTGGTTCCTGTCAGCTCACATAAGGGTTTTCAAATCCGCCATGACCTGCCTTGGATCCTCTGCCGATGCATCTGGTTCGAGCAGGCTCATCAGTCTGGCAACCTGCTCGACGATGACCGCAGCAAACAGCATGGCACATAATGGCGCATCAGGGGATTCGCCATTTGGGCATGACACCGCGCCAGCGGCGATGCGCTCACAACCGTTCCTTTTTCAGGCTGCAGTCACATGGGCCATTTGCGGTGGGTTGCTTGGTTCCTGCCAGCTCACATCAGGGGTTTCAATCCCGCCATCGCCTGCCTTGGATCCTTTGCCGATGCATCTGGTTCGAGCCGTCTCATCAATCTGGCAACCTTCCTCGACGATGACCGAAGCAAACAGCATGACACATAAACGCGCATCAGGGGCTTCGCCATTTGGGCATGACACCGCGCCAGCGACTGTGCGCTCACAACCGTTCGTTTTCCAGGCTGCAGTCACATAGGCCGTTTGCGGTGGGTTCCTCTGTTCCTGGCAGCACACATCAGGGGTTTCAAACCCGCCATGGCCTGCCTTGGATCCTCTGCCGATGCATCTGTTTCGAGCCGGCTCATCAATCTGGCAACCTGCCCCGACGATGACCGAAGCAAACAGTATGACACATAAACGCGCATCAGGGGCTTCGCCATTTGGGCATGACACCGCGCCAGCGACGATGCGCTCACAACCGTTCGTTTTCCAGGCTGCAGTCACATGGGCCGTTTGAGGTGGGTTCCTTGGTTCCTGTCAGCTCACATCAGGGGTTTCAAATCCGCCATGACCTGCCTTGGATCCTCTGCCGATGCATCTGGTTCGAGCTGGCTCATCAATCTGGCAACCTGCCTCGACGATGACCGAAGCAAACAGCATGGCACATAAACGCGCATCAGGGGCTTCGCCATTTGGGCATGAAACCGCGCCAGCGGCGATGCGCTCACAACCGTTCCTTTTTCAGGCTGCAGTCACATGGGCCGTTTGCGGTGGGTTGCTTGGTTCCTGCCAGCTCACATCAGGGGATTCAGACACGCCATGGCCAGCCTTGGATCCTCTGCCGATGCATCTGGTTCGAGCCGGCTCATCAATCTGGCAACCTGTCTCGACGATGACCGATGCAAACAGCATGGCTCATAAACGCGCATCAGGGGCTTCGCCATTTGGGCATGACACCGTGCCAGCGACGATGCGCTCACAACAGTTCCTTTTCCAGGCAGCACTCCCATGGGCTGTTTGGGGTGGGTTCCTTGGTTCCTGTCAGCTCACATCAGGGGTTTCAAATCCCCCATGACCTGCCTTGGATCCTCTGCCGATGCATCTGGTTCGAGCAGGCTCATCCGTCTGGCAACCTGCCTCGACGATGATCGAAGCAAACAGCATGACACATAAACACGCATCGGGGGCTTCGCAATTTGGGAATGACAACGCGCCAGCGACGATGCGCTCACAACCGTTCGTTTTCCAGGCTGCAGTCACATAGGCCGTTTGCGGTGGGTTCCTTGATTCCTGCCAGCTCACATCACGGGATTTAATCCCGCCATCGCCTGCCTTGGATCCTCTGCCGATGCATCTGGTTCGAGCTGGCTCATCAATCTGGCAACCTGACTCGACAATGAACGAAGCAAACAGCATGGTACATAAACGCGTATAAGGGGCTTCGCCATTTGGGCATGACACCGCGCCAGCGACGATGCGCTCACAACTAGACTTTCATTTGAGCTAGTTGGTTGTAGCTTCACATGGTTTACGCAAAACGCTTACAGGCGCTAAAAGACGAAGACAACCACACTCAATACTGGACAGGAGCCTGTCCTGTCTTGAGTGTGCTTGTCTTCGTCTTTTAGCGCCTGTACGCGTTTTGCGTAAACCATGTCACGCTCACAACTGTTCGTTTTCCAGGCTGCAGTGACATGGCCCGTTTGCGGTGGGTTGCTTGGTTCCTGCCAGCTCACACCAGGGGTTTCAATCCCGCCATCGCCTGCCTTGGATCCTCTGCCGATGCATCTGGTTCGAGCCGGCTTATCAATCTGGCAACCTACCTCGACGATGACCGAAACAAACACCATGACACATAAGCGCGTATCAGGGGCTTCGCTATTTGGGCATGACACCGCGCCAGCGACGATGCGCTCACAACCGTTCCTTTTTCAGGCTGCAGTCACATGGGCCGTTTTGGTGGGTTGCTTGGTTCCTGCCAGCTCACATCAGGGGTTTCAATCCCGCCATCGCCTGCCTTGAATCCTCTGCCGATGCATCTGGTTCGAGCCGTCTCATCAATCTGGCAACCTTCCTCGACGATGACCGAAGCAAACAGCATGACACATAAACGCGCATCAGGCGCCTCGCCATTTGGGCATCACACCGCGACAGCGAAGATGCGCTCACAGCCGTTCCTTTTCCACGATGCAGTCACATGGGCCGTTTGCGGAGGGTTCCTTTGTTCCTGCCAGCTCACATCAGGGGTTTCAATCCCGCCATAGCCTGCCTTGGATCCTCTGCCGATGCATCTTGTTCGAGCCGGCTTATCGATCTGGCAACCTGTCTCGACGATGACCGAAGCAAACAGCATGGCACATAAACGCGCATCAGGGGATTCGCCATTTGGTCATGACACCGCTCCAGCGGCGATGCGCTCACAACCGTTCCTTTTTCAGGCTGCAGTCACATGGGCCGTTTGCGGTGGGTTGCTTGGTTCCTGCCAGCTCACATCAAGGGTTTCAGTCACGCCATGGCATGCCTTGGATCCTCTGCCGATGCATCTGGTTCGAGCCGGCTCATCAATCTGGCAACCTGCCTCGACGATGACCGAAGCAAACAGCATGACACATAAACGCGCATCAGGGGCTTCGCCATTTGGGCATGACACCCCGCCAGCTACGATGCGCTCAGAACCGTTCGTTTTCCAGGATGGAGTCACATGGGCCGTTTGCGGTGGGTTCCTTGGTTCCTGCCAGCTCACATCAGGGGTTTCAATCCCGCCATCGCCTGCCTTGGATCCTCTGCCGATGCATCTGGTTCGAGCCGGCTCATCAATCTGGCAACCTGCCTCGACGATAACCGAAGCAAACAGCATGGCACATAAACGCGCATCAGGGGCTTCGCCATTTGGGCATGAAACCGCGCCAGGGACGATGCGCTCACAACCGTTCGTTTTCCAGGCTGCAGTCACATGGGCCGTTTGCGGTGGGTTCCTTGGTTTCTGCCAGCTCACATCAGGGGTTTCAAACCCGCCATGGCCTGCCTTTGATCCTCTGCCGATGCATCTGTTTCGAGCCGGCTCATCAATCTGGCAACCTGCCTCGACGATGACCGAAGCAAACAGCATCACGCATAAACGTGCATCAGGGGCTTCGCCATCTGGGCATGACATCGTGCCAGCGACGGTGCGCTCACAACCGTTCCTTTTCCAGGCAGCACTCTCATGGGCTGTTTGCGGTGGGTTCCTTGATTCCTGCCAGCTCACATCAGGGGATTTAATCCCGCCATCGCCTGCCTTGGATCCTCTGCTGATGCATCTGGTTCGAGCTGGCTCATCAATCTGGCAACCTGCCTCGACGATGACCGAAGCAAACAGGATGGTACATAAACGCCTATAAGGGGCTTCGCCATTTGGTCATGACACCGCGCCAGCGACGATGCGCTCACAACAAGACTTTCATTTGAGCTCGTTGGTTGTAGCTTCACATGGTTTACGCAAAACGCTTACAGGCGCTAAAAGACGAAGACAAGCACACTCAATACTGGACAGGAGCCTGTCCTCTCTTGAGTGTGCTTGTCTTCGTCTTTTAGCGCCTGCACGCGTTTTGCGTAAACAATGTCACGTTCACAACTGTTCGTTTTCCAGGCTGCAGTGACATGGCCCGTTTGCGGTGGGTTGCTTGGTTCCTGCCAGCTCACACCAGGGGTTTCAATCCCGCCATCGCCTGCCTTGGATCCTCTGCCGATGCATCTGGTTCGAGCCGGCTCATCAATCTGGCAACCTACCTCTACGATGACCGAAACAAACACCATGACACATAAGCGCGTATCAGGGGCTTCGCTATTTGGGCATGACACCGCGCCAGCGACGATGCGCTCACAACCGTTCCTTTTTCAGGCTGCAGTCACATGGGCCGTTTGCGGTGGGTTGCTTGGTTCCTGCAAGCTCACATCAGGGGTTTCAATCCCGCCATCGCCTGCCTTGGATCCTCTGCCGATGTGTCTGGTTCGAGCCGTCTCATCAATCTGGCAACCTTCCTCGACGATGACCGAAGCAAACAGCATGACACATAAACGCGCATCAGGCGCTTCGCCATTTGGGCATGACACCGCGCCAGCGAAGATGCGCTCACAGCCGTTCCTTTTCCACGATGCAGTCACATGGGCCGTTTGCGGAGGGTTCCTTTGTTCCTGCCAGCTCACATCAGGGATTTCAATCCCGCCATCGCCTGCCTTGGATCCTCTGCCGATGCATCTGGTTCGAGCCGGCTTATCGATCTGGCAACCTGTCTCGACGATGACCGAAGCAAACAGCATGGCACATAAACGCGCATCAGTGGATTTGCCATTTGGTCATGACACCGCGCCAGCGGCGATGCGCTCACAACCGTTCCTTTTTCAGGCTGCAGTCACATGGGCCGTTTGCGGTGGGTTGTTTGGTTCCTGCCAGCTCACATCAAGGGTTTCAGTCACGCCATGGCCTGCCTTGGATCCTCTGCCGATGCATCTGGTTCGTGCCGGCTCATCAATCTGGCAACCTGCCTCGACGATGACCGAAGCAAACAGCATGACACATAAACACGCATCAGGGGCTTCGCCATTTGGGCATGACACCCCGCCAGCTACGATGCGCTCAGAACCGTTCGTTTTCCAGGATGGAGTCACATGGGCCGTTTGCGGTGGGTTCCTTGGTTGCTGCCAGCTCACATCAGGGGTTTCAATCCCGCCATCGCCTGCCTTGGATCCTCTGCCGATGCATCTGGTTCGAGCCGGCTCATCAATCTGGCAACCTGCCTCGACGATGACCGAAGCAAACAGCATGGCACATAAACGCGCATCAGGGGCTTCGCCATTTGGGCATGAAACCGCGCCAGGGACGATGCGCTCACAACCGTTCGTTTTCCAGGCTGCAGTCACATGGGCCGTTTGCGGTGGGTTCCTTGATTCCTGCCAGCTCACATCAGGGGATTTAATCCCGCCATCGCCTGCCTTGGATCCTCTGCCGATGCATCTGGTTCGAGCTGGCTCATCAATCTGGCAACCTACCTCGACGATGACCGAAGCAAACAGCATGGTACATAAACGCGTATAAGGGGCTTCGCCATTTGGGCATGACACCGCGCCAGCGACGATGCGCTCACAACTAGACATTCATTTGAGCTAGTTGGTTGTAGCTTCACATGGTTTACGCAAAACGCTTACAGGCGCTAAAGACGAAGACAAGCACACTCAATACTGGACAGGAGCCTGTCCTGTCATGAGTGTGCTTGTCTTCGTCTTTTAGCGCCTGTACGCGTTTTGCGTAAACCATGTCACGCTCACAACTGTTCGTTTTCCAGGCTGCAGTGACATGGCCCGTTTGCGGTGGCTTGCTTGCTTCCTGCCAGCTCACACCAGGGGTTTCAATCCCGCCATCGGCTGCCTTGGATCCTCTGCCGATGCATCTGGTTCGAGCCGGCTCATCAATCTGGCAACCTACTTCGACGATGACCGAAACAAACACCATGACACATAAGCGCGTATCAGGGGCTTCGCTATTTGGGCATGACACCGCGCCAGCGACGATGCGCTCACAACCGTTCGTTTTCCAGGCTGCAGTCACATGGACCGTTTGTGGTGGGTTCCTTGGTTCCCGCCAGCTCACATCAGGGGTTTCAAACCCGCCATGGCCTGCCTTGGATCCTCTGCCGGTGCATCTGGTTCGAGACGGCTCATCAATCTGGCAACCTGCTCGACGATGACCGCAGCAAACAGCATGACACATAAACGCGCATCAGGGGCTTCGCCATTTGGGCATGACACCGCGCCAGCGAAGATGCGCTCACAACCGTTCCTTTTCCAGGATGCAGTCACATGGGCCGTTTGCGGTGGGTTCCTTTGTTCCTGACAGCTCACATCAGGGGTTTCAATCCCGCCATCGCCTGCCATGGATCCTCTGCCGATGCATCTGGTTCGAGCCGGCTTATCGATCTGGCAACCTGTCTCGACGATGACCGAAGCAAACAGCATGGCACATAAACGCGCATCAGGGGATTCGCCATTTGGGCATGACACCGCGCCAGCGGCGATGCGCTCACAACCGTTCCTTTTTCAGGCTGCAGTCACATGGGCCGTTTGCGGTGGGTTGCTTGGTTCCTGCCAGCTCACATCAAGGGTTTCAATCCCGCCATCGCCTGCCTTGGATCCTCTGCCGATGCATCTGGTTCGAGCCGTCTCATCAATCTGGCAACCTTGCTCGACGATGACCGAAGCAAACAGCATGACACATAAACGCGCATCAGGCGCTTCGCCATTTGGGCATGACACCGCGCCAGCGAAGATGCGCTCACAGCCGTTCCTTTTCCACGATGCAGTCACATGTCACATGGGCCGTTTGCGGAGGGTTCCTTTGTTCCTGCCAGCTCACATCAGGGGTTTTAATCCCGCCATCGCCTGCCTTGGATCCTCTGCCGATGCATCTGGTTCGAGCCGGCTTATCGATCTGGCAACCTGTCTCGACGATGACCGAAGCAAACAGCATGGCACATAAACGCGCGTCAGGGGATTCGCCATTTGGTCATGACACCGCGCCAGCGGCGATGCGCTCACAACCGTTCCTTTTTCAGGCTGCAGTCACATGGGCCGTTTGCGGTGGGTTGTTTGGTTTCTGCCAGCTCACATCAAGGGTTTCAGTCACGCCATGGCCTGCCTTGCATCCTCTGCCGATGCATCTGGTTCGAGCCGGCTCATCAATCTGGCAACCTGCCTCGACGATGATCGAAGCAAACAGCATGAAACATAAACACGCATCAGGGCTTCGCCATTTGGGCATGACAACGCGTAAGCGACGATGCGCTCACAACCGTTCGTTTTCTAGGCTGCAGTCACATGGGCCGTTTGCGGTGGGTTCCTTGATTCCTGCCAGCTCACATCAGAGGATTTAATCCCGCCATCGCCTGCCTTGGATCCTCTGCTGATGCATCTGTTTCGAGCCGGCTCATCAATCTGGCAACCTGCCTCGACGATGACCGCAGCAAACAGCATGGCATATAAACGCGCATCAGGGGCCTCGCGACATCGGCATGACAGCGCGCCAGCGACGATGCGCTCACGTCCGTTCGTTTTCCATGCTGCAGTACCATGGGCCGTTTGCGGTAGGTTTCTTGGATCCTGCCAGCTCACATCAGTGGTTTCAAACCCGCCATGGCCTACCTTGGATCCTCTGCCGATGCATCTGGTTCGAGCCGGCTCATCAATCTGGCACCCTGCATCGACGATGACCGAAGCAACCAGCATAGAATATAAACGCGCATCAGGGGCTTCGCCATTTGGGCGTGACACCGCGCCAGCGACGATGCGCTCACAACCGTTCGTTTTCCAGGCTGCAGTCACATGGGCCGTTTGCGGTGGGTTCCTTGGTTTCTGCCAGCTCACATCAGGGGTTTCAAACCCGCCATGGCCTGCCTTTGATCCTCTGCCAATGCATCTGTTTCGAGCCGGCTCATCAATCTGGCAACCTGCCTCGAGGATGACCGCAGCAAACAGCATGACACATAAACGCGCATCAGGGGCTTCGCCATTTGGGCATGACACCGTGCCAGCGACGATGCGCTCACACCCGTTCCTTTTCCAGGCAGCAGTCACATAGGCTGTTTGCGGTGGGTTGCTTGGTTCCTGCCAGCTCACATCAGGGGTTTCAATCCCGCCATCGCCTGACTTGGATCCTCTGCCGATGCATCTGGTTCGAGCCGGCTCATCAATATGGCAACCTGCCTCGGCGATGACCGAAGCAAACAGCATGACACATAAACGCGCATCAGGGGCTTCGCCATTTGGGCATGAAACCGCGCCAGCGACGATGCGCTCACAACCGTTCGTTTTCCAGGCTGCAGTCACATGGGCCGTTTGCGGTGGGTTCCTTGGTACCTGCCAGCTCACATCAGTGGTTTCAATCCCGCCATCGCCTGCCTTGGATCCTCTGCCGATGCATCTGGTTCGAGCCGGCTCATCAATCTGGCAACCTCCTCGACGATGACTGAAGCAACCAGCATGACTCATAAACGCGCACCAGGGGCATCGCCATTTGGGCATGACACCGCACCAGCGACGATGCGCTCACAACCGTTCGTTTTCCAGGCTGCAGTCACATGGGCCGTTTGCGGTGGGATCCTTGGTTCCTGTCAGCTCACATCAGGGGTTTCAAATCCGCCATGACCTGCCTTGGAGCCTCTGCCGATGCATCTGGTTCGAGCAGGCTCATCAGTCTGGCAACCTGCCTCGACGATGATCAAAGCAAACAGCATGAAACATAAACACGCATCAGGGCTTCGCCATTTGGGCATGACAACGCGTAAGCGACGATGCGCTCACAACCGTTCGTTTTCTAGGCTGCAGTCACATGGGCCGTTTGCGGTGGGTTCCTTGATTCCTGCCAGCTCACATTAGAGGATTTAATCCCGCCATCGCCTGCCTTGGATCCTCTGCCGATGCATCTGGTTCGAGCTGGCTCATCAATCTGGCAACCTGCCTCGACGATGACCGAAGCAAACAGCATGGCACATAAACGCGCATCAGGGGCTTCGCCATATGGGCATGAAACCGCGCCAGCGACGATGCGCTCACAACCGTTCGTTTTCCAGGCTGCAGTCACATGGGCCGTTTGCGGTGGGTTCCTTGGTTTCTCCAAGCTCACATCAGGGGTTTCAAACCCGCCATGGCCTGCCTTTGATCCGTTGCCGATGCATCTTTTTCGAGCCGGCTCATCAATCTGGCAACCTGCCTCGACGATGACCGAAGCAAACAGCATGACACATAAACGCGCATCAGGGGCTTCGCCATTTGGGCATGACACCGCGCCTGCGACGATGCGCTCACAATCGTTCCTTTTCCTGGCAGCAGACAAATGGGCTGTTTACGGTGGGTTGCTTGGTTCCTGCCAGCTCACATCAGGGGTTTCAATCCCGCCATCGCCTGCCTTGGATCCTCTGCCGATGCATCTGTTTCGAGCCGGCTCATCAATCTGGCAACCTGCCTCGACGATGACCGCAGCAAACAGCATGACACATAAACGCGCATCAGGGGCTTCGCCATTTGGGCATGACACCGTGCCAGCGACGATGCGCTCACACCCGTTCCTTTTCCAGGCAGCAGTCACATGGGCTGGTTGCGGTGGGTTGCTTGGTTCCTGCCAGCTCACATCAGGGGTTTCAATCCCGCCATCGCCTGCCTTGGATCCTCTGCCGATGCATCTGTTTCGAGCCGGCTCATCAATATGGCAACCTGCCTCGACGATGACCGAAGCAAACAGCGTGACACATAAACGCGCCTCAGGGGCTTCGCCCTTGGGCATGAAACCGCGCCAGGGACAATGCGCTCACAACTAGACTTTCATTTGAGCTAGTTGGTTGTAGCTTCACATGGTTTACGCAAAACGCGTACAGGCGCTAAAAGACGAAGACAAGCACACTCAATACTGTACAGGAGCCTGTCCTGTCTTGAGTGTGCTTGTCTTCGTCTTTTAGCGCCTGTACGCGTTTTGCGTAAACCATGTCACGCTCACAACTGTTCGTTTTCCAGGCTGCAGTGACATGGGCCGTTTGCGGTGGGTTGCTTGGTTCCTGCCAGCTCACATCAAGGGTTTCAATCCCGCCATCGCCTGCCTTGGATCCTCTGCCGATGCATCTGGTTCGAGCCGTCTCATCAATCTGGCAACCTTGCTCGACGATGACCGAAGCAAACAGCATGACACATAAACGCGCATCAGGCGCTTCGCCATTTGGGCATGACACCGCGCCAGCGAAGATGCGCTCACAGCCGTTCCTTTTCCACGATGCAGTCACATGTCACATGGGCCGTTTGCGGAGGGTTCCTTTGTTCCTGCCAGCTCACATCAGGGGTTTTAATCCCGCCATCGCCTGCCTTGGATCCTCTGCCGATGCATCTGGTTCGAGCCGGCTTATCGATCTGGCAACCTGTCTCGACGATGACCGAAGCAAACAGCATGGCACATAAACGCGCGTCAGGGGATTCGCCATTTGGTCATGACACCGCGCCAGCGGCGATGCGCTCACAACCGTTCCTTTTTCAGGCTGCAGTCACATGGGCCGTTTGCGGTGGGTTGTTTGGTTTCTGCCAGCTCACATCAAGGGTTTCAGTCACGCCATGGCCTGCCTTGCATCCTCTGCCGATGCATCTGGTTCGAGCCGGCTCATCAATCTGGCAACCTGCCTCGACGATGATCGAAGCAAACAGCATGAAACATAAACACGCATCAGGGCTTCGCCATTTGGGCATGACAACGCGTAAGCGACGATGCGCTCACAACCGTTCGTTTTCTAGGCTGCAGTCACATGGGCCGTTTGCGGTGGGTTCCTTGATTCCTGCCAGCTCACATCAGAGGATTTAATCCCGCCATCGCCTGCCTTGGATCCTCTGCTGATGCATCTGTTTCGAGCCGGCTCATCAATCTGGCAACCTGCCTCGACGATGACCGCAGCAAACAGCATGGCATATAAACGCGCATCAGGGGCCTCGCGACATCGGCATGACAGCGCGCCAGCGACGATGCGCTCACGTCCGTTCGTTTTCCATGCTGCAGTACCATGGGCCGTTTGCGGTAGGTTTCTTGGATCCTGCCAGCTCACATCAGTGGTTTCAAACCCGCCATGGCCTACCTTGGATCCTCTGCCGATGCATCTGGTTCGAGCCGGCTCATCAATCTGGCACCCTGCATCGACGATGACCGAAGCAACCAGCATAGAATATAAACGCGCATCAGGGGCTTCGCCATTTGGGCGTGACACCGCGCCAGCGACGATGCGCTCACAACCGTTCGTTTTCCAGGCTGCAGTCACATGGGCCGTTTGCGGTGGGTTCCTTGGTTTCTGCCAGCTCACATCAGGGGTTTCAAACCCGCCATGGCCTGCCTTTGATCCTCTGCCAATGCATCTGTTTCGAGCCGGCTCATCAATCTGGCAACCTGCCTCGAGGATGACCGCAGCAAACAGCATGACACATAAACGCGCATCAGGGGCTTCGCCATTTGGGCATGACACCGTGCCAGCGACGATGCGCTCACACCCGTTCCTTTTCCAGGCAGCAGTCACATAGGCTGTTTGCGGTGGGTTGCTTGGTTCCTGCCAGCTCACATCAGGGGTTTCAATCCCGCCATCGCCTGACTTGGATCCTCTGCCGATGCATCTGGTTCGAGCCGGCTCATCAATATGGCAACCTGCCTCGGCGATGACCGAAGCAAACAGCATGACACATAAACGCGCATCAGGGGCTTCGCCATTTGGGCATGAAACCGCGCCAGCGACGATGCGCTCACAACCGTTCGTTTTCCAGGCTGCAGTCACATGGGCCGTTTGCGGTGGGTTCCTTGGTACCTGCCAGCTCACATCAGTGGTTTCAATCCCGCCATCGCCTGCCTTGGATCCTCTGCCGATGCATCTGGTTCGAGCCGGCTCATCAATCTGGCAACCTCCTCGACGATGACTGATGCAACCAGCATGACTCATAAACGCGCACCAGGGGCATCGCCATTTGGGCATGACACCGCACCAGCGACGATGCGCTCACAACCGTTCGTTTTCCAGGCTGCAGTCACATGGGCCGTTTGCGGTGGGATCCTTGGTTCCTGTCAGCTCACATCAGGGGTTTCAAATCCGCCATGACCTGCCTTGGAGCCTCTGCCGATGCATCTGGTTCGAGCAGGCTCATCAGTCTGGCAACCTGCCTCGACGATGATCAAAGCAAACAGCATGAAACATAAACACGCATCAGGGCTTCGCCATTTGGGCATGACAACGCGTAAGCGACGATGCGCTCACAACCGTTCGTTTTCTAGGCTGCAGTCACATGGGCCGTTTGCGGTGGGTTCCTTGATTCCTGCCAGCTCACATCAGAGGATTTAATCCCGCCATCGCCTGCCTTGGATCCTCTGCCGATGCATCTGGTTCGAGCTGGCTCATCAATCTGGCAACCTGCCTCGACGATGACCGAAGCAAACAGCATGGCACATAAACGCGCATCAGGGGCTTCGCCATATGGGCATGAAACCGCGCCAGCGACGATGCGCTCACAACCGTTCGTTTTCCAGGCTGCAGTCACATGGGCCGTTTGCGGTGGGTTCCTTGGTTTCTCCAAGCTCACATCAGGGGTTTCAAACCCGCCATGGCCTGCCTTTGATCCGTTGCCGATGCATCTTTTTCGAGCCGGCTCATCAATCTGGCAACCTGCCTCGACGATGACCGAAGCAAACAGCATGACACATAAACGCGCATCAGGGGCTTCGCCATTTGGGCATGACACCGCGCCTGCGACGATGCGCTCACAATCGTTCCTTTTCCTGGCAGCAGACAAATGGGCTGTTTACGGTGGGTTGCTTGGTTCCTGCCAGCTCACATCAGGGGTTTCAATCCCGCCATCGCCTGCCTTGGATCCTCTGCCGATGCATCTGTTTCGAGCCGGCTCATCAATCTGGCAACCTGCCTCGACGATGACCGCAGCAAACAGCATGACACATAAACGCGCATCAGGGGCTTCGCCATTTGGGCATGACACCGTGCCAGCGACGATGCGCTCACACCCGTTCCTTTTCCAGGCAGCAGTCACATGGGCTGGTTGCGGTGGGTTGCTTGGTTCCTGCCAGCTCACATCAGGGGTTTCAATCCCGCCATCGCCTGCCTTGGATCCTCTGCCGATGCATCTGTTTCGAGCCGGCTCATCAATATGGCAACCTGCCTCGACGATGACCGAAGCAAACAGCGTGACACATAAACGCGCCTCAGGGGCTTCGCCCTTGGGCATGAAACCGCGCCAGGGACAATGCGCTCACAACTAGACTTTCATTTGAGCTAGTTGGTTGTAGCTTCACATGGTTTACGCAAAACGCGTACAGGCGCTAAAAGACGAAGACAAGCACACTCAATACTGTACAGGAGCCTGTCCTGTCTTGAGTGTGCTTGTCTTCGTCTTTTAGCGCCTGTACGCGTTTTGCGTAAACCATGTCACGCTCACAACTGTTCGTTTTCCAGGCTGCAGTGACATGGGCCGTTTGCGGTGGGTTGCTTGGTTCCTGCCAGCTCACACCAGGGGTTTCAATCCCGCCATCGCCCGCCTTGGATCCTCTGCCGATGCATCTGGTTCGAGCCGGCTCATCAATCTGGCAACCTACCTCGACGATGACCGAAACAAACACCATGACACATAAGCGCGCATCAGGGGCTTCGCCATTTGGGCATGACACCGCGCCAGCGACGATGCGCTCACAACCGTTTGTTTTCCAGGCTGCAGTCACATGGACCGTTTGTGGTGGGTTCCTTGGTTCCCACCAGCTCACATCAGGGGTTTCAAACCCGCCATGGCCTGCCTTGGATCCTCTGCTGGTGCATCTGGATCGAGCCGGCTCATCAATCTGGCAACCTGCTCGACGATGACCGCAGCAAACAGCATGACACATAAACGCGCATCAGGGGCTTCGCCATTTGGGCATGACACCGCGCCAGCGAAGATGCGCTCACAACCGTTTGTTTTTCAGGCTGCAGTCACATGGGCCGTTTGCGGTGGGTTGCTTGGTTCCTGCCAGCTCACATCAGTGGTTTCAATCCCGCCATCGCCTGCCTTGGATCCTCTGCCGATGCATCTGGTTCGAGCCGTCTCATCAATCTGGCAACCTTCCTCGACGATGACCGAAGCAAACAGCATGACACGTAAACGCGCATCCGGGGCTTCGCCATTTGGGCATGACACCGCGCCAGCGACGATGCGCTCACAACCGTTCGTTTTCCAAGATGAAGTCACATGGGCCGTTTGCGGTGGGTTCCTTGGTTCCTGTCAGCTCAAATCAGGGGTTTCAAACCCGGCATGACCTGCCTTGGATACTCTGCCGATGCATCTTGTTCGAAACCGCTCATCAATCTGGCAACCTGCCTCGACGATGACCGAAGCAAACAGCATGACACATAAACACGCATCAGGGGCTTCGCCATTTGGCCATGACACCGCTCCAGCGACGATGCGCTCACCACCGTTCGTTTTCCAGGCTGCAGTCACATGGGCCGTTTGCGGTGGGTTCCTTGGTTCCTGCCAGCTCACATCAGTGGTTTCAATCCCGCCATCGCCTGCCTTGGATCCTCTGCCGATGCATCTGGTTCGAGCCGGCTCATCAATCTGGCAACCTGCCTCGACGATGACTGAAGCAAACAGCATGACTAATAAACGCGCACCAGGGGCTTCGCCATTTGGGCATGACACCGCACTAGCGACGATGCGCTCACAACCGTTCGTTTTCTAGGCTGCAGTCACATGGGCCGTTTGCGGTGGGTTCCTTGATTCCTGCCAGCTCACATCAGGGGATTTAATCCCGCCATCGCCTGCCTTGGATCCTCTGCCGATGCATCTGGTTCGAGCTGGCTCATCAATCTGGCAACCTGCCTCGACGATGACCGAAGCAAACAGCATTGCACATAAACGCGCATAAGGGGCTTCGCCATTTGGGCATGACACCGCGCCAGCGAAGATGCGCTCACAACCGTTTGTTTTTCAGGCTGCAGTCACATGGGCCGTTTGCGGTGGGTTGCTTGGTTCCTGCCAGCTCACATCAGTGGTTTCAATCCCGCCATCGCCTGCCTTGGATCCTCTGCCGATGCATCTGGTTCGAGCCGTCTCATCAATCTGGCAACCTTCCTCGACGATGACCGAAGCAAACAGCATGACACGTAAACGCGCATCCGGGGCTTCGCCATTTGGGCATGACACCGCGCCAGCGACGATGCGCTCACAACCGTTCGTTTTCCAAGATGAAGTCACATGGGCCGTTTGCGGTGGGTTCCTTGGTTCCTGTCAGCTCAAATCAGGGGTTTCAAACCCGGCATGACCTGCCTTGGATACTCTGCCGATGCATCTTGTTCGAAACCGCTCATCAATCTGGCAACCTGCCTCGACGATGACCGAAGCAAACAGCATGACACATAAACACGCATCAGGGGCTTCGCCATTTGGCCATGACACCGCTCCAGCGACGATGCGCTCACCACCGTTCGTTTTCCAGGCTGCAGTCACATGGGCCGTTTGCGGTGGGTTCCTTGGTTCCTGCCAGCTCACATCAGTGGTTTCAATCCCGCCATCGCCTGCCTTGGATCCTCTGCCGATGCATCTGGTTCGAGCCGGCTCATCAATCTGGCAACCTGCCTCGACGATGACTGAAGCAAACAGCATGACTAATAAACGCGCACCAGGGGCTTCGCCATTTGGGCATGACACCGCACCAGCGACGATGCGCTCACAACCGTTCGTTTTCTAGGCTGCAGTCACATGGGCCGTTTGCGGTGGGTTCCTTGATTCCTGCCAGCTCACATCAGGGGATTTAATCCCGCCATCGCCTGCCTTGGATCCTCTGCCGATGCATCTGGTTCGAGCTGGCTCATCAATCTGGCAACCTGCCTCGACGATGACCGAAGCAAACAGCATGGCACATAAACGCGCATAAGGGGCTTCGCCATTTGGGCATGACACCGCGCCAGCGAAGATGCGCTCACAACCGTTTGTTTTTCAGGCTGCAGTCACATGGGCCGTTTGCGGTGGGTTGCTTGGTTCCTGCCAGCTCACATCAGTGGTTTCAATCCCGCCATCGCCTGCCTTGGATCCTCTGCCGATGCATCTGGTTCGAGCCGTCTCATCAATCTGGCAACCTTCCTCGACGATGACCGAAGCAAACAGCATGACACGTAAACGCGCATCCGGGGCTTCGCCATTTGGGCATGACACCGCGCCAGCGACGATGCGCTCACAACCGTTCGTTTTCCAAGATGAAGTCACATGGGCCGTTTGCGGTGGGTTCCTTGGTTCCTGTCAGCTCAAATCAGTGGTTTCAAACCCGGCATGACCTGCCTTGGATACTCTGCCGATGCATCTTGTTCGAAACCGCTCATCAATCTGGCAACCTGCCTCGACGATGACCGAAGCAAACAGCATGACACATAAACACGCATCAGGGGCTTCGCCATTTGGCCATGACACCGCTCCAGCGACGATGCGCTCACCACCGTTCGTTTTCCAGGCTGCAGTCACATGGGCCGTTTGCGGTGGGTTCCTTGGTTCCTGCCAGCTCACATCAGTGGTTTCAATCCCGCCATCGCCTGCCTTGGATCCTCTGCCGATGCATCTGGTTCGAGCCGGCTCATCAATCTGGCAACCTGCCTCGACGATGACTGAAGCAAACAGCATGACTAATAAACGCGCACCAGGGGCTTCGCCATTTGGGCATGACACCGCACCAGCGACGATGCGCTCACAACCGTTCGTTTTCTAGGCTGCAGTCACATGGGCCGTTTGCGGTGGGTTCCTTGATTCCTGCCAGCTCACATCAGGGGATTTAATCCCGCCATCGCCTGCCTTGGATCCTCTGCCGATGCATCTGGTTCGAGCTGGCTCATCAATCTGGCAACCTGCCTCGACGATGACCGAAGCAAACAGCATGGCACATAAACGCGCATAAGGGGCTTCGCCATTTGGGCATGACACCGCACCAGCGACGATGCGCTCACAACTAGACTTTCATTTGAGCTAGTTGGTTGTAGCTTCACATGGTTTACGCAAAACGCGTACAGGCGCTAAAAGGCGAAGACAAGCACACTCAAGACAGGACAGGAGCCTGTCCTGTCTTGAGTGTGCTTGTCTTCGCCTTTTAGCGCCTGTACGCGTTTTGCGTAAACCATGTCACGCTCACAACTGTTCGTTTTCCAGGCTGCAGTGACATGGGCCGTTTGCGGTGGGTTGCTTGGTTCCTGCCATCTCACACGAGGGGTTTCAATCCGCCATCGCCTGCCTTGGATCCACTGCCGATGCATCTGGTTCGAGCCGGCTCATCAATCTGGCAACCTACCTCGACGATGACCGAAACAAACACCATGACACATAAGCGCGCATCTGGGGCTTCGCCATTTGGGCATGACACCGCGCCAGCGACGATGCGCTCACAACAGTTCGTTTTCCAGGCTGCAGTCACATGGAGCGTTTGTGGTGGGTTCCTTGGTTCCCGCCAGCTCACATCACGGGTTTCAAACCCGCCGTGGCCTGCCTTGGATCCTCTACCGGTGCATCTGGTTCAAGCCGGCTCATCAATCTGGCAACCTGCTCGACGATGACCGCAGCAAACAGCATGGCACATAAACGCGCATCAGGGGATTCGCCATTTGGGCATGACACCGCGCCAGCGGCGATGCGCTCACAACCGTTCCTTTTTCAGGCTGCAGTCACATGGGCCGTTTGCGGTGGGTTGCTTGGTTCCTGCCAGCTCACATCAGGGGTTTCAGACACGCCATGGCCTGCCTTGATCCTCTGCCGATGCATCTGGTTCGAGCCGGCTCATCAATATGGCAACCTGCCTCGACGATGACCGAAGCAAACAGCATGACACATAAACGCGCATCAAGGGCTTCGCCATTTGGGCATGACACCCCGCCAGCTACGATGCGCTCAGAACCGTTCGTTTTCCAGGATGGAGTCACATGGGCCATTTGCGGTGGGTTCCTTGGTTCCTTCCAGCTCACATCAGGGGTTTCAATCCCGCCATCGCCTGCCTTTGATCCTCTGCCGATGCATCTGGTTCGAGCCGGCTCATCAATCTGGCAACCTGCCTCGACGATGACCGAAGCAAACAGCATGACACATAAACGCGCATCAGGGGCTTTGCCATTTGGGCATGACACCGCCCCAGCGACGATGCGCTCAAAACCATTCGTTTTCCAGGCTGCAGTCACATGGACCGTTTGTGGTGGGTTCCTTGGTTCCTGCCAGCTCACACCAGGGGTTTCTAACCCGCCATGGCCTGCCTTGGATCGTCTGCCGATGCATCTGGTTCGAGCCGGCTCATAAATCTGGCATCCTGCCTCGACGATGACCGCAGCAAACAGCATGACACATAAACGCGCATCAGGGGCTTCGCCATTTGGGCATGACACCGCGCCAGCGACGATGCGCTCACAACCGTTCGTTTTAGAGGCTGCAGTCACATGGGCCGTTTGCGGTGGGTTGCGTGGTTCCTGCCAGCTCACATCAGAGGTTTCAATCCCGCCATCGCCTGCCTTGGATCCTCTGCCGATGCATCTGGTTCGAGCCGGCTCATCAATCTGGCAACCTGCCTCGACGATGACCGAAGCAAACAGCATGGCACATAAACGCGCATCAGGGGCTTCGCCATTTGGGCATGAAACCGCGCCAGGGACGATGCGCTCACAACCGTTCGTTTTCCAGGCTGCAGTCACATGGGCCGTTTGCGGTGGGTTCCATGGTTTCTGCCAGCTCACATCAGGGGTTTCAAACCCGCCATGGCCTGCCTTGGATCCTCTGCCGATGCATCTGGTTCGAGCCGGCTCATCAATCTGGCAACCTGCCTCGACGATGACTGAAGCAAACAGCATGACTAATAAACGCGCACCAGGGGCTTCGCCATTTGGGCATGACACCGCACCAGCGACGATGCGCTCACACCCGTTCCTTTTCCAGGCAGCAGTCACATGGGCTGTTTGCGGTGGGTTGCTTGGTTCCTGCCAGCTCACATCAGGGGTTTCAATCCCGCCATCGCCTGCCTTGGATCCTCTGCCGATGCATCTGGTTCGAGCCGGCTCATCAATATGGCAACCTGCCTCGACGATGACCGAAGCAAACAGCATGACACATAAACGCGCATCAGGGGCTTCGCCATTTGGGCATGAAACCGCGCCAGCGACGATGCGCTCACAACTAGACTTTCATTTGAGCTAGTTGGTTGTAGCTTCACATGGTTTACGCAAAACGCGTACAGGCGCTAAAAGACGAAGACCAGCACACTCAATACTGGACAGGAGCCTGTCCTGTCTTGAGTGTGCTTGTCTTCGTCTTTTAGCGCCTGTACGCGTTTTGCGTAAACCATGTCACGCTCACAACTGTTCGTTTTCCAGGCTGCAGTGACATGGGCCGTTTGCGGTGGGTTGCTTGGTTCCTGCCAGCTCACACCAGGGGTTTCAATCCCGCCATCGCCTGCCTTGGATCCACTGCCGATGCATCTGGTTCGAGCCGGCTCATCAATCTGGCAACCTACCTCGACGATGACCGAAACAAACACCATGACACATAAGCGCGCATCTGGGGCTTCGCCATTTGGGCATGACACCGCGCCAGCGACGATGCGCTCACAACAGTTCGTTTTCCAGGCTGCAGTCACATGGAGCGTTTGTGGTGGGTTCCTTGGTTCCCGCCAGCTCACATCACGGGTTTCAAACCCGCCGTGGCCTGCCTTGGATCCTCTACCGGTGCATCTGGTTCGAGCCGGCTCATCAATCTGGCAACCTGCTCGACGATGACCGCAGCAAACAGCATGGCACATAAACGCGCATCAGGGGATTCGCCATTTGGGCATGACACCGCGCCAGCGGCGATGCGCTCACAACCGTTCCTTTTTCAGGCTGCAGTCACATGGGCCGTTTGCGGTGGGTTGCTTTGTTCCTGCCAGCTCACATCAGGGGTTTCAGACACGCCATGGCCTGCCTTGGATCCTCTGCCGATGCATCTGTTTCGAGCCGGCTCATCAATATGGCAACCTGCCTCGACGATGACCGAAGCAAACAGCATGACACATAAACGCGCATCAGGGGCTTCGCCATTTGGGCATGAAACCGCGCCAGGGACAATGCGCTCACAACTAGACTTTCATTTGAGCTAGTTGGTTGTAGCTTCACATGGTTTACGCAAAACGCGTACAGGCGCTAAAAGACGAAGACAAGCACACTCAATACTGTACAGGAGCCTGTCCTGTCTTGAGTGTGCTTGTCTTCGTCTTTTAGCGCCTGTACGCGTTTTGCGTAAACCATGTCACGCTCACAACTGTTCGTTTTCCAGGCTGCAGTGACATGGGCCGTTTGCGGTGGGTTGCTTGGTTCCTGCCAGCTCACACCAGGGGTTTCAATCCCGCCATCGCCCGCCTTGGATCCTCTGCCGATGCATCTGGTTCGAGCCGGCTCATCAATCTGGCAACCTACCTCGACGATGACCGAAACAAACACCATGACACATAAGCGCGCATCAGGGGCTTCGCCATTTGGGCATGACACCGCGCCAGCGACGATGCGCTCACAACCGTTTGTTTTCCAGGCTGCAGTCACATGGACCGTTTGTGGTGGGTTCCTTGGTTCCCACCAGCTCACATCAGGGGTTTCAAACCCGCCATGGCCTGCCTTGGATCCTCTGCTGGTGCATCTGGATCGAGCCGGCTCATCAATCTGGCAACCTGCTCGACGATGACCGCAGCAAACAGCATGACACATAAACGCGCATCAGGGGCTTCGCCATTTGGGCATGACACCGCGCCAGCGAAGATGCGCTCACAACCGTTTGTTTTTCAGGCTGCAGTCACATGGGCCGTTTGCGGTGGGTTGCTTGGTTCCTGCCAGCTCACATCAGTGGTTTCAATCCCGCCATCGCCTGCCTTGGATCCTCTGCCGATGCATTTGGTTCGAGCCGTCTCATCAATCTGGCAACCTTCCTCGACGATGACCGAAGCAAACAGCATGACACGTAAACGCGCATCCGGGGCTTCGCCATTTGGGCATGACACCGCGCCAGCGACGATGCGCTCACAACCGTTCGTTTTCCAAGATGAAGTCACATGGGCCGTTTGCGGTGGGTTCCTTGGTTCCTGTCAGCTCAAATCAGGGGTTTCAAACCCGGCATGACCTGCCTTGGATACTCTGCCGATGCATCTTGTTCGAAACCGCTCATCAATCTGGCAACCTGCCTCGACGATGACCGAAGCAAACAGCATGACACATAAACACGCATCAGGGGCTTCGCCATTTGGCCATGACACCGCTCCAGCGACGATGCGCTCACCACCGTTCGTTTTCCAGGCTGCAGTCACATGGGCCGTTTGCGGTGGGTTCCTTGGTTCCTGCCAGCTCACATCAGTGGTTTCAATCCCGCCATCGCCTGCCTTGGATCCTCTGCCGATGCATCTGGTTCGAGCCGGCTCATCAATCTGGCAACCTGCCTCGACGATGACTGAAGCAAACAGCATGACTAATAAACGCGCACCAGGGGCTTCGCCATTTGGGCATGACACCGCACCAGCGACGATGCGCTCACAACCGTTCGTTTTCTAGGCTGCAGTCACATGGGCCGTTTGCGGTGGGTTCCTTGGTTCCCGCCAGCTCACATCACGGGTTTCAAACCCGCCGTGGCCTGCCTTGGATCCTCTACCGGTGCATCTGGTTCAAGCCGGCTCATCAATCTGGCAACCTGCTCGACGATGACCGCAGCAAACAGCATGGCACATAAACGCGCATCAGGGGATTCGCCATTTGGGCATGACACCGCGCCAGCGGCGATGCGCTCACAACCGTTCCTTTTTCAGGCTGCAGTCACATGGGCCGTTTGCGGTGGGTTGCTTGGTTCCTGCCAGCTCACATCAGGGGTTTCAGACACGCCATGGCCTGCCTTGGATCCTCTGCCGATGCATCTGGTTCGAGCCGGCTCATCAATATGGCAACCTGCCTCGACGATGACCGAAGCAAACAGCATGACACATAAACGCGCATCAAGGGCTTCGCCATTTGGGCATGACACCCCGCCAGCTACGATGCGCTCAGAACCGTTCGTTTTCCAGGATGGAGTCACATGGGCCATTTGCGGTGGGTTCCTTGGTTCCTTCCAGCTCACATCAGGGGTTTCAATCCCGCCACCGCCTGCCTTTGATCCTCTGCCGATGCATCTGGTTCGAGCCGGCTCATCAATCTGGCAACCTGCCTCGACGATGACCGAAGCAAACAGCATGACACATAAACGCGCATCAGGGGCTTTGCCATTTGGGCATGACACCGCCCCAGCGACGATGCGCTCAAAACCATTCGTTTTCCAGGCTGCAGTCACATGGACCGTTTGTGGTGGGTTCCTTGGTTCCTGCCAGCTCACACCAGGGGTTTCTAACCCGCCATGGCCTGCCTTGGATCGTCTGCCGATGCATCTGGTTCGAGCCGGCTCATAAATCTGGCATCCTGCCTCGACGATGACCGCAGCAAACAGCATGACACATAAACGCGCATCAGGGGCTTCGCCATTTGGGCATGACACCGCGCCAGCGACGATGCGCTCACAACCGTTCGTTTTAGAGGCTGCAGTCACATGGGCCGTTTGCGGTGGGTTGCGTGGTTCCTGCCAGCTCACATCAGAGGTTTCAATCCCGCCATCGCCTGCCTTGGATCCTCTGCCGATGCATCTGGTTCGAGCCGGCTCATCAATCTGGCAACCTGCCTCGACGATGACCGAAGCAAACAGCATGGCACATAAACGCGCATCAGGGGCTTCGCCATTTGGGCATGAAACCGCGCCAGGGACGATGCGCTCACAACCGTTCGTTTTCCAGGCTGCAGTCACATGGGCCGTTTGCGGTGGGTTCCATGGTTTCTGCCAGCTCACATCAGGGGTTTCAAACCCGCCATGGCCTGCCTTTGATCTTCTGCCGATGCATCTGTTTCGAGCCGGCTCATCAATCTGGCAACCTGCCTCGACGATGACCGAAGCAAACAGCATGACACATAAACACGCATCAGGGGCTTCGCCATTTGGCCATGACACCGCTCCAGCGACGATGCGCTCACCACCGTTCGTTTTCCAGGCTGCAGTCACATGGGCCGTTTGCGGTGGGTTCCTTGGTTCCTGCCAGCTCACATCAGTGGTTTCAATCCCGCCATCGCCTGCCTTGGATCCTCTGCCGATGCATCTGGTTCGAGCCGGCTCATCAATCTGGCAACCTGCCTCGACGATGACTGAAGCAAACAGCATGACTAATAAACGCGCACCAGGGGCTTCGCCATTTGGGCATGACACCGCACCAGCGACGATGCGCTCACACCCGTTCCTTTTCCAGGCAGCAGTCACATGGGCTGTTTGCGGTGGGTTGCTTGGTTCCTGCCAGCTCACATCAGGGGTTTCAATCCCGCCATCGCCTGCCTTGGATCCTCTACCGATGCATCTGGTTCGAGCCGGCTCATCAATATGGCAACCTGCCTCGACGATGACCGAAGCAAACAGCATGACACATAAACGCGCATCAGGGGCTTCGCCATTTGGGCATGAAACCGCGCCAGCGACGATGCGCTCACAACTAGACTTTCATTTGAGCTAGTTGGTTGTAGCTTCACATGGTTTACGCAAAACGCGTACAGGCGCTAAAAGACGAAGATCAGCACACTCAATACTGGACAGGAGCCTGTCCTGTCTTGAGTGTGCTTGTCTTCGTCTTTTAGCGCCTGTACGCGTTTTGCGTAAACCATGTCACGCTCACAACTGTTCGTTTTCCAGGCTGCAGTGACATGGGCCGTTTGCGGTGGGTTGCTTGGTTCCTGCCAGCTCACACCAGGGGTTTCAATCCCGCCATCGCCTGCCTTGGATCCACTGCCGATGCATCTGGTTCGAGCCGGCTCATCAATCTGGCAACCTACCTCGACTATGACCGAAACAAACACCATGACACATAAGCGCGCATCTGGGGCTTCGCCATTTGGGCATGACACCGCGCCAGCGACGATGCGCTCACAACAGTTCGTTTTCCAGGCTGCAGTCACATGGACCGTTTGTGGTGGGTTCCTTGGTTCCCGCCAGCTCACATCACGGGTTTCAAACCCGCCGTGGCCTGCCTTGGATCCTCTACCGGTGCATCTGGTTCGAGCCGGCTCATCAATCTGGCAACCTGCTCGACGATGACCGCAGCAAACAGCATGGCACATAAACGCGCATCAGGGGATTCGCCATTTGGGCATGACACCGCGCCAGCGGCGATGCGCTCACAACCGTTCCTTTTTCAGGCTGCAGTCACATGGGCCGTTTGCGGTGGGTTGCTTGGTTCCTGCCAGCTCACATCAGGGGTTTCAGACACGCCATGGCCTGCCTTGGATCCTCTGCCGATGCATCTGGTTCGAGCCGGCTCATCAATCTGGCAACCTGCCTCGACGATGACCGAAGCAAACAGCATGACACATAAACGCGCATCAAGGGCTTCGCCATTTGGGCATGACACCCCGCCAGCTACGATGCGCTCAGAACCGTTCGTTTTCCAGGATGGAGTCACATGGGCCATTTGCGGTGGGTTCCTTGGTTCCTTCCAGCTCACATCAGGGGTTTCAATCCCGCCATCGCCTGCCTTGGATCCTCTGCCGATGCATCTGGTTCGAGCCGGCTCATCAATCTGGCAACCTGCCTCGACGATGACCGAAGCAAACAGCATGACACATAAACGCGGATCAGGGGCTTTGCCATTTGGGCATGACACCGCCCCAGCGACGATGCGCTCAAAACCGTTCGTTTTCCAGGCTGCAGTCACATGGACCGTTTGTGGTGAGTTCCTTGGTTCCTGCCAGCTCACACCAGGGGTTTCTAACCCGCCATGGCCTGCCTTGGATCGTCTGCCGATGCATCTGGTTCGAGCCGGCTCATAAATCTGGCAACCTGCCTCGACGATGATCGAAGCAAACAGCATGAAACATAAACACGCATCAGGGCTTCGCCATTTGGGCATGACAACGCGTAAGCGACGATGCGCTCACAACCGTTCGTTTTCTAGGCTGCAGTCACATGGGCCGTTTGCGGTGGGTTCCTTGATTCCTGCCAGCTCACATCAGAGGATTTAATCCCGCCATCGCCTGCCTTGGATCCTCTGCCGATGCATCTGGTTCGAGCTGGCTCATCAATCTGGCAACCTGCCTCGACGATGACCGAAGCAAACAGCATGGCACATAAACGCGCATCAGGGGCTTCGCCATATGGGCATGAAACCGCGCCAGCGACGATGCGCTCACAACCGTTCGTTTTCCAGGCTGCAGTCACATGGGCCGTTTGCGGTGGGTTGCTTGGTTCCTGCAACCTCACATCAGGGGTTTCAATCCCGCCATCGCCTGCCTTGGATCCTCTGCCGATCCATCTGGTTCGAGCCGGCTCATCAATCTGGAACCCTGCCTCGACGATGACCGAAGCAAACAGCATGGCACATAAACGCGCATCAGGGGCTTCGCCATTTGGGCATGAAACCGCGCCAGCGACGATGCGCTCACAACCGTTCGTTTTCCAGGCTGCAGTCACATGGGCCGTTTGCGGTGGTTTCCTTGGTTTCTGCCAGCTCACATCAGGGGTTTCAAACCCGCCATGGCCTGCCTTTGATCCTCTGCCAATGCATCTGTTTCGAGCCGGCTCATCAATCTGGCAACCTGCCTCGAGGATGACCGCAGCAAACAGCATGACACATAAACGCGCATCAGGGGCTTCGCCATTTGGGCATGACACCGTGCCAGCGACGATGCGCTCACACCCGTTCCTTTTCCAGGCAGCAGTCACATGGGCCGTTTGCGGTGGGTTGCTTGGTTCCTGCCAGCTCACATCAGGGGTTTCAATCCCGCCATCGCCTGACTTGGATCCTCTGCCGATGCATCTGGTTCGAGCCGGCTCATCAATATGGCAACCTGCCTCGGCGATGACCGAAGCAAACAGCATGACACATAAACGCGCATCAGGGGCTTCGCCATTTGGGCATGAAACCGCGCCAGCGACGATGCGCTCACAACCGTTCGTTTTCCAGGCTGCAGTCACATGGGCCGTTTGCGGTGGGTTCCTTGGTACCTGCCAGCTCACATCAGTGGTTTCAATCCCGCCATCGCCTGCCTTGGATCCTCTGCCGATGCATCTGGTTCGAGCCGGCTCATCAATCTGGCAACCTCCTCGACGATGACTGAAGCAACCAGCATGACTCATAAACGCGCACCAGGGGCTTCGCCATTTGGGCATGACACCGCACCAGCGACGATGCGCTCACAACCGTTCGTTTTCCAGGCTGCAGTCACATGGGCCGTTTGCGGTGGGATCCTTGGTTCCTGTCAGCTCACATCAGGGGTTTCAAATCCGCCATGACCTGCCTTGGAGCCTCTGCCGATGCATCTGGTTCGAGCAGGCTCATCAGTCTGGCAACCTGCCTCGACGATGATCAAAGCAAACAGCATGAAACATAAACACGCATCAGGGCTTCGCCATTTGGGCATGACAACGCGTAAGCGACGATGCGCTCACAACCGTTCGTTTTCTAGGCTGCAGTCACATGGGCCGTTTGCGGTGGGTTCCTTGATTCCTGCCAGCTCACATCAGAGGATTTAATCCCGCCATCGCCTGCCTTGGATCCTCTGCCGATGCATCTGGTTCGAGCTGGCTCATCAATCTGGCAACCTGCCTCGACGATGACCGAAGCAAACAGCATGGCACATAAACGCGCATCAGGGGCTTCGCCATATGGGCATGAAACCGCGCCAGCGACGATGCGCTCACAACCGTTCGTTTTCCAGGCTGCAGTCACATGGGCCGTTTGCGGTGGGTTCCTTGGTTTCTCCAAGCTCACATCAGGGGTTTCAAACCCGCCATGGCCTGCCTTTGATCCGTTGCCGATGCATCTTTTTCGAGCCGGCTCATCAATCTGGCAACCTGCCTCGACGATGACCGAAGCAAACAGCATGACACATAAACGCGCATCAGGGGCTTCGCCATTTGGGCATGACACCGCGCCTGCGACGATGCGCTCACAATCGTTCCTTTTCCTGGCAGCAGACAAATGGGCTGTTTACGGTGGGTTGCTTGGTTCCTGCCAGCTCACATCAGGGGTTTCAATCCCGCCATCGCCTGCCTTGGATCCTCTGCCGATGCATCTGGTTCGAGCCGGCTCATCAATCTGGAACCCTGCCTCGACGATGACCGAAGCAAACAGCATGACACATAAACGCGCATCAGGGGCTTCGCCATTTGGGCATGAAACCGCGCCAGCGACGATGCGCTCACAACCGTTCGTTTTCCAGGCTGCAGTCACATGGGCCGTTTGCGGTGGGTTCCTTGGTTTCTGCCAGCTCACATCAGGGGTTTCAAACCCGCCATGGCCTGCCTTTGATCCTCTGCCAATGCATCTGTTTCGAGCCGGCTCATCAATCTGGCAACCTGCCTCGACGATGACCGCAGCAAACAGCATGACACATAAACGCGCATCAGGGGCTTCGCCATTTGGGCATGACACCGTGCCAGCGACGATGCGCTCACACCCGTTCCTTTTCCAGGCAGCAGTCACATGGGCTGGTTGCGGTGGGTTGCTTGGTTCCTGCCAGCTCACATCAGGGGTTTCAATCCCGCCATCGCCTGCCTTGGATCCTCTGCCGATGCATCTGTTTCGAGCCGGCTCATCAATATGGCAACCTGCCTCGACGATGACCGAAGCAAACAGCGTGACACATAAACGCGCCTCAGGGGCTTCGCCCTTGGGCATGAAACCGCGCCAGGGACAATGCGCTCACAACTAGACTTTCATTTGAGCTAGTTGGTTGTAGCTTCACATGGTTTACGCAAAACGCGTACAGGCGCTAAAAGACGAAGACAAGCACACTCAATACTGTACAGGAGCCTGTCCTGTCTTGAGTGTGCTTGTCTTCGTCTTTTAGCGCCTGTACGCGTTTTGCGTAAACCATGTCACGCTCACAACTGTTCGTTTTCCAGGCTGCAGTGACATGGGCCGTTTGCGGTGGGTTGCTTGGTTCCTGCCAGCTCACACCAGGGGTTTCAATCCCGCCATCGCCCGCCTTGGATCCTCTGCCGATGCATCTGGTTCGAGCCGGCTCATCAATCTGGCAACCTACCTCGACGATGACCGAAACAAACACCATGACACATAAGCGCGCATCAGGGGCTTCGCCATTTGGGCATGACACCGCGCCAGCGACGATGCGCTCACAACCGTTTGTTTTCCAGGCTGCAGTCACATGGACCGTTTGTGGTGGGTTCCTTGGTTCCCACCAGCTCACATCAGGGGTTTCAAACCCGCCATGGCCTGCCTTGGATCCTCTGCTGGTGCATCTGGATCGAGCCGGCTCATCAATCTGGCAACCTGCTCGACGATGACCGCAGCAAACAGCATGACACATAAACGCGCATCAGGGGCTTCGCGATTTGGGCATGACACCGCGCCAGCGAAGATGCGCTCACAACCGTTTGTTTTTCAGGCTGCAGTCACATGGGCCGTTTGCGGTGGGTTGCTTGGTTCCTGCCAGCTCACATCAGTGGTTTCAATCCCGCCATCGCCTGCCTTGGATCCTCTGCCGATGCATCTGGTTCGAGCCGTCTCATCAATCTGGCAACCTTCCTCGACGATGACCGAAGCAAACAGCATGACACGTAAACGCGCATCCGGGGCTTCGCCATTTGGGCATGACACCGCGCCAGCGACGATGCGCTCACAACCGTTCGTTTTCCAAGATGAAGTCACATGGGCCGTTTGCGGTGGGTTCCTTGGTTCCTGTCAGCTCAAATCAGGGGTTTCAAACCCGGCATGACCTGCCTTGGATACTCTGCCGATGCATCTTGTTCGAAACCGCTCATCAATCTGGCAACCTGCCTCGACGATGACCGAAGCAAACAGCATGACACATAAACACGCATCAGGGGCTTCGCCATTTGGCCATGACACCGCTCCAGCGACGATGCGCTCACCACCGTTCGTTTTCCAGGCTGCAGTCACATGGGCCGTTTGCGGTGGGTTCCTTGGTTCCTGCCAGCTCACATCAGTGGTTTCAATCCCGCCATCGCCTGCCTTGGATCCTCTGCCGATGCATCTGGTTCGAGCCGGCTCATCAATCTGGCAACCTGCCTCGACGATGACTGAAGCAAACAGCATGACTAATAAACGCGCACCAGGGGCTTCGCCATTTGGGCATGACACCGCACCAGCGACGATGCGCTCACAACCGTTCGTTTTCTAGGCTGCAGTCACATGGGCCGTTTGCGGTGGGTTCCTTGATTCCTGCCAGCTCACATCAGGGGATTTATTCCCGCCATCGCCTGCCTTGGATCCTCTGCCGATGCATCTGGTTCGAGCTGGCTCATCAATCTGGCAACCTGCCTCGACGATGACCGAAGCAAACAGCATGGCACATAAACGCGCATAAGGGGCTTCGCCATTTGGGCATGACACCGCGCCAGCGAAGATGCGCTCACAACCGTTTGTTTTTCAGGCTGCAGTCACATGGGCCGTTTGCGGTGGGTTGCTTGGTTCCTGCCAGCTCACATCAGTGGTTTCAATCCCGCCATCGCCTGCCTTGGATCCTCTGCCGATGCATCTGGTTCGAGCCGTCTCATCAATCTGGCAACCTTCCTCGACGATGACCGAAGCAAACAGCATGACACGTAAACGCGCATCCGGGGCTTCGCCATTTGGGCATGACACCGCGCCAGCGACGATGCGCTCACAACCGTTCGTTTTCCAAGATGAAGTCACATGGGCCGTTTGCGGTGGGTTCCTTGGTTCCTGTCAGCTCAAATCAGGGGTTTCAAACCCGGCATGACCTGCCTTGGATACTCTGCCGATGCATCTTGTTCGAAACCGCTCATCAATCTGGCAACCTGCCTCGACGATGACCGAAGCAAACAGCATGACACATAAACACGCATCAGGGGCTTCGCCATTTGGCCATGACACCGCTCCAGCGACGATGCGCTCACCACCGTTCGTTTTCCAGGCTGCAGTCACATGGGCCGTTTGCGGTGGGTTCCTTGGTTCCTGCCAGCTCACATCAGTGGTTTCAATCCCGCCATCGCCTGCCTTGGATCCTCTACCGATGCATCTGGTTCGAGCCGGCTCATCAATCTGGCAACCTGCCTCGACGATGACTGAAGCAAACAGCATGACTAATAAACGCGCACCAGGGGCTTCGCCATTTGGGCATGACACCGCACCAGCGACGATGCGCTCACAACCGTTCGTTTTCTAGGCTGCAGTCACATGGGCCGTTTGCGGTGGGTTCCTTGATTCCTGCCAGCTCACATCAGGGGATTTAATCCCGCCATCGCCTGCCTTGGATCCTCTGCCGATGCATCTGGTTCGAGCTGGCTCATCAATCTGGCAACCTGCCTCGACGATGACCGAAGCAAACAGCATGGCACATAAACGCGCATAAGGGGCTTCGCCATTTGGGCATGACACCGCGCCAGCGAAGATGCGCTCACAACCGTTTGTTTTTCAGGCTGCAGTCACATGGGCCGTTTGCGGTGGGTTGCTTGGTTCCTGCCAGCTCACATCAGTGGTTTCAATCCCGCCATCGCCTGCCTTGGATCCTCTGCCGATGCATCTGGTTCGAGCCGTCTCATCAATCTGGCAACCTTCCTCGACGATGACCGAAGCAAACAGCATGACACGTAAACGCGCATCCGGGGCTTCGCCATTTGGGCATGACACCGCGCCAGCGACGATGCGCTCACAACCGTTCGTTTTCCAAGATGAAGTCACATGGGCCGTTTGCGGTGGGTTCCTTGGTTCCTGTCAGCTCAAATCAGGGGTTTCAAACCCGGCATGACCTGCCTTGGATACTCTGCCGATGCATCTTGTTCGAAACCGCTCATCAATCTGGCAACCTGCCTCGACGATGACCGAAGCAAACAGCATGACACATAAACACGCATCAGGGGCTTCGCCATTTGGCCATGACACCGCTCCAGCGACGATGCGCTCACCACCGTTCGTTTTCCAGGCTGCAGTCACATGGGCCGTTTGCGGTGGGTTCCTTGGTTCCTGCCAGCTCACATCAGTGGTTTCAATCCCGCCATCGCCTGCCTTGGATCATCTGCCGATGCATCTGGTTCGAGCCGGCTCATCAATCTGGCAACCTGCCTCGACGATGACTGAAGCAAACAGCATGACTAATAAACGCGCACCAGGGGCTTCGCCATTTGGGCATGACACCGCACCAGCGACGATGCGCTCACAACCGTTCGTTTTCTAGGCTGCAGTCACATGGGCCGTTTGCGGTGGGTTCCTTGATTCCTGCCAGCTCACATCAGGGGATTTAATCCCGCCATCGCCTGCCTTGGATCCTCTGCCGATGCATCTGGTTCGAGCTGGCTCATCAATCTGGCAACCTGCCTCGACGATGACCGAAGCAAACAGCATGGCACATAAACGCGCATAAGGGGCTTCGCCATTTGGGCATGACACCGCACCAGCGACGATGCGCTCACAACTAGACTTTCATTTGAGCTAGTTGGTTGTAGCTTCACATGGTTTACGCAAAACGCGTACAGGCGCTAAAAGGCGAAGACAAGCACACTCAAGACAGGACAGGAGCCTGTCCTGTCCTGAGTGTGCTTGTCTTCGCCTTTTAGCGCCTGTACGCGTTTTGCGTAAACCATGTCACGCTCACAACTGTTCGTTTTCCAGGCTGCAGTGACATGGGCCGTTTGCGGTGGGTTGCTTGGTTCCTGCCATCTCACACGAGGGGTTTCAATCCGCCATCGCCTGCCTTGGATCCACTGCCGATGCATCTGGTTCGAGCCGGCTCATCAATCTGGCAACCTACCTCGACGATGACCGAAACAAACACCATGACACATAAGCGCGCATCTGGGGCTTCGCCATTTGGGCATGACACCGCGCCAGCGACGATGCGCTCACAACAGTTCGTTTTCCAGGCTGCAGTCACATGGAGCGTTTGTGGTGGGTTCCTTGGTTCCCGCCAGCTCACATCACGGGTTTCAAACCCGCCGTGGCCTGCCTTGGATCCTCTACCGGTGCATCTGGTTCAAGCCGGCTCATCAATCTGGCAACCTGCTCGACGATGACCGCAGCAAACAGCATGGCACATAAACGCGCATCAGGGGATTCGCCATTTGGGCATGACACCGCGCCAGCGGCGATGCGCTCACAACCGTTCCTTTTTCAGGCTGCAGTCACATGGGCCGTTTGCGGTGGGTTGCTTGGTTCCTGCCAGCTCACATCAGGGGTTTCAGACACGCCATGGCCTGCCTTGGATCCTCTGCCGATGCATCTGGTTCGAGCCGGCTCATCAATCTGGCAACCTGCCTCGACGATGACCGAAGCAAACAGCATGACACATAAACGCGCATCAGGGGCTTTGCCATTTGGGCATGACACCGCCCCAGCGACGATGCGCTCAAAACCATTCGTTTTCCAGGCTGCAGTCACATGGACCGTTTGTGGTGGGTTCCTTGGTTCCTGCCAGCTCACACCAGGGGTTTCTAAGCCGCCATGGCCTGCCTTGGATCGTCTGCCGATGCATCTGGTTCGAGCCGGCTCATAAATCTGGCATCCTGCCTCGACGATGACCGCAGCAAACAGCATGACACATAAACGCGCATCAGGGGCTTCGCCATTTGGGCATGACACCGCGCCAGCGACGATGCGCTCACAACCGTTCGTTTTAGAGGCTGCAGTCACATGGGCCGTTTGCGGTGGGTTGCGTGGTTCCTGCCAGCTCACATCAGAGGTTTCAATCCCGCCATCGCCTGCCTTGGATCCTCTGCCGATGCATCTGGTTCGAGCCGGCTCATCAATCTGGCAACCTGCCTCGACGATGACCGAAGCAAACAGCATGGCACATAAACGCGCATCAGGGGCTTCGCCATTTGGGCATGAAACCGCGCCAGGGACGATGCGCTCACAACCGTTCGTTTTCTAGGCTGCAGTCACATGGGCCGTTTGCGGTGGGTTCCATGGTTTCTGCCAGCTCACATCAGGGGTTTCAAACCCGCCATGGCCTGCCTTTGATCTTCTGCCGATGCATCTGTTTCGAGCCGGCTCATCAATCTGGCAACCTGCCTCGACGATGACCGAAGCAAACAGCATGACACATAAACACGCATCAGGGGCTTCGCCATTTGGCCATGACACCGCTCCAGCGACGATGCGCTCACCACCGTTCGTTTTCCAGGCTGCAGTCACATGGGCCGTTTGCGGTGGGTTCCTTGGTTCCTGCCAGCTCACATCAGTGGTTTCAATCCCGCCATCGCCTGCCTTGGATCCTCTGCCGATGCATCTGGTTCGAGCCGGCTCATCAATCTGGCAACCTGCCTCGACGATGACTGAAGCAAACAGCATGACTAATAAACGCGCACCAGGGGCTTCGCCATTTGGGCATGACACCGCACCAGCGACGATGCGCTCACACCCGTTCCTTTTCCAGGCAGCAGTCACATGGGCTGTTTGCGGTGGGTTGCTTGGTTCCTGCCAGCTCACATCAGGGGTTTCAATCCCGCCATCGCCTGCCTTGGATCCTCTGCCGATGCATCTGGTTCGAGCCGGCTCATCAATATGGCAACCTGCCTCGACGATGACCGAAGCAAACAGCATGACACATAAACGCGCATCAGGGGCTTCGCCATTTGGGCATGAAACCGCGCCAGCGACGATGCGCTCACAACTAGACTTTCATTTGAGCTACTTGGTTGTAGCTTCACATGGTTTACGCAAAACGCGTACAGGCGCTAAAAGACGAAGACCAGCACACTCAATACTGGACAGGAGCCTGTCCTGTCTTGAGTGTGCTTGTCTTCGTCTTTTAGCGCCTGTACGCGTTTTGCGTAAACCATGTCACGCTCACAACTGTTCGTTTTCCAGGCTGCAGTGACATGGGCCGTTTGCGGTGGGTTGCTTGGTTCCTGCCAGCTCACACCAGGGGTTTCAATCCCGCCATCGCCTGCCTTGGATCCACTGCCGATGCATCTGGTTCGAGCCGGCTCATCAATCTGGCAACCTACCTCGACGATGACCGAAACAAACACCATGACACATAAGCGCGCATCTGGGGCTTCGCCATTTCGGCATGACACCGCGCCAGCGACGATGCGCTCACAACAGTTCGTTTTCCAGGCTGCAGTCACATGGAGCGTTTGTGGTGGGTTCCTTGGTTCCCGCCAGCTCACATCACGGGTTTCAAACCCGCCGTGGCCTGCCTTGGATCCTCTACCGGTGCATCTGGTTCGAGCCGGCTCATCAATCTGGCAACCTGCTCGACGATGACCGCAGCAAACAGCATGGCACATAAACGCGCATCAGGGGATTCGCCATTTGGGCATGACACCGCGCCAGCGGCGATGCGCTCACAACCGTTCCTTTTTCAGGCTGCAGTCACATGGGCCGTTTGCGGTGGGTTGCTTGGTTCCTGCCAGCTCACATCAGGGGTTTCAGACACGCCATGGCCTGCCTTGGATCCTCTGCCGATGCATCTGTTTCGAGCCGGCTCATCAATATGGCAACCTGCCTCGACGATGACCGAAGCAAACAGCATGACACATAAACGCGCATCAGGGGCTTCGCCATTTGGGCATGAAACCGCGCCAGGGACAATGCGCTCACAACTAGACTTTCATTTGAGCTAGTTGGTTGTAGCTTCACATGGTTTACGCAAAACGCGTACAGGCGCTAAAAGACGAAGACAAGCACACTCAATACTGTACAGGAGCCTGTCCTGTCTTGAGTGTGCTTGTCTTCGTCTTTTAGCGCCTGTACGCGTTTTGCGTAAACCATGTCACGCTCACAACTGTTCGTTTTCCAGGCTGCAGTGACATGGGCCGTTTGCGGTGGGTTGCTTGGTTCCTGCCAGCTCACACCAGGGGTTTCAATCCCGCCATCGCCCGCCTTGGATCCTCTGCCGATGCATCTGGTTCGAGCCGGCTCATCAATCTGGCAACCTACCTCGACGATGACCGAAACAAACACCATGACACATAAGCGCGCATCAGGGGCTTCGCCATTTGGGCATGACACCGCGCCAGCGACGATGAGCTCACAACCGTTTGTTTTCCAGGCTGCAGTCACATGGACCGTTTGTGGTGGGTTCCTTGGTTCCCACCAGCTCACATCAGGGGTTTCAAACCCGCCATGGCCTGCCTTGGATCGTCTGCCGATGCATCTGTTTCGAGCCGGCTCATCAATCTGGCAACCTGCCTCGACGATCACCGAAGCAAACAGCATGGCATATAAACGCGCATAAGAGACTTCGCCATTGGGGCATGACACGTGCCAGCGACTATGCGCTCACACCTGTTCGTTTTCCAGGCTGCAGTCACATGGGCCGTTTGGTGTGGGTTTCTTTGTTCTTGCCAGCTCGCATCAGGGTTTTCAAACCCACCATGGCCTGCCTTGGATCCTCTGCCGCTGCATCTGGTTCAAGCCGGCTCATCAATCTGGCAACCTGCCTCGACGATGACCGCAGCAAACAGCATGACACATAAACGCGCATCAGGGGCTTCGCCATTTGGGCATTTCACCGCGCCAGCAAAGATGCGCTCACCACCGTTCGTTTTCCAGGCTGCAGTCACATGGGCCGTTTGCGGTGGGTTCCTTGGTTCCTGCCAGCACACATCAGGGGTTTCAAACCCGCCATGGCCTGCCTTGGATCGTCTGCCGATGCATCTGTTTCGAGCCGGCTCATCAATCTGGCAACCTGCCTCGACGATGACCGAAGCAAACAGCATGACACATTAACGCGCATCAGGGGCTTCGCCATTTGGGCATGACACCGCGCCAGCGACGATGCGCTCACAACCGTTCGTTTTCCCGGCTGCTGTCACATGGGCCGTTTGGAGTGGGTTTCTTTGTTCCTGCCAGCTCGCATCAGGGGTTTCAAACCCGCCATGGCCTGCCTTGGACCCTCTGCCGCTGCATCTGGTTCAAGCCGGCTCATCAATCTGGCAACCTGCCTCGACGATGACCGAAGCAAACAGCATGGCATATAAACGCGCATAAGGGGCTTCGCTATTTGCGCATGACACGTGCCAGCGACGATGCGCTCACACCCGTTCGTTTTCCAGGCTGCAGTCACATGGGCCGTTTGGTGTGGGTTTGTTTGTTCCTGCTAGCTCGCATCAGGGGTTTCAATCCCGCCATGGCCTGTCTTAGATCCTCTGCCGCTGCAGCTGGTTCGAGCCGGCTCATCAATCTGGCAATCTACCTCGACGATGACCGAAGCAAACAGCATGGCATATAAACGCGCATCAGGGGCTTCGCTATTTGCGCTTTACACGTGCCAGCGACGATGAGCTCACGTCCGTTCGTTTTCCATGCTGCAGTACCATAGGCCGTTTGCGGTAGGTTTCTTGGATCCTGCCAGCTCACATCAGTGGTTTCAATCCCACCATGGCCTTCCTTGGATCCTCTGCCGTTGCATCTAGTTAAAGCAGGCTCATCAATCTGGCAACTTACCTCGACGATCACCGAAGCAAACAGCATGGCATATAAACGCGCATAAGGGGCTTCGCCATTTGGGCATGACACGTGCCGGCGACGATGCACTCACACCTGTTCGTTTTCCAGGCTGCAGTCACATGGGCCGTTTGGTGTGGGTTTCTTTGTTCTTGCCAGCTCGCATCAAGGGTTTCAAACCCGCCATGGCCTGCCTTGGATTCTCTGCCGCTGCATCTGGTTCAAGCCGGCTCATCAATCTGGCAACTTGCCTCGACGATGACCGAAGCAAACAGCATGACACATAAACGCGCATCAGGGGCTTCGCCATTTGGGCATGACACCGCGCCAGCGACGATGCGCTCACAACCGTTCGTTTTCCAGGCTGCAGTCATATGGGCCGTTTGCCGTGGGTTCCTTGGTTCCTTGGAGTGAATGTATTTTTCTGCCCTCCTTGCCTGGACTCAAACGAGGGGCTGCAGTATTGTGGAAATAAATAAGTAAAATAAACCGTTCGTTTTCCAGGCTGCAGTCACAGTGGCCGTTTGTTGTGGGTATCTTGGCTCCTGCCAGCTCACATCACGGGTTTCAATCGGCCACGGCTTACTTTGGACCCTCTGCCGCTGCATCTGGTTCGAGCCGGCTCATCAATCTGGCAACCTGCCTCTACGATGACCGAAGGAAACAGCATGACACATAAACGCGCATCAGGGGCTTCGCCATTTGGGCATGACACCGCGCCAGCGACGATGCGCTCACAACCGTTCGTTTTCCAGGCTGCAGTCATATGGGACATTTGCCGTGGCTTCCTTGGTTCCTTGGAGTGAATGTATTTTTCTGCCCTCCCTGCCTGGACTCAAATGAGGGTCTGCAGTATTGTGGAAATAAATAAATAAAATAAACCGTTCGTTTTCCAGGCTGCAGTCACAGTGGCCGTTTGTTGAGGGTTTCTTGGTTCCTGCCAGCTCACATCAGGGGTTTCAATCCCGCCACGGCCTGCTTTGGACCCTCTGCCGCTGCATCTGGTTCGAGCCGGCTCATCAATCTGGCAACCTGCCTCTACGATGACCGAAGGAAACAGCATGACACATAAACGCGCATCAGGGGCTTCGCCATTTGGGCGTGACACAGCGCCAGCGACGATGCGCCCACAACCGTTCGTTTTCCAGGCTGCAGTCACAGGGGCCGTTTGTAGTGGGTTTCTTGGTTCCTGCCACCTCACATCAGTGGCTTCAATCCCGCCATGGCCTGCCTTGGATCCTCTGCCGCTGCATCAGGTTGAAGCCGGCTCATTAATCTGGCAACCTACCTCGACGATGACCGAAACAAACACCAAGACACATAAACGCGCATAAAGGGCTTCGCCATTTGGGCATGACGCCGCGCCAGCGACGATGCGCTCACATCCGTTCGTTCTCCAGGCTGCAGTCACATGGACCGTTTGCGGTGGGTTCCTTGGTTCCTGCCAGCTCACATCAGGGGATTCAAACCCGCCATTGCCTGCCTTGGATCCTCTGCCGATGCATCTGGGTCGAGCCGGCTCATCAATCTGGCAACCTACCTCTACGATGACCGAAGGAAACAGCATGACACATAAACGCGCATCAGGGGCTTCGCCATTTTTGCGTGACACAGCGCCAGCGACGATGCGCCCACAACCGTTCGTTTTCCAGGCTGCAGTCACGGGGCCGTTTGTGGTGGGTTTCTTGGTTCCTGCCAGCTCACATCAGTGGTTTCAATCCCGCCATGGCCTGCCATGGATCATCTGCCGCTGCATATGGTTAAAGCCGGCTCATTAATCTAGCAACCTACCTCGACGATCACCGAAGCAAACAGCATGGCATATAAACGCGCATAAGGGGCTTCGCCATTTGGGCATGACACGTGCCAGCGACGATGCGCTCACACCTGTTCGTTTTCCAGGCTGCAGTCACATGGGCCGTTTGGTGTGGGTTTCTTTGTTCTTGCCAGCTCGCATCAAGGGTTTCAAACCCGCCATGGCCTGCCTTGGATTCTCTGCCGCTGCATCTGGTTCAAGCCGGCTCATCAATCTGGCAACTTGCCTCGACGATGACCGAAGCAAACAGCATGACACATAAACGCGCATCAGGGGCTTCGGCGTTTGGGCATGACTCCGCGACAGCGACGATGCGGCCACAACCGTTCGGTTTCCAGGCTGCAGTCACAGGGGCCGTTTGTGGTGGGTTTCTTGGTTCCTGCCACCTCACATCAGTTGTTTCAATCCCGCCATGGCCTGCCTTGGATCCTCTGCCGCTGCATCTGGTTGAAGCCGGCTCATTAATCTGGCAACCTACCTCGACGATGACCGAAACAAACACCATGACACATAAACGCGCATCAGGGGCTTCGCCATTTAGGCATGACAAAGCGCCAGCGACGATGCGCCCACAACCGTTCGTTTTCCAGGCTGCAGTCACAGTGGCCGTTTGTTGTAGGTTCCTTGGTTCCTGCCAGCTCACATCAGGTGTTTCAATCTCGCCATGGCCTGCCTTGGACCCTCTGCCGCTGCATCTGGTTCGAGCCGGCTCATCAGTCCGGCAACCTGCCTCGACGATGACCGAAACAAACAGCATGACACATCAACGCGCATCAGGGTCTTCGCCATTTGGGCATGACACCGCGCCAGCGACGCTGCGCCTAACACCGTTCGTTTTCCAGGCTGCAGTCACAGTCGCCGTTTGTTGTGGGTTTCTTGGTTCCTGCCAGCTCACATCAGGGCTTTGAATCCCGCCATGGCCTGCCTTGGGTCCTCTGCCGCTCCATCTGGTTCAAGCCGGCTCATCAATAAGGCAACCTACCTCGACGATGACCGAAGCAAACAGCATGGCATATAAACGCGCATAAGGGGCTTCGCCATTTGGGCATGACACGTGCCAGCGACGATGCGCTCACACCCGTTCGTTTTCGAGGCTGCAGTCACATGGGCCGTTTGGTGTGGGTTTGTTCCTGCTAGCTCGCCTCGGGGGTTTCAATCCCGCCATGGCCTGTCTTAGAACCTCTGCCGCTACAGCTGGTTCGAGCCGGCTCATCAATCTGGCAATCTACCTCGACGATGACCGAAGCAAGCAGCATGGCATATAAACGCGCATCAGGGGCTTCGCCATTTGGGCATGACACCGCGCCAGCGACGATGCGCTCACAACCGTTCGTTTTCCAGGCTGCAGTCATATGGGCCGTTTGCCGTGGGTTCCTTGGTTCCTTGGAGTGAATGTATTTTTCTGCCCTCCCTGCCTGGACTCAAATGAGCGTCTGCAGTAGTGTGGAAATAAATAAATAATATACACCTTTCGTTTTCCAGGCTGCAGTCACAGTGGCCATTTGTTGTGGGTTTCTTGGTTCCTGCCAGCTCACATCAGGGGTTTCAATCCCGCCACTTCCTGCTTTGGACCCTCTGCCGCTGCATCTGGTTCGAGCCGGCTCATCAATCTGGCAACCTGCCTCTACGATGACCGAAGGAAACAGCCTGACACATAAACGCGCATCAGGGGCTTCGCCATTTGGGCGTGACACAGCGCCAGCGACGATGCGCCCACAACCGTTCGTTTTCCAGGCTGCAGTCACAGGGGCCGTTTCTGGTGGGTTTCTTGGTTCCTGCCAGCTCACATCAGTGGTTTCAATCCCGTCATGGCCTGCCTTGGATCCTCTGCCGCTGCATCTGGTTCAAGCCGGCTCATTAATCTGGCACCCTACCTCGACGATGACCGAAACAAGCACCATGACACATAAATGCGCATCAGGGGCTTCGCCATTTGGGCATGACACAGCGCCAGCGACGATGCGCTCATAAACGTTCGTTTTCCAGGATGCAGTCACATGGGCCGTTTGCGGTGGGTTCCTTGGTTCCTGGCAGCTCACATCAGGGGTTTCAATTCCGCCATGGCCTGCCTTGGGTCCTCTGCTGCTCTATCTGGTCCAAGCCGACTCATCAATCTGGCAACCTACCTCGATGATGACCGAAACAAACACCATGACACATAAACGCGCATCAGGGGCTTAGCCATTTGGGCATGACACCGCGCCAGCAACGATGGGCCCACAACCGTTCGATTTCCAGGCTGCAGTCACAGGGGCTGTTTGTTGTGGGTTTCTTGGTTCCTGCCAGCTCACATCAGGGGTTTGAATCCCGCCATGGCCTGCCTTGGGTCCTCTGCCGCTCTATTTGGTTCAAGCCGGCTCATCTATAATCAACCTACCTCGACGTTGACCGAAGCAAACAGCATGGCATATAAACGCGCATAAGGGGCTTCGCCATTTGGGCATGACACGTGCCAGTGACGATGCGCTCGCACCCGCTCGTTTTCCAGGCTGCAGTCACATGGGCCGTTTGGAGTGGATTTCTTTGTTCCTGCTAGCTCGCATCAAGGGTTTCAATCCCGCCATGGCCTGTCTTAGATCCTCTGCCGCTACAGCTGGTTCGAGCCGGCTCATCAATCTGGCAATCTAGCTCGACGATGACCGAAGCAAACAGCATGACACATAAACGCGCATCAGGGGCTTCGCCATTTGGGCATGACACCGCGCCAGCGGCGATGCGCTCACAACCGTTCGTTTTCCAGGCTGCAGTCATATGGGCCGTTTGCCGTGGGTTCCTTGGTTCCTTGGAGTGAATGTATTTTTCTGCCCTCCCTGCCTGGACTCAAATGAGGGTCTGCAGTATTGTGGAAATAAATAAATAAAATAAACCGTTCGTTTTCCAGGCTGCAGTCACAGTGGCCGTTTGTTGTGGGTTTCTTGGTTCCTGCCAGCTCACATCAGGGGTTTCAATCTCCCCACGGCCTGCTTTGGACCCTCTGCCGCTGCATCTGGTTTGAGCCGGCTCATCAATCTGGCAACCTGCCTCTACGATGACCGAAGGAAACAGCATGACACATAAACGCGCATCAGGGGCTTCGCAATTTGGGCGTGACACCGCGCCAGCGACGATGCGCTCACACCCGTTCGTTCTCCAGGATGCAGTCACATGGGCCGTTTGCGGTGGGTTTCTTGGTTCCTGCCAGCTCACATCAGGTTTTTCAATCCAGCCATGGCCTGCCTTGGATCCTCTGCCGCTGCATCTGGTTCAAGCCGGCTCATCAATCTGGCAACCTAACTCGACGATGACCGAAGCAAACACCATGACACATAAACGCGCATCAGGGGCTTCGCCATTTTGGCATGACACCGCGCCAGCAACGATGCGCTCACACCCGTTCGTTTTCCAGGGTGCAGTCACATGGGCCGTTTGCGGTGGGTTGCTTGTTTCCTGCCAGCTCACATCAGGGGTATCAATCCCGCCATCGCCTGCTTTGGATCCTCTGCCGATGCATCTGGTTCGAGCCGTCTCATCAATCTGGCAACCTGCCTCGATGATGACCAAAGCAAACAGCATGACACATAAACGCGCATCAGGGGCTTCGCAATTTGGGCATGACACCGCGCCAGCGACGATGCACTCACAACCGTTCGTTTTCCAGGCTGCAGTCACATGGGCCGTTTGCGGTGGGTTCCTTGGTTCCTACCAGCACACATCAGGGGTTTCAAACCCGCCATGGCCTGCCTTCGATCCTCTACGGATGCATCTTTTTCGAGCCGGCTCATCAATCTGACAACCTGCCTCGACGATGACCGAAGCAAACAGCATGACACATAAACGCGCATCAGGGGCTTCGCCATTTGGGCATGACACCGCGCCAGCGACGATGCGCTGACAACCGTTCGTTTTCCAGGATGCAGTCACATGGGCCGTTTGCGGTTGGTTCCTTGGTTCCTGCCAGCTCACATCAGGGGTATCAATCCCGCCATGGCCTGCCTTGGATCCTCTGCCGCTGTATCTGGTTCAAGCCGGCTCATCAATCTGGCAACCTACCTCGGCGATGACCGAAGCAAACACCATGACACATAAACGCGCATCAAGGGCTTCGCCATTTTGGCATGACACCGCGCCAGCAACGATGCGCTCACACCCGTTCGTTTTCCAGGCTGCAGTCACATGGGCCGTTTGCGGTGGGTTCCTTTGTTCCTGCCAGCTCACATCAGGGGTTTCAATCCCGCCATCGCCTGCCTTGGATCGTCTGCCGATGCATCTGGTTCGAGCCGGCTCATCAATCAGGCAACCTGCCTCGACGATGACCGAAGCAAACCGCATGACACATAAATGCGCATAAGGGGCTTCGCCATTTGGGCATGACACCGCGCCAACGACGATGCGCTCACAACCGTTCGTTTTCCAGGCTGCAGTCACATGGGCCGTTTGCGGTGGGTTTCTTGGTTCCTGCCAGCTCACATCAGGGGTTTCAATCCCGCCATGGCCTGCCTTGGGTCCTCTGCCGCTCTATCTGGTTCAAGCCGACTCATCATTCTGGCAACCTACCTCGGCGATGACCGAAACAAACACCATGACACATGAACGCGCATCAAGGGCTTCGCCATTTGGGCATGACACCGCGCCAGAGACGATACGCCCACAACCGTTCGTTTTCCAGGCTGCAGTCACAGGGGCCATTTGTTGTGGGTTTCTTGGTTCCTGCCAGCTCACATCAGGGGTTTGAATCCCGCCATGGAGTGCCTTGGGTCCTCTGCCGCTCCATCTGGTTCAAGCCGGCTCGTCAATAAGGACACCTACCTCGATGATGACCGAAGCAAACAGCATGGCATATAAACGCGCATAAGGGAATTCGCCATTTGGGCATGACACGTGCCAGCGACGATGCGCTCACACCCGTTCGTATTCCAGGCTGAAGTCACATGGGCCGTTTGGTGTGGGTTTCTTTGTTCCTGCTAGCTCGCATCAGGGGTTTCAATCCCGCCCACGCCTGCCTTGTGTCCTCTGCCGGTGCATCTAGTTAAAGCCGGCTCATCAATCTGGCAACCTACCTCGAGGATGACCGAAAAAAACTCCATGACACATAAACGCGCATCAGGGGCTTCGCCATTTGGGCATGACACCGCGTCAGCGACGATGCGCCCACAACCGTTCGTTTTCCAGGCTGCAGTCACAGTGGCCGTTTGTTGTGGGTTTCATGATTCCTGCCAGCTCACATCAGGGGTTTCAATCCCGCCATGGCCTGCCTTGGATCCTCTGCCGCTCTATCTGGTTCAAGCCGACTCATCAATCTGGCAACCTACCTCGACGATGACCGAAACAAACACCATGACACATAAACGCGCATCAGGGGCTTAGCCATTTGGGCATGACACCGCGCCAGCGATGATGCGCCCACAGCAGTTCGTTTTCCAGGCTGCAGTACCATGGGCCGTTTGCGGTAGGTTTCTTGGATCCTGCCAGCTCACATCAGTGGTTTCAATCCCGCCATGGCTTGCCTTGGATCCTCTGGCGCTGCATCTAGTTAAAGCAGGCTCATCAATCTGGCAACCTACCTCGACGATCACCGAAGCAAACAGCATGGCATATAAACGCGCACAAGGGGCTTCGCCATTTGGGCATGACACGTGCCAGCGACGATGCGCTCACACCTGTTCGTTTTCCAGGCTGCAGTCACATGGGCCGTTTGGTGTGGGTTTCTTTGTTCTTCCCAGCTCGCATCAGGGGTTTCAAACCCGCCATGGCCTGCCTTGGATCCTCTGCCGCTGCATCTGGTTCAAGCCGGCTCATCAATCTGGCAACCTGCCTCGACGATGACCGAAGCAAATAGCATGACACAGAAACGCGCATCAGGGGCTTCGCCATTTGGGCATGACACCGCGCCAGCGACGATGCGCTCACAACCGTTCGTTTTCCAGGCTGCAGTCATATGGGCCGTTTGCCGTGGGTTCCTTGGTTCCTTGGAGTGAATGTATTTTTCTGCCCTCCTTGCCTGGACTCAAATGAGGGGCTGCAGTATTGTGGAAATAAATAAGTAAAATAACCCGTTCGTTTTCCAGGCTGCAGTCACAGTGGCCGTTTGTTGTGGGTATCTTCGTTCCTGCCAGCTCACATCAGGGGTTTCAATCCCGCCACAGCCTCCTTCGGACCCTCTGCCGCTGCATCTGGTTCGGCAACCTGCCTAGACGATGAGCGAAGCAAACAGCAAGAAACATAAACGCGCATCAGGGGCTTCGCCATTTGGGAATGACACCGCGCCAGCGACGATGCGCTCACAACCGTTCGGTTTCCAGGCTGCAGTCACATGGACCGTTTGCTGTGGGTTCCTTGGTTCCTGCACGCTCACATCAGGGGTTTCAAACCCGCCATGGCCTGCCTTGGATCCTCTGCCGATGCATCTGGTTCGATCCGGCTCATCAATATGGCAACCTGCCTCGACGATGACCGAAGCAAACAGCATGACACATAGGCGCGCATCAGGGGCTCCGCCATTTGGGCATGGCACCGCGCCAGCGACGATGCGCTCACAACCGTTCGTTTTCCAGGATGCAGTCACATGGGCCGTTTGCGGTGGGTTCCTTGGTTCCTGCCAGCTCACATCAGGGGTTTCAAACCCGCCATGGCCTGCCTCGAATCCTTTGCCGATGCATCTGGTTCGAGCCGGCTCATCAATGTGGTAACCTGCCTCGATGATGACCGCAGCAAACAGCATGACACATAATCGCGCATCAGGGGCTTCGCCATTTGGGCATGACACCGCGCCAGCGACGATGCGCTCACACCCGTTCGTTTTCCAGGCTGCAGTCACATGGATCGTTTGCGGTGGGTTCCTTGGTTCCTGCCAGCTCACATCAGGGGTTTCAAACCCGCCATGGCCTGCCTTGGATCCTCTGCCGATGCATCTGGTTCGAGCCGGCTCATCAATCAGGCAACCTGCCTCGACGATGACCGAAGCAAACAGCATGACACATAAACGCGCATAAGGGGCTTCGCCATTTGGGCATAACACCGCGCCAGCGACGATGTGCTCACAACCGTTCGTTTTCCAGGCTGCAGTCACATGGGCCGTTTACGGTGGGTTTCTTGGTTCCTGCAAGCTCACATCAGGGGTTTCAATCCCGCCATGGCCTGCCTTGGGTCCTCTGCCGCTCTATCTGGTTCAAGCCGACTCATCAATCTGGCAACCTGCCTCGACGATGACCGAAGCAAACAGCATTACCCATCAACGCGCTTCAGGGGCTTCGCCATTTGGGAATGACACCGCGCCAGCGACGATGCGCTCACAACCGTTCGTTTTCCAGGCTGTAGTCACATGGGCCGTTTGGTGTGGGTTTCTTTGTTCCTGCTAGCTCGCATCAGGGGTTTCAATCCCGCCATGGCCTGTCTTAGATCCTCTGCCGCTGCAGCTGGTTCGAGCCGGCTCATCAATCTAGCAATTTACCTCGACTATGACCGAAGCAAACAGCATGGCTTCGCGGGATTCGGCATCAGGGGCTTCGCGACTTCGGCATGACAGCGCGAGCGGCGATGCGCTCACGTCCGTTCGTTTTCCATGCTGCAGTCACATGGGCCGTTTGCGGTAGGTTTCTTAGATCCTGCCAGCTCACATCAGTGGTTTCAATCCCGCCATGGCCTGCCTTGTGTCGTCTGCCGGTGCATCTAGTTAAAGCCGGCTCATCAATCTGGCAACCTACCTCGACGATGACCGAAGCAAACAGCATGGCATATAAACGCGCATAAGGGGCTTCGCCACTTGGGCATGACACGTGCCAGCGACGATGCGCTCACACCCGTTCGTTTTCCAGGCTGCAGTCACATGGGCCGTTTGGTGTGGGTTTATTTGTTCCTGCCAGCTCGCATCAGGGGTTTCAAACCCGCCATGGCCTGCCTTGGATCCTCTGCCGCTGCATCTGGTTCAAGCCGGCTCATCAATCTGGCAACCTGCCTCGACGATGACCGAAGCAGACAGCATGACACATAAACGCGCATAAGGGGCTTCGCCATTTGGGCATGACACCGCGCCAGCGACGATGCGCTCACAGCCGTTCGTTTTCCAGGCTGCAGTCACAGGGGCCATTTGTTGTGGGTTTCTTGGTTCCTGCCAGCTCACATCAGGGGTTTGAATCCCGCCATGGAGTGCCTTGGGTCATCTGCCGCTCCATCTGGTTGAAGCCGGCTCATCAATAAGGACACCTACCTCGACGATGACCGAAGCAAACAGCATGGCATATAAACGCGCATAAGGGAATTCGCCATTTGGGCATGACACGTGCCAGCGACGATGCGCTCACACCCGTTCGTTTTCCAGGCTGAAGTCACATGGGCCGTTTGGTGTGGGTTTCTTTGTTCCTGCTAGCTCGCATCAGGGGTTTCAATCCCGCCCAAGCCTGCCTTGTGTCCTCTGCCGCTGCATCTAGTTAAAGTCGGCTCATCAATCTGGCAACCTACCTCAACGATGACCGAAGCAAACAGCATGACAAATAAACGCGCATCAGGAGCTTCGCTATTTGGGCATGACACCGCGCCAGCGACGATGCGCTCACAACCGTTCGTTTTCCAGGCTGCAGTCATATGGGCCGTTTGCCATGGGTTCCTTGGTTCCTTGGAGTGAATGTATTTTTCTGCCCTCCCTGCCTGGACTCAAATGAGGGGCTGCAGTATTGTGAAAATAAATAAGTAAAATAAACCGTTCGTTTTCCAGGCTGCAGTCACAGTGGCCGTTTGTTGTCGGTATCTTGGTTCCTGCCAGCTCAAATCAGGGGTTTCAATCCCGCCACGGCCTGCTTTGGACCCTCTAACGCTGCATCTGGTTCGAGCCGGCTCATCAATCTGGCAACCTGCCTCTACGATGACCGAAGGAAACAGCATGACACATAAACGCGCATCAGGGGCTTCGCCATTTGGCCGTGACACAGCACCAGCGACGATGCGCCCACAACCGTTCGTTTTCCAGGCTGCAGTCACGGGGCCGTTTGTTATGGGTTTCTTGGTTCCTGCCAGCTCACATCAGTGGTTTCAATCCCGCCATGGCCTGCCTTGGATCATCTGACGCTGCATATGGTTGAAGCCGGCTCATTAATCTGGCAACCTACCTCGACGATGACCGAAACAAACTCCATGACACATAAACGCGCATCAGGGGCTTCGCCATTTGGGCATGACACCGCGCCAGCGACGATGCGCCCACAACCGTTCGTTTTCCGGGCTGCAGTCAGTGGCCGTTTGTTGTGGGTTTCTTGGTTCCTGCCAGCTCACATCAGGGGTTTCAATCCCGCCATGGCCTGCCTTGGATCCTCTGCCGCTCTATCTGGTTCAAGCCGACTCATCAATCTGGCAACCTACCTCGACGATGACCGAAACAAACACCATGACACATAAACGCGCATCAGGGGCTTAGCCATTTGGGCATGACACCGCGCCAGCGATGATGCGCCCACAACAGTTCGTTTTCCAGGCTGCAGTCACAGGGGCTGCTTGTGGTGGGTTTTTTGGTTCCTGCCAGCTCACATCTGTGGTTTCAATCCCGCCATGGGCTTCTTGGATCCTCTGCCGCTGCATCTGGTTCAAGCCGGCTCATCAATCTGGCAACCTACCTCGACGATGACCGAAACAAACAGCATGACACATAAACGCGCATCAGGGGCTTCGCCATTTGGGCATGACACCGCGCCAGCGACGATGCGCTCACAACCGTTCGTTTTCCAGGCTGCAGTCATATGGGCCGTTTGCCGTGGGTTCCTTGGTTCCTTGGAGTGAATGTATTTTTCTGCCCTCCTTGCCTGGACTCAAATGAGGGGCTGCAGTATTGTGGAAATAAATAAGTAAAATAAACCGTTCGTTTTTCAGGCTGCAGTCACAGTGGCCGTTTGTTGTGGGTATCTTGGTTCCTACCAGCTCACATCAGGGGTTTCAATCCCGCCATGGCCTGCCTTGGATCCTCTGCCGATGCATCTGGTTCGATCCGGCTCATCAATCTGGCAACCTGCCTCGACGATGACCGAAGCAAACAGCATGACACATAGACGCGCATCAGGGGCTTCGCCATTTGGGCATGACACCGCGCCAGCGACGATGCGCTCACAACCGTTCGTTTTCCAGGATGCAGTCACATGGGCCGTTTGCGGTGGGTTCCTTGGTTCCTGCCAGCTCACATCAGGGGTTTCAAACCCGCCATGGCCTGCCTTGGATCCTCTTCCGATGCATCTGTTTCGAGCCGGCTCATCAATCTGGCGACCTGCCTCGACGATGACCGAAGCAAACAGCATGACACATAAACGCGCATCAGGGGCTTCGCCATTTGGGCATGACACCGCGCCAGCGACGATGCGCTCACAACCGTTCGTTTTCCAGGATGCAGTCACATGGGCCGTTTGCGGTTGGTTCCTTGGTTCCTGCCACCTCACATCAGGGGTTTCAATCCCGCCATGGCCTGCCTTGGATCCTCTGCCGCTGTATCTGGTTCAAGCCGGCTCATCAATCTGGCAACCTACCTCGGCGATGACCGAAGCAAACACCATGACACATAATCGCGCATCAGGGGCTTCGCCATTTGGGCATGACACCGCGCCAGCGACGATGCGCTCACACCTGTTCGTTTTCCAGGCTGCAGTCACATGGATCATTTGCGGTGGGTTCCTTGGTTCCTGCCAGCTCACATCAGGGGTTTCAAACCCGCCATGGCCTGCCTTGCATCCTCTGCCGATGCATCTGGTTCGAGCCGGCTCATCAATCAGGCAACCTGCCTCGACGATGACCGAAGCAAACACCATGACACATACACGCGCATCAGGGGCTTAGCCATTTGGGCATGACACCGCGCCAGCGACGATGCGCCCACAACCGTTCGTTTTCCAGGCTGCAGTCACTGGGGCTGTGCTGGGTTTCTTGGTTCCTTCCAGCTCACATCTGTGGTTTCAATCCCGCCATGGCCTGCCTTGGATCCTCTGCCGATGCATCTGGTTCGAGCCGGCTCATCAATCTGGCAACCTGCCTCGACGATGACCGAAGCAAACAGCATGACACATAAACGCGCATAAGGGGCTTCGCCATTTGGGCATGACACCGCGCCAGCGACGATGCGCTCACTACCGTTCGTTTTCCAGGCTGCAGTCACATGGGCCGTTTGTTGTGGGTTTCTTGGTTCCTGCCAGCTCGCATCAGGGGTTTCAATCCCGCCATGGCCTGTCTTAGATCCTCTGCCGCTGCAGCTGGTTCGAGCCGGCTCATCAATCTAGCAATTTACCTCGACTATGACCGAAGCAAACAGCATGGCATATAAACGTGCATCAGGGGCTTTGCGACTTCGGCATGACAGCGCGAGCGGCGATGCGCTCACGTCCGTTCGTTTTCCATGCTGCAGTCACATGGGCCGTTTGCGGTAGGTTTCTTAGATCCTGCCAGCTCACATCAGTGGTTTCAATCCCGCCATGGCCTGCCTTGTGTCGTCTGCCGCTGCATCTAGTTAAAGCCGGCTCATCAATCTGGCAACCTACCTCGACGATGACCGAAGCAAACAGCATGGCATATAAACGCGCATAAGGGGCTTCGCCATTTGGGCATGACTCGTGCCAGCGACGATGCGCTCACACCCGTTCGTTTTCCAGGCTGCAGTCACATGGGCCGTTTGGTGTGGGTTTATTTGTTCCTGCCAGCTCGCATCAGGTGTTTCAAACCCGCCATAGCCTGCCTTGGATCCTCTGCCGCTGCATCTGGTTCAAGCCGGTTCATCAATCTGGCAGCCTGCCTCGACGATGACCGAAGCAGACAGCATGACACATAAACGCGCATAAGGGGCTTCGCCATTTGGGCATGGCACCGCGCCAGCGACGATGCGCTCACAACCGTTCGTATTCCAGGCTGCAGTCACATGGGCCGTTTGCGGTGGGTTTCTTGGTTCCTGCCAGCTCACATCAGGGGTTTCAATCCCGCCATGGCCTGCCTTAGGTCCTCTGCCACTCTATCTGGTTCAAGCTGACTCATAAATCTGGCAACCTACCTCGACAATGAACGAAACAAACACCATGACACATAAACGCGCATCAGGGGCTTAGCCATTTGGGCATGACACCGCGCCAGCGACGATGCGCCCACAACCGTTCGTTTTCCAGGCTGCAGTCACAGGGGTTGTTTGTGGTGGGTTTCTTGGTTCCTGCCAGCTCACATCAGTGGTTTCAATCCCGCCATGGCCTTTTTGGATCCTCTGCCGCTCTATCTGGTTCAAGCCGGCTCATCAATCTGGCAACCTACCTCGAGGATGACCGAAACAAACACCATGACACATGAACGCGCATCAAGGGCTTCTCCATTTGGGCATGACACCGCGCCAGCGACGATGCGCCCACAACCGTTCGTTTTCCAGGCTGCAGTCACAGGGGCCGTTTGTTGTGTGTTTCTTGGTTCCTCCCAGCTCACATCAGGGGTTTGAATCCCGCCATGGCCTGCCATGGGTCCTCTGCCGCTCCATCTGGTTCAAGCCGGCTCATGAATAAGGCAACCTACCTCGACGATGACCGATGCAAACAGCATGGCATATAAACGCGCATAAGGGGCTTCGCCATTTGGGCATGACACCGCGCCAGCGACGATGCGCTCACAACCGTTCGTTTTCCAGGCTGCCGTCATATGGGCCGTTTGCAGTTGGTTCCTTGGTTCCTTTGAGTGAATGTATTTTTCTGCCCTCCCTGCCTGGACACAAATGAGGGAGTGCTAAGCGTAGACAGCTGGGCTAGTTGGTTCACAGTCACATTATGATACATCGTTCTGGCGCACAAAAAACACGGACGAAGGAAGAGCAGACACACAATCGCCGGACATCAACTGAAGTTTATTCACAGAAACCAGTCCTATATGTACACATGTGACCACCAGGTAACTGATATCAAAAGCACAAAATCGGGAAAACCAAAAGGCAATCAACCAGAGCCACATGTTCCATATCGCACACGTGCCTTCATGCAAATCGCCCACAATTTCTGTGCCTAGCTGACACGATCAACACCGTTAGCCTTCAGATAATCTAGTTCCTTTCTTCTAAGCACAATAGAGGGAGTACTGACGCAGTGATCTTTATCATTGGCAATACAGAGGGCTTCAAAAATTTCCCGGCTTTTCTGAGTCCTGAACTTTCTTAACACACTTGTTTCCTCCAAAAACGCCTTGCATGCTGGCTTATACGAACAACGGCGAATGTGGTCAGCTAAATGACCTCCGCCACTAATCGAAGTTACTGTCCTGCGATGCTCAAGCAAGCGTTCGTTGATACAGCGCCCGGTTTGTCCAATGCAGCGTTTGCCACAGGCGAGAGGGATGTTATACACCACGCCAACCTTGCTGTCGACGAGGGCTTTGGTGTGCCTAATTTTGCAGGCAGACCTCTTTTTGGGTTCGTTTACTAGGCGGCACAGGCGTCCCAGCTTCTCCGGAGCTGAAAACACTACACGGACGCCGCACTTGTCCCCGACCTTCTTGAGGCGGTGCGAGACCTTGTGCCAGTAAGGCACAACGACAGGTCGCTGTTGCGGGCGTGTGTTATCCACCTGCCTGTGCCGTCCACCAGATTTTACTTCGCTAATCTGGCTTTCGACCACTGAGGCCACGATTTCTCTCTGGAAACCTGCCTTCTCCGGACGCCTTAGTTGGGCATGGACACTCTCCCGGACTCGATGCTCACACGACTTGGCTAGAGCAGAGCGGATGCAGTTTTTTGCAATAGCTCTCTTCACGAGCTTAGAATGAGCCGATTTGAAAGTTAATAATTTGTTTCTCGACCGTGGCTTGTACTGCCAGCACACGCGCGTTTCCTCAAAAATAAAGCACACATCTAGATACTGGATGTGCCCTTCCTGCGGCAGTTCGTGCGTGAACTTCATGCCAAAGGCGTTGCAAACAAAAATGTCAATAATGTCGTCCACGACAATACCCCTATCCCGAGCCTCAGTCGCGTTCATTACTACAAGGTAGTCGTCTACGTATCTAAAAACTTTCAGCACGCTGGCGTTGTAAAGGGACGCCTGAATGCGATTGTCAAGGGTGGATAAAAATATATCGCTTAAAAGCGGTGCTAGGCAAGAGCCTATGCACACTCCTTCTTTTTGGATGAGGCAACGATCATTGAAGGTGACAATGGTGGATGAAAGATAAAATCTTAAAAGCTCTAGAAAATTGTCGGTAGATAACCCTGTCATATTCTGAAAAGCCACAGGCCCGGCGTCTTCAATGAAAGTTCTGACCGCGCAAAACAGCTCGGGATGAGGTATTGAGTAGAATAAATCTTCAACATCAATTGAAAAGGCAAATCTTTTTGGGCATGAAGCTTCTACGCCAGAAAAATATGCAATGACTTGAGTGGAATTTTTTACCAGAAAAGGGTCGTCTAAAGAAATGGCACTAAGGTGCTTCTGCAGGAACCTTGACAAGGAGCCCTGCCAGGATCCCGTTTCCGTAACGATAGCGCGAAAAGGCGCAGATTCTTTGTGGGTTTTTACCGTGAAGAAAACACTAAGGGAGTTTACATCAGAAGCGGAGATACTCTTTCTTAATCTTTCCAAGTTCATTTCTTCACATAAAGCGATGGCCTTTTTCTTCACCTTGGCTAAAGACACCTTCCTATCAGCAAAGTTTTTTGTCAAGGCCTCGTTTGCCTTCTGACGGTACGTAGAATTTGGCATCACCACGAAGCCTCCCTCTTTGTCCGACACTAACAGGGCAAGATCGTTGCTCTTCAGAAAGTTGACAGTTGATCTAACTGGTATTTTGGGGGCAAAAGGTGCACCACTATACCTCAAACACTCTACACCTTCAGCAATACAGCGGTCCTGTTCATCTGAGCTTGCTGCCGCCGCCACGTTCCTGACCATGGACAGTAAATGTACAGGTTCTTCTTTTGGTTCAATACAGAACTTAGGACCACGAGATAGTGCAGCTTCAACCCTTTCGGGCAAATTACACTCACCAATACAGGTTACTTGGTTCGTTGCCAGTTGCTGGTGCACTGGCGCTTTCTTTAACGCACATAGGTTTGCAAGACACATGTTCCACAGGAACGCGGTGGTTTTTGCAGCTTCACGAGTGAACGTCCGGAAAAGGTGTTCACCACTCTGTCCAGGCACTAGAGAAGCTGAGAAGGCGTGCAGGTAGTTTTGCAGATGCCGAATCTGTCTCCACAGCTCGGAGCGCATGATCTTCATCATTCTCCAGGCATGACGCGCAGACGGGAAGCACGGCGAAAACAAGGCATGAACACCCGGCAGGACAAGGCGATGGTCGAGTGCAAACGTGAGTTCCCTTGCACGGCATGTGGTCACAGCTAAAAGGTTGACGAGCGTCGTAGAAGGATTCGCACACATAAAAGGAGGGATGACAGGGCCCAATGTACTAGAAAGTATATCGCTAAGCGTAGAGAGCTGGGCTAGTTGGTTCACAGTCACATTATGATACATCGTTCTGGCGCACGAAAAACACGGACGAAGGAAGAACAGACACACAATCGCCGGACATCAACTGAAGTTTATTCACAGAAACCAGTCCTATATGTACACATGTGACCACCAGGTAACTGATATCAAAAGCACAAAATCGGGAAAACCAAAAGGCAATCAACCAGAACCACAGGTTCCATATCGCACACGTGCCTTCATGCAAATCGCCCACAATTTCTGTACCTAGCTGACACGATCAACACCGTTAGCCTTCAGATAATCTAGTTCCTTTCTTCTAAGCACAATAGAGGGAGTACTGACGCAGTGATCTTTATCATTGGCAATACAGAGGGCTTCAAAATTTCCCGGCTTTTCTGAGTCCTGAACTTTCTTAACACACTTGTTTCCTCCAAAAACGCCTTGCATGCTGGCTTATACGAACAACGGCGAATGTGGTCAGCTAAATGACCTCCGCCACTAATCGAAGTTACTGTCCTGCGATGCTCTAGCAAGCGTTCGTTGATACAGCGCCCGGTTTGTCCAATGTAGCGTTTGCCCCAGGAGAGAGGGATGTTATACACGCTACATTGGACAAACCGGGCGCTGTCACAACGAACGCTTGCTAGAGCATCGCAGGACAGTAACTTCGATTAGTGGCGGAGGTCATTTAGCTGACCACATTCGCCGTTGTTCGTATAAGCCAGCATGCAAGGCGTTTTTGGAGGAAACAAGTGTGTTAAGAAAGTTCAGGACTCAGAAAAGCCGGGAAATTTTTGAAGCCCTCTGTATTGCCAATGATAAAGATCACTGCGTCAGTACTCCCTCTATTGTGCTTAGAAGAAAGGAACTAGATTATCTGAAGGCTAACGGTGTTGATCGTGTCAGCTAGGCACAGAAATTGTGGGCGATTTGCATGAAGGCACGTGTGCGATATGGAACCTGTGGCTCTGTTTGATTGCCTTTTGGTTTTCCCGATTTTGTGCTTTTGATATCAGTTACCTGGTGGTCACATGTGTACATATAGGACTGGTTTCTGTGAATAAACTTCAGTTGATGTCCGGCGATTGTGTGTCTGTTCTTCTTTCGTCCGTGTTTTTCGTGCGCCAGAACGATGTATCATAATGTGACTGTGAACCAACTAGCCCAGCTGTCTACGCATAGCGATATACTTTCTAGTACATTGGGCCCTGTCATCCCTCCTTTTATGTGTGCGAATCCTTCTACGACGCTCGTCAACCTTTTAGCTGTGACCACATGCCGTGCAAGGGAACTCACGTTTGCACTCGACCATCGCCTTGTCCTGACGGGTGTTCATGCCTTGTTTTCGTCGTGCTTCCCGTCTGCGCGTCATGCCAGGAGAATGATGAAGATCATGCGCTCCGAGCTGTGGAGACAGATTCGGCATCTGCAAAACTACCTGCACGCCTTCTCAGCTTCTCTAGTGCCTGGACAGAGTGGTGAACACCTTTTCCGGACGTTCACTCGTGAAGCTGCAAAAAACCACCGCGTTCCTGTGGAACATGTGTCTTGCAAACCTATGTGCGTTAAAGAAAGCGCCAGTGCACCAGCAACTGGCAACGAACCAAGTAACCTGTATTGGTGAGTGTAATTTGCCCGAAAGGGTTGAAGCTGCACTATCTCGTGGTCCTAAGTTCTGTATTGAACCAAAAGAAGAACCTGTACATTTACTGTCCATGGTCAGGAACGTGGCGGCGGCAGCAAGCTCAGATAAACAGGACCGCTGTATTGCTGAAGGTGTAGAGTGTTAGAGGTATAGTGGTGCACCTTTTGCCCCCAAAATACCAGTTAGATCAACTGTCAACTTTCTGAAGAGCAACGATCTTGCCCTGTTAGTGTCGGACAAAGAGGGAGGCTTCGTGGTGATGCCAAGTTCTACGTACCGTCAGAAGGCAAACGAGGCCTTGACAAAAAACTTTGCTGATAGGAAGGTGTCTTTAGCCAAGGTGAAGAAAAATGCCATCGCTTTATGTGAAGAAATGAACTTGGAAAGATTAAGAAAGAGTATCTCCGCTTCTGATGTAAACTCCCTTAGTGTTTTCTTCACGGTAAAAACCCACAAAGAATCTGCGCCTTTCCGCGCTATCGTTACGGAAAAGGGATCCTGGCAGGGCTCCTTGTCAAGGTTCCTGCAGAAGCACCTTAGTGCCATTTCTTTAGACGACCCTTTTCTGGTAAAAAATTCCACTCAAGTCATTGCATATTTTTCTGGCATAGAAGCTTCATGCCCAAAAAGATTTGCCTTTTCAATTGATGTTGAAGATTTCTTCTTCTGTCTTCTCTGTGTCTGTCGTCGCTGCGCTGTTTTTACCACGGCTTGAAGATTTATTCTACTCAATACCTCATCCCGAGCTGTTTTGCGCGGTCAGAACTTTCATTGAAGACGCCGGGCCTGTGGCTTTTCAGAATATGACAGGGTTATCTACCGACAATTTTCTAGAGCTTTTAAGATTTTATCTTTCATCCACCATTGTCACCTTCAATGATCGTTGCCTCATCCAAAAAGAAGGAGTGTGCATAGGCTCTTGCCTAGCACCGCTTTTAAGCGATATATTTTTATCCACCCTTGACAATCGCATTCAGGCGTCCCTTTACAACGCCAGCGTGCTGAAAGTTTTTAGATACGTAGACGACTACCTTGTAGTAATGAACGCGACTGAGGCTCGGGATAGGGGTATTGTCGTGGACGACATTATTGACATTTTTGTTTGCAACGCCTTTGGCATGAAGTTCACGCACGAACTGCCGCAGGAAGGGCACATCCAGTATCTAGATGTGTGCTTTATTTTTGAGGAAACGCGCGTGTACTGGCAGTACAAGCCACGGTCGAGAAAACAAATTATTAACTTTCAAATCGGCTCATTCTAAGCTCGTGAAGAGAGCTATTGCAAAAAACTGCATCCGCTCTGCTCTAGCCAAGTCGTGTGAGCATCGAGTCCGGGAGAGTGTCCATGCCCAACTAAGGCGTCTGGAGAAGGCAGGTTTCCAAGAGAAATCGTGGCCTCAGTGGTCGAAAGCCAGATTAGCGAAGTAAAATCTGGTGGACGGCACAGGCAGGTGGATAACACACGCCCGCAACAGCGACCTGTCGTTGTGCCTTACTGGCACAAGGTCTCGCACCGCCTCAAGAAGGTCGGGGACAAGTGCGGCGTCTGTGTAGTGTTTTCAGCTCCGGAGAAGCTGGGACGCCTGTGCCGCCTAGTAAACGAACCCAAAAAGAGGTCTGCCTGCAAAATTAGGCACACCAAAGCCCTCGTCGACAGCAAGGTTGGCGTGGTGTATAACATCCCTCTCGCCTGTGGCAAACGCTACATTGTACAAACCGGGCGTTGTATCAACGAACACTTGCTAGAGCATCGCAGGACAGTAACTTCGATTAGTGGCGGAGGTCATTTAGCTGACCACATTCGCCGTTGTTCGTATAAGCCAGCATGCAAGGCGTTTTTGGAGGAAACAAGTGTGTTAAGAAAGCTCAGGACTCAGAAAAGCCGCGAAATTTTTGAAGCCCTCTGTATTGCCAATGATAAAGATCACTGCGTCAGTACTCCCTCTATTGTGCTTAGAAGAAAGGAACTAGATTATCTGAAGGCTAACGGTGTTGATCGTGTCAGCTAGGCACAGAAATTGTGGGCGATTTGCATGAAGGCACGTGTGCGATATGGAACCTGTGGCTCTGGTTGATTGCCTTTTGGTTTTCCCGATTTTGTGCTTTCGATATCAGTTACCTGGTGGTCACATGTGTACATATAGGACTGGTTTCTGTGAATAAACTTCAGTTGATGTCCGGCGATTGTGTGTCTGTTCTTCCTTCGTCCGTGTTTTTCGTGCGCCAGAACGATGTATCATAAATGGACTGCAGTATTGTGGAAATAAATAAATAAAATAAACCGTTCATTTTCCAGGCTGCAGTCGCAGTGGCCGTTTGTTGTGGGTTTCTTGGTTCCTGCCAGCTCGCATCAGGGGTTTCAATCCCGATATGGCCTGCCATGGGTCCTCTGCCGCTCCATCTGGTTCAAGCCGGCTCATCAATAAGGCAACCTACCTCGACGATGACCGATGCAAACAGCATGGCATATAAACGCGCATAAGGGCTTCGCCATTTGGGCATGACACGTGCCAGCGACGATGCGCTCACACCCGTTCGTTTTCCAGGCTGCAGTCACATGGGCCGATTGGTGAGGGTTTCTTTGTTGCTGCCAGCTCGCATCAGCGGTTTCAATCCCGCCACGGCCTGCTTTGGACCCTCTGCCGCTGCATCTGGTTTGAGCCGGCTCATCAATCTGGCAACCTGCCTCTACGATGACCGAAAGAAACAGCATGACACATAAACACGCATCAGGGGCTTCGCATTTTGGGCATGACACCGCGCCAGCGACGATGCGCCCACAACCGTTCGTTTTCCAGGCTGTAGTCACAGTGGCCGTTTGTTGTGGGTTTCTTGGTTCCTGCCAGCTCGCATCAGGGGTTTCAATCTCGCCATGGCCTGCCTTGGACCCTCTGCCGCTGCATCTGGTTCGAGCCGGCTCATCAGTCCGGCAACGTGCCTCGACGATGACCGAAGCAAACAGCATGACACATCAACGCGCATCAGGGGCTTCGCCTTTTGGGAATGACACCGCGCCAGCGACGATGCGCTCACAACCGTTCTTTTTCTAGGCTGCAGTCACATGGACCGTTTGCGGTGGGTTCCTTGGTTCTTGCTAGCTCGCATCAGGGGTTTCAATCCCGCCAATGCCTGCTTTGGACCCTCTGCCGCTGCATCTGGTTCGAGCCGGCTCATCAATCTGGCAACCTGCCTCTACGATGACCGAAGGAAACAGCATGACACATAAACGCGCCTCAGGGGCTTCGCCATTTGGGCGTGACACAGCGCCAGCGACGATGCGCCCACAACCATTCGTTTTCCAGGCTGCAGTCACGGGGCCGTTTGTGGTGGGTTTCTTGGTTTCTGCCAGCTCACATCAGTGGTTTCAATCCCGCCATGGCCTGCCTTGGGTCCTCTGCCGCTCTATCTGGTTCAAGCCGACTCATCAATCTGGCAACCTACCTCGACGATGACCGAAACAAACACCATGACACATAAACGCGCATCAGGGGCATGACATTTGGGATTGACACCGCGCCAGCAACGATGCGCCCACAACCGTTCGATTTTCAGGCTGCAGTCACAGGGGCTGTTTGTGTTGGGTTTCTTGGTTCCTGCCAGCTCACATCAGGGGTTTGAATCTCGCCATGGCCTGCCTTGGGTCCTCTGCCGCTCTATCTGGTTCAAGCCGACTCATCAATAAGGCAACCTACCTCGACGTTGACCGAAGCAAACAGCATGGCATATAAACGCGCATAAGGGGCTTCGCCATTTGGGCATGACACGTGCCAGCGACGATGCGCTCACGTCCGTTCGTTTTCCATGCTGCAGTCACATGGGCCGTTTGCGGTAGGTTTCTTGGTTCCTGCCAGCTCACATCAGTGGTTTCACTCCCGGCATGGCCTGCCTTGGATCCTCTGCCGCTGCATCTAGTTAAAGCCGGCTCATCAATCTGGCAACCTACCTCGACGATGACCGAAGCAAACAGCATGACACATAAACGCGCATCAGGGGCTTCGCCATTTGGGCATGACTCCGCGCCAGCGACGATGCGCTAACAACCGTTCGTTTTCCAGGCTGCAGTCATATGGGACGTTTGCCGTGGGTTCCTTGGTTCCTTGGAGTGAATGTATTTTTCTGCCCTCCCTGCCTGGACTCAAATGAGGGTCTGCAGTATTGTGGAAATAAATGATAAAATAAACCGTTCGTTTTCCAGGCTGCAGTCACAGTGGCCGTTTGTTGAGGGTTTCTTGGTTCCTGCCAGCTCACATCAGGGGTTTCAATCCCGCCTCGGCCTGCTTTGGACCCTCTCGCGCTGCATCTGGTTCGAGCCGGCTCATCAATCTGGCAACCTGCCTCTACGATGACCGAAGGAAACAGCATGACACATAAACGCGCATCAGGGGCTTCGCCATTTGGGCGTGACACGGCGCCAGCGACGATGCGCCCACAACCGTTCGTTTTCCAGGCTGCAGTCACAGGGGCCGTTTGTGGTGGGTTTCTTGGTTCCTGCCACCTCACGTCAGTGGTTTCAATCCCGCCATGGCCTGCCTTGGATCCTCTGCCGCTGCATCTGGTTAAAGCCGGCTCATCAGTCCGGCAACCTGCCTCGACGATGACCGAAGCAAACAGCATGACACATCAACGCGCATCAGGGGCTTCGCCATTTGGGAATGACACCGCGCCAGCGACGATGCGCTCACAACCGTTCGTTTTCCAGGCTGCAGTCACATGGACCGTTTGCGGTGGGTTCCTTGGTTCCTGCCAGCTCACATCAGGGGTTTCAAACCCGCCATGGCCTGCCTTGGATCCTTTGCCGATGCATCTGGTTCGAGCCGGCTCATCAATCTGGCTATCTGCCTCGACGATGACCGAAGCAAACAGCATGACACATAAACGCGCATCAGGGGCTTCGCCATTTGGGCATGACACCGCGCCCGCGACGATGCGCTCACAACCGTTCGTTTTCCAGGATGCAGTCACATGGGCCGTTTGCGGTTGGTTCCATGGTTCCTGCCAGCTCACATCAGGTTTTTCAATCCAGCCATGGCCTGCCTTGGATCCTCAGCCGCTGTATCTGGTTCAAGCCGGCTCATCAATCTGGCAACCTACCTCGGCGATGACCGAAGCAAACACCATGACATATAAACGCGCATCAGGGGCTTCGTCATTTGGGCATGACACCGCGCCAGCGACGATGCGCTCACACCCGTTCGTTTTCCAGGATGCAGTCACATGGGCCGTTTGCGGTGGGTTTCTTGGTTCCTGCCAGCTCACATCAGGTTTTTCAATCCAGCCATGGTCTGCCTTGGATCCTCTGCCACTGCATCTGGTTCAAGCCGGCTCATCAATCTGGCAACCTAACGCGACGATGACCGAAGCAAACAGCATGGCATATAAACGCGCATAAGGGGCTTCGCCATTTGGGCATGACACGTGCCAGCGACGATGCGCTCAAACCCGTTCGTTTTCCAGGCTGTAGTCACATGGGCCGTTTGGTGTGGGTTTCTTTGTTCCTGCTAGCTCACATCAGGGGTTTCAATCCCGCCATGGCCTGTCTTAGACCCTCTGCCGCTGCAGCTGGTTCGAGCCGGCTCATCAATCTAGCAATCTACCTCGACGATGACCGAAGCAAACAGCATGGCATATAAACGTTCATCAGGGGCTTCGCGACTTCGGCATGACAGCGCGAGCGGCGATGCGCTCACGTCCGTTCGTTTTCCATGCTGCAGTCACATAGGCCGTTTGCGGTAGGTTTCTTGGATCCAGCCAGCTCACATCAGTGGCTTCAATCCCGCCATGGCCTGAGTTGTGCCTCTGCCGCTGCATCTAGTTAAAGACGGCTCATCAATCTGGCAACCTACCTCGACGATGACCGAAGCAAACAGCATGACACATAAACGCGCATCAGGAGCTTCGCTATTTGGGCATGACACCGCGTCAGCGACGATGCGCTCACAACCGTTCGTTTTCCAGGCTGCAGTCATATGGGCCGTTTGCCGTGGGTTCCTTGGTTCCTTGGAGTGAATGTATTTTTCTGCCCTCCCTGCCTGGACTCAAATGATGGGCTGCAGTATTGTGAAAATAAATAAGTAAAATAAACCGTTCGTTTTCCAGGCTGCAGTCTCAGTGGCCGTTTGTTGTGGGTATCTTGGTTCCTGCCAGCTCAAATCAGGGGTTTCAATCCCGCCACTGCCTGCTTTGGACCCTCTGCCGCTGCATCTGGTTCGAGCCGGCTCATCAATCTGGCAACCTGCCTCTACGATGACCGAAGGAAACAGCATGACACATAAACGCGCATCAGGGGCTTCGCCATTTGGGCTTGACACAGCGCCAGCGACGATGCGCCCACAACCGTTCGTTTTCCAGGCGGCAGTCACGGGGCCGTTTGTGGTGGGTTTCTTGGTTTCTGCCAGCTCACATCAGTGGTTTCAATCCCGCCGTGGCCTGCCTTGGGTCCTCTGCCGCTCTATCTGGTTCAAGCCGACTAATCAATCTGGCAACCTACCTCGACAATGACCGAAACAAACACCATGACACATAAACGCGCATCAGGGGCTTAGCCGTTTGGGCATGACACCGCGCCAGCAACGATGCGCCCACAACCGTTCGATTTTTAGGCTGCAGTCACAGGGGCTGTTTGTGTTGGGTTTCTTGGTTCCTGCCAGCTCACATCAGTGGTTTAAATCACGCCATGGCCTTCTTGGATCCTCTGCCGTTGCATCTGGTTCAAGCCGGCTCATCAATCTGGCAACCTACCTCGACGATGACCGAAACAAACACCATGACAGATGAACGCGCATCAGGGGCTTCGCCATTTGGGCATGACACCGCGCCAGCGACGATGCGCCCACAACCGTTCGTTTTCCAGGCTGCAGTCACAGGGGCCGTTTGTTGTGGGTTTCTTGGTTCCTGCAAGCTCACATCAGGGGTTTGAATCTCGCCATGGCCTGCCTTGGGTCTTCTGCCGCTCTATCTGGTTCAATCCGGCTCATCAATAAGGCAACCTACCTCGACGTTGACCGAAGCAAACAGCATGGCATATAAACGCGCATAAGGGGCTTCGCCATTTGGGCATGGCACGTGCCAGCGACGATGCGCTCACGTCCGTTCGTTTTCCATGCTGCAGTCACATGGGCCGTTTGCGGTAGGTTTCTTGGTTCCTGCCAGCTCACATCAGTGGTTTCACTCCCGGCATGGCCTGCCTTGGATCCTCTGCCGCTGCATCTAGTTAAAGCCGGCTCATCAATCTGGCAACCTACCTCGACGATGACCGAAGCAAACAGCATGACACATAAACGCGCATCAGGGGCTTCGCCATTTGGGCATGACTCCGCGCCAGCGACGATGCGCTAACAACCGTTCGTTTTCCAGGCTGCAGTCATATGGGACGTTTGCCGTGGGTTCCTTGGTTCCTTGGAGTGAATTTATTTTTCTGCCCTCCCTGCCTGGACTCAAATGAGGGTCTGCAGTATTGTGGAAATAAATGAATGAAATAAACCGTTCGTTTTCCAGGCTGCAGTCACAGTGGCCGTTTGTTGAGGGTTTCTTGGTTCCTGCCAGCTCACATCAGGGGTTTCAATCCCGCCTCGGCCTGCTTTGGACCCTCTCGCGCTGCATCTGGTTCGAGCCGGCTCATCAATCTGGCAACCTGCCTCTACGATGACCGAAGGAAACAGCATGACACATAAACGCGCATCAGGGGCTTCGCCATTTGGGCGTGACACGGCGCCAGCGACGATGCGCCCTCAACCGTTCGTTTTCCAGGCTGCAGGCACAGGGGCCGTTTGTGGTGGGTTTCTTGGTTCCTGCCACCTCACATCAGTGGTTTCAATCCCGCCATGGCCTGCCTTGGATCCTCTGCCGCTGCATCTGGTTAAAGCCGGCTCATCAGTCCGGCAACCTGCCTCGACGATGACCGAAGCAAACAGCATGACACATCAACGCGCATCAGGGGCTTCGCCATTTGGGAATGACACCGCGCCAGCGACGATGCGCTCACAACCGTTCGTTTTCCAGGCTGCAGTCACATGGACCGTTTGCGGTGGGTTCCTTGGTTCCTGCCAGCTCACATCAGGGGTTTCAAACCCGCCATGGCCTGCCTTGGATCCTTTGCCGATGCATCTGGTTCGAGCCGGCTCATCAATCTGGCTATCTGCCTCGACGATGACCGAAGCAAACAGCATGACACATAAACGCGCATCAGGGGCTTCGCCATTTGGGCATGAAACCGCGCCAGCGACGATGCGCTCAAAACCGTTCGCTTTCCAGGATGCAGTCACATGGGCCGTTTGCGGTGGGTTCCTTGGTTCCTGCCAGCTCACATCAGGTTTTTCAATCCAGCCATGGCCTGCCTTGGATCCTCTGCCGCTGCATCTGGTTCAAGCCGGCTCATGAATCTGGCAACCTGCCTCGACGATGACCGAAGCAAACAGCATGACACATAAACGCGCATCAGGGGCTTCGCCATTTGGGCATGACGCCGCGCCCGCGACGATGCGCTCACAACCGTTCGTTTTCCAGGATGCAGTCACATGGGCCGTTTGCGGTTGGTTCCTTGGTTCCTGCCAGCTCACATCAGGTTTTTCAATCCAGCCATGGCCTGCCTTGGATCCTCAGCCGCTGTATCTGGTTCAAGCCGGCTCATCAATCTGGCAACCTACCTCGGCGATGACCGAAGCAAACACCATGACATATAAACGCGCATCAGGGGCTTCGCCATTTGGGCATGACACCGCGCCAGCGACGATGCGCTCACACCCGTTCGTTTTCCAGGATGCAGTCACATGGGCCGTTTGCGGTGGGTTTCTTGGTTCCTGCCAGCTCACATCAGGTTTTTCTATTCAGCCATGGTCTGCCTTGGATCCTCTGCCGCTGCATCTGGTTCAAGCCGGCTCATCAATCTGGCAACCTAACTCGACGATGACCGAAGCAAACAGCATGGCATATAAACGCGCATAAGGGGCTTCGCCATTTGGGCATGACACGTGCCAGCGACGATGCGCTCAAACCCGTTCGTTTTCCAGGCTGTAGTCACATGGGCCGTTTGCGGTAGGTTTCTTGGATCCAGCCAGCTCACATCAGTGGCTTCAATCCCGCCATGGCCTGCCTTGTGCCTCTGCCGCTGCATCTAGTTAAAGACGGCTCATCAATCTGGCAACCTACCTCGACGATGACCGAAGCAAACAGCATGACACATAAACGCGCATCAGGAGCTTCGCTATTTGGGCATGACACCGCGTCAGCGACGATGCGCTCACAACCGTTCGTTTTCCAGGCTGCAGTCATATGGGCCGTTTGCCGTGGGTTCCTTGGTTCCTTGGAGTGAATGTATTTTTCTGCCCTCCCTGCCTGGACTCAAATGATGGGCTGCAGTATTGTGAAAATAAATAAGTAAAATAAACCGTTCGTTTTCCAGGCTGCAGTCTCAGTGGCCGTTTGTTGTGGGTATCATGGTTCCTGCCAGCTCAAATCAGGGGTTTCAATCCCGCCACGGCCTGCTTTGGACCCTCTGCCGCTGCATCTGGTTCGAGCCGGCTCATCAATCTGGCAACCTGCCTCTACGATGACCGAAGGAAACAGCATGACACATAAACGCGCATCAGGGGCTTCGCCATTTGGGCTTGACACAGCGCCAGCGACGATGCGCCCACAACCGTTCGTTTTCCAGGCGGCAGTCACGGGGCCGTTTGTGGTGGGTTTCTTGGTTTCTGCCAGCTCACATCAGTGGTTTCAATCCCGCCGTGGCCTGCCTTGGGTCCTCTGCCGCTCTATCTGGTTCAAGCCGACTAGTCAATCTGGCAACCTACCTCGACGATGACCGAAACAAACACCATGACACATGAACGCGCATCAGGGGCTTCGCCATTTGGGCATGACACCGCGCCAGCGACGATGCGCCCACAACCGTTCGTTTTCCAGGCTGCAGTCACAGGGGCCGTTTGTTGTGGGTTTCTTGGTTCCTGCAAGCTCACATCAGGGGTTTGAATCTCGCCATGGCCTGCCTTGGGTCTTCTGCCGCTCTATCTGGTTCAATCCGGCTCATCAATAAGGCAACCTACCTCGACGTTGACCGAAGCAAACAGCATGGCATATAAACGCGCATAAGGGGCTTCGCCATTTGGGCGTGACACAGCGCCAGCGACGATGCGCCCACAACCGTTCGTTTTCCAGGCTGCAGTCACAGGGGCCGTTTGTGGTGGGTTTCTTGGTTCCTGCCACCTCACATCAGTGGTTTCAATCCCGCCATGGCCTGCCTTGGCTGCATCTGGTTCGAGCCGGCTCATCAATCTGGCAACCTGCCTCGACGATGACCGAAGCAAACAGCATGACACATAAACGCGCATCAGGGGCTTCGCCATTTGGGCATGACACCGCGCCCGCGACGATGCGCTCACAACCGTTCGTTTTCCAGGATGCAGTCACATGGGCCGTTTGCGGTTGGTTCTTTGGTTCCTGCCATCTCACATCAGGGGTTTCAATCCCGCCATGGCCTGCCTTGGATCCTCTGCCGCTGTATCTGGTTCAAGCCGGCTCATCAATCTGGCAACCTACCTCGGCGATGACCGAAGCAAACACCATGACACATAAGCGCGCATCAGGGGCTTCGCCATTTGGTCATGACACCGCGCCAGCGACGATGCGCTTAAACCCGTTCGTTTTCCAGGCTGTAGTCACATGGGCCATTTGGTGTGGGTTTATTTGTTCCTGCTAGCTCGCATCAGGGGTTTCAATCCAGCCATGGCCTGTCTTAGACCCTCTACAGGACTTGTCGGGCTAGTTGGTTGATCATAATGCAAAAAAGACGAACTGCGCAACAAGAACACGGACGAAAGGGAGGCAGACACACACTAACGCAGACTTACAACTTTACTAAAGGAAGGAATACAAGGCAAATATATATAGCGATCCCAACGCACTTCAAATCTGATCAATATGGCACGTGACAATCTGCCCAGGCGATAAACAGACCACACAAGAACCAACGCTTACAAGATAATCTTATACCGGGCCGGCCCTTTCTATGAAAACAAAAAGCAAAGGAACGCTTAGCGACAGTGCACTCTTGAGAATTACGCGTTCTCCAAAGTAAGAAAATTCAAAACAAAACCACACCACTGTAGCCATCTGATACCACTGAAGCTCGAACCGCTTACAAGCGCAGGTGCTGACACCAAATCAAGAGACGAAGCACACCCCCTTTTGAAAGCAAACAAAACGGGAAACAAGAACAACCACATCGGTTATCGTCAAAATAAAAAAAAAACAGTGAAAAAAGGCACCAGGTCAAAAGGGTAAAAAACACCATGAATCAGCTCAAGAAGCTACGTCATAAAAGCAGTGAAAATAGGCACCGAGTCATTTAAAAAACAAAAAGATGAAAGACGGGACAACAGTTTAAGACAACAACGGTTTTAAAAAAGGGGGAGGGGTGAATGAAATCCGAAGCGTAGGAAAACATCTTAAACAATGACAGAACCGAAACAAAACTGAGATCGCTAATCAAATGAACAACGAAAGCATCAAGCATCGCACAACATCAAGAAAGTGGCGAGAAAAGGAGGCGTCAACGTTGTCTTCTCGGCTCCATGCAGACTGTCCAAGGTGTGCGTTATGATGAAGAACACTAAGAAGACCTTTTGCAAAATCAAACATCTAAGGAAGTTCAAAGATTGCGTTTCCGGCGTTGTTTACCGCATTCCCCTTAGTTGCGGAAAAGTCTACATAGGCCAAACCGGCAGATGCTTTAATGAAAGAGCAAGGGAGCACCGGTTGAGCGTGGCAAACAACGATGGAGGGTTTTTGGCTAAGCATTGTGCGGACTGCACAAAAATGAAGCAACGGGACTGTGTACCATGGTTCGACAAGACGGAATTTCTGGCCAGATTGAATGACAAATGGGAGCGTCTAGTCGTCGAAACTTTTTACATCGGCACCACGGACAACTGTGTTAGCAAGGCTTCCATTTCCTTATCATCCAAAGAATTTTTGTTTTTGCGGGGGCATGTGTAGCCTAGTGGCCTGTTTGTGCCCTGGTGATTGAGCAGTGCCTCCTGATTGCGTTTGATGCTTTCGTTGTTCATTTGATTAGCGATCTCAGTTTTGTTTCGGTTCTGTCATGGTTTGAGATGTTTTCCTACGCTTCGGATTTCATTCACCCCTCCCCCTTTTTTAAAACCGTTGTTGTCTTAAACTGTTGTCCCGTCTTTCATCTTTTTGTTTTTTAAATGACTCGGTGCCTATTTTTACTGTTTTTATGACGTAGCTTCTTGAGCTGATTCATGGTGTTTTTTACCCTTTTGACCTGGTGCCTTTTTTCACTGTTTTTTTTTATTTTGACGATAACCGATGTGGTTGTTCTTGTTTCCCGTTTTGTTTGCTTTCAAAAGGGGGTGTGCTTCGTCTCTTGGTTTGGTGTCAGCACCTGCGCTTGTAAGCGGTTCGAGCTTCAGTGGTATCAGATGGCTACAGTGGTGTGGTTTTGTTTTGAATTTTCTTACTTTGGAGAACGCGTAATTCTCAAGAGTGCACTGTCGCTAAGCGTTCCTTTGCTTTTTGTTTTCATAGAAAGGGCCGGCCCGGTATAAGATTATCTTGTAAGCGTTGGTTCTTGTGTGGTCTGTTTATCGCCTGGGCAGATTGTCACGTGCCATATTGATCAGATTTGAAGTGCGTTGGGATCGCTATATATATTTGCCTTGTATTCCTTCCTTTAGTAAAGTTGTAAGTCTGCGTTAGTGTGTGTCTGCCTCCCTTTCGTCCGTGTTCTTGTTGCGCAGTTCGTCTTTTTATACCCTCTGCCGCTGCAGCTGGTTCGAGCCGGCTCATCAATCTAGCAATCTACCTCGACGATGACCGAAGCAAACAGCATGGCATATAAACGTGCATCAGGGGCTTCGCGACTTCGGCATGACAGCGCGAGCGGCGATGCGCTCACGTCCGTTCGTTTTCCATGCTGCAGTCACATGGGCCGTTTGCGGTAGGTTTCTTGGATCCTGCCAGCTCACATCAGTGGTTTCAATCCCGCCATGGCCTGCCTTGTGTCCTCTGCCGCTGCATCTAGTTAAAGACGGCTCATCAATCTGGCAACCTAAATCGACGATGACCGAAGCAAACAGCATGACACATAAACGCGCATCAGGAGCTTCGCTATTTGGGCATGACACCGCGCCAGCGACGATGCGCTCACAACCGTTCGTTTTCCAGGCTGCAGTCATATGGGCCGTTTGTGGTGGGTTTCTTGGTTCCTGCCAGCTCACATCTGTGGTTTCAATCCCGCCATGGCCTTCTTGGATCCTCTGCCGCTGCATCTGGCTCAAGCCGGCTCACCAATCTGGCAACCTACCTCGACGATGACCGAAACAAACACCATGACACATGAACGCGCATCAGGGGCTTCGCCATTTGGGCATGACACGTGCCAGCGACGATGCGCTCACAACCGTTCGTTTTCCAGGCTGCAGTCACAGGGGCCATTTTTTGTGGGTTTCTTGGTTCCTGCCAGCTCACATAAGGGGTTTGAATCCCGCCATGGCCTGCCTTGGGTCCTCTGCCGCTCCATATGGTTCAAGCCGGCTCATCAATAAGGCAACCTACCTCGACGATGACCGAAGCAAACAGCATGGCATATAAACGCGCATAAGGGGCTTCGCCATTTGGGCATGACACGTGCCAGCGACGATGCGCTCAAACCCGTTCGTTTTCCAGGCTGTAGTCACATGGGCCGTTTGGTGTGGGTTTCTTTGTTCCTGCTAGCTCACATCAGGGGTTTCAATCCCGCCATGGCCTGTCTTAGACCCTCTGCCGCTGCAGCTGGTTCGAGCCGGCTCATCAATCTAGCAATCTACCTCGACGATGACCGAAGCAAACAGCATGGCATATAAACGTTCATCAGGGGCTTCGCGACTTCGGCATGACAGCGCGAGCGGCGATGCGCTCACGTCCGTTCGTTTTCCATGCTGCAGTCACATAGGCCGTTTGCGGTAGGTTTCTTGGATCCAGCCAGCTCACATCAGTGGCTTCAATCCCGCCATGGCCTGCCTTGTGCCTCTGCCGCTGCATCTAGTTAAAGACGGCTCATCAATCTGGCAACCTACCTCGACGATGACCGAAGCAAACAGCATGACACATAAACGCGCATCAGGAGCTTCGCTATTTGGGCATAACACCGCGCCAGCGACGATGCGCTCACAACCGTTCGTTTTCCAGGCTGCAGTCATATGGGCCGTTTGCCGTGGGTTCCTTGGTTCCTTGGAGTGAATGTATTTTTCTGCCCTCCCTGCCTGGACTCAAATGATGGGCTGCAGTATTGTGAAAATAGATAAGTAAAATAAACCGTTCGTTTTCCAGGCTGCAGTCTCAGTGGCCGTTTGTTGTGGGTATCTTGGTTCCTGCCAGCTCAAATCAGGGGTTTCAATCCCGCCACGGCCTGCTTTGGACCCTCTGCCGCTGCATCTGGTTCGAGCCGGCTCATCAATCTGGCAACCTGCCTCTACGATGACCGAAGGAAACAGCATGACACATAAACGCGCATCAGGGGCTTCGCCATTTGGGCTTGACACAGCGCCAGCGACGATGCGCCCACAACCGTTCGTTTTCCAGGCGGCAGTCACGGGGCCGTTTGTGGTGGGTTTCTTGGTTTCTGCCAGCTCACATCAGTGGTTTCAATCCCGCCGTGGCCTGCCTTGGGTTCTCTGCCGCTCTATCTGGTTCAAGCCGACTAATCAATCTGGCAACCTACCTCGACAATGACCGAAACAAACACCATGACACATAAACGCGCATCAGGGGCTTAGCCATTTGGGCATGACACCGCGCCAGCAACGATGCACCCACAACCGTTCGATTTTTAGGCTGCAGTCACAGGTGCTGTTTGTGTTGGGTTTCTTGGTTCCTGCCAGCTCACATCAGTGGTTTAAATCACACCATGGCTTTCTTGGATCCTCTGCCGTTGCATCTGGTTCAAGCCGGCTCATCAATCTGGCAACCTACCTCGACGATGACCGAAACAAACACCATGACACATGAACGCGCATCAGGGGCTTGGCCATTTGGGCATGACACCGCGCCAGCGACGATGCGCCCACAACCGTTCGTTTTCCAGGCTGCAGTCACAGGGGCCGTTTGTTGTGGGTTTCTTGGTTCCTGCAAGCTCACATCAGGGGTTTGAATCTCGCCATGGCCTGCCTTGGGTCCTCTGCCTCTCTATCTGGTTCAATCCGGCTCATCAATAAGGCAACCTACCTCGACGTTGACCGAAGCAAACAGCATGGCATATAAACGCGCATAAGGGGCTTCGCCATTTGGGCGTGACACAGCGCCAGCGACGATGCGCCCACAACCGTTCGTTTTCCAGGCTGCAGTCACAGGGGCCGTTTGTGGTGGGTTTCTTGGTTCCTGCCACCTCACATCAGTGGTTTCAATCCCGCCATGGCCTGCCTTGGATCCTTTGCTGATGCATCTGGTTCGAGCCGGCTCATCAATCTGGCTATCTGCCTCGACGATGACCAAAGCAAACAGCATGACACATAAACGCGCATCAGGGGCTTCGCCATTTGGGCATGACACCGCGCCCACTACGATGCTCCCACAACCGTTCGTTTTCCAGGATGCAGTCACATGGGCCGTTTGCGGTGGGTTCCTTGGTTCCTGCCAGCTCACATCAGGTTTTTCAATCCAGCCATGGCCTGCGTTGGCTGCATCTGGTTCGAGCCGGCTCATCAATCTGGCAACCTGCCTCGACGATGACCGAAGCAAACAGCATGACACATAAACGCGCATCAGGGGCTTCGCCATTTGGGCATGACACCGCGCCCGCGACGATGCGCTCACAACCGTTCGTTTTCCAGGATGCAGTCACATGGGCCGTTTGCGGTTGGTTCCTTGGTTCCTGCCAGCTCACATCAGGGGTTTCAATCCCGCCATGGCCTGCCTTGGATCCTCTGCCGCTGTATCTGGTTCAAGCCGGCTCATCAATCTGGCAACCTACCTCGGCGATGACCGAAGCAAACACCATGACACATAAACGCGCATCAGGGGCTTCGCCATTTGGGCATGACACCGCGCCAGAGACGATGCGCTTAAACCCGTTCGTTTTCCAGGCTGTAGTCACATGGGCCATTTGGTGTGGGTTTCTTTGTTCCTGCTAGCTCGCATCAGGGGTTTCAATCCAGCCATGGCCTGTCTTAGACCCTCTGCCGCTGCAGCTGGTTCGAGCCGGCTCATCAATCTAGCAATCTACCTCGACGATGACCGAAGCAAACAGCATGGCATATAAACGTGCATCAGGGGCTTCGCGACTTCGGCATGACAGCGCGAGCGGCGATGCGCTCACGTCCGTTCGTTTTCCATGCTGCAGTCACATGGGCCGTTTGCGGTAGGTTTCTTGGATCCTGCCAGCTCACATCAGTGGTTTCAATCCCGCCATGGCCTGCCTTGTGTCCTCTGCCGCTGCATCTAGTTAAAGACGGCTCATCAATCTGGCAACCTAAATCGACGATGACCGAAGCAAACAGCATGACACATAAACGCGCATCAGGAGCTTCGCTATTTGGGCATGACACCGCGCCAGCGACGATGCGCTCACAACCGTTCGTTTTCCAGGCTGCAGTCATATGGGCCGTTTGTGGTGGGTTTCTTGGTTCCTGCCAGCTCACATCTGTGGTTTCAATCCCGCCATGGCCTTCTTGGATCCTCTGCCGCTGCATCTGGCTCAAGCCGGCTCACCAATCTGGCAACCTACATCGACGATGACCGAAACAAACACCATGACACATGAACGCGCATCAGGGGCTTCGCCATTTGGGCATGACACGTGCCAGCGACGATGCGCTCACAACCGTTCGTTTTCCAGGCTGCAGTCATATGGGCCGTTTGCCGTGGGTTCCTTGGTTCCTTGGAGTGAATGTATTTTTCTGCCCTCCTTGCCTGGACTCAAATGAGGGGCTGCAGTATTGTGGAAATAAATAAGTAAAATAAACCGTTCGTTTTCCAGGCTGCAGTCACAGTGGCCGTTTGTTGTGGGTATCTTGGTTCCTGCCAGCTCACATCAGGGGTTTCAATCCCGCCACGGCCTGCTTTGGACCCTCTGCCGCTGCATCTGTTTCGAGCCGGCTCATCAGTCCGGCAACCTGCCTCGACGATGAGCGAAGCAAACAGCAAGAAACACAAACGCGCATCAGGGGCTTCGCCATTTGGGCATGACACCGCGCCAGCGACGATGCGCTCACAACCGTTTGTTTTCCAGGATGCAGTCACATGGGCCATTTGGTGTGGGTTTATTTGTTCCTGCTAGCTCGCATCAGGGGTTTCAATCCAGCCATGGCCTGTCTTAGACCCTCTGCCGCTGCAGCTGGTTCGAGCCGGCTCATCAATCTAGCAATCTACCTCGACGATGACCGAAGCAAACAGCATGGCATATAAACGTGCATCAGGGGCTTCGCGACTTCGGCATGACAGCGCGAGCGGCGATGCGCTCACGTCCGTTCGTTTTCCATGCTGCAGTCACATGGGCCGTTTGCGGTAGGTTTCTTGGATCCTGCCAGCTCACATCTGGGGTTTCAAACCCGCCATGGCCTGCCTCGAATCCTCTGCCGATGCATATGGTTCGAGCCGGCTCATCAATGTGGCAACCTGCCTCGACGATGACCGCCGCAAACAGCATGACACATAAACGCGCATCAGGGGCTTCGCCATTTGGGCATGACACCGCGCCAGCAAAGATGCGCTCACCACCGTTCGTTTTCCAGGCTGCAGTCACATGGGCCGTTTGCGGTGGGTTCCTTGGTTCCTGCCAGCACACATCAGGGGTTTCAAACCCTCCATGGCCTCCCTTGGATCGTCTGCCGATGCATCTGTTTCGAGCCGGCTCATCAAACTGGCAACCTGCCTCGACGATGACCGAAGCAAACAGCATGACACATAAACGCGCATCAGGGGCTTCGCCATTTGGGCATGACACCGCGCCAGCAACGATGCGCTCACACCCGTTCGTTTTCCAGGCTGCAGTCACATGGATCGTTTGCGGTGGGTTCCTTGGTTCCTGCCAGCTCACATCAGGGGTTTCAAACCCGCCATGGCCTGCCTTGGATCCTCTGCCGATGCATCTGGTTCGAGCCGGCTCATCAATCAGGCAACCTGCCTCGACGATGACCGAAGCAAACAGCATGACACATACGCGCATAAGGGGCTTCGCCATTTGGGCATGACACCGCGCCAGCGACGATGCGCTCACACCCGTTCGTTTTCCAGGCTGCAGTCACATGGGCCGTTTGCGGTGGGTTTCTTGGATCCTGCCAGCTCACATCAGGGGTTTCAATGCCCCCATGGCCTGCCTTGGGTCCTCTGCCGCTCCATCTGGTTCAAGCCGGCTCATTAATAAGGTAACCTACTTCGACGATGACCGAAGCAAACAGCATGGCATATAAATGCGCATAAGGGGCTTCGCCATTTGGGCATGATACGTGCCAGCGACGATGCGCTCCTACCCGTTCGTTTTCCAGGCTGCAGTCACATGGGCCGTTTGGTGTGGGTTTCTTTGTTCCTGCTAGCTCGCATCAGGGGTTTCAATCTCGCCATGGCCTGTCTTAGATCCTCTGCCGCTGCAGCTGGTTCGAGCCGGCACATCAATCTGGCAATCTACCTCGACGATGACCGAAACAAGCACCATGACACATAAACGCGCATCAGGGGCTTAGCCATTTGGGCATGACACCGCGCCAGCGACGATGCGCCCACAACAGTTCGTTTTCCAGGCTGCAGTCACAGGGGCTGTTTGTGGTGGGTACTTTGGTTCCTGCCAGCTCACATCTGTGGTTTCAATCCCGCCATGGCCTGCCTTGGATGCTCTGCCGCTGCATCTGGTTCAAGCCTGCTCATTAATCTGGCAACCTACCTCGACGATGACCGAAACAAGCACCATGACACATAAACGCGCATCAGGGGCTTCGCCATTTGGGCATGACACCGCGCCAGCGACGATGCGCTCACATCCGTAAGTTTTCCAGGCTGCAGTCACAGGAGCCATTTCTGGTGGGTTTCTTGGTTCCTGCCAGCCCACATCAGTGGTTTCAATCCCGTCATGGCCTGCCTTGGATGCTCTGCCGCTGCATCTGGTTCATGCCTGCTCATTAATCTGGCAACCTACCTCGACGATGACCGAAACAAGCACCATGACACATAAACGCGCATCAGGGGCTTCGCCATTTGGGCATGACACCGCGCCAGCGACGAAGCGCTCACAACCGTAAGTTTTCCAGGATGCAGTCACATGGGCCGTTTGCGGTGGGTTCCTTGGTTCCTGCTAGCTCACATCAGGGGTTTCAATCCCGGCATGGCCTGCCTTGGGTCCTCTGCCGCTCTATCTGGTTCAAGCCGACTCATCAATCTGGGAACCTACCTCGACGATGACCGAAACAAACACCATGACACATAAACGCGCATCAGGGGCTTAGCCATTTGGGCATGAAACCGCGCCATCGACGATGCGCCCACAACCGTTCGTTTTCCAGGCTGCAGTCACAGGGGCCGTTTGTTGTGGGTTTCTTGGTTCCTGCCAGCTCACATCTGGGGTTTGAATCCCGCCATGGCCTGCCTTGGGTCCTCTGCCTCTCTATCTGGTTCAAGCCGGCTCATCAATAAGGCAATCTACCTCGACGTTGACCGAAGCAAACAGCATGGCATATAAACGCGCATAAGGGGCTTCCCCATTTGGGAATGACACCGCGCCAGCGACGATGCGCTCACAACCGTTCGTTTTCCAGGCTGCAGTCACATGGACCGTTTGCGGTGGGTTCCTTGATTCCTGCCAGCTCACATCAGTGGTTTCAAACCCGCCATGGCCTGCCTTGGATCTTTTGCCGATGCATCTGCTTCGAGCCGGCTCATCAATCTGGCTGTCTGCCTCGACGATGACCGAAGCAAACAGCATGACACATAAACGCGCATCAGGGGCTTCGCCATTTGGGCATGAAACCGCGCCAGCGACGATGCGCTCACAACCGTTCGTTTTCCAGGCTGCAGTCATATGGGACATTTGCCGTGGGTTCCTTGGTTCCTTGGAGTGAATGTATATTTCTGCCCTCCCTGCCTGGACTCAAATGAGGGTGTGCAGTATTGTGGAAATAAATAAATAAAATAAACCTTTCGTTTTCCAGGCTGAAGTCACAGTGGCCGTTTGTTGAGGGTTTCTTGGTTCCTGCCAGCTCACATCAGGGGTTTCAATCCCGCCACGGCCTGCTTTGGACCCTCTGCCGCTGCATCTGGTTCGAGCCGGCTCATCAATCTGGCAACCTGCCTCTACGATGACCGAAGGAAACAGCATGACACATAAACGCGCATCAGGGGCTTCGCCATTTGGGCGTGACACAGCGCCAGCGACGATGCGCCCACAACCGTTCGTTTTCCAGGCTGCAGTCACAGGGGCCGTTTGTGGAGGGTTTCTTGGTTCCTGCCACCTCACATCAGTGGCTTCAATCCCGCCATGGCCTGCCTTGGATCCTCTGCCGCTGCATCTGGTTGAAGCCGGCTCATTAATCTGGCAACCTACCTTGACGATGACCGAAGCAAACAGCATGACACATAAACACGCATCAGGGGCTTCGCCATTTGGGCATGAAACCGCGCCAGCAACGATGTGCTCAAAACCGTTCGTTTTCCAGGATGCAGTCACATGGGCCGTTTGCGGTGGGTTCCTTGGTTCCTGCCAGCTCACATCAGGGGTTTCAATCTCGCCATGGCCTGCCTTGGACCCTCTGCCGCTGCATCTGGTTCGAGCCGGCTCATCAGTCCGGCAACCTGCCTCGACGATGACCGAAGCAAACAGCATGACACATCAACGCGCATCAGGGGCTTCCCCATTTGGGAATGACACCGCGCCAGCGACGATGCGCTCACAACCGTTCGTTTTCCAGGCTGCAGTCACATGGGCCGTTTGCGGTGGGTTCCTTGGTTCCTGCCAGCACACATCAGGGGTTTCAAACCCGCCATGGCCTGCCTTGGATCCTCTGCCGATGCATCTGTTTCGAGCCGGCTCATCAATCTGGCAACCTAACTCGACGATGACCGAAGCAAACACCATGACTCATAAACGCGCATCAGGGGCTTCGCCATTTTGTCATGACACCGCGCCAGCAACGATGCGCTCACACCCGTTCGTTTTCCAGGCTGCAGTCACATGGACCGTTTGCGGTGGGTTCCTTGGTTCCTGCCAGCTCACATCAGGGGTTTCAAACCCGCCATGGCCTGCCTTGGATCCTCTGCCGATGCATCTGGTTCGAGCCGGCTCATCAATAAGGCAACCTGCCTCGACGATGACCGAAGCAAACACCATGACACATAAACGCGCATCAGGGGCTTCGCCATTTTGGCATGACACCGCGCCAGCAACGATGCGCTCACACCCGTTCGTTTTCTAGGCTGCAGTCACATGGACCGTTTGCGGTGGGTTCCTTGGTTACTGCCAGCTCACATCAGACGTTTCAAACCCGCCATGGCCTGCCTTGGATCCTCTGCCGATGCATCTGGTTCAAGCCGGCTCATCAATAAGGCAACCTGCCTCGACTATGACCGAAGAAAACAACATGACACATAAACGCGCATAAGGGGCTTCGCCATTTGGGCATGACACCGCGCCAGCGACGATGCGCTCACAACCGTTGGTTCTCCAGGCTGCAGTCACATGGGCCGTTTGCGGTGGGTTTCTTGGTTCCTGCCAGCTCACATCAGGGGTTTCAATCCCGGCATGGCCTGCCTTGGGTCCTCTGCCGCTCTATCTGGTTCAAGCCGACTCATCAATCTGGCAACCTACCTCGGCGATGACCGAAACAAACACCATGAAAAATGAACGCGCATCAAGGGCTTCGCCATTTGGGCATGACACCGCGCCAGAGACGATGCGCCCACAACCGTTCGTTTTCCAGGCTACAGTCACAGGGGCCATTTGTTGTGGGTTTCTTGGTTCCTGCCAGCTAACATCAAGGGTTTGAATCCCGCCATCGCCTGCCTTGGGTCCTCTGCCGCTCCATCTGGTTCAAGCCGGCTCATCAACAAGGTAACCTACCTCGACGATGACCGAAGCAAACAGCATGGCATATAAACGCGCATAAGGGGCTTCGCCATTTGGGCATGACACGTGCCAGCGACGATGCGCTTAAACCCGTTCGTTTTCCAGGCTGTAGTCACATGGGCCATTTGGTGTGGGTTTCTTTGTTCCTGCTAGCTCGCATCAGGGATTTCAATCCAGCCATGGCCTGTCTTAGACCCTCTGCCGCTACAGCTGGTTCGAGCCGGCTCATCAATCTGGCAACCTGCCTCTACGATGACCGAAGGAAACTCAAATGAGGGTGTGCAGTATTGTGGAAATAAATAAATAAAATAAACCTTTCGTTTTCCAGGCTGAAGTCACAGTGGCCGTTTGTTGAGGGTTTCTTGGTTCCTGCCAGCTCACATCAGGGGTTTCAATCCCGCCACGGCCTGCTTTGGACCCTCTGCCGCTGCATCTGGTTCGAGCCGGCTCATCAATCTGGCAACCTGCCTCTACGATGACCGAAGGAAACAGCATGACACATAAACGCGCATCAGGGGCTTCGCCATTTGGGCGTGACACAGCGCCAGCGACGATGCGCCCACAACCGTTCGTTTTCCAGGCTGCAGTCACAGGGGCCGTTTGTGGAGGGTTTCTTGGTTCCTGCCACCTCACATCAGTGGCTTCAATCCCGCCATGGCCTGCCTTGGATCCTCTGCCGCTGCATCTGGTTGAAGCCGGCTCATTAATCTGGCAACCTACCTTGACGATGACCGAAGCAAACAGCATGACACATAAACACGCATCAGGGGCTTCGCCATTTGGGCATGAAACCGCGCCAGCGACGATGTGCTCAAAACCGTTCGTTTTCCAGGATGCAGTCACATGGGCCGTTTGCGGTGGGTTCCTTGGTTCCTGCCAGCTCACATCAGGGGTTTCAATCTCGCCATGGCCTGCCTTGGACCCTCTGCCGCTGCATCTGGTTCGAGCCGGCTCATCAGTCCGGCAACCTGCCTCGACGATGACCGAAGCAAACAGCATGACACATCAACGCGCATCAGGGGCTTCCCCATTTGGGAATGACACCGCGCCAGCGACGATGCGCTCACAACCGTTCGTTTTCCAGGCTGCAGTCACATGGACCGTTTGCGGTAGGTTTCTTGGTTCCTGCCAGCTCACATCAGTGGTTTCACTCCTGCCATGGCCTGCCTTGGATCCTCTGCCGCTGCATCTAGTTAAAGCCGGCTCATCAATCTGGCAACCTGCCTCGACGATGACCGAAGCAAACAGCATGACACATAAACGCGCATCAGGGGCTTCGCCATTTGGGCATGACACCGCGCCAGCGACGATGCGCTCACAACCGTTCTTTTTCCAGGCTGCAGTCATATGGGACATTTGCCGTGGCTTCCTTGGTTCCTTGGAGTGAATGTATTTTTCTGCCCTCCCTGCCTGGACTCAAATGAGGGTCTGCAGTATTGTGGAAATAAATAAGTAAAATAAACCGTTCGTTTTCCAGGCTGCAGTCACAGTGGCCGTTTGCGGTGGGTTCCTTGGTTACTGCCAGCTCACATCAGACGTTTCAAACCCGCCATGGCCTGCCTTGGATCCTCTGCCGATGCATCTGGTTCAAGCCGGCTCATCAATAAGGCAACCTGCCTCGACTATGACCGAAGAAAACAACATGACACATAAACGCGCATAAGGGGCTTCGCCATTTGGGCATGACACCGCGCCAGCGACGATGCGCTCACAACCGTTGGTTCTCCAGGCTGCAGTCACATGGGCCGTTTGCGGTGGGTTTCTTGGTTCCTGCCAGCTCACATCAGGGGTTTCAATCCCGGCATGGCCTGCCTTGGGTCCTCTGCCGCTCTATCTGGTTCAAGCCGACTCATCAATCTGGCAACCTACCTCGGCGATGACCGAAACAAACACCATGAAAAATGAACGCGCATCAAGGGCTTCGCCATTTGGGCATGACACCGCGCCAGAGACGATGCGCCCACAACCGTTCGTTTTCCAGGCTACAGTCACAGGGGCCATTTGTTGTGGGTTTCTTGGTTCCTGCCAGCTCACATCAAGGGTTTGAATCCCGCCATCGCCTGCCTTGGGTCCTCTGCCGCTCCATCTGGTTCAAGCCGGCTCATCAACAAGGTAACCTACCTCGACGATGACCAAAGCAAACAGCATGGCATATAAACGCGCATAAGGGGCTTCGCCATTTGGGCATGACACGTGCCAGCGACGATGCGCTTAAACCCGTTCGTTTTCCAGGCTGTAGTCACATGGGCCATTTGGTGTGGGTTTCTTTGTTCCTGCTAGCTCGCATCAGGGGTTTCAATCCAGCCATGGCCTGTCTTAGACCCTCTGCCGCTACAGCTGGTTCGAGCCGGCTCATCAATCTAGCAATCTACCTCGACGATGACCGAAGCAAACAGCATGGCATATAAACGTGCATCAGGGGCTTCGCGACTTCGGCATGACAGCGCGAGCGGCGATGCGCTCACGTCCGTTCGTTTTCCATGCTGCAGTCACATGGGCCGTTTGCGGTAGGTTTCTTGGATCCTGCCAGCTCACATCAGTGGTTTCAATCCCGCCATGGCCTGCCTTGTGTCCTCTGCCGCTGCATCTAGTTAAAGACGACTCATCAATCTGGCAACCTACCTCGACGATGACCGAAGCAAACAGCATGACACATAAACGCGCATCAGGAGCTTCGCTATTTGGGCATGACACCGCGCCAGCGACGATGCGCTCACAACCGTTCGTTTTCCAGGCTGCCGTCATATGGGCCGTTTGCCGTGGGTTCCTTGCTTCCTTGGAGTGAATGTATTTTTCTGCCCTCCCTGCCTGGACTCAAATGAGGGGCTGCAGTATTGTGAAAATAAATAAGTAAACTATACCGTTCGTTTTCCAGGCTGCAGTCACAGTGGCCGTTTGTTGCGGGTATCTTGGTTCCTGCCAGCTCAAATCAGGGGTTTCAATCCCGCCACGGCCTGCTTTGGACCCTCTGCCGCTGCATCTGGTTCGAGCCGGCTCATCAATCTGGCAACCTGCCTCTACGATGACCGAAGGAAACAGCATGACACATAAACGCGCATCAGGGGCTTCGCCATTTTTGCGTGACACAGCGCCAGCGACGATGCGCCCACAACCGTTCGTTTTCCAGGCTGCAGTCACGGGGCCGTTTGTGGTGGGTTTCTTGGTTCCTGCCAGCTCACATCAGTGGTTTCAATCCCGCCATGGCCTGCCATGGATCATCTGCCGCTGCATATGGTTAAAGCCGGCTCATTAATCTAGCAACCTACCTCGACGATGACCGAAACAAACACCATGACACATAAACGCGCATCAGGGTCTTCGCCATTTGGGCATGACACCGATCCAGCGTCGATGCGCCCACAACCGTTCGTTTTCCAGGCTGCAGTCACAGTGGCCGTTTGTTGTGGGTTTCTTGGTTCCTGCCAGCTCACATCAGGGGTTTCAATCCCGCCATGGCCTGCCTTGGATCCTCTGCCGCTGCATCTGGTTCAAGCCGGCTCATAAATCTGGCAACCTAACTCGACGATGACCGAAGCAAACACCATGACACATAAACGCGCATCAGGGGCTTCGCCATTTTGGCATGACACCGCGCCAGCAACGATGCACTCACACCCGTTCATTTTCCTGGCTGCAGTCACATGGACCGTTTGCAGTGGGTTCCTTGGTCCCTGCCAGCTCACATCAGGGGTTTCAAACCCGCCATGGCCTGCCTTGGATCCTCTGCTGATGCATCTGGTTCGAGCCGGCTCATCAATCTGGCAACCTGCCTCGACGATGACCGAAGCAAACAGCATGACACATAAACGCGCATCAGGGGCTTCGCCATTTGGGCATGACACCGCGCCAGCGACGATGCGCTCACAACCGTTCGTTTTCCAGGCTGCAGTCATATGGGACATTTGCCGTGGCTTCCTTGGATCCTTGGAGTGAATGTATTTTTCTGCCCTCCCTGCCTGGACTCAAATGAGGGTCTGCAGTATTGTGGAAATAAATAAATAAAATAAACCGTTCGTTTTCCAGGCTGCAGTCACAGTGGCCGTTTGTTGAGGGTTTCTTGGTTCCTGCCAGCTCACATCAGGGGTTTCAATCCCGCCACGGCCTGCTTTGGACCCTCTGCCGCTGCATCTGGTTAGAGCCGGCTCATCAATCTGGCAACCTGCCTCTACGATGACCGAAGGAAACAGCATGACACATAAACGCGCATCAGGGGCTTCGCCATTTGGGCGTGACACAGCGCCAGCGACGATGCGCCCACAACCGTTCGTTTTCCAGGCTGCAGTCATAGGAACGTTTGTAGTGGGTTTCTTGGTTCCTGCCACCTCACATCAGTGGCTTCAATCCCGCCATGGCCTGCCTTGGATCCTCTGCCGCTGCATCTGGTTGAAGCCGGCTCATTAATCTGGCAACCTACCTCGACGATGACCGAAACAAACACCAAGACACATAAACGCGCATCAAGGGCTTCGCCATTTGGGCATGACACCGCGCCCGCGACGATGCACCCACAACCGTTCGTTTTCCAGGCTGCAGTCACAGTGGCCGTTTGTTGTGGGTCTCTTGGTTCCTGCCAGCTCACATCAGGGGTTTCAAACCCGCCATGGCCTGCCTTGGATCCTCTGCCGCTGCATCTGGTTCGAGCCGGCTCATCAGTCCGGCAACCTGCCTCGACGATGACCGAAGCAAACAGCATGACACATCAACGCGCATCAGGGGCTTCCCCATTTGGGAATGACACCGCGCCAGCGACGATGCGCTCACAACCGTTCGTTTTCCAGGCTGCAGTCACATGGACCGTTTGCGGTGGGTTCCTTGGTTCCTGCCAGCTCACATCAGTGGTTTCAAACCCGCCATGGCCTGCCTTGGATCCTTTGCCGATGCATCTGGTTCGAGCCGGCTCATCAATCTGGCTATCTGCCTCGACGATGACCGAAGCAAACAGCATGACACATAAACGCGCATCAGGGGCTTCGCCATTTGGGCATGAAACCGCGCCAGCGACGATGCGCTCACAACCGTTCGTTTTCCAGGCTGCAGTCACATGGGCCGTTTGCGGTGGGTTCCTTGGTTCCTGCCAGCACACATCAGGGGTTTCAAACCCGCCATGGCCTGCCTTGGATCCTCTGCCGATGCATCTGTTTCGAGCCGGCTCATCAATCTGGCAACCTAACTCGACGATGACCGAAGCAAACACCAGGACACATAAACGCGCATCAGGGGCTTCGCCATTTTGCCATGACACCGCGCCAGCAACGATGCGCTCACACCCGTTCGTTTTCCAGGCTGCAGTCACATGGACCGTTTGCGGTGGGTTCCTTGGTTCCTGCCAGCTCACATCAGGGGTTTCAAACCCGCCATGGCCTGCCTTGGATCCTCTGCCGATGCATCTGGTTCGAGCCGGCTCATCAATAAGGCAACCTGCCTCGACGATGACCGAAGCAAACACCATGACACATAAACGCGCATCAGGGGCTTCGCCATTTTGGCATGACACCGCGCCAGCAACGATGCGCTCACACCCGTTCGTTTTCTAGGCTGCAGTCACATGGACCGTTTGCGGTGGGTTCCTTGGTTACTGCCAGCTCACATCAGGGGTTTCAAACCCGCCATGGCCTGCCTTGGATCCTCTGCCGATGCATCTGGTTCAAGCCGGCTCATCAATAAGGCAACCTGCCTCGACTATGACCGAAGAAAACAACATGACACATAAACGCGCATTAGGGGCTTCGCCATTTGGGCATGACACCGCGCCAGCGACGATGCGCTCACAACCGTTGGTTCTCCAGGCTGCAGTCACATGGGCCGTTTGCGGTGGGTTTCTTGGTTCCTGCCAGCTCACATCAGGGGTTTCAATCCCGGCATGGCCTGCCTTGGGTCCTCTGCCGCTCTATCTGGTTCAAGCCGACTCATCAATCTGGCAACCTACCTCGGCGATGACCGAAACAAACACCATGACAAATGAAAGCGCATCAAGGGCTTCGCCATTTGGGCATGACACCGCGCCAGAGACGATGCGCCCACAACCGTTCGTTTTCCAGGCTACAGTCACAGGGGCCATTTGTTGTGGGTTTCTTGGTTCCTGCCAGCTCACATCAAGGGTTTGAATCCCGCCATCGCCTGCCTTGGGTCCTCTGCCGCTCCATCTGGTTCAAGCCGGCTCATCACCAAGGCAACCTACCTCGACGATGACCGAAGCAAACAGCATGGCATATAAACGCGCATAAGTGGCTTCGCCATTTGGGCATGACACGTGCCAGCGACGATGCGCTTAAACCCGTTCGTTTTCCAGGCTGTAGTCACAGGGGCCATTTGGTGTGGGTTTCTTTGTTCCTGCTAGCTCGCATCAGGGGTTTCAATCCAGCCATGGCCTGTCTTAGACCCTCTGCCGCTGCAGCTGGTTCGAGCCGGCTCATCAATCTAGCAATCTACCTCGACGATGACCGAAGCAAACAGCATGGCATATAAACGTGCATCAGGGGCTTCGCGACTTCGGCATGACAGCGCGAGCGGCGATGCGCTCACGTCTGTTCGTTTTCCATGCTGCAGTCACATGGGCCGTTTGCGGTAGGTTTCTTGGATCCTGCCAGCTCACATCAGTGGTTTCAATCCCGCCATGGCCTGCCTTGTGTCCTCTGCCGCTGCATCTAGTTAAAGACGGCTCATCAATCTGGCAACCTACCTCGACGATGACCGAAGCAAACAGCATGGCACATAAACGCGCATCAGGAGCTTCGCTATTTGGGCATGACACCGCGCCAGCGACGATGCGCTCACAACCGTTCGTTTTCCAGGCTGCCGTCATATGGGCCGTTTGCCGTGGGTTCCTTGCTTCCTTGGAGTGAATGTATTTTTCTGCCCTCCCTGCCTGGACTCAATTGAGGGGCTGCAGTATTGTGAAAATAAATAAGTAAACTAAACCGTTCGTTTTCCAGGCTGCAGTCACAGTGGCCGTTTGTTGCGGGTATCTTGGTTCCTGCCAGCTCAAATCAGGGGTTTCAATCCCGCCACGGCCTGCTTTGGACCCTCTGCCGCTGCATCTGGTTCGAGCCGGCTCATCAATCTGGCAACCTGCCTCTACGATGACCGAAGGAAACAGCATGACACATAAACGCGCATCAGGGGCTTCGCCATTTTTGCGTGACACAGCGCCAGCGACGATGCGCCCACAACCGTTCGTTTTCCAGGCTGCAGTCACGGGGCCGTTTGTGGTGGGTTTCTTAGTTCCTGCCAGCTCACATCAGTGGTTTCAATCCCGCCATGGCCTGCCATGGATCATCTGCCGCTGCATATGGTTAAAGCCGGCTCATTAATCTAGCAACCTACCTCGACGATGACCGAAACAAACACCATGACACATAAACGCGCATCAGGGTCTTCGCCATTTGGGCATGACACCGATCCAGCGTCGATGCGCCCACAACCGTTCGTTTTCCAGGCTGCAGTCACAGTGGCCGTTTGTTGTGGGTTTCTTGGTTCCTGCCAGCTCACATCAGGTGTTTCAATCCCGCCATGGCCTGCCTTGGATCCTCTGCCGCTGCATCTGGTTCAAGCCGGCTCATCAATCTGGCAACCTAACTCGACGATGACCGAAGCAAACACCATGACACATAAACGCGCATCAGGGGCTTCGCCATTTTGGCATGACACCGCGCCAGCAACGATGCACTCACACCCGTTCATTTTCCTGGCTGCAGTCACATGGACCGTTTGCAGTGGGTTCCTTGGTCTCTGCCAGCTCACATCAGGGGTTTCAAACCCGCCATGGCCTGCCTTGGATCCTCTGCTGATGCATCTGGTTCGAGCCGGCTCATCAATCTGGCAACCTGCCTCGACGATGACCGAAGCAAAGAGCATGACACATAAACGCGCATAAGGGGCTTCGCCATTTGGGCATGACACCGCGCCAGCGACGATACGCTCACAACCGTTCGTTTTCCAGGCTGCAGTCACATGGGCCGTTTGCGGTGGGTTTCTTGGTTCCTGCCAGCTCACATCAGGGGTTTCAATCCCGCCATGGCCTGCCTTGGGTCCTCTGCCGTTCTATCTGGTTCAAGCCGACTCATCAATCTGGCAACCTACCTCGACGATGACCGAAACAAACACCATGACACATGAACGCGCATCAGGGGCTTCGCCATTTGGCATGACACCGCGCCAGCGACGATGCGCCCACAACCGTTCGTTTTCCAGGCTGCAGTCACAGGGGCCGTTTGTTGTGGGTTTCTTGATTCCTGCCAGCTCACATCTGTGGTTTCAATCCCGCCATGGCCTGTCTTGGGTCCTCTGCCGCTCCATCTGGTTTAAGCCGGCTCATCAATAAGGCAACCTACTTCGACGATGACCGAAGCAAACAGCATGGCATATAAATGCGCATAAGGGGCTTCGCCATTTGGTCATGACACGTGCCAGCGACGATGCGCTCCCACCCGTTCGTTTTCAAGGCTGCAGTCACATGGGCCGTTTGGTGTGGGTTTCTTTGTTCCTGCTAGGTCGCATTAGGGGTTTCAATCCCGCCATGGCCTTCTTGGATCCTCTGCCGCTGCATCTGGTTCAAGCCGGCTCATCAATCTGGCAACCTACTTCGACGATGACCGAAACAAACACCATGACACATGAACGCGCATCAGGGGCTTCGCCATTTGGCATGACACCGCGCCAGCGACGATGCGCCCACAACCGTTCGTTTTCCAGCCTGCAGTCACAGGGGCCGTTTGTTGTGGGTTTCTTGATTCCTGCCAGCTCACATCAGGGGTTTGAATCCCGCCATGGCCTGCCTTGGGTCCTCTGCCGCTCCATTTGGTTCAAGCCGGCTCATCAATAAGGCAACCTACCTCGACGATGACCGAAGCAAACAGCATGGCATATAAACGCGCATAAGGGGCTTCGCCATTTGCGCATGACACGTGCCAGCGACGATGCGCTCACACCCGTTCGTTTTCCAGGCTGCAGTCACATGGGCCATTTGGCGTGGGTTTGTTTGTTCCTGCTAGCTCGCATCAGGGGTTTCAATCCCGCCATGGCTGTCTTAGATCCTCTGCCGCTGCAGCTGGTTCGAGCCGGCTCATCAATCTGGCAATCTACCTCGACGATGACCGAAGCAAACAGCATGGCATATAAACGCGCATCAGGGGCTTCGCTATTTGCGCTTTACACGTGCCAGCGACGATGAGCTCACGTCCGTTCGTTTTCCATGCTGCAGTACCATAGGCCGTTTGCGGTAGGTTTCTTGGATCCTGCCAGCTCACATCAGTGGTTTCAATCCCACCATGGCCTGCCTTGGGTCCTCTGCCGCTCCATCTGGTTTCAGCCGGCTCATCAATAAGGCAACCTACTTCGACGATGACCGAAGCAAACAGCATGGCATATAAATGCGCATAAGGGGCTTCGCCATTTGGGCATGACACGTGCCAGCGACGATGCGCTCCGACCCGTTCGTTTTCCAGGCTGCAGTCACATGGGCCGTTTGGTGTGGGTTTCTTTGTTCCTGCTAGCTCGCATCAGGGGTTTCAATCCCGCCATGGCCTTCTTGGATCCTCTGCCGCTGCATCTGGTTCAAGCCGGCTCATCAATCTCGCAACCTACTTCGACGATGACCGAAACAAACACCATGACACATGAACGCGCATCAGGGGCTTCGCCATTTTTCATGACACCGCGCCAGCGACGATGCGCCCACAACCGTTCGTTTTCCAGGCTGCAGTCACAGGGGCCGTTTGTTGTGGGTTTCTTGATTCCTGCCAGCTCACATCAGGGGTTTGAATCCCGCCATGGCCTGCCTTGGGTCCTCTGCCGCTCCATTTGGTTCAAGCCGGCTCATCAATAAGGCAACCTACCTCGACGATGACCGAAGCAAACAGCATGGCATATAAACGCGCATAAGGGGCTTCGCCATTTGCGCATGACACGTGCCAGCGACGATGCGCTCACACCCGTTCGTTTTCCAGGCTGCAGTCACATGGGCCATTTGGCGTGGGTTTGTTTGTTCCTGCTAGCTCGCATCAGGGGTTTCAATCCCGCCATGGCTGTCTTAGATCGTCTGCCGATGCATCTGTTTCGAGCCGGCTCATCAATCTGGCAACCTGCCTCGACGATGACCGAAGCAAACAGCATGACACATTAACGCGCATCAGGGGCTTCGCCATTTGGGCATGACACCGCGCCAGCGACGATGCGCTCACAACCGTTCGTTTTCCCGGCTGCTGTCACATGGGCCGTTTGGAGTGGGTTTCTTTGTTCCTGCCAGCTCGCATCAGGGGTTTCAAACCCGCCATGGCCTGCCTTGGACCCTCTGCCGCTGCATCTGGTTCAAGCCGGCTCATCAATCTGGCAACCTGCCTCGACGATGACCGAAGCAAACAGCATGGCATATAAACGCGCATAAGGGGCTTCGGTATTTGCGCATGACACGTGCCAGCGACGATGCGCTCACACCCGTTCGTTTTCCAGGCTGCAGTCACATGGGCCGTTTGGTGTGGGTTTGTTTGTTCCTGCTAGCTCGCATCAAGGGTTTCAAACCCGCCATGGCCTGCCTTGGATTCTCTGCCGCTGCATCTGGTTCAAGCCGGCTCATCAATCTGGCAACTTGCCTCGACGATGACCGAAGCAAACAGCATGACACATAAACGCGCATCAGGGGCTTCGCCATTTGGGCATGACACCGCGCCAGCGACGATGCGCCCACAACCGTTCGTTTTCCAGGCTGCAGTCATATGGGCCGTTTGCCGTGGGTTCCTTGGTTCCTTGGAGTGAATGTATTTTTCTGCCCTCCTTGCCTGGACTCAAACGAGGGGCTGCAGTATTGTGGAAATAAATAAGAAAAATAAACCGTTCGTTTTCCAGGCTGCAGTCACAGTGGCCGTTTGTTGTGGGTATCTTGGCTCCTGCCAGCTCACATCACGGGTTTCAATCGGCCACGGCCTGCTTTGGACCCTCTGCCGCTGCATCTGGTTCGAGCCGGCTCATCAATCTGGCAACCTGCCTCTACGATGACCGAAGGAAACAGCATGACACATAAACGCGCATCAGGGGCTTCGCCATTTGGGCATGACACCGCACCAGCGACGATGCGCTCACAACCGTTCGTTTTCCAGGCTGCAGTCATATTGGCCGTTTGCCGTGGGTTCCTTGGTTCCTTGGAGTGAATGTATTTTTCCGCCCTCCCTGCCTGGACTCAAATGAGGGGCTGCAGTATTGTGGAAATAAGTAAGTAAAATAAACCGTTCGTTTTCCAGGCTGCAGTCACAGTGGCCGTTTGTTGTGGGTATCATGGTTCCTGACAGCTCACATCAGGGGTTTCAATCCCGCCACGGCCTGCTTTGGACCCTCTGCCGCTGCATCTGGTTCAAGCCGGCTCATCAATCTGGCAACCTGCCTCGACGATGACCGAAGCAAACAGCATGACACATAAACGCGCATCAGGGGCTTCGCCATTTGGGCATGACACCGCGCCAGCGACGATGCGCTCACAACCGTTCGTTTTCCAGGCTGCAGTCATATGGGACATTTGCCGTGGCTTCCTTGGTTCCTTGGAGTGAATGTATTTTTCTGCCCTCCCTGCCTGGACTCAAATGAGGGTCTGCAGTATTGTGGAAATAAATAAATAAAATAAACCGTTCGTTTTCCAGGCTGCAGTCACAGTGGCCGTTTGTTGAGGGTTTCTTGGTTCCTGCCAGCTCACATCAGGGGTTTCAATCCCGCCACGGCCTGCTTTTGACCCTCTGCCGCTGCATCTGGTTCGAGCCGGCTCATCAATCTGGCAACCTGCCTCTACGATGACCGAAGGAAACAGCATGACACATAAACGCGCATCAGGGGCTTCGCCATTTGGGCGTGACACAGCGCCAGCGACGATGCGCCCACAACCGTTCGTTTTCCAGGCTGCAGTCACAGGGGCCGTTTGTAGTGGGTTTCTTGGTTCCTGCCACCTCACATCAGTGGCTTCAATCCCGCCATGGCCTGCCTTGGATCCTCTGCCGCTGCATCTGGTTGAAGCCGGCTCATTAATCTGGCAACCTACCTCGACGATGACCGAAACAAACACCAAGACACATAAACGCGCATCAAGGGCTTCGCCATTTGGGCATGACACCGCGCCCGCGACGATGCACCCACAACCGTTCGTTTTCCAGGCTGCAGTCACAGTGGCCGTTTGTTGTGGGTCTCTTGGTTCCTGCCAGCTCACATCAGGGGTTTCAAACCCGCCATGGCCTGCCTTGGATCCTCTGCCGCTGCATCTGGTTCGAGCCGGCTCATCAGTCCGGCAACCTGCCTCGACGATGACCGAAGCAAACAGCATGACACATCAACGCGCATCAGGGGCTTCCCCATTTGGGAATGACACCGCGCCAGCGACGATGCGCTCACAACCGTTCGTTTTCCAGGCTGCAGTCACATGGACCGTTTGCGGTGGGTTCCTTGGTTCCTGCCAGCTCACATCAGTGGTTTCAAACCCGCCATGGCCTGCCTTGGATCCTTTGCCGATGCATCTGGTTCGAGCCGGCTCATCAATCTGGCTATCTGCCTCGACGATGACCGAAGCAAACAGCATGACACATAAACGCGCATCAGGGGCTTCGCCATTTGGGCATGAAACCGCGCCAGCGACGATGCGCTCACAACCGTTCGTTTTCCAGGCTGCAGTCACATGGGCCGTTTGCGGTGGGTTCCTTGGTTCCTGCCAGCACACATCTGGGGTTTCAAACCCGCCATGGCCTGCCTTGGATCCTCTGCCGATGCATCTGTTTCGAGCCGGCTCATCAATCTGGCAACCTAACTCGACGATGACCGAAGCAAACACCATGACACATAAACGCGCATCAGGGGCTTCGCCATTTTGGCATGACACCGCGCCAGCAACGATGCGCTCACACCCGTTCGTTTTCTAGGCTGCAGTCACATGGACCGTTTGCGGTGGGTTCCTTGGTTACTGCCAGCTCACATCAGGGGTTTCAAACCCGCCATGGCCTGCCTTGGATCCTCTGCCGATGCATCTGGTTCAAGCCGGCTCATCAATAAGGCAACCTGCCTCGACTATGACCGAAAAAACAACATGACACATAAACGCGCATAAGGGGCTTCGCCATTTGGGCATGACACCGCGCCAGCGACGATGCGCTCACAACCGTTGGTTCTCCAGGCTGCAGTCACATGGGCCGTTTGCGGTGGGTTTCTTGGTTCCTGCCAGCTCACATCAGGGGTTTCAATCCCGGCATGGCCTGCCTTGGATCCTCTGCTGCTCTATCTGGTTCAAGCCGACTCATCAATCTGGCAACCTACCTCGGCGATGACCGAAACAAACACCATGACAAATGAACGGGCATCAAGGGCTTCGCCATTTGGGCATGACACCGCGCCAGAGACGATGCGCCCACAACCGTTCGTTTTCCAGGCTACAGTCACAGGGGCCATTTGTTGTGGGTTTCTTGGTTCCTGCCAGCTCACATCAAGGGTTTGAATCCCGCCATCGCCTGCCTTGGGTCCTCTGCCGCTCCATCTGGTTCAAGCCGGCTCATCAACAAGGCAACCTACCTCGACGATGACCGAAGCAAACAGCATGGCATATAAACGCGCATAAGGGGCTTCGCCATTTGTGCATGACACGTGCCATCGACGATGCGCTTAAACCGTTCGTTTTCCAGGCTGTAGTCACATGGGCCATTTGGTGTGGGTTTCTTTGTTCCTGCTAGCTCGCATCAGGGGTTTCAATCCAGCCATGGCCTGTCTTAGACCCTCTGCCGCTGCAGCTTGTTCGAGCCGGCTCATCAATCTAGCAATCTACCTCGACGATGACCGAAGCAAACAGCATGGCATATAAACGTGCATCAGGGGCTTCGCGACTTCGGCATGACAGCGCAGCGGCGATGCGCTCACGTCCGTTCGTTTTCCATGCTGCAGTCACATGGGCCGTTTGCGGTAGGTTTCTTGGTTCCTGCCAGCTCACATCAGTGGTTTCAATCCCGCCATGGCCTGCCTTGTGTCCTCTGCCGCTGCATCTAGTTAAAGACGGCTCATCAATCTGGCAACCTACCTCGACGATGACCGAAGCAAACAGCATGACACATAAACGGCATCAGGAGCTTTGCTATTTGGGCATGACACCGCGCCAGCGACGATGCGCTCACAACCGTTCGTTTTCCAGGCTGCCGTCATATGGGCCGTTTGCCGTGGGTTCCTTGCTTCCTTGGAGTGAATGTATTTTTCTGCCCTCCCTGCCTGGACTCAAATGAGGGGCTGCAGTATTGTGAAAATAAATAAGTAAACTAAACCGTTCGTTTTCCAGGCTGCAGTCACAGTGGCCGTTTGTTGCGGGTATCATGGTTCCTGCCAGCTCAAATCAGGGGTTTCAATCCCGCCACGGCCTGCTTTGGACCCTCTGCCGCTGCATCTGGTTCGAGCCGGCTCATCAATCTGGCAACCTGCCTCTACGATGACCGAAGGAAACAGCATGACTCATAAACGCGCATCAGGGGCTTCGCCATTTTTGCGTGACACAGCGCCAGCGACGATGCGCCCACAACCGTTCGTTTTCCAGGCTGCAGTCACGGGGCCGTTTGTGGTGGGTTTCTTGGTTCCTGCCAGCTCACATCAGTGGTTTCAATCCCGCCATGGCCTGCCATGGATCATCTGCCACTGCATATGGTTAAAGCCGGCTCATTAATCTAGCAACCTACCTCGACGATGACCGAAACAAACACCATGACACATAAACGCGCATCAGGGTCTTCGCCATTTGGGCATGACACCGATCCAGCGTCGATGCGCCCACAACCGTTCGTTTTCCAGGCTGCAGTCACAGTGGCCGTTTGTTGTGGGTTTCTTGGTTCCTGCCAGCTCACATCAGGGGTTTCAATCCCGCCATGGCCTGCCTTGGATCCTCTGCCGCTGCATCTGGTTCAAGCCGGCTCATCAATCTGGCAACCTAACTCGACGATGACCGAAGCAAACACCATGACACATAAACGCGCATCAGGGGCTTCGCCATTTTGGCATGACACCGCGCCAGCAACGATGCACTCACACCCGTTCATTTTCCTGGCTGCAGTCACATGGACCGTTTGCAGTGGGTTCCTTGGTCCCTGCCAGCTCACATCAGGGGTTTCAAACCCGCCATGGCCTGCCTTGGGTCCTCTGCCGTTCTATCTGGTTCAAGCCGACTCATCAATCTGGCAACCTACCTCGACGATGACCGAAACAAACACCATGACACATACACGCGCATCAGGGGCTTAGCCATTTGGGCATGACACCGCGCCAGCGACGATGCGCCCACAACCGTTCGTTTTCCAGGCTGCAGTCACTGGGGCTGTGGTGGGTTTCTTGGTTCCTGCCAGCTCACATCTGTGGTTTCAATCCCGCCATGGCCTGCCTTGGGTCCTCTGCCGCTCCATCTGGTTCAAGCCGGCTCATCAATAAGGCAACCTACCTCGACGATGACCGAAGCAAACAGCATGGCATATAAACGCGCATAAGAGACTTCGCCATTGGGGCATGACACGTGCCAGCGACTATGCGCTCACACCTGTTCGTTTTCCAGGCTGCAGTCACATGGGCCGTTTGGTGTGGGTTTCTTTGTTCTTGCCAGCTCGCATCAGGGGTTTCAAACCCAACATGGCCTGCCTTGGATCCTCTGCCGCTGCATCTGGTTCAAGCCGGCTCATCAATCTGGCAACCTGCCTCGACGATGACCGCAGCAAACAGCATGACACATAAACGCGCATCAGGGGCTTCGCCATTTGGGCATTTCACCGCGCCAGCAAAGATGCGCTCACCACCGTTCGTTTTCCAGGCTGCAGTCACATGGGCCGTTTGCGGTGGGTTCCTTGGTTCCTGCCAGCACACATCAGGGGTTTCAAACCCGCCATGGCCTGCCTTGGATCGTCTGCCGATGCATCTGTTTCGAGCCGGCTCATCAATCTGGCAACCTGCCTCGACGATGACCGAAGCAAACAGCATGACACATTAACGCGCATCAGGGGCTTCGCCATTTGGGCATGACACCGCGCCAGCGACGATGCGCTCACAACCGTTCGTTTTCCCGGCTGCTGTCACATGGGCCGTTTGGAGTGGGTTTCTTTGTTCCTGCCAGCTCGCATCAGGGGTTTCAAACCCGCCATGGCCTGCCTTGGACCCTCTGCCGCTGCAGCTGGTTCGAGCCGGCTCATCAATCTGGCAATCTACCTCGACGATGACCGAAGCAAACAGCATGGCATATAAACGCGCATCAGGGGCTTCGCTATTTGCGCTTTACACGTGCCAGTGACGATGAGCTCACGTCCGTTCGTTTTCCATGCTGCAGTACCATAGGCCGTTTGCGGTAGGTTTCTTGGATCCTGCCAGCTCACATCAGTGGTTTCAATCCCACCATGGCCTTCCTTGGATCCTCTGCCGCTGCATCTAGTTAAAGCAGGCTCATCAATCTGGCAACTTACCTCGACGATCACCGAAGCAAACAGCATGGCATATAAACGCGCATAAGGGGCTTCGCCATTTGGGCATGACACGTGCCAGCGACGATGCGCTCACACCTGTTCGTTTTCCAGGCTGCAGTCGCATGGGCCGTTTGGTGTGGGTTTCTTTGTTCTTGCCAGCTCGCATCAAGGGTTTCAAACCCGCCATGGCCTGCCTTGGATTCTCTGCCGCTGCATCTGGTTCAAGCCGGCTCATCAATCTGGCAACTTGCCTCGACGATGACCGAAGCAAACAGCATGACACATAAACGCGCATCAGGGGCTTCGCCATTTGGGCATGACACCGCGCCAGCGACGATGGGCTCACAACCGTTCGTTTTCCAGGCTGCAGTCATATGGGCCGTTTGCCGTGGGTTCCTTGGTTCCTTGGAGTGAATGTATTTTTCTGCCCTCCTTGCCTGGACTCAAACGAGGGGCTGCAGTATTGTGGAAATAAATAAGTAAAATAAACCGTTCGTTTTCCAGGCTGCAGTCACAGTGGCCGTTTGTTGTGGGTATCTTGGCTCCTGCCAGCTCACATCACGGGTTTCAATCGGCCACGGCCTGCTTTGGACCCTCTGCCGCTGCATCTGGTTCGAGCCGGCTCATCAATCTGGCAACCTGCCTCTACGATGACCGAAGGAAACAGCATGACACATAAACGCGCATCAGGGGCTTCGCCATTTGGGCATGACACCGCACCAGCGACGATGCGCTCACAACCGTTCGTTTTCCAGGCTGCAGTCATATTGGCCGTTTGCCGTGGGTTCCTTGGTTCCTTGGAGTGAATGTATTTTTCCGCCCTCCCTGCCTGGACTCAAATGAGGGGCTGCAGTATTGTGGAAATAAGTAAGTAAAATAAACCGTTCGTTTTCCAGGCTGCAGTCACAGTGGCCGTTTGTTGTGGGTATCTTGGTTCCTGCCAGCTCACATCAGGGGTTTCAATCCCGCCATCGCCTGCCTTGGATCCTCTGCCGCTGCATCTAGTTAAAGCCGGCTCATCAATCTGGCAACCTACCTCGACGATCACCAAAGCAAACAGCATGGCATATAAACGCGCATAAGGGGCTTCGCCATTTGGGCATGACACGTGCCAGCGACGATGCGCTCACACCTGTTCGTTTTCCAGGCTGCAGTCACATGGGCCGTTTGGTGTGGGTTTCTTTGTTCTTGCCAGCACGCATCAAGGGTTTCAAACCCGCCATGGCCTGCCTTGGATCCTCTGCCGCTGCATCTGGTTCAAGCCGGCTCATCAATCTGGCAACCTGCCTCGACGATGACTGAAGCAAACAGCATGACACATAAACGCGCATCAGGGGCTTCGCCATTTGGGCATGACACCGCGCCAGCGACGATGCGCTCACACCCGTTCGTTTTCCAGATTGCAGTCACAGGGGCCGTTTGCGGTAGGTTTCTTGGTTCCAGCCAGCTCACATCAGGGGATTCAATCCTGCCATGGCCTGCCTTCGGTCCTCTGCCGCTCTATCTGGTTGAAGCCGACTCATCAATCTGGTACCATACCTCGACGATGACCGAAACAAACAGCATGACACATAAACGCGCATCACGGGATTAGCCATTTGTGCATGACACCGCACCAGCGACGATGCGCCCACAACCGTTTGTTTTCCAGGCTGCGGTCACAGGGGCTGTTTGTGGTGGGTTTCTTGGTTCCTGCCAGCTCACATCATTGGTTTGAATCCCGCCATGGCCTTATTGGATCCTCTGCCGCTGCATCTGGTTCGAGCCGACTCATCAGTCCGGCAACCTGCCTTGACGATGACAGAAGCAAACAGCAAGACACATAAACGCGCATCAGGGGCTTCGCCATTTGGGAATGACACCGCGCCAGCGACGATGCGCTCACAACCGTTCGGTTTCCAGGCTGCAGTCACATGGACCGTTTGCGGTGGGTTCCTTGGTTCCTGCACGCTCACATCAGGGGTTTCAAACCCGCCATGGCCTGCCTTGGATCCTCTGCCGATGCATCTGGTTCGATCCGGCTCATCAATCTGGCAACCTGCCTCGACGATGACCGAAGCAAACAGCCTGACACACAAACGCGCATCAGGGGCTTCGCCATTTGGGCGTGACACAGCGCCAGCGACGATGCGCCCACAACCGTTCGTTTTCCAGGCTGCAGTCACAGGGGCCGTTTGTGGTGGGTTTCTTGGTTCCTGCCAGCTCACATCAGTGGTTTCAATCCCACCATGGCCTGCCTTGGATCCTGTGCCGCTGCATCTGGTTCGAGCCGGCTCATCAATCTGGCAACCTGCCTCTACGATGACCGAAGGAAACAGCATGACACATAAACGCGCATCAGGGGCTTCGCCATTTGGGCATGACACCGCACCAGCGACGATGCGCTCACAACCGTTCGTTTTCCAGGCTGCAGTCATATTGGCCGTTTGCCGTGGGTTCCTTGGTTCCTTGGAGTGAATGTATTTTTCCGCCCTCCCTGCCTGGACTCAAATGAGGGGCTGCAGTATTGTGGAAATAAGTAAGTAAAATAAACCGTTCGTTTTCCAGGCTGCAGTCACAGTGGCCGTTTGTTGTGGGTATCATGGTTCCTGACAGCTCACATCAGGGGTTTCAATCCCGCCACGGCCTGCTTTGGACCCTCTGCCGCTGCATCTGGTTCAAGCCGGCTCATCAATCTGGCAACCTGCCTCGACGATGACCGAAGCAAACAGCATGACACATAAACGCGCATCAGGGGCTTCGCCATTTGGGCATGACACCGCGCCAGCGACGATGCGCTCACAACCGTTCGTTTTCCAGGCTGCAGTCATATGGGACATTTGCCGTGGCTTCCTTGGTTCCTTGGAGTGAATGTATTTTTCTGCCCTCCCTGCCTGGACTCAAATGAGGGTCTGCAGTATTGTGGAAATAAATAAATAAAATAAACCGTTCGTTTTCCAGGCTGCAGTCACAGTGGCCGTTTGTTGAGGGTTTCTTGGTTCCTGCCAGCTCACATCAGGGGTTTCAATCCCGCCACGGCCTGCTTTTGACCCTCTGCCGCTGCATCTGGTTCGAGCCGGCTCATCAATCTGGCAACCTGCCTCTACGATGACCGAAGGAAACAGCATGACACATAAACGCGCATCAGGGGCTTCGCCATTTGGGCTTGACACAGCGCCAGCGACGATGCGCCCACAACCGTTCGTTTTCCAGGCTGCAGTCACAGGGGCCGTTTGTAGTGGGTTTCTTGGTTCCTGCCACCTCACATCAGTGGCTTCAATCCCGCCATGGCCTGCCTTGGATCCTCTGGCGCTGCATCTGGTTGAAGCCGGCTCATTAATCTGGCAACCTACCTCGACGATGACCGAAACAAACACCAAGACACATAAACGCGCATCAAGGGCTTCGCCATTTGGGCATGACACCGCGCCCGCGACGATGCACCCACAACCGTTCGTTTTCCAGGCTGCAGTCACAGTGGCCGTTTGTTGTGGGTCTCTTGGTTCCTGCCAGCTCACATCAGGGGTTTCAAACCCGCCATGGCCTGCCTTGGATCCTCTGCCGCTGCATCTGGTTCGAGCCGGCTCATCAGTCCGGCAACCTGCCTCGACGATGACCGAAGCAAACAGCATGACACATCAATGCGCATCAGGGGCTTCCCCATTTGGGAATGACACCGCGCCAGCGACGATGCGCTCACAACCGTTCGTTTTCCAGGCTGCAGTCACATGGACCGTTTGCGGTGGGTTCCTTGGTTCCTGCCAGCTCACATCAGTGGTTTCAAACCCGCCATGGCCTGCCTTGGATCCTTTGCCGATGCATCTGGTTCGAGCCGGCTCATCAATCTGGCTATCTGCCTCGACGATGACCGAAGCAAACAGCATGACACATAAACGCGCATCAGGGGCTTCGCCATTTGGGCATGAAACCGCGCCAGCGACGATGCGCTCACAACCGTTCGTTTTCCAGGCTGCAGTCACATGGGCCGTTTGCGGTGGGTTCCTTGGTTCCTGCCAGCACACATCTGGGGTTTCAAACCCGCCATGGCCTGCCTTGGATCCTCTGCCGATGCATCTGTTTCGAGCTGGCTCATCAATCTGGCAACCTAACTCGACGATGACCGAAGCAAACACCATGACACATAAACGCGCATCAGGGGCTTCGCCATTTTGGCATGACACCGCGCCAGCAACGATGCGCTCACACCCGTTCGTTTTCTAGGCTGCAGTCACATGGACCGTTTGCGGTGGGTTCCTTGGTTACTGCCAGCTCACATCAGGGGTTTCAAACCCGCCATGGCCTGCCTTGGATCCTCTGCCGATGCATCTGGTTCAAGCCGGCTCATCAATAAGGCAACCTGCCTCGACTATGACCGAAAAAACAACATGACACATAAACGCGCATAAGGGGCTTCGCCATTTGGGCATGACACCGCGCCAGCGACGATGCGCTCACAACCGTTGGTTCTCCAGGCTGCAGTCACATGGGCCGTTTGCGGTGGGTTTCTTGGTTCCTGCCAGCTCACATCAGGGGTTTCAATCCCGGCATGGCCTGCCTTGGATCCTCTGCTGCTCTATCTGGTTCAAGCCGACTCATCAATCTGGCAACCTACCTCGGCGATGACCGAAACAAACACCATGACAAATGAACGGGCATCAAGGGCTTCGCCATTTGGGCATGACACCGCGCCAGAGACGATGCGCCCACAACCGTTCGTTTTCCAGGCTACAGTCACAGGGGCCATTTGTTGTGGGTTTCTTGGTTCCTGCCAGCTCACATCAAGGGTTTGAATCCCGCCATCGCCTGCCTTGGGTCCTCTGCCGCTCCATCTGGTTCAAGCCGGCTCATCAACAAGGCAACCTACCTCGACGATGACCGAAGCAAACAGCATGGCATATAAACGCGCATAAGGGGCTTCGCCATTTGTGCATGACACGTGCCATCGACGATGCGCTTAAACCGTTCGTTTTCCAGGCTGTAGTCACATGGGCCATTTGGTGTGGGTTTCTTTGTTCCTGCTAGCTCGCATCAGGGGTTTCAATCCAGCCATGGCCTGTCTTAGACCCTCTGCCGCTGCAGCTTGTTCGAGCCGGCTCATCAATCTAGCAATCTACCTCGACGATGACCGAAGCAAACAGCATGGCATATAAACGTGCATCAGGGGCTTCGCGACTTCGGCATGACAGCGCGAGCGGCGATGCGCTCACGTCCGTTCGTTTTCCATGCTGCAGTCACATGGGCCGTTTGCGGTAGGTTTCTTGGTTCCTGCCAGCTCACATCAGTGGTTTCAATCCCGCCATGGCCTGCCTTGTGTCCTCTGCCGCTGCATCTAGTTAAAGACGGCTCATCAATCTGGCAACCTACCTCGACGATGACCGAAGCAAACAGGATGACACATAAACGGCATCAGGAGCTTTGCTATTTGGGCATGACACCGCGCCAGCGACGATGCGCTCACAACCGTTCGTTTTCCAGGCTGCCGTCATATGGGCCGTTTGCCGTGGGTTCCTTGCTTCCTTGGAGTGAATGTATTTTTCTGCCCTCCCTGCCTGGACTCAAATGAGGGGCTGCAGTATTGTGAAAATAAATAAGTAAACTAAACCGTTCGTTTTCCAGGCTGCAGTCACAGTGGCCGTTTGTTGCGGGTATCATGGTTCCTGCCAGCTCAAATCAGGGGTTTCAATCCCGCCACGGCCTGCTTTGGACCCTCTGCCGCTGCATCTGGTTCGAGCCGGCTCATCAATCTGGCAACCTGCCTCTACGATGACCGAAGGAAACAGCATGACTCATAAACGCGCATCAGGGGCTTCGCCATTTTTGCGTGACACAGCGCCAGCGACGATGCGCCCACAACCGTTCGTTTTCCAGGCTGCAGTCACGGGGCCGTTTGTGGTGGGTTTCTTGGTTCCTGCCAGCTCACATCAGTGGTTTCAATCCCGCCATGGCCTGCCATGGATCATCTGCCACTGCATATGGTTAAAGCCGGCTCATTAATCTAGCAACCTACCTCGACGATGACCGAAACAAACACCATGACACATAAACGCGCATCAGGGTCTTCGCCATTTGGGCATGACACCGATCCAGCGTCGATGCGCCCACAACCGTTCGTTTTCCAGGCTGCAGTCACAGTGGCCGTTTGTTGTGGGTTTCTTGGTTCCTGCCAGCTCACATCAGGGGTTTCAATCCCGCCATGGCCTGCCTTGGATCCTCTGCCGCTGCATCTGGTTCAAGCCGGCTCATCAATCTGGCAACCTAACTCGACGATGACCGAAGCAAACACCATGACACATAAACGCGCATCAGGGGCTTCGCCATTTTGGCATGACACCGCGCCAGCAACGATGCACTCACACCCGTTCATTTTCCTGGCTGCAGTAACATGGACCGTTTGCAGTGGGTTCCTTGGTCCCTGCCAGCTCACATCAGGGGTTTCAAACCCGCCATGGCCTGCCTTGGGTCCTCTGCCGTTCTATCTGGTTCAAGCCGACTCATCAATCTGGCAACCTACCTCGACGATGACCGAAACAAACACCATGACACATACACGCGCATCAGGGGCTTAGCCATTTGGGCATGACACCGCGCCAGCGACGATGCGCCCACAACCGTTCGTTTTCCAGGCTGCAGTCACTGGGGCTGTGGTGGGTTTCTTGGTTCCTGCCAGCTCACATCTGTGGTTTCAATCCCGCCATGGCCTGCCTTGGGTCCTCTGCCGCTCCATCTGGTTCAAGCCGGCTCATCAATAAGGCAACCTACCTCGACGATGACCGAAGCAAACAGCATGGCATATAAACGCGCATAAGAGACTTCGCCATTGGGGCATGACACGTGCCAGCGACTATGCGCTCACACCTGTTCGTTTTCCAGGCTGCAGTCACATGGGCCGTTTGGTGTGGGTTTCTTTGTTCTTGCCAGCTCGCATCAGGGGTTTCAAACCCAACATGGCCTGCCTTGGATCCTCTGCCGCTGCATCTGGTTCAAGCCGGCTCATCAATCTGGCAACCTGCCTCGACGATGACCGCAGCAAACAGCATGACACATAAACGCGCATCAGGGGCTTCGCCATTTGGGCATTTCACCGCGCCAGCAAAGATGCGCTCACCACCGTTCGTTTTCCAGGCTGCAGTCACATGGGCCGTTTGCGGTGGGTTCCTTGGTTCCTGCCAGCACACATCAGGGGTTTCAAACCCGCCATGGCCTGCCTTGGATCGTCTGCCGATGCATCTGTTTCGAGCCGGCTCATCAATCTGGCAACCTGCCTCGACGATGACCGAAGCAAACAGCATGACACATTAACGCGCATCAGGGGCTTCGCCATTTGGGCATGACACCGCGCCAGCGACGATGCGCTCACAACCGTTCGTTTTCCCGGCTGCTGTCACATGGGCCGTTTGGAGTGGGTTTCTTTGTTCCTGCCAGCTCGCATCAGGAGTTTCAAACCCGCCATGGCCTGCCTTGGACCCTCTGCCGCTGCAGCTGGTTCGAGCCGGCTCATCAATCTGGCAATCTACCTCGACGATGACCGAAGCAAACAGCATGGCATATAAACGCGCATCAGGGGCTTCGCTATTTGCGCTTTACACGTGCCAGTGACGATGAGCTCACGTCCGTTCGTTTTCCATGCTGCAGTACCATAGGCCGTTTGCGGTAGGTTTCTTGGATCCTGCCAGCTCACATCAGTGGTTTCAATCCCACCATGGCCTTCCTTGGATCCTCTGCCGCTGCATCTAGTTAAAGCAGGCTCATCAATCTGGCAACTTACCTCGACGATCACCGAAGCAAACAGCATGGCATATAAACGCGCATAAGGGGCTTCGCCATTTGGGCATGACACGTGCCAGCGACGATGCGCTCACACCTGTTCGTTTTCCAGGCTGCAGTCGCATGGGCCGTTTGGTGTGGGTTTCTTTGTTCTTGCCAGCTCGCATCAAGGGTTTCAAACCCGCCATGGCCTGCCTTGGATTCTCTGCCGCTGCATCTGGTTCAAGCCGGCTCATCAATCTGGCAACTTGCCTCGACGATGACCGAAGCAAACAGCATGACACATAAACGCGCATCAGGGGCTTCGCCATTTGGGCATGACACCGCGGCAGCGACGATGGGCTCACAACCGTTCGTTTTCCAGGCTGCAGTCATATGGGCCGTTTGCCGTGGGTTCCTTGGTTCCTTGGAGTGAATGTATTTTTCTGCCCTCCTTGCCTGGACTCAAACGAGGGGCTGCAGTATTGTGGAAATAAATAAGTAAAATAAACCGTTCGTTTTCCAGGCTGCAGTCACAGTGGCCGTTTGTTGTGGGTATCTTGGCTCCTGCCAGCTCACATCACGGGTTTCAATCGGCCACGGCCTGCTTTGGACCCTCTGCCGCTGCATCTGGTTCGAGCCGGCTCATCAATCTGGCAACCTGCCTCTACGATGACCGAAGGAAACAGCATGACACATAAACGCGCATCAGGGGCTTCGCCATTTGGGCATGACACCGCACCAGCGACGATGCGCTCACAACCGTTCGTTTTCCAGGCTGCAGTCATATTGGCCGTTTGCCGTGGGTTCCTTGGTTCCTTGGAGTGAATGTATTTTTCCGCCCTCCCTGCCTGGACTCAAATGAGGGGCTGCAGTATTGTGGAAATAAGTAAGTAAAATAAACCGTTCGTTTTCCAGGCTGCAGTCACAGTGGCCGTTTGTTGTGGGTATCTTGGTTCCTGCCAGCTCACATCAGGGGTTTCAATCCCGCCATCGCCTGCCTTGGATCCTCTGCCGCTGCATCTAGTTAAAGCCGGCTCATCAATCTGGCAACCTACCTCGACGATCACCAAAGCAAACAGCATGGCATATAAACGCGCATAAGGGGCTTCGCCATTTGGGCATGACACGTGCCAGCGACGATGCGCTCACACCTGTTCGTTTTCCAGGCTGCAGTCACATGGGCCGTTTGGTGTGGGTTTCTTTGTTCTTGCCAGCACGCATCAAGGGTTTCAAACCCGCCATGGCCTGCCTTGGATCCTCTGCCGCTGCATCTGGTTCAAGCCGGCTCATCAATCTGGCAACCTGCCTCGACGATGACTGAAGCAAACAGCATGACACATAAACGCGCATCAGGGGCTTCGCCATTTGGGCATGACACCGCGCCAGCGACGATGCGCTCACACCCGTTCGTTTTCCAGATTGCAGTCACAGGGGCCGTTTGCGGTAGGTTTCTTGGTTCCAGCCAGCTCACATCAGGGGATTCAATCCTGCCATGGCCTGCCTTCGGTCCTCTGCCGCTCTATCTGGTTGAAGCCGACTCATCAATCTGGTACCATACCTCGACGATGACCGAAACAAACAGCATGACACATAAACGCGCATCACGGGATTAGCCATTTGTGCATGACACCGCACCAGCGACGATGCGCCCACAACCGTTTGTTTTCCAGGCTGCGGTCACAGGGGCTGTTTGTGGTGGGTTTCTTGGTTCCTGCCAGCTCACATCATTGGTTTGAATCCCGCCATGGCCTTATTGGATCCTCTGCCGCTGCATCTGGTTCGAGCCGACTCATCAGTCCGGCAACCTGCCTTGACGATGACAGAAGCAAACAGCAAGACACATAAACGCGCATCAGGGGCTTCGCCATTTGGGAATGACACCGCGCCAGCGACGATGCGCTCACAACCGTTCGGTTTCCAGGCTGCAGTCACATGGACCGTTTGCGGTGGGTTCCTTGGTTCCTGCACGCTCACATCAGGGGTTTCAAACCCGCCATGGCCTGCCTTGGATCCTCTGCCGATGCATCTGGTTCGATCCGGCTCATCAATCTGGCAACCTGCCTCGACGATGACCGAAGCAAACAGCCTGACACATAAACGCGCATCAGGGGCTTCGCCATTTGGGCGTGACACAGCGCCAGCGACGATGCGCCCACAACCGTTCGTTTTCCAGGCTGCAGTCACAGGGGCCGTTTGTGGTGGGTTTCTTGGTTCCTGCCAGCTCACATCAGTGGTTTCAATCCCACCATGGCCTGCCTTGGATCCTGTGCCGCTGCATCTGGTTGAAGCCGGCTCATTAATCTGGCAACCTACCTCGACGATGACCGAAACAAACACCATGACACATAAACGCGCATCAGGGGCTTCGCCATTTTGGCATGACACCGCGCCAGCGACGATGCGCCCACAACCGTTCGTTTTCCAGGCTGCAGTCACATGGGCCGCTTGCGGTGGGTTCCTTGGTTCCTGCCAGCACACATCAGGGGTTTCAAACCCGCCATGGCCTGCCTTGGATCCTCTGCCGATGCATCTGTTTCAAGCCGGCTCATCAATCTGGCAACCTGCCTCGACGATGACCGAAGCAAACAGCATGACACATAAACGCGCATCAGGGGCTTCGCCATTTGGGCATGACACCGCGCCAGCGACGATGCGCTCACAACCGTTCGTTTTCCAGGCTGCAGCCACATCGGCCGCTTGCGGTGGGTTCCTTGGTTCCTGCCAGCACACATCAGGGGTTTCAAACCCGCCATGGCCTGCCTTGGATCCTCTGCCGATGCATCTGTTTCAAGCCGGCTCATCAATCTGGCAACCTGCCTCGACGATGACCGAAGCAAACAGCATGACACATAAACGCGCACCAGGGGCTTCGCCATTTGGGCATGACACCGCGCCAGCGACGATGTGCTCACAACCGTTCGTTATCCAGGCTGCAGTCACATGGGCCGTTTGGTGTGGGTTTCTTTGTTCCTGCCAGCTCGCATCAGGGGTTTCAAACCCGCCATGGCCTGCCTTGGACCCTCTACCGCTGCATCTGGTTAAAGCCGGCTCATCAATCTGGCGACTTGCCTCGACGATAACCGAAACAAACACCATGACACATTAACGCGCATCAGGGGCTTCGCCATTTGGGCATGACACCGCGCCAGCGACGATGCACCCACAACCGTTCGTTTTCCAGGCTGCAGTCACAGGGGCCGTTTGTTGTGGGTTTCTTGGTTCCTGCCAGCTCACATCAGGGGTTTGAATCCCGCCATGACCTGCCTTGGGTCCTCTGCCGCTCCATCTGGTTCAAGCCGGCTCATCAATAAGGCAACCTACCTCGACGATGACCGAAGCAAACAGCATGGCATATAAACGCGCATAAGGGGCTTCGCTATTTGCGCATGACACGTGCCAGCGACGATGCGCTCACACCCGTTCGTTTTCCAGGCTGCAGTCACATGGGCTGTTTGGTGTGGGTTTGTTTGTTCCTGCTAGCTCGCAACAGGGGTTTCAATCCCGCCATGGCCTGTCTTAGATCCTCTGCCGCTGCAGCTAGTTCGAGCCGGCTCATCAATCTCGCAATCTACCTCGACTTTGACCGAAGGAAACAGCATGACATATAAACGCGTATCAGGGGCTTCGCCATTTGGGCATGACACCGCGCCAGCGACGATGCGCTCACAATCGTTCGTTTTCCAGGCTGCAGTCATATTGGCCGTTTGCCGTGGGTTCCTTGGTTCCTTGGAGTGAATGTATTTTTCTGCCCTCCCTGCCTGGACTCAAATGAGGGGCTGCAGTATTGTGGAAATAAATAAGTAAAATAAACCGTTCGTTTTCCAGGCTGCAGTCACAGTGGCCGTTTGTTGTGGGTATCTTGGTTCCTGCCAGCTCACATCAGGGGTTTCAATCCCGCCACGGCCTGCTTTGGACCCTCTGCCGCTGCATCTGGTTCAAGCCGGCTCATCAATCTGGCAACCTGCCTCGACGATGACCGAAGCAAACAGCATGACACATAAACGTGCATCAGGGGCTTTGCCATTTGGGCATGACACCGCGCCAGCGACGATGTGCTCACAACCGTTCGTTTTTCAGGCTGCAGTCACATGGTCCGTTTGCGGTGGGTTCCTTGGTTCCTGCCAGCTCACATCAGGGGTTTCAATCCCGCCATCGCCTGCCTTTGATCCTCAGCTGATGCATCTGGTTCGAGCCGGGTCATCAAGCTGGCAACCTGCCTCGACGATGACCGAAGCAAACAGCATGACACAGAAACGCGCATCAGGGGCTTCGCTATTTGCGCATGACACGTGCCAGCGACCATGCGCTCACACCCGTTCGTTTTCCAGGCTGCTGTCACATGGGCCGTTTGGTGTGGGTTTGTTTGTTCCTGCTATCTCGCATCAGGGGTTTCAATCCCGCCATGGCCTGTCTTAGATCCTCTGCCACTGCAGCTGGTTCGAGCCGGCTCATCAATCTGGCAATCTACCTCGACGATGACCGAAGCAAACAGCATGGCATATAAACGCGCATCAGGGGCTTCGCGACTTCGGCATGACAGCGCGCCAGCGACGATGCGCTCACGTCCGTTCGTTTTCCATGCTGTAGTACCGTGGGCCGTTTGCGGAAGGTTTCTTGGGTCCTGCCAGTTCACATCAGTGGTTTCAATCCCGCCATGGCCTGCCTTGGATCCTCTGCTTCTGTATCTAGTTAAAGCAGGCTCATCAATATGGCAACCTACCTCGACGATCACCGAAGCAAACAGCATGGCATATAAACGCGCATAAGGGGCTTCGCCATTTGGGCATGAAACGTGCCAGCGACGATGCGCTCACACCTGTTCGTTTTCCAGGCTGCAGTCACATGGGCCGTTTGGTGTGGGTTTAGTTGTTCTTGCCAGCTCGCATCAAGGGTTTCAAACCCGCCATGGCCTGCCTTGGATCCTCTGCCGCTGCATCTGGTTCAAGCCGGCTCATCAATCTGGCAACCTGCCTCGACGATGACCGAAGCAAACAGCATGACACATAAACGCGCATCAGGGGCTTCGCCATTTGGGCATGACACCGCGCCAGCGACGATGCGCTCACAACTGTTCGTTTTCCAGGCTGCAGTCATATGGGCCGTTTGCCATGGGTTCCTTGGTTCCTTGGAGTGAATGTATTTTTCTGCCCTCCCTGCCTGGACTCAAATGAGGGGCTGCAGTATTGTGGAAATAAATAAGTAAAATAAACCGTTCGTTTTCCAGGCTGCAGTCACAGTGGCCGTTTGTAGTGGGTATCTTGGTTCCTGCCAGCTCACATCACGGGTTTCAATCGGATACGGCCTGCTTTGGACCCTCTGCCGCTGCATCTGGTTCGAGCCGGCTCATCAATCTGGCAACCTGCCTCTACGATGACCGAAGGAAACAGCATGACACATAAACGCGCATCAGGGGCTTCGCCATTTGGGCATGACACCGCGCCAGCGACGATGTGCTCACAACCGTTCGTTTTCCAGGCTGCAGTCACATGGTCCGTTTGCGGTGGGTTCCTTGGTTCCTGCCAGCTCACATCAGGGGTTTCAATCCCGCCATCGCCTGCCTTGGATCCTCTGCCGCTGCATCTAGTTAAAGCCGGCTCATCAATCTGGCAACCTACCTCGACGATGACCGAAGCAAACAGCATGACATATAAACGCGCATAAGGGGCTTCGCCATTTGGGCATGACACCGCGCCAGCGACGATGCGCTCACACCCGTTCGTTTTCCAGATTGCAGTCACAGGGGCCGTTTGCGGTGGGTTTCTTGGTTCCAGCCAGCTCACATCAGGGGTTTCAATCCTGCCATGGCCTGCCTTCGGTCCTCTGCCGCTCTATCTGGTTCAAGCCGACTCATCAATCTGGCAACCTACCTCGACGATGACCGAAACAAACACCATGACATATAAACGCGCATCAGGGGCTTAGCCATTTGTGCATGACACCGCGCCAGCGACGATGCGCCCACAACCGTTTGTTTTCCAGGCTGCAGTCACAGGGGCTGTTTGTGGTGGGTTTCTTGTTTCCTGCCAGCTCACATCACGGGTTTCAATTGGCCACGGCCTGCTTTGGACCCTCTAACGCTGCATCTGGTTCGAGCCGGCTCATCAATCTGGCAACCTGCCTCTACGATGACCGAAGCAAACAGCATGACACATAAACGCGCATCAGGGGCTTCGCCATTTGGGCATGACACCGCACCAGCGACGATGCGCTCACAACCGTTCGTTTTCCAGGCTGCAGTCATATTGGCCGTTTGCCGTGGGTTCCTTGGTTCCTTGGAGTGAATGTATTTTCTGCCCTCCCTGCCTGGACTCAAATGAGGAGCTGCAGTATTGTGGAAATAAGTAAGTAATATAAACCGTTCGTTTTCCAGGCTGCAGTCACAGTGGCCGTTTGTTGTGGGTATCTTGGTTCCTGCCAGCTCACACCAGGGGTTTCAATCCCGCCACGGCCTGCTTTGGACCCTCTGCCGCTGCATCTGGTTCAAGCCGGCTCATCAATCTGGCAACCTGCCTCGACGATGACCGAAGCAAACAGCGTGACACATAAACGCGCATCAGGGGCTTCGCCATTTGGGCATGACACCGCGCCAGCGACGATGCGCACACAACCGTTTGTTTTCCAGGCTGCAGTCACCGGGGCTGTTTGTGGTGGGTTTCTTGGTTCCTGCCAGCTCACATCATTGGTTTCAATCCCGCCATAGCCTTATTGGATCCTCTGCCGCTGCATCTGGTTCAAGCCGGCTCATCAATCTGGCAACCTACCTCGACGATGACCGAAGCAAACAGCATGGCATATAAACGCGCATAAGGGGCTTTGCTATTTGCGCATGACACGTGCCAGCGATGATGCGCTCACACCCGTTCGTTTTCCAGGCTGCAGACACATGGGCCGTTTGGTGTGGGTTTGTTTGTTCCTGCTAGCTCGCATCAGGGGATTCAATCCCGCCATGGCCTGTCTTAGATCCTCTGCCGCTGCAGCTGGTTCGAGCCGGCTCATCAATCTGGCAATCTACCTCGACGAAAACCGAAGCAAACAGCATGGCATATAAACGCGCATTAGGGGCTTCGCGACTTCGGCATGACAGCGCGCCAGCGACGATGCGCTCACGTCCGTTCGTTTTCCATGCTGCAGTACCATGGGCCGTTTGCGGTAGGTTTCTTGGATCCTGCCAGCTCACATCAGTGGTTTGAATCCCGCCATGGCCTGCCTTGGATCCTCTGCCGCTGCATCTAGTTAAAGCAGGGTCATCAATCTAGCAACCTACCTCGACGATCACCGAAGCAAACAGCATGGCATATAAACGCGCATAAGGGGCTTCACCATTTGGGCATGACACGTGCCAGCGACGATGCGCTCACACCTGTTCGTTTTCCAGGCTGCAGTCACATGGGCCGTTTGGTGTGGGTTTCGTTGTTCTTGCCAGCTCGCATCAAGGGTTTCAAACCCGCCATGGCCTGCCTTGGATCCTCTGCCGCTGCATCTGGATCAAGCCGGCTCATCAATCTGGCAACCTGCCTCGACGATGACAGAAGCAAACAGCATGACACATAAACGCGCATCAGGGGCTTCGCCATTTGGGCATGACACCGCGCCAGCGACGATGCGCTCACAACCCTTCGTTTTCCAGGCTGCAGTCATATGGGCCGTTTGCCGTGGGTTCCTTGGTTCCTTGGAGTGAATGTATTTTTCTGCCCTCCCTGCCTGGACTCAAATGAGGGGCTGCAGTATTGTGGAAATAAATAAGTAAAATAAACCGTACGTTTTCCAGGCTGCAGTCACAGTGGCCGTTTGTAGTGGGTATCTTGGTTCCTGCCAACTCACATCACGGGTTTCAATCTGCCACGGCCTGCTTTGGACCCTCTGCCGCTGCATCTGGTTCGAGCCGGCTCAACAATTTGGCAACCTGCCTCTACGATGACCGAAGGAAACAGCATGACACATAAACGCGCACCAGGGGCTTCGCCATTTGGGCATGACACCGCGCCAGCGACGATGTGCTCACAACCGTTCGTTTTCCAGGCTGCAGTCACATGGTCCGTTCGGTGGGTTCCTTGGTGCCTGCCAGCTCACATCAGGGGTTTCAATCCCGCCATCGCCTGCCTTGGATCCTCTGCCGCTGCATCTAGTTACATTATGAATTAAAAGACTAGCGCAAATAACAAAGACACAGACATAGAAGTAGACAGGACGAGCCCTAAACATCAACTGAGTTGTTTACTGAACATAAAGGTACATATAAGCAATTCGGTGGTGCATGCGCACACTGGGTTAACAATACATAGACAATCTAATCAAGGTGTGGCAAACTGTTCTTTAGGTACATTTTTTCTTTTTTGGTCAAGGTAAGTGAACTAGTGCTTACACAGTTATCACCTTCTCTGTCAATGTGATAGGCCTCACAAATCTTACGACCTAATTTTGTGCCTCCCCTACCAAGCACACACGTGGCACCAAACGCCGGCACGCACCCGCACCGCTTACAATGCTTGGCCAAATGACCGCCCCCCGCCAATGAATCTACCAGCGTGCTGTGCTCTCGTAGCCGCTCGTTCAGGCACCGTCCAGACTGCCCCACGTAGCATCTACCGCAGGAGAGCGGTATGCGGTATACGATGCCAGCAGTGCAAGGCACAAACTTGCATACGTGTTTTGTGGTGCAGACCGGTTTCCTTTCTTCGTTGACCGCTTTGCACATGCGCACCAGCTTTTCGGGGGCAGTGAACATCACGTCCACACCGCACCTCTCTCCAACTTTCTTCAGCCGGTGCGATAACTGGTGCACGTACGGTATAGCGGTACGCCTCAGCCTCCTGCAGCTAGTTTCCGCTGCCACGCCAGGTCGGCCACCTGCCCTGATTCTTTCAGGAGGCACTTCGCTACAGCCGTCACGGTATACATAGGAAAACCGGCGTTCTGCAACCGGTGCACTTGCGTCTGCAAACTGATCTCAATTTTATGCTGGCAAGACTTCTCGAGAGAACCACGCAGGCAATTTTTTGCAATGCCCCGTTTTACCAATTTCGAATGCGCCGAATTGTACGCTAAAATTTCCTTCTTTGTGCGTGGCTGGTACGACCAGCAGATGTGCCCCGTGCCAAAGAACAAACAAATCTCGAGGAATTGGAGACACCCGTTGATCGGAACTCCATGCGTGAATCTCAGCTTGACAGAACATTCACCGAAAATATCTAAAACACTTTTTACAACCTGTGGTTTGTCACTCTCGTTCTCAACATTCACAAACACAATAAAATCATCCACATATCTAAAACACCTCACTACACCTTTTCCCTTTTCATGCACGCTGCAACGCGTTTGTCAAATTGACCTAAAAATATTTCGCTAAGTATTGGAGCTATGCATGAGCCTATGCAAATACCGTCTTTCTGCTGGTAGATTCATTGGCGGGGAGCGGTCATTTGGCCAAGCATTGTAAGCGGTGCGGGTGCGTGCCGGCGTTTGGTGCCACGTGTGTGCTTGGTAGGGGAGGCACAAAGTTAGGTCGTGAGATTTGTGAGGCCTATCACATTGACAGAGAAGGTGATAACTGTGTAAGCACTAGTTCACTTACCTTGACCAAAAAAGAAAAAAATGTACCTAAAGAACAGTTTGCCACACCTTGATTAGATTGTCTATGTATTGTTAACCCAGTGTGCGCATGCACCACCGAATTGCTTATATGTTCCTTTATATTCAGTAAACAACTCAGTTGATGTTTAGCGCTCGTCCTGTCTACTTGTATGTCTGTGTCTTTGTTATTTGCGCTAGTCTTTTAATTCATGATGAAACACCAACTAGCCCAGCTTTCCGCCTTGATCTAGTTAAAGCCGGCTCATCAATCTGGCATCCTACATCTACGATGACCGAAGCAAACAGCAGGACACATAAACGCGCATAAGGGGCTTCGCCATTTGGGCATGACACGTGCCAGCGACGATGCGCTCACACCCGTTCGTTTTCCAGGCTCCAGTCACATGGGCCGTTTGGTGTGGGTTTCTTTGTTCCTGCCAGCTCGCATCAGGGGTTTCAAACCCGCCATGGCCTGCCTTGGACCCTCTGCCGCTGCATCTGGTTCAAGCCGGCTGATCAATCTGGCAACCTGCCTCGACGATGACCGAAGCAAACAGCATGACACATAAACGCGCATCAGGGGCTTCGCCATTTGGGCATGACACCGCGCCAGCGACGATGCGCTCACACCCGTTCGTTTTCCAGATTGCAGTCACAGGGGCCGTTTGCGGTGGGTTTCTTGGTTCCAGCCAGCTCACATCAAGGGGTTTCAATCCTGCCATGGCCTGCCTTCGGTCCTCTGCCGCTCTATCTGGTTCAAGCCGACTCATCAATCTGGCAACCTACCTCGACGATGACCGAAACAAACACCATGACACATAAACGCGCATCAGGGGCTTAGCCATTTGTGCATGACACCGCGCCAGCGACGATGCGCGCACAACCGTTTGTTTTCCAGGCTGCAGTCACAGGGGCTGTTTGTGGTCGGTTTCTTGGTTCCTGCCAGCTCACATCATTGGTTTGAATCCCGCCATGGCCTTATTGGATCCTCTGCCGCTGCATCTGGTTCGAGCCGACTCATAAGTCCGGCAACCTGCCTCGACGATGACCGAAGCAAACAGCATGGCATATCAACGCGCATCAGGGGCTTCGCGACTTCGGCATGACAGCGCGCCAGCGACGATGCGCTCACGTCCGTTCGTTTTCCATGCTGCAGTACCATGGGACGTTTGCGGTAGGTTTCTTGGATCCTGCCAGCTCACATCAGTAGTTTCAATCCCGCCATGGCCTGCCTTGGATCCTCTGCCGCTGCATCTAGTTAAAGCAGGCTCATCAATCTGGCAACCTACCTCGACGATCACCGAAGCAAACAGCATGGCATATAAACGCGCATAAGGGGCTTCGCCATATGGGCTTGACACGTGCCAGCGACGATGCACTCACACCTGTTCGATTTCCAGGCTGCAGTCACATGGGCCGTTTGGTGTGTGTTTCTTTGTTCTTGCCAGCTCGCATCAAGGGTTTCAAACCCGCCATGGCCTGCCTTGGTTCCTCTGCCGCTGCATCTGTTTCGAGCCGGCTCATCAATCTGGCAACCTGCCTCGACGATGACCGAAGCAAACTGCATGACACATAAACGCGCACCAGGGGCTTCGCCATTTGCGCATGACACCGCGCCAGCGACGATGTGCTCACAACCGTTCGTTTTCCAGGCTGCAGTCACATGGGCCGTTTGCGGTGGGTTCCTTGGTTCCTGCCAGCTCAAATCAGGGGTTTAAATCCCGCCATCGCCTGCCTTGGATCCTCTGCCGCTGCATCTAGTTAAAGCAGGCTCATCAATCTGGCAACCTACCTCGACGATCACCGAAGCAAACAGCATGGCATATAAACGCGCATAAGGGGCTTCGCCATATGGGCATGACACGTGCCAGCGACGATGCGCTCACACCTCTTCGTTTTCCAGGCTGCAGACACATGGGCCGTTTGGTGTGGGTTTCTTTGTTCTTGCCTGCTCGCATCAAGGGTTTCAAACCCGCCATGGCCTGCCTTGGTTCCTCTGCCGCTGCATCTGGTTCAAGCCGGCTAATCAATCTGGCAACCTGCCTCGACGATCACCGAAGCAAACAGCATGACACATAAACGCGCATCAGGGGCTTCGAAATTTGGGCATGACACCGCGCCAGCGACGATGCGCTCACAACCGTTCGTTTTCCAGGCTGCAGTCATATGGGCCGTTTGCCGTGGGTTCCTTGGTTCCTTGGAGTGAATTTATTTTTCTGCCCTCCCTGCCTGGACTCAAATGAGGGGCTGCAGTATTGTGGAAATAAATAAGTAAAACAAACCGTTCGTTATCCAGGCTGCAGTCACAGTGGCCGTTTGTTGTGGGTATCTTGGTTCCTGCCAGCTCACATCACGGGTTTCAATCGGCCACGGCCTGATTTGGACCCTCTGCCGCTGCATCTGGTTCGAGCCGGCTCATCAATCTGGCAACCTGCCTCTACGATGACCGAAGGAAACAACATGACACATAAACGCGCATCAGGGGCTTCGCCATTTGGGCGTGACACAGCGCCAGCGACGATGCGCCCACAACCGTTCGTTTTCCAGGCTGCAGTCACAGGGGCCGTTTGTGGTGGGTTTCTTGATTCCTGCCAGCTCACATCAGTGGTTTCAATCCCGCCATGGCCTGCCTTGGATCGTCTGCCGCTGCATCTGCTTGAAGCCGGCTCATTATTCTGGCAACCTACCTCGAAGATGACCGAAACAAACACCATGACACATAAACGCGCATCAGGGGCTTCGCCATTTTGGCATGACACCGCGCCAGCGACGATGCGCCCACAACCGTTCGTTTTCCAGGCTGCAGTCACAGTGGCCGTTTGTTGTGGGTTTCTTGGTTCCTGCCAGCTCACATCAGGGGTTTGAATCCCGCCATGGCCTGCCTTCGACCCTCTGCCGCTGCATCTGGTTCGAGCCGACTCATCAGTCCGGCAACCTGCCTCGACGATGACCGAAGCAAACAGCAAGACACATAAACGCGCATCAGGGGCTTCGCCATTTGGGAATGACACCGCGCCAGCGACGATGCGCTCACAACCGTTCGGTTTCCAGGCTGCAGTGACATGGACCGTTTGCGGTGGGTTCCTTGGTTCCTGCACGCTCACATCAGGGGTTTCAAACCCGCCATGGCCTGCCTTGGATCCTCTGCCGATGTATCTGGTTCGATCCGGCTCATCAATCTGGCAACCTGCCTCGACGATGACCGAAGCAAACAGCATGACACAAAAACGCGCATCAGGGGCTTCGCCATTTGGCCATGACACCGCACCAGCGACAATGCGCTCACAACCGTTCGTTTTCCAGGATGCAGTCACATGGGCCGTTTGCGGTGATTTCCTTGGTTCCTGCCAGCTCACAACAGGGGTTTAAAACCCGCCACGGCCTGCCTTGAATCCTCTGCCGATGCATCTGGTTCGAGCCGGCTCATCAATCTGGCAACCTGCCTCGACGATGACCGCAGCAAACAGCATGACACATAAACGCGCATCAGGGGCTTCGCTATTTGGGCATGACACCGCGCCAGATAAGATGCGCTCACAACCGTTCGTTTTCCGGGCTGCAGTCACATGGGCCGTTTGCGGTGGGTTCCTTTGTTCCTGCCAGCTCACATCAGGGGTTTCAATCCCGCCATCGCCTGCCTTGGATCCTCTGCCGATGCATCTCGTTCGAGCCGTCTCATCAATCTGGCAACCTGCCTCGACGATGACCGAAGCAAACAGCATGACACTTAAACGCGCATCAGGGGCTTTGCCATTTGGGCATGACACCGCGCCAGCGACGATGCGCTCACAACCGTTCGTTTTCCAGGCTGCAGTCACATGGGCCGTTTGCGGTGGGTTCCTTTGTTCCTGCCAGCTCACATCATGGGTTTCAATCCCGCCATCGCCTGCCTTGGATCCTCTGCCGATGCATCTGTTTCGAACCGGCTCATCAATCTGGCAACCTGCCACGACGATGACCGAAGCAAACAGCATGACACATAAACGCGCACCAGGGGCTTCGCCACTTGGGCATGACACCGCGCCAGCGACGATGTGCTCACAACCGTTCGTTTTCCAGGCTGCAGTCACATGGGTCGTTTGCGGTGGGTTCCTTGGTTCCTGCCAGCTCACATCAGGGGTTTCAATCCCGCCATCGCCTGCCTTGGATCCTCTGCCGCTGCATCTAGTTAAAGCCAGCTCATCAATCTGGCAACCTACCTCGACGATGACCGAAGCAAACAGCATGGCATATAAACGCGCATAAGGGGCTTCGCCATTTGGGCATGACACGTACCAGCGACGATTCCCTCACACCCGTTCGTTTTCCAGGCTGCAGTCACATGGGCCGTTTGGTGTGGGTTTCTTTGTTCCTGCCAGCTCGCATCAGGGGTTTCAAACCCGCCATTTCCTGCCTTGGACCCTCTGCCGCTGCATCTGGTTCAAGCCGGCTCATCAATCTGGCAACCTGCCTCGACGATGACCGAAACAAACACCATGACACATTAAAGCGCATCAGGGGCTTCGCCATTTGCGCATGACACCGCGCCAGCGACGATGCGCCCACATCAGTTCGTTTTCCAGGCTGCAGTCAAAGGGGCCGTTTGTTGTGGGTTTCTTGGTTCCTGCCAGCTCACATCAGGGGTTTGAATCCCGCCATGGCCTGCCTTTGGTCCTCCGCCGCTCCATCTGGTTCAAGCCGGCTCATCAATAAGGCAACCTACCTCGACGATGCCCGAAGCAAACAGCACGGCATATAAACGCGCATAAGGGGCTTCGCTATTTGCGCATGACACGTGCCAGCGACGATGCGCTCACACCCGTTCGTTTTCCAGGCTGCAGTCACATGGGCCGTTTGGTGTGGGTTTGTTTGTTCCTGCTAGCTCGCATCAGGGGTTTCAATACCGCCATGGCCTGTCTTAGATCCTCTGCCGCTGCAGCTGGTTCGAGCCGCCTCATCAATCTGGTAATCTACATCGACGATGACCGAAGCAAACAGCATGGCATATAAACGCGCATCAGGGGCTTCGCGACTTCGGCATGACAACGCGCCTGCGGCGATGCGCTCACGTCCGTTCGTTCTCCATGCTGCAGTACCATGGGCCGTTTGCGGTAGGTTTCTTGGGTCCGGCCAGCTCACATCAGTGGTTTCAATCCCGCCATGGCCTGCCTTGGATCCTCTGCCGCTGCATCTAGTTAAAGCCGGCTCATCAATCTGGCAACCTACCTCGACGATCACCGAAGCAAACAGCATGGCATATAAACGCGCATAAGGGGCTTCGCCATTTGGGCATGACACGTGCCAGCGACGATGCGCTCACACCTGTTCGTTTTCCAGGCTGCAGTCACATTGGCCGTTTGGTGTGGGTTTCTTTGTTCTTGCCAGCTCGCATCAAGGGTTTCAAACCCGCCATGGCCTGCCTTGGTTCCTCTGCCGCTGCATCTGGTTCAATCCGGCTCATCAATCTGGCAACCTGCCTCGACGATGACCGAAGCAAACAGCATGACACATAAACGCGCATCAGGGGCTTCGCCATTTGGGAATGACACCGCGCCAGCGACGATGCGCTCACAACCGTTGGTTTTCCAGGCTGCAGTCATATGGGCCGTTTGCCGTGGGTTCCTTGGTTCCTTGGAGTGAATGTATTTTTCTGCCCTCCCTGCCTGGACTCAAATGAGGGGCTGCAGTATTGTGGAAATAAATAAGTAAATAAACCGTTCGTTTTCCAGGCTGCAGTCACAGTGGCCGTTGGATGTGGGAATCTTGGTTCCTGCCAGCTCACATCACGGGTTTCAATCGGCCACGGCCTGCTTTGGACCCTCTGCCGCTGCATCTGGTTCGAGCTGGCTCATCAATCTGGCAACCTACCTTCACGATGACCGAAACAAACACCATGACACATAAACGCGCATCAGGGGCTTCGCCATTTTGGCATGACACCGCGCCAGCGACGATGCGCCCACAACCGTTCGTTTTCCAGGCTGCAGTCACAGTGGCCGTTTGTTGTGGGTTTCTTGGTTCCTGCCAGCTCACATCAGGGGTTTGAATCCCGCCATGGCCTGCCTTGGACCCTCTGCCGCTGCATCTGGTTCGATCCGGCTCATCAATCTGGCAACCTGCCTCGACGATGACCGAAGCAAACAGTATGACACAAAAACGCGCATCAGGGGCTTCGCCATTTGGGCATGACACCGCGCCAGCGACGATGCGCTCACAACCGTTCGTTTTCCAGCATGCAGTCACATGGGCCGTCCGCGGTAGGTTACTTGGTTCCTGCCAGCTCACATCAGGGGTTTCAAACCCGCCATGGCCTGCCTTGAATCCTCTGCCGATGCATCTGGTTCAAGCCGGCTCATCAATCTGGCAACCTGCCTCGACGATGACCGCAGCAAACAGCATGAAACATAAACGCGCATCAGGGGCTTCGCCATTTGGGCATGACACCGCGCCAGCGACGATGCGCTTACAACCGTTAGTTTTCCAGGATGCAGTCACATGGGCCGTCCGCGGTAGGTTACTTGGTTCCTGCCAGCTCACATCAGGGGTTTCAAACCCGCCATGGCCTGCCTTGAATCCTCTGCCGATGCATCTGGTTCGAGCCGGCTCATCAATCTGGCAACCTGCCTCGACGATGACCGCAGCAAACAGCATGACACATAAACGCGCATCAGGGGCTTCGCCATTTGGGCATGACACCGCGCCAGATAAGATGCGCTCACAACCGTTCGTTTTCCAGGATGCAGTCACATGGGCTGTTTGCGGTGGGTTCCTTTGTTCCTGCCAGCTCACATCAGGGGTTTCAAACCCGCCATGGCCTGCCTTGGGTCCTCTGCCGCTGCATCTGGTTCAAGCCGGCTCATCAATCTGGCAACCTGCCTCGACGATGACCGAAGCAAACAGCATGACACATAAAGGCGCATCAGGGGCTTCGCCATTTGGGAATGACACCGCGCCAGCGACGATGCGCTCGCAACCGTTCGTTTTCCAGGCTGCAGTCATATGGGCCTTTTTCCGTGGGTTGCTTGGTTCCTGCCAGCTCACATCAGAGGTTTCAATTCCGCCATCGCCTGCCTTCGATCATCTGCCGATGCATCTGGTTCGAGCCGTCTCATCAATCTGGCAACCTGCCTCGACGATGACCGAAGCAAACTGCATGACACATAAACGCGCATCAGGGGCTTCGCCATTTGGGCATGACACTGCGCCAGCGACGATGCGCTCACAACCGTTCGTTTTCCAGGCTGCAGTCACATGGGCCGTTCGCTGTCGGTTCCTTGGTTCCTGCCAGCACACATCAGGGGTTTCAAACCCGCCATGGCCTGCCTTGGATCCTCTGCCGATGCATCTGTTTCGAGCCGGCTCATCAATCTGGCAACCTGCCTCGACGATGACCGAAGCAAACAGCATGACAAATAAACACGCATCAAGGGCTTCGCCATTTGGGCATGACACCGCGCCAGCGATGATGCGCTCACAACCGTTCGTTTTCCAGGCTGCAGTCACATGGGCCGTTTGCGGTGGGTTCCTTGGTTCCTGCCAGCTCACATCAGGGGTTTCAATCATTCCATCGCGCTCCTTGGATCCTCTGCCGATGCATCTGGTTCGAGCCGGCTCATCAATCTGGTAACCTGCCTCGACGATGACCGAAGCAAACAGTACACCATATAAACGCGCATCAGGGGCTTCGCCATTTGGGCATGACACCGCTCCAGCGACGATGCGCTCACAACCTTTCGTTTTGCATGCTGCAGTCACATGGGCTGTTTGCGGTAGGTTTCTTGAATCCTGCCAGCTCACATCAGTGGTTTCAATCCCGCCATGGCCTGCCTTGGTTCCTCTGCCGCTGCATCTGGTTCAATCCGGCTCATCAATCTGGCAACCTGCCTCGACGATGACCGAAGCAAACAGCATGACACATAAACGCGCATCAGGGGCTTCGCCATTTGGGAATAACACCGCGCCAGCGACGATGCGCTCACAACCGTTGGTTTTCCAGGCTGCAGTCATATGGGCCGTTTGCCGTGGGTTCCTTGGTTCCTTGGAGCGAATGTATTTTCTGCCCTCCCTGCCTGGACTCAAATGAGGGGCTGCAGTATTGTGGAAATAAATAAGTAAAATAAACCGTTCGTTTTCCAGGCTGCAGTCACAGTGGCCGTTGGTTGTGGGTATCTTGGTTCCTGCCAGCTCACATCACGGGTTTCAATCGGCCACGGCCTGCTTTGGACCCTCTGCCGCTGCATCTGGTTCGAGCTGGCTCATCAATCTGGCAACCTGCCTCTACGATGACCGAAGGAAACAGCATGGCACATAAACGCGCATCAGGGGCTTCGCCATTTGGGCGTGACACAGCGCCAGCGACGATGCGCCGACAACCGTTCGTTTTCCAGGCTGCAGTCACAGGGGCCGTTTGTGGTGGGTTTCTTGGTTCCTGCCAGCTCACATCAGTGGTTTCAATCCCGCCATGGCCTGCCTTGGATCCTCTGCCGCTGCATCTGGTTGAAGCCGGCTCATTATTCTGGCAACCTACCTCGACGATGACCGAAACAAACACCATGACACATAAACGCGCATCAGGGGCTTCGCCATTTTGGCATGACACCGCGCCAGCGACGATGCGCTCACAACCGTTCGTTTTCCAGCATGCAGTCACATGGGCCGTCCGCGGTAGGTTACTTGGTTCCTGCCAGCTCACATCAGGGGTTTCAAACCCGCCATGGCCTGCCTTGAATCCTCTGCCGATGCATCTGGTTCGAGCCGGCTCATCAATCTGGCAACCTGCCTCGACGATGACCGCAGCAAACAGCATGAAACATAAACGCGCATCAGGGGCTTCGCCATTTGGGCATGACACCGCGCCAGCGACGATGCGCTCGCAACCGTTCTTTTTCCAGGCTGCAGTCAAATGGGCCTTTTTCCGTGGGTTGCTTGGTTCCTGCCAGCTCACATCAGAGGTTTCAATTCCGCCATCGCCTGCCTTGGATCATCTGCCGATGCATCTGGTTCGAGCCGTCTCATCAATCTGGCAACCTGCCTCGACGATGACCGAAGCAAACTGCATGACACATAAACGCGCATCAGGGGCTTCGCCATTTGGGCATGACACTGCGCCAGCGACGATGCGCTCACAACCGTTCGTTTTCCAGGCTGCAGTCACATGGGCCGTTCGCTGTCGGTTCCTTGGTTCCTGCCAGCACACATCAGGGGTTTCAAACCCGCCATGGCCTGCCTTGGATCCTCTGCCGATGCATCTGTTTCGAGCCGGCTCATCAATCTGGCAACCTGCCTCGACGATGACCGAAGCAAACAGCAGGACAAATAAACACGCATCAAGGGCTTCGCCATTTGGGCATGACACCGCGCCAGCGATGATGCGCTCACAACCGTTCGTTTTCCAGCATGCAGTCACATGGGCCGTCCGCGGTAGGCTACTTGGTTCCTGCCAGCTCACATCAGGGGTTTCAAACCCGCCATGGCCTGCCTTGAATCCTCTGCCGATGCATCTGGTTCAAGCCGGCTCATCAATCTGGCAACCTGCCTCGACGATGACCGCAGCAAACAGCATGAAACATAAACGCGCATCAGGGGCTTCGCCATTTGGGCATGACACCGCGCCAGCGACGATGCGCTCACAACCGTTAGTTTTCCAGGATGCAGTCACATGGGCCGTCCGCGGTAGGTTACTTGGTTCCTGCCAGCTCACATCAGGGGTTTCAAACCCGCCATGGCCTGCCTTGAATCCTCTGCCGATGCATCTGGTTCGAGCCGGCTCATCAATCTGGCAACCTGCCTCGACGATGACCGCAGCAAACAGCATGACACATAAACGCGCATCAGGGGCTTCGCCATTGGGGAATGACACCGCGCCAGATAAGATGCGCTCACAACCGTTCGTTTTCCAGGATGCAGTCACATGGGCTGTTTGCGGTGGGTTCCTTTGTTCCTGCCAGCTCACATCAGGGGTTTCAAACCCGCCATGGCCTGCCTTGGGTCCTCTGCCGCTGCATCTGGTTCAAGCCGGCTCATCAATCTGGCAACCTGCCTCGACGATGACCGAAGCAAACAGCATGACACATAAAGGCGCATCAGGGGCTTCGCCATTTGGGAATGACACCGCGCCAGCGACAATGCGCTCGCAACCGTTCGTTTTCCAGGCTGCAGTTATATGGGCCTTTTTCCGTGGGTTGCTTGGTTCCTGCAAGCTCACATCAGAGGTTTCAATTCCGCCATCGCCTGCCTTGGATCATCTGCCGATGCATCTGGTTCGAGCCGTCTCATCAATCTGGCAACCTGCCTCGACGATGACCGAAGCAAACTGCATGACACATAAACGCGCATCAGGGGCTTCGCCATTTGGGCATGACACTGCGCCAGCGACGATGCGCTCACAACCGTTCGTTTTCCAGACTGCAGTCACATGGGCCGTTCGCTGTCGGTTCCTTGGTTCCTGCCAGCACACATCAGGGGTTTCAAACCCGCCATGGCCTGCCTTGGATCCTCTGCCGATGCATCTGTTTCGAGCCGGCTCATCAATCTGGCAACCTGCCTCGACGATGACCGAAGCAAACAGCAGGACAAATAAACACGCATCAAGGGCTTCGCCATTTGGGCATGACACCGCGCCAGCGATGATGCGCTCACAACCGTTCGTTTTCCAGGCTGCAGTCACATGGGCCGTTTGCGGTGGGTTCCTTGGTTCCTGCCAGCTCACATCAGGGGTTTCAATCATTCCATCGCGCTCCTTGGAACCTCTGCCGATGCATCTGGTTCGAGCCGGCTCATCAATCTGGTAACCTGCCTCGACGATGACCGAAGCAAACAGTATACCATATAAACGCGCATCAGGGGCTTCGCCATTTGGGCATGACACCGCTCCAGCGACGATGCGCTCACAACCGTTCGTTTTGCATGCTGCAGTCACATGGGCTGTTTGCGGTAGGTTTCTTGAATCCTGCCAGCTCACATCAGTGGTTTCAATCCCGCCATGGCCTGCCTTGGTTCCTCTGCCGCTGCATCTGGTTCAATCCGGCTCATCAATCTGGCAACCTGCCTTGACGATGACCGAAGCAAACAGCATGACACATAAACGCGCATCAGGGGCTTCGCCATTTGGGAATAACACCGCGCCAGCGACGATGCGCTCACAACCGTTGGTTTTCCAGGCTGCAGTCATATGGGCCGTTTGCCGTGGGTTCCTTGGTTCCTTGGAGTGAATGTATTTTTCTGCCCTCCCTGCCTGGACTCAAATGAGGGGCTGCAGTATTGTGGAAATAACTAAGTAAAATAAACCGTTCGTTTTCCAGGCTGCAGTCACAGTGGCCGTTGGTTGTGGGTATCTTGGTTCCTGCCAGCTCACATAACGGGTTTCAACGGCCACGGCCTGGTTTGGACCCTCTGCCGCTGCATCTGATTCGAGCTGGCTCATCAATCTGGCAACCTGCCTCTACGATGACCGAAGGAAACAGCATGACACATAAACGTGCATCAGGCGCTTGGCCATTCGGGCGTGACACAGCGCCAGCGACGATGCGCCCACAACCGTTCGTTTTCCAGGCTGCAGTCACAGTGGCCGTTTGTTGTGGGTTTCTTGGTTCCTGCCAGCTCACATCAGGGGTTTGAATCCCGCCATGGCCTGCCTTGGACCCTCTGCCGCTGCATCTGGTTCGATCCGGCTCATCAATCTGGCAACCTGCCTCGACGATGACCGAAGCAAACAGTATGACACAAAAACGCGCATCAGGGGCTTCGCCATTTGGGCATGACACCGCGCCAGCGACGATGCGCTCACAACCGTTCGTTTTCCAGCATGCAGTCACATGGGCCGTCCGCGGTAGGTTACTTGGTTCCTGCCAGCTCACATCAGGGGTTTCAAACCCGCCATGGCCTGCCTTGAATCCTCTGCCGATGCATCTGGTTCGAGCCGGCTCATCAATCTGGCAACCTGCCTCGACGATGACCGCAGCAAACAGCATGAAACATAAACGCGCATCAGGGGCTTCGCCATTTGGGCATGACACCGCGCCAGCGACGATGCGCTCACAACCGTTCGTTTTCCAGGATGCAGTCATATGGGCCGTCCGCGGTAGGTTACTTGGTTCCCGCCAGCTCACATCAGGGGTTTCAAACCCGCCATGGCCTGCCTTGAATCCTCTGCCGATGCATCTGGTTCGAGCCGGCTCATCAATCTGGCCACCTGCCTCGACGATGACCGCAGCAAACAGCATGACACATAAACGCGCATCAGGGGCTTCGCCATTTGGGCATGACACCGCGCCAGATAAGATGCGCTCACAACCGTTCGTTTTCCAGGCTGCAGTCACATGGGCCGTTTTCGGTGGGTTCCTTGGGTCCTGTCAGCACACATCAGGCGTTTCAAACCCGCCATGGCCTGCCTTGGATCCTCTGCCGATGCATCTGTTTCGAGCCGTCTCATCAATCTGGCAACCTGCCTCGACGATGACCGAAGCAAACAGCATGGAATATAAACGCGCATCAGGGGCTTCGCCGTTTGGGCATGACACCGCGCCAGCGACGATGCGCTCACTACCGTTCGTTTTCCATTCTGCAGTCACATGGGCCGTTTGCGGTGGGTTCCTTTGTTCCTGCCAGCCCACATCAGGGGTTTCGATCCCGCCATCGCCTGCCTTGGATCCTCTGCCGATGCATCTGGTTCGAGCCGTCTCATCAATCTGGCAACCTGCCTCGACGATGACCGAAGCAAACAGCATGACGCATAAACGCGCATCAGGGGCTTCGCCATTTGGGCATGACACCGCGCCAGCGACGATGCGCTCACAACCGTTCGTTTTCCAGGCTGCAGTCACATGGGCCTTTTGCGGTGGCTTCCTTGGTTCCTGCCAGCTCACATCAGGGGTTTCAATCCCGCCATCGCCTGCCTTGGATCCTCTGCCGCTGCATCTAGTTAAAGCCAGCTCATCAATCTGGCAACCTACCTCGACGATGACCGAAGCAAACAGCATGGCATATAAACGCGCATAAGGGGCTTCGCCATTTGGGCATGACACGTACCAGCGACGATTCCCTCACACCCGTTCGTTTTCCAGGCTGCAGTCACATGGGCCGTTTGGTGTGGGTTTCTTTGTTCCTGCCAGCTCGCATCAGGGGTTTCAAACCCGCCATTTCCTGCCTTGGACCCTCTGCCGCTGCATCTGGTTCAAGCCGGCTCATCAATCTGGCAACCTGCCTCGACGATGACCGAAACAAACACCATGACACATTAAAGCGCATCAGGGGCTTCGCCATTTGCGCATGACACCGCGCCAGCGACGATGCGCCCACATCAGTTCGTTTTCCAGGCTGCAGTCAAAGGGGCCGTTTGTTGTGGGTTTCTTGGTTCCTGCCAGCTCACATCAGGGGTTTGAATCCCGCCATGGCCTGCCTTTGGTCCTCCGCCGCTCCATCTGGTTCAAGCCGGCTCATCAATAAGGCAACCTACCTCGACGATGCCCGAAGCAAACAGCACGGCATATAAACGCGCATAAGGGGCTTCGCTATTTGCGCATGACACGTGCCAGCGACGATGCGCTCACACCCGTTCGTTTTCCAGGCTGCAGTCACATGGGCCGTTTGGTGTGGGTTTGTTTGTTCCTGCTAGCTCGCATCAGGGGTTTCAATACCGTCATGGCCTGTCTTAGATCCTCTGCCGCTGCAGCTGGTTCGAGCCGCCTCATCAATCTGGTAATCTACATCGACGATGACCGAAGCAAACAGCATGGCATATAAACGCGCATCAGGGGCTTCGCGACTTCGGCATGACAACGCGCCTGCGGCGATGCGCTCACGTCCGTTCGTTCTCCATGCTGCAGTACCATGGGCCGTTTGCGGTAGGTTTCTTGGGTCCGGCCAGCTCACATCAGTGGTTTCAATCCCGCCATGGCCTGCCTTGGATCCTCTGCCGCTGCATCTAGTTAAAGCCGGCTCATCAATCTGGCAACCTACCTCGACGATCACCGAAGCAAACAGCATGGCATATAAACGCGCATAAGGGGCTTCGCCATTTGGGCATGACACGTGCCAGCGACGATGCGCTCACACCTGTTCGTTTTCCAGGCTGCAGTCACATTGGCCGTTTGGTGTGGGTTTCTTTGTTCTTGCCAGCTCGCATCAAGGGTTTCAAACCCGCCATGGCCTGCCTTGGTTCCTCTGCCGCTGCATCTGGTTCAATCCGGCTCATCAATCTGGCAACCTGCCTCGACGATGACCGAAGCAAACAGCATGACACATAAACGCGCATCAGGGGCTTCGCCATTTGGGAATGACACCGCGCCAGCGACGATGCGCTCACAACCGTTGGTTTTCCAGGCTGCAGTCATATGGGCCGTTTGCCGTGGGTTCCTTGGTTCCTTGGAGTGAATGTATTTTTCTGCCCTCCCTGCCTGGACTCAAATGAGGGGCTGCAGTATTGTGGAAATAAATAAGTAAATAAACCGTTCGTTTTCCAGGCTGCAGTCACAGTGGCCGTTGGATGTGGGTATCTTGGTTCCTGCCAGCTCACATCACGGGTTTCAATCGGCCACGGCCTGCTTTGGACCCTCTGCCGCTGCATCTGGTTCGAGCTGGCTCATCAATCTGGCAACCTACCTTCACGATGACCGAAACAAACACCATGACACATAAACGCGCATCAGGGGCTTCGCCATTTTGGCATGACACCGCGCCAGCGACGATGCGCCCACAACCGTTCGTTTTCCAGGCTGCAGTCACAGTGGCCGTTTGTTGTGGGTTTCTTGGTTCCTGCCAGCTCACATCAGGGGTTTGAATCCCGCCATGGCCTGCCTTGGACCCTCTGCCGCTGCATCTGGTTCGATCCGGCTCATCAATCTGGCAACCTGCCTCGACGATGACCGAAGCAAACAGTATGACACAAAAACGCGCATCCGGGGCTTCGCCATTTGGGCATGACACCGCGCCAGCGACGATGCGCTCACAACCGTTCGTTTTCCAGCATGCAGTCACATGGGCCGTCCGCGGTAGGTTACTTGGTTCCTGCCAGCTCACATCAGGGGTTTCAAACCCGCCATGGCCTGCCTTGAATCCTCTGCCGATGCATCTGGTTCAAGCCGGCTCATCAATCTGGCAACCTGCCTCGACGATGACCGCAGCAAACAGCATGAAACATAAACGCGCATCAGGGGCTTCGCCATTTGGGCATGACACCGCGCCAGCGACGATGCGCTTACAACCGTTAGTTTTCCAGGATGCAGTCACATGGGCCGTCCGCGGTAGGTTACTTGGTTCCTGCCAGCTCACATCAGGGGTTTCAAACCCGCCATGGCCTGCCTTGAATCCTCTGCCGATGCATCTGGTTCAAGCCGGCTCATCAATCTGGCAACCTGCCTCGACGATGACCGCAGCAAACAGCATGACACATAAACGCGCATCAGGGGCTTCGCCATTTGGGCATGACACCGCGCCAGATAAGATGCGCTCACAACCGTTCGTTTTCCAGGATGCAGTCACATGGGCTGTTTGCGGTGGGTTCCTTTGTTCCTGCCAGCTCACATCAGGGGTTTCAAACCCGCCATGGCCTGCCTTGGGTCCTCTGCCGCTGCATCTGGTTCAAGCCGGCTCATCAATCTGGCAACCTGCCTCGACGATGACCGAAGCAAACAGCATGACACATAAAGGCGCATCAGGGGCTTCGCCATTTGGGAATGACACCGCGCCAGCGACGATGCGCTCGCAACCGTTCGTTTTCCAGGCTGCAGTCATATGGGCCTTTTTCCGTGGGTTGCTTGGTTCCTGCCAGCTCACATCAGAGGTTTCAATTCCGCCATCGCCTGCCTTCGATCATCTGCCGATGCATCTGGTTCGAGCCGTCTCATCAATCTGGCAACCTGCCTCGACGATGACCGAAGCAAACTGCATGACACATAAACGCGCATCAGGGGCTTCGCCATTTGGGCATGACACTGCGCCAGCGACGATGCGCTCACAACCGTTCGTTTTCCAGGCTGCAGTCACATGGGCCGTTCGCTGTCGGTTCCTTGGTTCCTGCCAGCACACATCAGGGGTTTCAAACCTGCCATGGCCTGCCTTGGATCCTCTGCCGATGCATCTGTTTCGAGCCGGCTCATCAATCTGGCAACCTGCCTCGACGATGACCGAAGCAAACAGCATGACAAATAAACACGCATCAAGGGCTTCGCCATTTGGGCATGACACCGCGCCAGCGATGATGCGCTCACAACCGTTCGTTTTCCAGGCTGCAGTCACATGGGCCGTTTGCGGTGGGTTCCTTGGTTCCTGCCAGCTCACATCAGGGGTTTCAATCATTCCATCGCGCTCCTTGGATCCTCTGCCGATGCATCTGGTTCGAGCCGGCTCATCAATCTGGTAACCTGCCTCGACGATGACCGAAGCAAACAGTACACCATATAAACGCGCATCAGGGGCTTCGCCATTTGGGCATGACACCGCTCCAGCGACGATGCGCTCACAACCTTTCGTTTTGCATGCTGCAGTCACATGGGCTGTTTGCGGTAGGTTTCTTGAATCCTGCCAGCTCACATCAGTGGTTTCAATCCCGCCATGGCCTGCCTTGGTTCCTCTGCCGCTGCATCTGGTTCAATCCGGCTCATCAATCTGGCAACCTGCCTCGACGATGACCGAAGCAAACAGCATGACACATAAACGCGCATCAGGGGCTTCGCCATTTGGGAATAACACCGCGCCAGCGACGATGCGCTCACAACCGTTGGTTTTCCAGGCTGCAGTCATATGGGCCGTTTGCCGTGGGTTCCTTGGTTCCTTGGAGCGAATGTATTTTTCTGCCCTCCCTGCATGGACTCAAATGAGGGGCTGCAGTATTGTGGAAATAAATAAGTAAAATAAACCGTTCGTTTTCCAGGCTGCAGTCACAGTGGCCGTTGGTTGTGGGTATCTTGGTTCCTGCCAGCTCACATCACGGGTTTCAATCGGCCACGGCCTGCTTTGGACCCTCTGCCGCTGCATCTGGTTCGAGCTGGCTCATCAATCTGGCAACCTGCCTCTACGATGACCGAAGGAAACAGCATGACACATAAACGCGCATCAGGGGCTTCGCCATTTGGGCGTGACACAGCGCCAGCGACGATGCGCCCACAACCGTTCGTTTTCCAGGCTGCAGTCACAGGGGCCGTTTGTGGTGGGTTTCTTGGTTCCTGCCAGCTCACATCAGTGGTTTCAATCCCGCCATGGCCTGCCTTGGATCCTCTGCCGCTGCATCTGGTTGAAGCCGGCTCATTATTCTGGCAACCTACCTCGACGATGACCGAAACAAACACCATGACACATAAACGCGCATCAGGGGCTTCGCCATTTTGGCATGACACCGCGCCAGCGACGATGCGCTCACAACCGTTCGTTTTCCAGCATGCAGTCACATGGGCCGTCCGCGGTAGGTTACTTGGTTCCTGCCAGCTCACATCAGGGGTTTCAAACCCGCCATGGCCTGCCTTGAATCCTCTGCCGATGCATCTGGTTCGAGCCGGCTCATCAATCTGGCAACCTGCCTCGACGATGACCGCAGCAAACAGCATGAAACATAAACGCGCATCAGGGGCTTCGCCATTTGGGCATGACACCGCGCCAGCGACGATGCGCTCGCAACCGTTCTTTTTCCAGGCTGCAGTCAAATGGGCCTTTTTCCGTGGGTTGCTTGGTTCCTGCCAGCTCACATCAGAGGTTTCAATTCCGCCATCGCCTGCCTTGGATCATCTGCCGATGCATCTGGTTCGAGCCGTCTCATCAATCTGGCAACCTGCCTCGACGATGACCGAAGCAAACTGCATGACACATAAACGCGCATCAGGGGCTTCGCCATTTGGGCATGACACTGCGCCAGCGACGATGCGCTCACAACCGTTCGTTTTCCAGGCTGCAGTCACATGGGCCGTTCGCTGTCGGTTCCTTGGTTCCTGCCAGCACACATCAGGGGTTTCAAACCCGCCATGGCCTGCCTTGGATCCTCTGCCGATGCATCTGTTTCGAGCCGGCTCATCAATCTGGCAACCTGCCTCGACGATGACCGAAGCAAACAGCAGGACAAATAAACACGCATCAAGGGCTTCGCCATTTGGGCATGACACCGCGCCAGCGATGATGCGCTCACAACCGTTCGTTTTCCAGCATGCAGTCACATGGGCCGTCCGCGGTAGGCTACTTGGTTCCTGCCAGCTCACATCAGGGGTTTCAAACCCGCCATGGCCTGCCTTGAATCCTCTGCCGATGCATCTGGTTCAAGCCGGCTCATCAATCTGGCAACCTGCCTCGACGATGACCGCAGCAAACAGCATGAAACATAAACGCGCATCAGGGGCTTCGCCATTTGGGCATGACACCGCGCCAGCGACGATGCGCTCACAACCGTTAGTTTTCCAGGATGCAGTCACATGGGCCGTCCGCGGTAGGTTACTTGGTTCCTGCCAGCTCACATCAGGGGTTTCAAACCCGCCATGGCCTGCCTTGAATCCTCTGCCGATGCATCTGGTTCGAGCCGGCTCATCAATCTGGCAACCTGCCTCGACGATGACCGCAGCAAACAGCATGACACATAAACGCGCATCAGGGGCTTCGCCATTGGGGAATGACACCGCGCCAGATAAGATGCGCTCACAACCGTTCGTTTTCCAGGATGCAGTCACATGGGCTGTTTGCGGTGGGTTCCTTTGTTCCTGCCAGCTCACATCAGGGGTTTCAAACCCGCCATGGCCTGCCTTGGGTCCTCTGCCGCTGCATCTGGTTCAAGCCGGCTCATCAATCTGGCAACCTGCCTCGACGATGACCGAAGCAAACAGCATGACACATAAAGGCGCATCAGGGGCTTCGCCATTTGGGAATGACACCGCGCCAGCGACAATGCGCTCGCAACCGTTCGTTTTCCAGGCTGCAGTCATATGGGCCTTTTTCCGTGGGTTGCTTGGTTCCTGCAAGCTCACATCAGAGGTTTCAATTCCGCCATCGCCTGCCTTGGATCATCTGCCGATGCATCTGGTTCGAGCCGTCTCATCAATCTGGCAACCTGCCTCGACGATGACCGAAGCAAACTGCATGACACATAAACGCGCATCAGGGGCTTCGCCATTTGGGCATGACACTGCGCCAGCGACGATGCGCTCACAACCGTTCGTTTTCCAGGCTGCAGTCACATGGGCCGTTCGCTGTCGGTTCCTTGGTTCCTGCCAGCACACATCAGGGGTTTCAAACCCGCCATGGCCTGCCTTGGATCCTCTGCCGATGCATCTGTTTCGAGCCGGCTCATCAATCTGGCAACCTGCCTCGACGATGACCGAAGCAAACAGCAGGACAAATAAACACGCATCAAGGGCTTCGCCATTTGGGCATGACACCGCGCCAGCGATGATGCGCTCACAACCGTTCGTTTTCCAGGCTGCAGTCACATGGGCCGTTTGCGGTGGGTTCCTTGGTTCCTGCCAGCTCACATCAGGGGTTTCAATCATTCCATCGCGCTCCTTGGAACCTCTGCCGATGCATCTGGTTCGAGCCGGCTCATCAATCTGGTAACCTGCCTCGACGATGACCGAAGCAAACAGTATACCATATAAACGCGCATCAGGGGCTTCGCCATTTGGGCATGACACCGCTCCAGCGACGATGCGCTCACAACCGTTCGTTTTGCATGCTGCAGTCACATGGGCTGTTTGCGGTAGGTTTCTTGAATCCTGCCAGCTCACATCAGTGGTTTCAATCCCGCCATGGCCTGCCTTGGTTCCTCTGCCGCTGCATCTGGTTCAATCCGGCTCATCAATCTGGCAACCTGCCTTGACGATGACCGAAGCAAACAGCATGACACATAAACGCGCATCAGGGGCTTCGCCATTTGGGAATAACACCGCGCCAGCGACGATGCGCTCACAACCGTTGGTTTTCCAGGCTGCAGTCATATGGGCCGTTTGCCGTGGGTTCCTTGGTTCCTTGGAGTGAATGTATTTTTCTGCCCTCCCTGCCTGGACTCAAATGAGGGGCTGCAGTATTGTGGAAATAACTAAGTAAAATAAACCGTTCGTTTTCCAGGCTGCAGTCACAGTGGCCGTTGGTTGTGGGTATCTTGGTTCCTGCCAGCTCACATAACGGGTTTCAACGGCCACGGCCTGGTTTGGACCCTCTGCCGCTGCATCTGGTTCGAGCTGGCTCATCAATCTGGCAACCTGCCTCTACGATGACCGAAGGAAACAGCATGACACATAAACGCGCATCAGGCGCTTGGCCATTCGGGCGTGACACAGCGCCAGCGACGATGCGCCCAAAACCGTTCGTTTTCCAGGCTGCAGTCACAGTGGCCGTTTGTTGTGGGTTTCTTGGTTCCTGCCAGCTCACATCAGGGGTTTGAATCCCGCCATGGCCTGCCTTGGACCCTCTGCCGCTGCATCTGGTTCGATCCGGCTCATCAATCTGGCAACCTGCCTCGACGATGACCGAAGCAAACAGTATGACACAAAAACGCGCATCAGGGGCTTCGCCATTTGGGCATGACACCGCGCCAGCGACGATGCGCTCACAACCGTTCGTTTTCCAGCATGCAGTCACATGGGCCGTCCGCGGTAGGTTACTTGGTTCCTGCCAGCTCACATCAGGGGTTTCAAACCCGCCATGGCCTGCCTTGAATCCTCTGCCGATGCATCTGGTTCGAGCCGGCTCATCAATCTGGCAACCTGCCTCGACGATGACCGCAGCAAACAGCATGAAACATAAACGCGCATCAGGGGCTTCGCCATTTGGGCATGACACCGCGCCAGCGACGATGCGCTCACAACCGTTCGTTTTCCAGGATGCAGTCACATGGGCCGTCCGCGGTAGGTTACTTGGTTCCCGCCAGCTCACATCAGGGGTTTCAAACCCGCCATGGCCTGCCTTGAATCCTCTGCCGATGCATCTGGTTCGAGCCGGCTCATCAATCTGGCCACCTGCCTCGACGATGACCGCAGCAAACAGCATGACACATAAACGCGCATCAGGGGCTTCGCCATTTGGGCATGACACCGCGCCAGATAAGATGCGCTCACAACCGTTCGTTTTCCAGGCTGCAGTCACATGGGCCGTTTGCGGTGGGTTCCTTGGGTCCTGTCAGCACACATCAGGCGTTTCAAACCCGCCATGGCCTGCCTTGGATCCTCTGCCGATGCATCTGTTTCGAGCCGTCTCATCAATCTGGCAACCTGCCTCGACGATGACCGAAGCAAACAGCATGGAATATAAACGCGCATCAGGGGCTTCGCCGTTTGGGCATGACACCGCGCCAGCGACGATGCGCTCACTACCGTTCGTTTTCCAGGCTGCAGTCACATGGGCCGTTTGCGGTGGGTTCCTTTGTTCCTGCCAGCCCACATCAGGGGTTTCGATCCCGCCATCGCCTGCCTTGGATCCTCTGCCGATGCATCTGGTTCGAGCCGTCTCATCAATCTGGCAACCTGCCTCGACGATGACCGAAGCAAACAGCATGACGCATAAACGCGCATCAGGGGCTTCGCCATTTGGGCATGACACCGCGCCAGCGACGATGCGCTCACAACCGTTCGTTTTCCAGGCTGCAGTCACATGGGCCTTTTGCGGTGGCTTCCTTGGTTACTGCCAGCTCACATCAGGGGTTTCAATCCCGCCATCGCGTGCCTTGCATCCTCTGCCGATGAATCTGGTTCGAGACGGCTCATCAATCTGGCAAACCTGCCTCGACGATGACCGAAGCAAACAGCATGGCACATAAACGCGCATCAGGGGCTTCGCCATTTGGGCATGACACCGCGCCAGCGACGATGCGCTCACAACCGTTCCTTTTTCAGGCTGCGGTCACACGGTCCGTTTGCGGTGGGTTGCTTGGTTCCTGCCAGCTCACATCAGGGGTTTCTATCCCGCCATCGCCTGCCTTGGATCCTCTGCCGATGCATCTGGTTCGAGCCGTCTCATCAATCTGGCAACCTGCCTCGACGATGACCGAAGCAAACAGCATGACACATAAACACGCATCAGGGGCTTCGCCATTTGTGCATGACACCGCGCCAGCGACGATGCGCTCACAACCGTTCGTTTTCCGGGCTGCAGTCACATGGGCCGTTTGCGGTGGGTTCCTTGGTTCCTGCCAGCTCACATCAGGGGTTTCAATCCCGCCATCGCCTGCCTTGGATCCTCTTCCGATGCATCTGGTTCGAGCCGGCTCATCAATCTGGCAGCCTGCCTCGACGATGACCGAAGCAAACAGCATGGCACATAAACGCGCATCAGGGGCTTCGCCATTTGGGCGTGACACCTCGCCAGCGACGATGCGCTCACAACTAGACTTTCATTTGAGCTAGTTGGTTGTAGCTTGACATGGTTTAAGCAAAACGCGTACAGGCGCTAAAAGACGAAGACAAGCACACTAAAGACAGGACAGGCGCCTGTCTTGTCTTGAGTCTGCTTGTCTTCGTCTTTTAGCGCCTGTACGCGTTTTGCGTAAACCATGTCACGCTCACAACTGTTCGTTTTCAAGGCTGCAGTCACATGGGCCGTTTGCGGTGGGTTCCTTGGTTCCTGCCAGCTCACATCAGGGGTTCCAATCCCGCCATCGCGTGCCTTGGATCCTCTGCCGATGCATCTGGTTCGAGCTGGCTCATCAATCTGGCAACCTACCTCGACGATGACCGAAGCAAACAACATGACTCATAAACTCGCATCAGGGGCTTTGCCATTTGAGCATGACACCGCGCCAGCGACGATGCGCTCACAACCGTTTGTTTTCCAGGATGCAATCACATTGGTCATTTTCGGTTGGTTCCTTGGTTTCTGCCAGCTCACATCAGGGGTTTCAATCCCCCCATCGCCTGCCTTGGATCCTCTGCTGATGCATCTGTTTCGAGCCGGCTCATCAATCTGGCAACCTGCCTCGACGATGACCGCAGCAAACAGCATGGCATATAAACGCGCATCAGGGGCTTCGCAACTTCGGCATGACAGCGCGCCAGCGACGATGCGCTCACGTCCGTTCGTTTTCCATGCTGCAGTACCATGGGCCGTTTGCGGTAGGTTTCTTGGATCCTGCCAGCTCACATCAGTGGTTTCAAACCCGCCATGGCCTGCCTTGGATCCTCTGCCGATGCATCTGGTTCGAGCCGGCTCATCAATCTGGCACCCTGCATCGACGATGACCGAAGCAACCAGCATGGAATATAAACGCGCATCAGGGGCTTCGCCATTTGGGCGTGACACCGCGCCAGTGACGATGCGCTCACAACTAGACTTTCATTTCAGCTAGTTGGTTCTAGCTTGACATGGTTTACGCAAAACGCGTACAGGCGCTAAAAGACGAAGACAAGCACACTAAAGACAGGACAGGCGCCTGTCTTGTCTTGAATGTGCTTGTCTTCGTCTTTTAGCGCCTGTACGCATTTTGCGTAAACCATGTCACGCTCACAACCGTTCGTTTTCCAGGCTGCAGTCACATGGGTCGTTTTCGGTTGGTTCCTTGGCTTCTGCCAGCTCACATCAGGGGTTTCAATCTTGCCATCGCCTGCCCTGTATCCTCTACCGATGCATCTGGTTCGACCCGGCTCATCAATCTGGCAACCTGCCTCGACGATGACCGAAGCAACCAGCATGGAATATAAACGCGCATCAGGGGCTTCGCCATTTGGGCATGACACCGCGCCAGCAACGATGCGCTCACTACCGTTCGTTTTCCAGGCTCCAGTCACATGGGCCGTTTGCGCTGGGTTCCTTTGTTCCTGCCAGCTCACATCAGGGGTTTCAATCCCGCCATCGCCTGCCTTGAATCCTCTGCCGATGCATCTGGTTCGAGCCGGCTCATCAATCTGGCAACCTGCCTCGACGATGACCGAACCAAACAGCATTGCACATAAACGTGCATCAGGGGCTTCGCCATTCGGGCATGACACCGCGCCAGCGACGATGCGCTCACAACCGTTCCTTTTTCAGGCTGCAGTCACATGGGCCGTTTGCAGTGGGTTGCTTGGTTCCTGCCAGCTCACATCAGGGGTTTCAATCCCGCCATCGCCTGCCTTGGATCCTCTGCCGATGCATCTGGTACGAGCCGTCTCATCAATCTGGCAACTTTCCTCGACGATGACCGAAGCGAACAGCATGACACATAAACGCGCATCAGGGGCTTCGCCATTTGAGCATGACACCGCGCAAGCGACGATGCGCTCACAACCCTTCGTTTTCCAGGCTGCAGTCACATGGGCCGTTTGCGGTGGGTTCCTTGGTTCCTGCCAGCACACATCAGGCGTTTCAAACCCGCCATGGCCTTCCTTGGATCCTCTGCCGATGCATCTGTTTCGAGCCGGCTCATCAATCTGGCAACCTGCCTCGACGATGACCGAAGCAAACAGCATGACACATAAGCCCGCATCAGGGGCTGCGCCATTTGGGCATGACACCGCGCCAGCGACGATGCGCTCGCAACCCTTCGTTTTCCAGGATGAAGTCACATGGGCCGTTTGCGGTGGGTTCCTTGGTTCCTGTTAGCTCACATCAGTGGTTTCAATCCCGCCATCGAATGCCTTGGATCCTCTGCCGATGCATCTGGTTCGAGCCGGCTCATCAATCTGGCAACCTCCTCGACAATGACTGAAGCAACCAGCATGACTCATAAACGCGCACCAGGGGCTTCGCCATTTGGGCATGACACCGCACCAGCGACGATTCGCTCACAACCGTTCGTTTTCCAGGCTGCAGTCACATGGGCCGTTTGCGGTGGGTTCCTTGGTTCCTGTCAGCTCACATCAGGGGTTTCAATCCCGCCATCGCCTGCCTTGGATACTCTGCCGATGCATCTGGTTCGAAACCGCTCATCAATCTGGCAACCTGCCTCGACGATGACCGAAGCAAACAGCATGACACATAAACACGCATTAGGGGCTTCGCCATTTGGCCATGACACCGCGCCAGCGACGATGCGCTCACCACCGTTCGTTTTCCAGGCTGCAGTCACATGGGCCGTTTGCGGTGGGTTCCTTGGTACCTGCCAGCTCACATCAGTGGTTTCAATCCCGCCATCGCCTGCCTTGGATCCTCTGCCGATGCATCTGGTTCGAGCCGGCTCATCAATCTGGCAACCTCCTCGACAATGACTGAAGCAACCAGCATGACTCATAAACGCGCACCAGGGGCTTCGCCATTTGGGCATGACACCGCACCAGCGACGATTCGCTCACAACCGTTCGTTTTCCAGGCTGCAGTCACATGGGCCGTTTGCGGTGGGTTCCTTGGTTCCTGTCAGCTCACATCAGGGGTTTCAAATCCGCCATGACCTGCCTTGGAGCCTCTGCCGATGCATCTGGTTCGAGCAGGCTCATCAGTCTGGCAACCTGCCTCGACGATGATCGAAGCAAACAGCATGAAACATAAACACGCATCAGGGCTTCGCCATTTGGGCATGACAACGCGTAAGCGACGATGCGCTCACAACCGTTCGTTTTCTAGGCTGCAGTCACATGGGCCGTTTGCGGTGGGTTCCTTGATTCCTGCCAGCTCACATCAGAGGATATAATCCCGCCATCGCCTGCCTTGGATCCTCTGCCGATGCATCTGGTTCGAGCTGGCTCATCAATCTGGCAACCTGCCTCGACGATGACCGAAGCAAACAGCATGGCACATAAACGCGCATCAGGGGCTTCGCCATATGGGCATGAAACCGCGCCAGCGACGATGCGCTCACAACCGTTCGTTTTCCAGGCTGCAGTCACATGGGCCGTTTGCGGTGGGTTCCTTGGTTTCTCCAAGCTCACATCAGGGGTTTCAAACCCGCCATGGCCTGCCTTTGATCCGCTGCCGATGCATCTTTTTCGAGCCGGCTCATCAATCTGGCAACCTGCCTCGACGATGACCGAAGCAAACAGCATGACACATAAACGCGCATCAGGGGCTTCGCCATTTGGGCATGACACCGCGCCTGCGACGATGCGCTCACAATCGTTCCTTTTCCTGGCAGCAGACAAATGGGCTGTTTACGGTGGGTTGCTTGGTTCCTGCCAGCTCACATCAGGGGTTTCAATCCCGCCATCGCCTGCCTTGGATCCTCTGCCGATGCATCTGGCTCGAGCCGGCTCATCAATCTGGAACCCTGCCTCGACAATGACCGAAGCAAACAGCATGACACATAAACGCGCATCAGGGGCTTCGCCATTTGGGCATGAAACCGCGCCAGCGACGATGCGCTCACAACCGTTCGTTTTCCAGGCTGCAGTCACATGGGCCGTTTGCGGTGGGTTCCTTGGTTTCTGCCAGCTCACATCAGGGGTTTCAAACCCGCAATGGCCTGCCTTTGATCCTCTGCCAATGCATCTGTTTCGAGCCGGCTCATCAATCTGGCAACCTGCCTCGACGATGACCGCAGCAAACAGCATGACACATAAGCGCGCATCAGGGGCTTCGCCATTTGGGCATGACACCGTGCCAGCGACGATGCGCTCACACCCGTTCCTTTTCCAGGCAGCAGTCACATAGGCTGTTTGCGGTGGGTTGCTTGGTTCCGGCCAGCTCACATCAGGGGTTTCAATCCCGCCATCGCCTGCCTTGGATCCTCTGCCGATGCATCTGGTTCGAGCCGGCTCATCAATCTGGCAACCTGCCTCGACGATGACCGAAGCAAACAGCATGACACATAAACGCGCATCAGGGGCTTCGCCATTTGGGCATGAAACCGCGCCAGTGACGATGCGCTCACAACCGTTCGTTTTCCAGGCTGCAGTCACATGGGCCGTTTTCGGTGGGTTCCTTGGTTCCTGCCAGCTCACATCAGGGGTTTCAAACCCGCCATGGCCTGCCTTTGATCCTCTGCCGATGCATCTGTTTCGAGCCGGCTCATCAATCTGGCAACCTGCCTCGACGATGACCGAAGCAAACAGGATGACACATAAACACGCATCGGGGCTTCGCCATTTGGGCATGACAACGCGCCAGCGATGATGCGCTCACAACCGTTCGTTTTCCAGGCTGCAGTCACATGGGCCGTTTGCGGTGGGTTCCTTGATTCCTGCCAGCTCACATCAGGGGATTTTCTCCCGCCATCGCCTGCCTTGGATCCTCTGCCGATGCATCTGGTTCGAGCTGGCTCATCAATCTGGCAACCTGCCTCGACGAAGACCGAAGCAAACAGCATGGCACATAAACGCGCATCAGGGGCTTCGCCATTTGGGCATGACACCGCGCCAGCGAAGATGCGCTCACAACCGTTTGTTTTTCAGGCTGCAGTCACATGGGCCGTTTGTGGTGGGTTCCTTGGTTCCCGCCAGCTCACATCAGGGGTTTCAAACCCGCCATGGCCTGCCTTGGATCCTCTGCCGGTGCATCTGGTTCGAGCCGGCTCATCAATCTGGCAACCTGCTCGACGATGACCGCAGCAAACAGCATGACACATAAACGCGCATCAGGGGCTTCGCCATTTGGGCATGACACCGCGCCAGCGAAGATGCGCTCACAACCGTTTGTTTTTCAGGCTGCAGTCACATGGGCCGTTTGCGGTGGGTTGCCTGGTTCCTGCCAGCTCACATCAGTGGTTTCAATCCCGCCATCGCCTGCCTTGGATCCTCTGCCGATGCATCTGGTTCGAAACCGCTCATCAATCTGGCAACCTGCCTCGACGATGACCGAAGCAAACAGCATGACACATAAACACGCATCAGGGGCTTCGCCATTTGGCCATGACACCGCTCCAGCGACGATGCGCTCACCACCGTTCGTTTTCCAGGCTGCAGTCACATGGGCCGTTTGCGGTGGGTTCCTTGGTTCCTGCCAGCTCACATCAGTGGTTTCAATCCCGCCATCGCCTGCCTTGGATCCTCTGCCGATGCATCTGGTTCGTGCCGGCTCATCAATCTGGCACCCTGCATCGACGATGACCGAAGCAACCAGCATGGAATATAAACGCGCATCAGGGGCTTCGCCATTTGGGCGTGACACCGCGCCAGCGACGATGCGCTCACAACTAGACTTTCATTTGAGCTAGTTGGTTCTAGCTTGACATGGTTTACGCAAAACGCGTACAGGCGCTAAAAGACGAAGACAAGCACACTAAAGACAGGACAGGCGCCTGTCTTGTCTTGAATGTGCTTGTCTTCGTCTTTTAGCGCCTGTACGCATTTTGCGTAAACCATGTCACGCTCACAACCGTTCGTTTTCCAGGCTGCAGTCACATGGGTCGTTTTCGGTTGGTTCCTTGGTTTCTGCCAGCTCACATCAGGGGTTTCAATCTTGCCATCGCCTGCCCTGTATCCTCTACCGATGCTTCTGGTTCGACCCGGCTCATCAATCTGGCAACCTGCCTCGACGATGACCGAAGCAACCAGCATGGAATATAAACGCGCATCAGGGGCTTCGCCATTTGGGCATGACACCGCGCCAGGAACGATGCGCTCACTACCGTTCGTTTTCCAGTCTCCAGTCACATGGGCCGTTTGCGCTGGGTTCCTTTGTTCCTGCCAGCTCACATCAGGGGTTTCAATCCCGCCATCGCCTGCCTTGAATCCTCTGCCGATGCATCTGGTTCGAGCCGGCTCATCAATCTGGCAACCTGCCTCGACGATGACCGAACCAAACAGCATTGCACATAAACGTGCATCAGGGGCTTCGCCATTCGGGCATGACACCGCGCCAGCGACGATGCACTCACAACCCTTCGTTTTCCAGGCTGCAGTCACATGGGCCGTTTGCGGTGGGTTCCTTGGTTCCTGCCAGCACACATCAGGCGTTTCAAACCCGCCATGGCCTTCCTTGGATCCTCTGCCGATGCATCTGTTTCGAGCCGGCTCATCAATCTGGCAACCTGCCTCGACGATGACCGAAGCAAACAGCATGACACATAAGCCAGCATCAGGGGCTTCGCCATTTGGGCATGACACCGCGCCAGCGACGATGCGCTCACAACCCTTCGTTTTCCAGGATGAAGTCACATGGGCCGTTTGCGGTGGGTTCCTTGGTTCCTGTCAGCTCAAATCAGGGGTTTCTTACCCGGCATGACCTGCCTTGGATACTCTGCCGATGCATCTGGTTCGAAACCGCTCATCAATCTGGCAACCTGCCTCGACGATGACCGAAGCAAACAGCATGACACATAAACACGCATCAGGGGCTTCGCCATTTGGCCATGACACCGCGCCAGCGACGATGCGCTCACCACCGTTCGTTTTCCAGGCTGCAGTCACATGGGCCGTTTGCGGTGGGTTCCTTGGTACCTGCCAGCTCACATCAGTGGTTTCAATCCCGCCATCGCCTGCCTTGGATCCTCTGCCGATGCATCTGGTTCGAGCCGGCTCATCAATCTGGCAACCTCCTCGACGATGACTGAAGCAACCAGCATGACTCATAAACGCGCACCAGGGGCTTCGCCATTTGGGCATGACACCGCACCAGCGACGATGCGCTCACAACCGTTCGTTTTCCAGGCTGCAGTCACATGGGCCGTTTGTGGTGGGTTCCTTGGTTCCTGTCAGCTCACATCAGAGGATTTAATCCCGCCATCGCCTGCCTTGGATCCTCTGCCGATGCATCTGGTTCGAGCTGGCTCATCAATCTGGCAACCTGCCTCGACGATGACCGAAGCAAACAGCATGGCACATAAACGCGCATCAGGGGCTTCGCCATATGGGCATGAAACCGCGCCAGCGACGATGCGCTCACAACCGTTCGTTTTCCAGGCTGCAGTCACATGGGCCGTTAGCGGTGGGTTCCTTGGTTTCTCCAAGCTCACAACAGGGGTTTCAAACCCGCCATGGCCTGCCTTTGATCCGCTGCCGATGCATCTTTTTCGAGCCGGCTCATCAATCTGGCAACCTGCCTCGACGATGACCGAAGCAAACAGCATGACACATAAACGCGCATCAGGGGCTTCGCCATTTGGGCATGACACCGCGCCTGCGACGATGCGCTCACAATCGTTCCTTTTCCTGGCAGCAGACAAATGGGCTGTTTACGGTGGGTTGCTTGGTTCCTTCCAGCTCACATCAGGGGTTTCAATCCCGCCATCGCCTGCCTTGGATCCTCTGCCGATGTATCTGGTTCGAGCCGGCTCATCAATCTGGAACCCTGCCTCGACGATGACCGAAGCAAACAGCATGACACATAAACGCGCATCAGGGGCTTCGCCATTTGGGCATGAATCCGCGCCAGCGACGATGCGCTCACAACAGTTCGTTTTCCAGGCTGCAGTCACATGGGCCGTTTGCGGTGGGTTCCTTGGTTTCTGCCAGCTCACATCAGGGGTTTCAAACCCGCCATGGCCTGCCTTGGATCCTCTGCCGATGCATCTGGTTCGAGCCGGCTCATCAATATGGCAACCTGCCTCGACGATGACCGAAGCAAACAGCATGACACATAAACGCGCATCAGGGGCTTCGCCATTTGGGCATGACACCGCGCCAGCGACGATGCGCTCACACCCGTTCGTTTTCCACGCTGCAGTCACATGGGCCATTTGCGGTGGGTTTCTTGGTTCCTGCCAGCTCACATCAGGGGTTTCAATCCCGCCATTTTCTGCCTTGGATCCTCTGCCGTGGTATCTGGTTCAAGCCGGCTCATCAATCTGGCAACCTGCCTCGACGATGACCGAAGCAAACAGCATGACACATAAACACGCATCAGGGGCTTCGCCATTTGGCCATGACACCGCTCCAGCTACGATGCGCTCACCACCGTTCGTTTTCCAGGCTGCAGTCACATGGGCCGTTTGCGGTGGGTTCCTTGGTTCCTGCCAGCTCACATCAGTGGTTTCAATCCCGCCATCGCCTGCCTTGGATCCTCTGCCGATGCATCTGGTTCGAGCCGGCTCATCAATCTGGCACCCTGCATCGACGATGACCGAAGCAACCAGCATGGAATATAAACGCGCATCAGGGGCTTCGCCATTTGGGCGTGACACCGCGCCAGCGACGATGCGCTCACAACTAGACTTTCATTTGAGCTAGTTGGTTCTAGCTTGACATGGTTTACGCAAAACGCGTACAGGCGCTAAAAGACGAAGACAAGCACACTAAAGACAGGACAGGCGCCTGTCTTGTCTTGAATGTGCTTGTCTTCGTCTTTTAGCGCCTGTACGCATTTTGCGTAAACCATGTCACGCTCACAACCGTTCGTTTTCCAGGCTGCAGTCACATGGGTCGTTTTCGGTTGGTTCCTTGGTTTCTGCCAGCTCACATCAGGGGTTTCAATCTTGCCATCGCCTGCCCTGTATCCTCTACCGATGCTTCTGGTTCGACCCGGCTCATCAATCTGGCAACCTGCCTCGACGATGACCGAAGCAACCAGCATGGAATATAAACGCGCATCAGGGGCTTCGCCATTTGGGCATGACACCGCGCCAGGAACGATGCGCTCACTACCGTTCGTTTTCCAGGCTCCAGTCACATGGGCCGTTTGCGCTGGGTTCCTTTCTTCCTGCCAGCTCACATCAGGGGTTTCAATCCCGCCATCGCCTGCCTTGAATCCTCTGCCGATGCATCTGGTTCGAGCCGGCTCATCAATCTGGCAACCTGCCTCGACGATGACCGAACCAAACAGCATTGCACATAAACGTGCATCAGGGGCTTCGCCATTCGGGCATGACACCGCGCCAGCGACGATGCGCTCACAACCCTTCGTTTTCCAGGCTGCAGTCACATGGGCCGTTTGCGGTGGGTTCCTTGGTTCCTGCCAGCACACATCAGGCGTTTCAAACCCGCCATGGCCTTCCTTGGATCCTCTGCCGATGCATCTGTTTCGAGCCGGCTCATCAATCTGGCAACCTGCCTCGACGATGACCGAAGCAAACAGCATGACACATAAGCCAGCATCAGGGGCTTCGCCATTTGGGCATGACACCGCGCCAGCGACGATGCGCTCACAACCCTTCGTTTTCCAGGATGAAGTCACATGGGCCGTTTGCGGTGGGTTCCTTGGTTCCTGTCAGCTCAAATCAGGGGTTTCAAACCCGGCATGACCTGCCTTGGTTACTCTGCCGATGCATCTGGTTCAAAACCACTCATCAATCTGGCAACCTGCCTCGACGATGACCGAAGCAAACAGCATGACACATAAACACGCATCAGGGGCTTCGCCATTTGGCCATGACACCGCGCCAGCGACGATGCGCTCACCACCGTTCGTTTTCCAGGCTGCAGTCACATGGGCCGTTTGCGGTGGGTTCCTTGGTACCTGCCAGCTCACATCAGTGGTTTCAATCCCGCCATCGCCTGCCTTGGATCCTCTGCCGATGCATCTGGTTCGAGCCGGCTCATCAATCTGGCAACCTCCTCGACGATGACTGAAGCAACCAGCATGACTCATAAACGCGCACCAGGGGCTTCGCCATTTGGGCATGACACCGCACCAGCGACGATGCGCTCACAACCGTTCGTTTTCCAGGCTGCAGTCACATGGGCCGTTTGCGGTGGGTTCCTTGGTTCCTGTCAGCTCACATCAGAGGATTTAATCCCGCCATGGCCTGGCTTTGATCCGCTGCCGATGCATCTTTTTCGAGCCGGCTCATCAATCTGGCAACCTGCCTCGACGATGACCGAAGCAAACAGCATGACACATAAACGCGCACCAGGGGCTTCGCCATTTGGGCATGACACCGCACCAGCGACGATGCGCTCACAACCGTTCCTTTTCCTGGCAGCAGACAAATGGGCTGTTTACGGTGGGTTGCTTGGTTCCTGCCAGCTCACATCAGGGGTTTCAATCCCGCCATCGCCTGCCTTGGATCCTCTGCCGATGCATCTGGTTCGAGCCGGCTCATCAATCTGGAACCCTGCCTCGACGATGACCGAAGCAAACAGCATGACACATAAACGCGCATCAGGGGCTTCGCCATTTGGGCATGAAACCGCGCCAGCGACGATGCGCTCACAACCGTTCGTTTTCCAGGCTGCAGTCACATGGGCCGTTTGCGGTGGGTTCCTTGGTTTCTGCCAGCTCACATCAGGGGTTTCAAACCCGCCATGGCCTGCCTTTGATCCTCTGCCAATGCATCTGTTTCGAGCCGGCTCATCAATCTGGCAACCTGCCTCGACGATGACCGCAGCAAACAGCATGACACATAAACGCGCATCAGGGGCTTCGCCATTTGGGCATGACACCGTGCCAGCGACGATGCGCTCACACCCGTTCCTTTTCCAGGCAGCAGTCACATTAGCTGTTTGCGGTGGGTTGCTTGGTTCCTGCCAGCTCACATCAGGGGTTTCAATCCCGCCATCGCCTGCCTTGGATCCTCTGCCGATGCATCTGGTTCGAGCCGGCTCATCAATATGGCAACCTGCCTCGACGATGACCGAAGCAAACAGCATGACACATAAACGCGCATCAGGGGCTTCGCCATTTGGGCATGACACCACGCCTGCGACGATGCGCTCACAACCACTCGTTTTCCAGGAAGCAGTCACATAGGCCGTTTGCGGTGGGTTCCTTGGTTCCTGCCAGCTCACATCAGGGGTTTCAATCCCACCATCGCCTGCCTTGTATCCTCTGCCAATGCACCTGGCTCGAGCCGGCTCATCAATCTAAGAACCCTACCTCGACGATGACCGAAGCAAACAGCATGACACAGAAACGCGCATCAGGGGTTTCGCCATTTGGGCCTGACACCGCGCCAGCGATGATGCGCTCACAACCGTTCGTTTTCCAGGCTGCAGTTACAAGGGCCGTTTGGGGTGGATTCCTTGGTTCCTGTCAGCTCACATCAGGGGTTTCAAATCCGCCATGACCTGCCTTGGATCCTCTGCCGATGCATCTGGTTCGAGCAGGCTCATCAGTCTGGCAACCTGCCTCGACGATGATCGAAGCAAACAGCTTGACAGATAAACACGCATCGAGGCTTCGCCATTTGGGCATGACAACGCGCCAGCGACGATGCGCTCACAACCGTTCGTTTTCCAGGCTGCAGTCACATGGGCCGTTTGCGGTGGGTACCTTGATTCCTGCCAGCTCACATCAGGGGATTTAATCCCGCCATCGCCTGCCTTGGATCCTCTGCCGATGCATCTGGTTCGAGCTGGCTCATCAATCTGGCAACCTGCCTCGACGAAGACCGAAGCAAACAGCATGGCACCTGAACGCGTATAAGGGGCTTCGCCATTTGGGCATGACACCGCGCCAGCGACGATGCGCTCACAACTAGACTTTCATTTGAGCTAGTTGCTTGTAGCTTCACATGGTTTACGCAAAACGCGTACAGGCGCTAAAAGACGAAGACAAGCACACTCAATACTGGACAGGAGCCTGTCCTGTCTTGAGTGTGCTTGTCTTCGTCTTTTAGCGCCTGTACGCGTTTTGCGTAAACCATGTCAAGCTCACAACTGTTCGTTTTCCAGGCTGCAGTGACATGGGCCGTTTGCGGTGGGTTGCTTGGTTCCTGCCAGCTCACACCAGGGGTTTCACTCCCGCCATCGCCTGCCTTGGATCCTCTGCCGATGCATCTGGTTCGAGCCGGCTCATCAATCTGGAACCCTGCCTCGACGATGACCGAAGCAAACAGCATGACACATAAACGCGCATCAGGGGCTTCGCCATTTGGGCATGAAACCGCGCCAGCGACGATGCGCTCACAACCGTTCGTTTTCCAGGCTGCAGTCACATGGGCCGTTTGCGGTGGGTTCCTTGGTTTCTGCCAGCTCACATCAGGGGTTTCAAACCCGCCATGGCCTGCCTTTGATCCTCTGCCAATGCATCTGTTTCGAGCCGGCTCATCAATCTGGCAACCTGCCTCGACGATGACCGCAGCAAACAGCATGACACATAAACGCGCATCAGGGGCTTCGCCATTTGGGCATGACACCGTGCCAGCGACGATGCGCTCACACCCGTTCCTTTTCCAGGCAGCAGTCACATGGGCTGTTTGCGGTGGGTTGCTTGGTTCCTGCCAGCTCACATCAGGGGTTTCAATCCTGCCATCGCCTGCCTTGGATCCTCTGCCGATGCATCTGGTTCGAGCAGGCTCATCAGTCTGGCAACCTGCCTCGACGATGATCGAAGCAAACAGCTTGACAGATAAACACGCATGGAGGCTTCGCCATTTGGGCATGACAACGCGCCAGCGACGATGCGCTCACAACCGTTCGTTTTCCAGGCTGCAGTCACATGGGCCGTTTGCGGTGGGTACCTTGATTCCTGCCAGCTCACATCAGGGGATTTAATCCCGCCATCGCCTGCCTTGGATCCTCTGCCGATGCATCTGGTTCGAGCTGGCTCATCAATCTGGCAACCTGCCTCGACGAAGACCGAAGCAAACAGCATGGCACCTGAACGCGTATAAGGGGCTTCGCCATTTGGGCATGACACCGCGCCAGCGACGATGCGCTCACAACTAGACTTTCATTTGAGCTAGTTGCTTGTAGCTTCACATGGTTTACGCAAAACGCGTACAGGCGCTAAAAGACGAAGACAAGCACACTCAATACTGGACAGGAGCCTGTCCTGTCTTGAGTGTGCTTGTCTTCGTCTTTTAGCGCCTGTACGCGTTTTGCGTAAACCATGTCACGCTCACAACTGTTCGTTTTCCAGGCTGCAGTGACATGGGCCGTTTGCGGTGGGTTGCTTGGTTCCTGCCAGCTCACACCAGGGGTTTCACTCCCGCCATCGCCTGCCTTGGATCCTCTGCCGATGCATCTGGTTCGAGCCGGCTCATCAATCTGGCAACCTGCCTCGACGATGACCGCAGCAAACAGCATGACACAGAAACGCGCATCAGGGGTTTCGCCATTTGGGCCTGACACCGCGCCAGCGATGATGCGCTCACAACCGTTCGTTTTCCAGGCTGCAGTTACAAGGGCCGTTTGGGGTGGATTCCTTGGTTCCTGTCAGCTCACATCAGGGGTTTCAAATCCGCCATGACCTGCCTTGGATCCTCTGCCGATGCATCTGGTTCGAGCAGGCTCATCAGTCTGGCAACCTGCCTCGACGATGATCGAAGCAAACAGCTTGACAGATAAACACGCATCGAGGCTTCGCCATTTGGGCATGAAACCGCGCCAGCGACGATGCGCTCACAACCGTTCGTTTTCCAGGCTGCAGTCACATGGGCCGTTTGCGGTGGGTTCCTTGGTTTCTGCCAGCTCACATCAGGGGTTTCAAACCCGCCATGGCCTGCCTTTGATCCTCTGCCAATGCATCTGTTTCGAGCCGGCTCATCAATCTGGCAACCTGCCTCGACGATGACCGCAGCAAACAGCATGACACAGAAACGCGCATCAGGGGTTTCGCCATTTGGGCCTGACACCGCGCCAGCGATGATGCGCTCACAACCGTTCGTTTTCCAGGCTGCAGTTACAAGGGCCGTTTGGGGTGGATTCCTTGGTTCCTGTCAGCTCACATCAGGGGTTTCAAATCCGCCATGACCTGCCTTGGATCCTCTGCCGATGCATCTGGTTCGAGCAGGCTCATCAGTCTGGCAACCTGCCTCGACGATGATCGAAGCAAACAGCTTGACAGATAAACACGCATCGAGGCTTCGCCATTTGGGCATGACAACGCGCCAGCGACGATGCGCTCACAACCGTTCGTTTTCCAGGCTGCAGTCACATGGGCCGTTTGCGGTGGGTACCTTGATTCCTGCCAGCTCACATCAGGGGATTTAATCCCGCCATCGCCTGCCTTGGATCCTCTGCCGATGCATCTGGTTCGAGCTGGCTCATCAATCTGGCAACCTGCCTCGACGAAGACCGAAGCAAACAGCATGGCACCTGAACGCGTATAAGGGGCTTCGCCATTTGGGCATGACACCGCGCCAGCGACGATGCGCTCACAACTAGACTTTCATTTGAGCTAGTTGCTTGTAGCTTCACATGGTTTACGCAAAACGCGTACAGGCGCTAAAAGACGAAGACAAGCACACTCAATACTGGACAGGAGCCTGTCCTGTCTTGAGTGTGCTTGTCTTCGTCTTTTAGCGCCTGTACGCGTTTTGCGTAAACCATGTCACGCTCACAACTGTTCGTTTTCCAGGCTGCAGTGACATGGGCCGTTTGCGGTGGGTTGCTTGGTTCCTGCTCTCATACCAGGGGTTTCACTCCCGCCATCGCCTGCCTTGGATCCTCTGCCGATGCATCTGGTTCGAGCCGGCTCATCAATCTGGAGCCCTGCCTCGACGATGACCGAAGCAAACAGCATGACACATAAACGCGCATCAGGGGCTTCGCCATTTGGGCATGAAACCGCGCCAGCGACGATGCGCTCACAACCGTTCGTTTTCCAGGCTGCAGTCACATGGGCCGTTTGCGGTGGGTTCCTTGGTTTCTGCCAGCTCACATCAGGGGTTTCAAACCCGCCATGGCCTGCCTTTGATCCTCTGCCAATGCATCTGTTTCGAGCCGGCTCATCAATCTGGCAACCTGCCTCGACGATGACCGCAGCAAACAGCATGACACATAAACGCGCATCAGGGGCTTCGCCATTTGGGCATGACACCGTGCCAGCGACGATGCGCTCACACCCGTTCCTTTTCCAGGCAGCAGTCACATGGGCTGTTTGCGGTGGGTTGCTTGGTTCCTGCCAGCTCACATCAGGGGTTTCAATCCTGCCATCGCCTGCCTTGGATCCTCTGCCGATGCATCTGGTTCGAGCCGGCTCATCAATATGGCAACCTGCCTCGACGATGACCGAAGCAAACAGCATGACACATAAACGCGCATCAGGGGCTTCGCCATTTGGGCATGACACCGCGCCAGCGACGATGCGCTCACACCCGTTCGTTTTCCACGCTGCAGTCACATGGGCCATTTGCGGTGGGTTCCTTGGTTCCTGCCAGCTCACATCAGTGGTTTCAATCCCGCCATCGCCTGCCTTGGATCCTCTGCCGATGCATCTGGTTCGAGCCGGCTCATCAATCTGGCACCCTGCATCGACGATGACCGAAGCAACCAGCATGGAATATAAACGCGCATCAGGGGCTTCGCCATTTGGGCGTGACACCGCGCCAGCGACGATGCGCTCACAACTAGACTTTCATTTGAGCTAGTTGGTTCTAGCTTGACATGGTTTACGCAAAACGCGTACAGGCGCTAAAAGACGAAGACAAGCACACTAAAGACAGGACAGGCGCCTGTCTTGTCTTGAATGTGCTTGTCTTCGTCTTTTAGCGCCTGTACGCATTTTGCGTAAACCATGTCACGCTCACAACCGTTCGTTTTCCAGGCTGCAGTCACATGGGTCGTTTTCGGTTGGTTCCTTGGTTTCTGCCAGCTCACATCAGGGGTTTCAATCTTGCCATCGCCTGCCCTGTATCCTCTACCGATGCTTCTGGTTCGACCCGGCTCATCAATCTGGCAACCTGCCTCGACGATGACCGAAGCAACCAGCATGGAATATAAACGCGCATCAGGGGCTTCGCCATTTGGGCATGACACCGCGCCAGGAACGATGCGCTCACTACCGTTCGTTTTCCAGGCTCCAGTCACATGGGCCGTTTGCGCTGGGTTCCTTTGTTCCTGCCAGCTCACATCAGGGGTTTCAATCCCGCCATCGCCTGCCTTGAATCCTCTGCCGATGCATCTGGTTCGAGCCGGCTCATCAATCTGGCAACCTGCCTCGACGATGACCGAACCAAACAGCATTGCACATAAACGTGCATCAGGGGCTTCGCCATTCGGGCATGACACCGCGCCAGCGACGATGCGCTCACAACCCTTCGTTTTCCAGGCTGCAGTCACATGGGCCGTTTGCGGTGGGTTCCTTGGTTCCTGCCAGCACACATCAGGCGTTTCAAACCCGCCATGGCCTTCCTTGGATCCTCTGCCGATGCATCTGTTTCGAGCCGGCTCATCAATCTGGCAACCTGCCTCGACGATGACCGAAGCAAACAGCATGACACATAAACACGCATCAGGGGCTTCGCCATTTGGCCATGACACCGCGCCAGCGACGATGCGCTCACCACCGTTCGTTTTCCAGGCTGCAGTCACATGGGCCGTTTGCGGTGGGTTCCTTGGTACCTGCCAGCTCACATCAGTGGTTTCAATCCCGCCATCGCCTGCCTTGGATCCTCTGCCGATGCATCTGGTTCGAGCCGGCTCATCAATCTGGCAACCTCCTCGACGATGACTGAAGCAACCAGCATGACACATAAACGCGCATCAGGGGCTTCGCCATTTGGGCATGAAACCGCGCCAGCGATGATGCGCTCACAACCGTTCGTTTTCCAGGCTGCAGTCACATGGGCCGTTAGCGGTGGGTTCCTTGGTTTCTGCCAGCTCACATCAGGGGTTTCAAACCCGCCATGGCCTGCCTTTGATCCTCTGCCAATGCATCTGTTTCGAGCCGGCTCATCAATCTGGCAACCTGCCTCGACGATGACCGCAGCAAACAGCATGACACATAAACGCGCATCAGGGGCTTCGCCATTTGGGCATGACACCGTGCCAGCGACGATGCGCTCACACCCGTTCCTTTTCCAGGCAGCAGTCACATGGGCTGTTTGCGGTGGGTTGCTTGGTTCCTGCCAGCTCACATCAGGGGTTTCAATCCCGCCATCGCCTGCCTTGGATCCTCTGCCGATGCATCTGGTTCGAGCCGGCTCATCAATATGGCAACCTGCCTCGACGTTGACCGAAGCAAACAGCATGACACATAAACGCGCATCAGGGGCTTCGCCATTTGGGCATGACACCACGCCTGCGACGATGCGCTCACAACCACTCGTTTTCCAGGAAGCAGTCACATAGGCCGTTTGCGGTGGGTTCCTTGGTTCCTGCCAGCTCACATCAGGGGTTTCAATTCCACCATCGCCTGCCTTGTATCCTCTGCCAATGCACCTGGCTCGAGCCGGCTCATCAATCTAAGAACCCTACCTCGACGATGACCGAAGCAAACAGCATGACACAGAAACGCGCATCAGGGGTTTCGCCATTTGGGCCTGACACCGCGCCAGCAACGATGCGCTCACAACCGTTCGTTTTCCATGCTGCAGTCACATGGGCCGTTTGCGGTAGGTTTCTTGGATCCTGCCAGCTCACATCAGTGGTTTCAATCCCGCCATGGCCTGCCTTGTGTCCTCTGCCGCTGCATCTAGTTAAAGACGGCTCATCAATCTGGCAACCTACCTCGACGATGACCGAAGCAAACAGCATGACACATAAACGCGCATCAGGAGCTTCACTATTTGGGCATGACACCGCGCCAGCGACGATGCGCTCACAACCGTTCGTTTTCCAGGCTGCCGTCATATGGGCCGTTTGCCGTGGGTTCCTTGCTTCCTTGGAGTGAATGTATTTTTCTGCCCTCCCTGCCTGGACTCAAATGAGGGGCTGCAGTATTGTGAAAATAAATAAGTAAACTAAACCGTTCGTTTTCCAGGCTGCAGTCACAGTGGCCGTTTGTTGCGGGTATCTTGGTTCCTGCCAGCTCAAATCAGGGGTTTCAATCCCGCCACGGCCTGCTTTGGACCCTCTGCCGCTGCATCTGGTTCGAGCCGGCTCATCAATCTGGCAACCTGCCTCTACGATGACCGAAGGAAACAGCATGACACATAAACGCGCATCAGGGGCTTCGCCATTTTTGCGTGACACAGCGCCAGCGACGATGCGCCCACAACCGTTCGTTTTCCAGGCTGCAGTCACAGTGGCCGTTTGCGGTGGGTTCCTTGGTTCCTGCCAGCTCACATCAGGGGTTTCAAACCCGCCATGGCCTGCCTTGGATCCTCTGCCGATGCATCTGGTTCGAGCCGGCTCATCAATAAGGCAACCTGACTCGACGATGACCGAAGCAAACACCATGACAAATGAACGCGCATCAAGGGCTTCGCCATTTGGGCATGACACCGCGCCAGAGACGATGCGCCCACAACCGTTCGTTTTCCAGGCTACAGTCACAGGGGCCATTTGTTGTGGGTTTCTTGGTTCCTGCCAGCTCACATCAAGGGTTTGAATCCCGCCATCGCCTGCCTTGGGTCCTCTGCCGCTCCATCTGGTTCAAGCCGGCTCATCAAGAAGGTAACCTACCTCGACGATGACCGAAGCAAACAGCATGGCATATAAACGCGCATAAGGGGCTTCGCCATTTGGGCATGACACGTGCCAGCGACGATGCGCTTAAACCCGTTCGTTTTCCAGGCTGTAGTCACATGGGCCATTAGGTGTGGGTTTCTTTGTTCCTGCTAGCTCGCATCAGGGGTTTCAATCCGGCCATGGCCTGTCATAGACCCTCTGCCGCTGCAGCTGGTTCGAGCCGGCTCATCAATCTAGCAATCTACCTCGACGATGACCGAAGCAAACAGCATAACATATAAACGTGCATCAGGGGCTTCGCGACTTCGGCATGACAGCGCGAGCGGCGATGCGCTCACGTCCGTTCGTTTTCCATGCTGCAGTCACATGGGCCGTTTGCGGTAGGTTTCTTGGATCCTGCCAGCTCACATCAGTGGTTTCAATCCCGCCATGGCCTGCCTTGTGTCCTCTGCCGCTGCATCTAGTTAAAGACGGCTCATCAATCTGGCAACCTACCTCGACGATGACCGAAGCAAACAGCATGACACATAAACGCGCATCAGGAGCTTCACTATTTGGGCATGACACCGCGCCAGCGACGATGCGCTCACAACCGTTCGTTTTCCAGGCTGCCGTCATATGGGCCGTTTGCCGTGGGTTCCTTGCTTCCTTGGAGTGAATGTATTTTTCTGCCCTCCCTGCCTGGACTCAAATGAGGGGCTGCAGTATTGTGAAAATAAATAAGTAAACTAAACCGTTCGTTTTCCAGGCTGCAGTCACAGTGGCCGTTTGTTGCGGGTATCTTGGTTCCTGCCAGCTCAAATCAGGGGTTTCAATCCCGCCACGGCCTGCTTTGGACCCTCTGCCGCTGCATCTGGTTCGAGCCGGCTCATCAATCTGGCAACCTGCCTCTACGATGACCGAAGGAAACAGCATGACACATAAACGCGCATCAGGGGCTTCGCCATTTTTGCGTGACACAGCGCCAGCGACGATGCGCCCACAACCGTTCGTTTTCCAGGCTGCAGTCACAGTGGCCGTTTGTTGTGGGTTTCTTGGTTCCTGCCAGCTCACATCAGGGGTATCAATCCCGCCATGGCCTGCCTTGGATCCTCTGCCGCTGCATCTGGTTCAAGCCGGCTCATCAATCTGGCAACCTAACTCGACGATGACCGAAGCAAACACTATGACACATAAACGCGCATCAGGTGCTTCGCCATTTTGGCATGACACCGCGCCAGCAACGATGCACTCACACCCGTTCATTTTCTTGGCTGCAGTCACATGGACCGTTTGCAGTGGGTTCCTTGGTCCCTGCCAGCTCACATCAGGGGTTTCAAACCCGCCATGGCCTGCCTTGGATCCTCTGCTGATGCATCTTGTTCGAGCCGGCTCATCAATCTGGCAACCTGCCTCGACGATGACCGAAGCAAACAGCATGACACATAAACGCGCATCAGGGGCTTCGCCATTTGGGCATGACACCGCGCCAGCGACGATGCGCTCACAACCGTTCGTTTTCCAGGCTGCAGTCATATGGGACATTTGCCGTGCCTTCCTTGGTTCCTTGGAGTGAATGTATTTTTCTGCCCTCCCTGCCTGGACTCAAATGAGGGTCTGCAGTATTGTGGAAATAAATAAATAAAATAAACCGTTCGTTTTCCAGGCTGCAGTGACAGTGGCCGTTTGTTGAGGGTTTCTTGGTTCCTGCCAGCTCACATCAGGGGTTTCAATCCCGCCACGGCCTGCTTTGGACCCTCTGCCGCTGCATCTGGTTCGAGCCGGCTCATCAATCTGGCAACCTGCCTCTACGATGACCGAAGGAAACAGCATGACACATAAACGCGCATCAGGGGCTTCGCCATTTGGGCGTGACACAGCGCCAGCGACGATGCACCCACAACCGTTCGTTTTCCAGGCTGCAGTCACAGGGGCCGTTTGTAGTGGGTTTCTTGGTTCCTGCCACCTCACATCAGTGGCTTCAATCCCGCCATGGCCTGCCTTGGATCCTCTGCCGCTGCATCTGGTTGAAGCCGGCTCATTAATCTGGCAACCTACCTCGACGATGACCGAAACAAACACCAAGACACATAAACGCGCATCAAGGGCTTCGCCATTTGGGCATGACACCGCGCCCGCGACGATGCACCCACAACCGTTCGTTTTCCAGGCTGCAGTCACAGTGGCCGTTTGTTGTGGGTCTCTTGGTTCCTGCCAGCTCACATCAGGGGTTTCAAACCCGCCATGGCCTGCCTTGGATCCTCTGCCGCTGCATCTGGTTCGAGCCGGCTCATTAGTCCGGCAACCTGCCTCGACGATGACCGAAGCAAACAGCATGACACATCAACGCGCATCAGGGGCTTCCCCATTTGGGAATGACACCGCGCCAGCGACGATGCGCTCACAACCGTTCGTTTTCCAGGCTGCAGTCACATGGACCGTTTGCGGTGGGTTCCTTGGTTCCTGCCAGCTTACATCAGTGGTTTCAAACCCGCCATGGCCTGCCTTGGATCCTTTGCCGATGCATCTGGTTCGAGCCGGCTCATCAATCTGGCTATCTGCCTCGACGATGACCGAAGAAAACAGCATGACACATAAACGCGCATCAGGGGCTTCGCCATTTGGGCATGAAACCGCGCCAGCGACGATGCGCTCACAACCGTTCGTTTTCCAGGCTGCAGTCACATGGGCCGTTTGCGGTGGGTTCCTTGGTTCCTGCCAGCACACATCAGGGGTTTCAAACCCGCCATGGCCTGCCTTGGATCCTCTGCCGATGCATCTGGTTCGAGCCGGCTCATCAATAAGGCAACCTGCCTCGACGATGACCGAAGCAAACACCATGACAAATGAACGCGCATCAAGGGCTTCGCCATTTGGGCATGACACCGCGCCAGAGACGATGCGCCCACAACCGTTCGTTTTCCAGGCTACAGTCACAGGGGCCATTTGTTGTGGGTTTCTTGGTTCCTGCCAGCTCACATCAAGGGTTTGAATCCCGCCATCGCCTGCCTTGGGTCCTCTGCCGCTCCATCTGGTTCAAGCCGGCTCATCAACAAGGTAACCTACCTCGACGATGACCGAAGCAAACAGCATGGCATATAAACGCGCATAAGGGGCTTCGCCATTTGGGCATGACACGTGCCAGCGACGATGCGCTTAAACCCGTTCGTTTTCCAGGCTGTAGTCACATGGGCCATTAGGTGTGGGTTTCTTTGTTCCTGCTAGCTCGCATCAGGGGTTTCAATCCGGCCATGGCCTGTCTTAGACCCTCTGCCGCTGCAGCTGGTTCGAGCCGGCTCATCAATCTAGCAATCTACCTCGACGATGACCGAAGCAAACAGCATAACATATAAACGTGCATCAGGGGCTTCGCGACTTCGGCATGACAGCGCGAGCGGCGATGCGCTCACGTCCGTTCGTTTTCCATGCTGCAGTCACATGGGCCGTTTGCGGTAGGATTCTTGGATCCTGCCAGCTCACATCAGTGGTTTCAATCCCGCCATGGCCTGCCTTGTGTCCTCTGCCGCTGCATCTAGTTAAAGACGGCTCATCAATCTGGCAACCTACCTCGACGATGACCGAAGCAAACAGCATGACACATAAACGCGCATCAGGAGCTTCACTATTTGGGCATGACACCGCGCCAGCGACGATGCGCTCACAACCGTTCGTTTTCCAGGCTGCCGTCATATGGGCCGTTTGCCGTGGGTTCCTTGCTTCCTTGGAGTGAATGTATTTTTCTGCCCTCCCTGCCTGGACTCAAATGAGGGGCTGCAGTATTGTGAAAATAAATAAGTAAACTAAACCGTTCGTTTTCCAGGCTGCAGTCACAGTGGCCGTTTGTTGCGGGTATCTTGGTTCCTGCCAGCTCAAATCAGGGGTTTCAATCCCGCCACGGCCTGCTTTGGACCCTCTGCCGCTGCATCTGGTTCGAGCCGGCTCATCAATCTGGCAACCTGCCTCTACGATGACCGAAGGAAACAGCATGACACATAAACGCGCATCAGGGGCTTCGCCATTTTTGCGTGACACAGCGCCAGCGACGATGCGCCCACAACCGTTCGTTTTCCAGGCTGCAGTCACGGGGCCGTTTGTGGTGGGTTTCTTGGTTCCTGCCAGCTCACATCAGTGGTTTCAATCCCGCCATGGCCTGCCATGGATCATCTGCCGCTGCATATGGTTAAAGCCGGCTCATTAATCTAGCAACCTACCTCGACGATGACCGAAACAAACACCATGACACATAAACGCGCATCAGGGTCCTCGCCATTTGGGCATGACACCGATCCAGCGTCGATGCGCCCACAACCGTTCGCTTTCCAGGCTGCAGTCACAGTGGCCGTTTGTTGTGGGTTTCTTGATTCCTGCCAGCTCACATCAGGTGTTTCAATCCCGCCATGGCCTGCCTTGGATCCTCTGCCGCTGCATCTGGTTCAAGCCGGCTCATCAATCTGGCAACCTAACTCGACGATGACCGAAGCAAACACCATGACACATAAACGCGCATCAGGGGCTTCGCCATTTTGGCATGACACCGCGCCAGCAACGATGCACTCACAGCCGTTCATTTTCCTGGCTGCAGTCACATGGACCGTTTGCAGTGGGTTCCTTGGTCCCTGCCAGCTCACATCAGGGGTTTCAAACCCGCCATGGCCTGCCTTGGATCCTCTGCTGATGCATCTGGTTCGAGCCGGCTCATCAATCTGGCAACCTGCCTCGACGATGACCGAAGCAAACAGCATGACACATAAACGCGCATAAGGGGCTTCGCCATTTGGGCATGACACCGCGCCAGCGACGATACGCTCACAACCGTTCGTTTTCCAGGCTGCAGTCACATGGGCCGTTTGCGGTGGGTTTCTTGGTTCCTGCCAGCTCACATCAGGGGTTTCAATCCCGCCATGGCCTGCCTTGGGTCCTCTGCCGTTCTATCTGGTTCAAGCCGACTCATCAATCTGGCAACCTACCTCGACGATGACCGAAACAAACACCATGACACATACACGCGCATCAGGGGCTTAGCCATTTGGGCATGACACCGCGCCAGCGACGATGCGCCCACAACCGTTCGTTTTCCAGGCTGCAGTCACTGGGGCTGTGGTGGGTTTCTTGGTTCCTGCCAGCTCACGTCTGTGGTTTCAATCCCGCCATGGCCTGCCTTGGGTCCTCTGCCGCTCCATCTGGTTTAAGCCGGCTCATCAATAAGGCAACCTACTTCGACGATGACCGAAGCAAACAGCATGGCATATAAATGCGCATAAGGGGCTTCGCAATTTGGGCATGACACGCGCCAGCGACGATGCGCTCACAACCGTTGGTTCTCCAGGCTGCAGTCACATGGGCCGTTTGCGGTGGGTTTCTTGGTTCCTGCCAGCTCACATCAGGGGTTTCAATCCCGGCATGGCCTGCCTTGGGTCCTCTGCCGCTCTATCTGGTTCAAGCCGACTCATCAATCTGGCAACCTACCTCGGCGATGACCGAAACAAACACCATGACAAATGAACGCGCATCAAGGGCTTCGCCATTTGGGCATGACACCGCGCCAGAGACGATGCGCCCACAACCGTTCGTTTTCCAGGCTACAGTCACATGGGCCGTTTGCGGTAGGTTTCTTGGATTCTGCCAGCTCACATCAGTGGTTTCAATCCAGCCATGGCCTGCCTTGTGTCCTCTGCCGCTGCATCTAGTTAAAGACGGCTCATCAATCTGGCAACCTACCTCGACGATGACCGAAGCAAACAGCATGACACATAAACGCGCATCAGGAGCTTCGCTATTTGGGCATGACACCGCGCCAGCGACGATGCGATCACAACCGTTCGTTTTCCAGGCTGCCGTCATATGGGCCGTTTGCCGTGGGTTCCTTGCTTCCTTGGAGTGAATGTATTTTTCTGCTCTCTCTGCCTGGACTCAAATGAGGGGCTGCAGTATTGTGAAAATAAATAAGTAAACTAAACCGTTCGTTTTCCAGGCTGCAGTCACAGTGGCCGTTTGTTGCGGGTATCTTGGTTCCTGCCAGCTCAAATCAGGGGTTTCAATCCCGCCACGGCCTGCTTTGGACCCTCTGCCGCTGCATCTGGTTCGAGCCGGCTCATCAATCTGGCAACCTGCCTCTACGATGACCGAAGGAAACAGCATGACACATAAACGCGCATCAGGGGCTTCGCCATTTTTGCGTGACACAGCGCCAGCGACGATGCGCCCACAACCGTTCGTTTTCCAGGCTGCAGTCACGGGGCCGTTTGTGGTGGGTTTCTTGGTTCCTGCCAGCTCACATCAGTGGTTTCAATCCCGCCATGGCCTGCCATGGATCATCTGCCGCTGCATATGGTTAAAGCCGGCTCATTAATCTAGCAACCTACCTCGACGATGACCGAAACAAACACCATGACACATAAACGCGCATCAGGGTCTTCGCCATTTGGGCATGACACCGATCCAGCGTCGATGCGCCCACAACCGTTCGTTTTCCAGGCTGCAGTCACAGTGGCCGTTTGTTGTGGGTTTCTTGGTTCCTGCCAGCTCACATCAGGGGTTTCAATCCCGCCATGGCCTGCCTTGGATCCTCTGCCGCTGCATCTGGTTCAAGCCGGCTCATCAATCTGGCAACCTAACTCGACGATGACCGAAGCAAACACCATGACACATAAACGCGCACCAGGGGCTTCGCCATTTTGGCATGACACCGCGCCAGCAACGATGCACTCACACCCGTTCATTTTCCTGGCTGCAGTCACACGGACCGTTTGCAGTGGGTTCCTTGGTCCCTGCCAGCTCACATCAGGGGTTTCAAACCCGCCATGGCCTGCCTTGGATCCTCTGCTGATGCATCTGGTTCGAGCCGGCTCATCAATCTGGCAACCTGCCTCGACGATGACCGAAGCAAACAGCATGACACATAAACGCGCATCAGGGGCTTCGCCATTTGGGCATGACACCGCGCCAGCGACGATGCGCTCACAACCGTTCGTTTTCCAGGCTGCAGTCATATGGGACATTTGCCGTGGCTTCCTTGGTTCCTTGGAGTGAATGTATTTTTCTGCCCTCCCTGCCTGGACTCAAATGAGGGTCTGCAGTATTGTGGAAATAAATAAATAAAATAAACCGTTCGTTTTCCAGGCTGCAGTCACAGTGGCCGTTTGTTGAGGGTTTCTTGGTTCCTGCCAGCTCACATCAGGGGTTTCAATCCCGCCATGGCCTGCCTTGGTTCCTCTGCCGCTACATCTGGTTCGAGCCGGCTCATCAATCTGGCAACCTGCCTCTACGATGACCGAAGGAAACAGCATGACACATAAACGCGCATCAGGGGCTTCGCCATTTGGGCGTGACACAGTGCCAGCGACGATGCGCCCGCAACCGTTCGTTTTCCAGGCTGCAGTCACAGGGGCCGTTTGTAGTGGGTTTCTTGGTTCCTGCCACCTCACATCAGTGGCTTCAATCCCGCCATGGACTGCCTTGGATCCTCTGCCGCTGCATCTGGTTGAAGCCGGCTCATTAATCTGGCAACCTACCTCGACGATGACCGAAACAAACACCAAGACACATAAACGCGCATCAAGGGCTTCGCCATTTGGGCATGACACCGCGCCCGCGACGATGCACCCACAACCGTTCGTTTTCCAGGCTGCAGTCACAGTGGCCGTTTGTTGTGGGTCTCTTGGTTCCTGCCAGCTCACATCAGGGGTTTCAAACCCGCCATGGCCTGCCTTGGATCCTCTGCCGCTGCATCTGGTTCGAGCCGGCACATCAGTCCGGCAACCTGCCTCGACGATGACCGAAGCAAACAGCATGACACATCAACGCGCATCAGGGGCTTCCCCATTTGGGAATGACACCGCGCCAGCGACGATGCGCTCACAACCGTTCGTTTTCCAGGCTGCAGTCACATGGACCGTTTGCGGTGGGTTCCTTGGTTCCTGCCAGCTCACATCAGTGGTTTCAAACCCGCCATGGCCTGCCTTGGATCCTTTGCCGATGCATCTGGTTCGAGCCGGCTCATCAATCTGGCTATCTGCCTCGACGATGACCGAAGCAAACAGCATGACACATAAACGCGCATCAGGGGCTTCGCCATTTGGGCATGAAACCGCGCCAGCGACGATGCGCTCACAACCGTTCGCTTTCCAGGCTGCAGTCACATGGGCCGTTTGCGGTGGGTTCCTTGGTTCCTGCCAGCACACATCAGGGGTTTCAAACCCGCCATGGCCTGCCTTGGATCCTCTGCCGATGCATCTGTTTCGAGCCGGCTCATCAATCTGGCAACCTAACTCGACGATGACCGAAGCAAACACCATGACACATAAACGCGCATCAGGGGCTTCGCCATTTTGGCATGACACCGCGCCAGCAACGATGCGCTCACACCCTTTCGTTTTCCAGGCTGCAGTCACATGGACCGTTTGCGGTGGGTTCCTTGGTTCCTGCCAGCTCACATCAGGGGTTTCAAACCCGCCATGGCCTGCCTTGGATCCTCTGCCGATGCATCTGGTTCGAGCCGGCTCATCAATAAGGCAACCTGCCTCGACGATGACCGAAGCAAACACCATGACACATAAACGCGCATCAGGGGCTTCGCCATTTTGGCATGACACCGCGCCAGCAACGATGCGCTCACACCCGTTCGTTTTCTAGGCTGCAGTCACATGGACCGTTTGCGGTGGGTTCCTTGGTTAGTGCCAGCTCACATCAGGGGTTTCAAACCCGCCATGGCCTGCCTTGGATCCTCTGCCGATGCATCTGGTTCAAGCCGGCTCATCAATAAGGCAACCTGCCTCGACTATGACCGAAGAAAACAACATGACACATAAACGCGCATAAGGGGCTTCGCCATTTGGGCATGACACCACGCCAGCGACGATGCGCTCACAACCGTTGGTTCTCCAGGCTGCAGTCACATGGGCCGTTTGCGGTGGGTTTCTTGGTTCCTGCCAGCTCACATCAGGGGTTTCAATCCCGGCATGGCCTGCCTTGGGTCCTCTGCCGCTCTATCTGGTTCAAGCCGACTCATCAATCTGGCAACCTACCTCGGCGATGACCGAAACAAACACCATGACAAATGAACGCGTATCAAGGGCTTCGCCATTTGGGCATGACACCGCGCCAGAGACGATGCGCCCACAACCGTTCGTTTTCCAGGCTACAGTCACAGGGGCCATTTGTTGTGGGTTTCTTGGTTCCTGCCAGCTCACATCAAGGGTTTGAATCCCGCCATCGCCTGCCTTGGGTCCTCTGCCGCTCCATCTGGTTCAAGCCGGCTCATCAACAAGGTAACCTACCTCGACGACGACCGAAGCAAACAGCATGGCATATAAACGCGCATAAGGGGCTTCGCCATTTGGGCATGACACGTGCCAGCGACGATGCGCTTAAACCCGTTCGTTTTCCAGGCTGTAGTCACATGGGCCATTTGGTGTGGGTTTCTTTGTTCCTGCTAGCTCGCATCAGGGGTTTCAATCCAGCCATGGCCTGTCTTAGACCCTCTGCCGCTGCAGCTGGTTCGAGCCGGCTCATCAATCTAGCAATCTACCTCGACGATGACCGAAGCAAACAGCATGGCATATAAACGTGCATCAGGGGCTTCGCGACTTCGGGATGACAGCGCGAGCGGCGATGCGCTCACGTCCGTTCGTTTTCCATGCTGCAGTCACATGGGCCGTTTGCGGTAGGTTTCTTGGATCCTGCCAGCTCACATCAGTGGTTTCAATCCCGCCATGGCCTGCCTTGTGTCCTCTGCCGCTGCATCTAGTTAAAGACGGCTCATAAATCTGGCAACCTACCTCGACGATGACCGAAGCAAACAGCATGACACATAAACGCGCATCAGGAGCTTCGCTATTTGGGCATGACACCGCGCCAGCGACGATGCGCTCACAACCGTTCATTTTCCAGGCTGCCGTCATATGGGCCGTTTGCCGTGGGTTCCTTGCTTGCTTGGAGTGAATGTATTTTTCTGCCCTCCCTGCCTGGACTCAAATGAGGGGCTGCAGTATTGTGAAAATAAATAAGTAAACTAAACCGTTCCTTTTCCAGGCTGCAGTCACAGTGGCCGTTTGTTGCGGGTATCTTGGTTCCTGCCAGCTCAAATCAGGGGTTTTAATCCCGCCACGGCCTGCTTTGGACCCTCTGCCGCTGCATCTGGTTCGAGCCGGCTCATCAATCTGGCAACCTGCCTCTACGATGACCGAAGGAAACAGCATGACACATAAACGCGCATCAGGGGCTTCGCCATTTTTGCGTGACACAGCGCCAGCGACGATGCGCCCACAACCGTTCGTTTTCCAGGCTGCAGTCACGGGGCCGTTTGTGGTGGGTTTCTTGGTTAGTGCCAGCTCACATCAGTGGTTTCAATCCCGCCATGGCCTGCCATGGATCATCTGCCGCTGCATATGGTTAAAGCCGGCTCATTAATCTAGCAACCTACCTCGACGATGACCGAAACAAACACCATGACACATAAACGCGAATCAGGGTCTTCGCCATTTGGGCATGACACCGATCCAGCGTCGATGCGCCCACAACCGTTCGTTTTCCAGGCTGCAGTCACAGTGGCCGTTTGTTGTGGGTTTCTTGATTCCTGCCAGCTCACATCAGGTGTTTCAATCCCGCCATGGCCTGCCTTGGATCCTCTGCCGCTGCATCTGGTTCAAGCCGGCTCATAAATCTGGCAACCTAACTCGACGATGACCGAAGCAAACACCATGACACATAAACGCGCATCAGGGGCTTCGCCATTTTGGCATGACACCGCGCCAGCAACGATGCACTCACACCCGTTCATTTTCCTGGCTGCAGTCACATGGACCGTTTGCAGTGGGTTCCTTGGTCCCTGCCAGCTCACATCAGGGGTTTCAAACCCGCCATGGCCTGCCTTGGATCCTCTGCTGATGCATCTGGTTCGAGCCGGCTCATAAATCTGGCAACCTGCCTCGACGATGACCGAAGCAAACAGCATGACACATGAACGCGCATCAGGGGCTTCGCCATTTGGCATGACACCGCGCCAGCGACGATGCGCCCACAACCGTTCGTTTTCCAGCCTGCAGTCACAGGGGCCGTTTGTTGTGGGTTTCTTGATTCCTGCCACCTCACATCAGGGGTTTGAATCCCGCCATGGCCTGCCTTGGGTCCTCTGCCGCTCCATTTGGTTCAAGCCGGCTCATCAATAAGGCAACCTACCTCGACGATGACCGAAGCAAACAGCATGGCATATAAACGCGCATAAGGGGCTTCGCCATTTGCGCATGACACGTGCCAGCGACGATGCGCTCACACCCGTTCGTTTTCCAGGCTGCAGTCACATGGGCCATTTGGCGTGGGTTTGTTCCTGCTAGCTCGCATCAGGGGTTTCAATCCCGTCATGGCTGTCTTAGATCCTCTGCCGCTGCAGCTGGTTCGAGCCGGCTCATCAATCTGGCAATGTACCTCGACGATGACCGAAGCAAACAGCATGGCATATAAACGCGCATAAGGGGCTTCGCCATTTGGGCATGACACCGCGCCAGCGACGATGCGCTCACAACCGTTCGTTTTCCAGGCTGCAGTCACATGGGCCGTTTTCGGTGGGTTTCTTGGTTCCTGCCAGCTCACATCAGGGGTTTCAATCCCGCCATGGCCTGCCTTGGGTCCTCTGCCGTTCTATCTGGTTCAAGCCGACTCATCAATCTGGCAACCTACCTCGACGATGACCGAAACAAACACCATGACACATACACGCGCATCAGGGGCTTAGCCATTTGGGCATGACACCGCGCCAGCGACGATGCGCCCACAACCGTTCGTTTTCCAGGCTGCAGTCACTGGGGCTGTGGTGGGTTTCTTGGTTCCTGCCAGCTCACATCTGTGGTTTCAATCCCGCCATGGCCTGCCTTGGGTCCTCTGCCGCTCCATCTGGTTTCAGCCGGCTCATCAATAAGGCAACCTACTTCGACGATGACCGAAGCAAACAGCATGGCATATAAATGCGCATAAGGGGCTTCGCCATTTGGGCATGACACGTGCCAGCGACGATGCGCTGCGACCCGTTCGTTTTGCAGGCTGCAGTCACATGGGCCGTTTGCGGTGGGTTCCTTGGTTCCTGCCAGCTCACATCAGGGGTTTCAAACCCGCCATGGCCTGCCTTGGATCCTCTGCCGATGCATCTGTTTCGAGCCGGCTCATCAATCTGTCAACCTAACTCGACGATGACCGAAGCAAACACCATGACACATAAACGCGCATCAGGGGCTTCGCCATTTTGGCATGACACCGCGCCAGCAACGATGCGCTCACACCCGTTCGTTTTCCAGGCTGCAGTCACATGGACCGTTTGCGGTGGGTTCCTTGGTTCCTGCCAGCTCACATCAGGGATTTCAAACCCGCCATGGCCTGCCTTGGATCCTCTGCCGATGCATCTGGTTCGAGCCTGCTCATCAATAAGGCAACCTGCCTCGACGATGACCGAAGCAAACACCATGACACATAAACGCGCATCAGGGGCTTCGCCATTTTGGCATGACACCGCGCCAGCAACGATGCGCTCACACCCGTTCGTTTTCTAGGCTGCAGTCACATGGACCGTTTGCGGTGGGTTCCTTGGTTACTGCCAGCTCACATCAGGGGTTTCAAACCCGCCATGGCCTGCCTTGGATCCTCTGCCGATGCATCTGGTTCAAGCCGGCTCATCAATAAGGCAACCTGCCTCGACTATGACCGAAGAAAACAACATGACACATAAACGCGCATAAGGGGCTTCGCCATTTGGGCATGACACCGCGCCAGCGACGATGCGCTCACAACCGTTGGTTCTCCAGGCTGCAGTCACATGGGCCGTTTGCGGTGGGTTTCTTGGTTCCTGCCAGCTCACATCAGGGGTTTCAATCCCGGCATGGCCTGCCTTGGGTCCTCTGCCGCTCTATCTGGTTCAAGCCGACTCATCAATCTGGCAACCTACCTCGGCGATTACCGAAACAAACACCATGACAAATGAACGCGCATCAAGGGCTTCGCCATTTGGGCATGACACCGCGCCAGAGACGATGCGCTCACAACCGTTCGTTTTCCAGGCTACAGTCACAGGGGCCATTTGTTGTGGGTTTCTTGGTTCCTGCCAGCTCACATCAAGGGTTTGAATCCCGCCATCGCCTGCCTTGGGTCCTCTGCCGCTCCATCTGGTTCAAGCCGGCTCATCACCAAGGCAACCTACCTCGACGATGACCGAAGCAAACAGCATGGCATATAAACGCGCATAAGGGGCTTCGACATTTGGGCATGACACGTGCCAGCGACGATGCGCTTAAACCCGTTCGTTTTCCAGGCTGTAGTCACATGGGCCATTTGGTGTGGGTTTCTTTGTTCCTGCTAGCTCGCATCAGGGGTTTCAATCCAGCCATGGCCTGTCTTAGACCCTCTGCCGCTGCAGCTGGTTCGAGCCGGCTCATCAATCTAGCAATCTACCTCGACGATGACCGAAGCAAACAGCATGGCATATAAACGTGCATCAGGGGCTTCGCGACTTCGGCATGACAGCGCGAGCGGCGATGCGCTCACGTCCGTTCGTTTTCCATGCTGCAGTCACATGGGCCGTTTGCGGTAGGTTTCTTGGATCCTGCCAGCTCACATCAGTGGTTTCAATCCCGCCATGGCCTGCCTTGTGTCCTCTGCCGCTGCATCTAGTTAAAGACGGCTCATCAATCTGGCAACCTACCTCGACGATGACCGAAGCAAACAGCATGACACATAAACGCGCATCAGGAGCTTCGCTATTTGGGCATGACACCGCGCCAGCGACGATGCGCTCACAACCGTTCGTTTTCCAGGCTGCCGTCATATGGGCCGTTTGCCGTGGGTTCCTTGCTTCCTTGGAGTGAATGTATTTTTCTGCCCTCCCTGCCTGGACTCAAATGAGGGGCTGCAGTATTGTGAAAATAAATAAGTAAACTAAACTGTTCGTTTTCCAGGCTGCAGTCACAGTGGCCGTTGGTTGCGGGTATCTTGGTTCCTGCCAGCTCAAATCAGGGGTTTCAATCCCGCCACGGCCTGCTTTGGACCCTCTGCCGCTGCATCTGGTTCGAGCCGGCTCATCAATCTGGCAACCTGCCTCTACGATGACCGAAGGAAACAGCATGACACATAAACGCGCATCAGGGGCTTCGCCATTTTTGCGTGACACAGCGCCAGCGACGATGCGCCCACAACCGTTCGTTTTCCAGGCTGCAGTCACGGGGCCGTTTGTGGTGGGTTTCTTGGTTCCTGCCAGCTCACATCAGTGGTTTCAATCCCGCCATGGCCTGCCATGGATCATCTGCCGCTGCATATGGTTAAAGCCGGCTCATTAATCTAGCAACCTACCTCGACGATGACCGAAGCAAACACCATGACACATAAACGCGCATCAGGGGCTTCGCCATTTTGGCATGACACCGCGCCAGCAACGATGCACTCACACCCGTTCATTTTCCTGGCTGCAGTCACATGTACCGTTTGCAGTGGGTTACTTGGTCCCTGCCAGCTCACATCAGGGGTTTCAAACCCGCCATGGCCTGCCTTGGATCCTCTGCTGATGCATCTGGTTCGAGCCGGCTCATCAATCTGGCAACCTGCCTCGACGATGACCGAAGCAAACAGCATGACACATAAACGCGCATAAGGGGCTTCGCCATTTGGGCATGACACCGCGCCAGCGACGATGCGCTCACAACCGTTCGTTTTCCAGGCTGCAGTCACATGGGCCGTTTGCGGTGGGTTTCTTGGTTCCTGCCAGCTCACATCAGGGGTTTCAATCCCGCCATGGCCTGCCTTGGGTCCTCTGCCGTTCTATCTGGTTCAAGCCGACTCATCAATCTGGCAACCTACCTCGACGATGACCGAAACAAACACCATGACACATACACGCGCATCAGGGGCTTAGCCATTTGGGCATGACACCGCGCCAGCGACGATGCGCCCACAATTGTTCGTTTTCCAGGCTGCAGTCACTGGGGCTGTGGTGGGTTTCTTGGTTCCTGCCAGCTCACATCTGTGGTTTCAATCCCGCCATGGCCTGCCTTGGGTCCTCTGCCGCTCCATCTGGTTTCAGCCGGCTCATCAATAAGGCAACCTACTTCGACGATGACCGAAGCAAACAGCATGGCATATAAATGCGCATAAGGGGCTTCGCCATTTGGGCATGACACGTGCCAGCGACGATGCGCTCCGACCCGTTCGTTTTCCAGGCTGCAGTCACATGGGCCGTTTGGTGTGGGTTTCTTTGTTCCTGCTAGCTCGCATCAGGGGTTTCAATCCCGCCATGGCCTTCTTGGATCCTCTGCCGCTGCATCTGGTTCAAGCCGGCTCATCAATCTGGCAACATACTTCGACGATGACCGAAACAAACACCATGACACATGAACGCGCATCAGGGGCTTCGCCATTTGGCATGATACCGCGCCAGCGAAGATGCGCCCACAACCGTTCGTTTTCCAGGCTGCAGTCACAGGGGCCGTTTGTTGTGGGTTTCTTGATTCCTGCCAGCTCACATCAGGGGTTTGAATCCCGCCATGGCCTGCCTTGGGTCCTCTGCCGCTCCATTTGGTTCAAGCCGGCTCATCAATAAGGCAACGCATAAGGGGCTTCGCCATTTGCGCATGACACGTGCCAGCGACGATGCGCTCACACCCGTTCGTTTTCCAGGCTGCAGTCACATGGGCCATTTGGCGTGGGTTTGTTTGTTCCTGCTAGCTCGCATCAGGGGTTTCAATCCCGCCATGGCTGTCTGAGATCCTCTGCCGCTGCAGCTGGTTCGAGCCGGCTCATCAATCTGGCAATCTACCTCGACGATGACCGAAGCAAACAGCATGGCATATAAACGCGCATCAGGGGCTTCGCGAGTTCGGCATGAGAGCGCGCCAGCGACGATGCGCTCACGTTCGTTTTCCATGCTGCAGTACCATGGGCCGTTTGCGGTAGGTTTCTTGGATCCTGCCAGCTCACATCAGTGGTTTCAATCCCGCCATGGCTTGCCTTGGATCCTCTGCCGCTGCATCTAGTTAAAGCAAGCTCATCAATCTGGCAACCTACCTCGACGATCACCGAAGCAAACAGCATGGCATATAAACGCGCATAAGAGACTTCGCCATTGGGGCATGACACGTGCCAGCGACTATGCGCTCACACCTGTTCGTTTTCCAGGCTGCAGTCACATGGGCCGTTTGGTGTGGGTTTCTTTGTTCTTGCCAGCTCGCATCAGGGTTTTCAAACCCACCATGGCCTGCCTTGGATACTCTGCCGCTGCATCTGGTTCAAGCCGGCTCATCAATCTGGCAACCTGCCTCGACGATGACCGCAGCAAACAGCATGACACATAAACGCGCATCAGGGGCTTCGCCATTTGGGCATTTCACCGCGCCAGCAAAGATGCGCTCACCACCGTTCGTTTTCCAGGCTGCAGTCACATGGGCCGTTTGCGGTGGGTTCCTTGGTTCCTGCCAGCACACATCAGGGGTTTCAAACCCGCCATGGCCTGCCTTGGATCGTCTGCCGATGCATCTGTTTCGAGCCGGCTCATCAATCTGGCAACCTGCCTCGACGATGACCGAAGCAAACAGCGTGACACATTAACGCGCATCAGGGGCTTCGCCATTTGGGCATGACACCGCGCCAGCGACGATGCGCTCACAACCGTTCGTTTTCCCGGCTGCTGTCACATGGGCCGTTTGGAGTGGGTTTCTTTGTTCCTGCCAGCTCGCATCAGGGGTTTCAAACCCGCCATGGCCTGCCTTGGACCCTCTGCCGCTGCATCTGGTTCAAGCCGGCTCATCAATCTGGCAACCTGCCTCGACGATGACCGAAGCAAACAGCATGGCATATAAACGCGCATAAGGGGCTTCGCTATTTGCGCATGACACGTGCCAGCGACGATGCGCTCACACCCGTTCGTTTTCCAGGCTGCAGTCACATGGGCCGTTTGGTGTGGGTTTGTTTGTTCCTGCTAGCTCGCATCAGGGGTTTCAATCCCGCCATGGCCTGTCTTAGATCCTCTGCCGCTGCAGCTGGTTCGAGCCGGCTCATCAATCTGGCAATCTACCTCGACGATGACCGAAGCAAACAGCATGGCATATAAACGCGCATCAGGGGCTTCGCTATTTGCGCTTTACACGTGCCAGCGACGATGAGCTCACGTCCGTTCGTTTTCCATGCTGCAGTACCATAGGCCGTTTGCGGTAGGTTTCTTGGATCCTGCCAGCTCACATCAGTGGTTTCAATCCCACCATGGCCTTCCTTGGATCCTCTGCCGTTGCATCTAGTTAAAGCAGGCTCATCAATCTGGCAACTTACCTCGACGATCACCGAAGCAAACAGCATGGCATATAAACGCGCATAAGGGGCTTCGCCATTTGGGCATGACACGTGCCAGCGACGATGCACTCACACCTGTTCGTTTTCCAGGCTGCAGTCACATGGGCCGTTTGGTGTGGGTTTCTTTGTTCTTGCCAGCTCGCATCAAGGGTTTCAAACCCGCCATGGCCTGCCTTGGATTCTCTGCCGCTGCATCTGGTTCAAGCCGGCTCATCAATCTGGCAACTTGCCTCGACGATGACCGAAGCAAACAGCATGACACATAAACGCGCATCAGGGGCTTCGCCATTTGGGCATGACACCGCGCCAGCGACGATGCGCTCACAACCGTTCGTTTTCCAGGCTGCAGTCGTATGGGCCGTTTGCCGTGGGTTCCTTGGTTCCTTGGAGTGAATGTATTTTTCTGCCCTCCTTGCCTGGACTCAAACGAGGGGCTGCAGTATTGTGGAAATAAATAAGTAAAATAAACCGTTCGTTTTCCAGGCTGCAGTCACAGTGGCCGTTTGTTGTGGGTATCTTGGCTCCTGCCAGCTCACATCACGGGTTTCAATCGGCCACGGCCTACTTTGGACCCTCTGCCGCTGCATCTGGTTCGAGCCGGCTCATCAATCTGGCAACCTGCCTCTACGATGACCGAAGGAAACAGCATGACACATAAACGCGCATCAGGGGCTTCGCCATTTGGGCATGACACCGCGCCAGCGACGATGCGCTCACAACCGTTCGTTTTCCAGGCTGCAGTCATATGGGACATTTGCTGTGGCTTCCTTGGTTCCTTGGAGTGAATGTATTTTTCTGCCCTCCCTGCCTGGACTCAAATGAGGGTCTGCAGTATTGTGGAAATAAATAAATAAAATAAACCGTTCGTTTTCCAGGCTGCAGTCACAGTGGCCGTTTGTTGAGGGTTTCTTGGTTCCTGCCAGCTCACATCAGGGGTTTCAATCCCGCCACGGCCTGCTTTGGACCCTCTGCCGCTGCATCTGGTTCGAGCCGGCTCATCAATCTGGCAACCTGCCTCTACGATGACCGAAGGAAACAGCATGACACATAAACGCGCATCAGGGGCTTCGCCATTTGGGCGTGACACAGCGCCAGCGACGATGCGCTCACATCCGTTCGTTCTCCAGGCTGCAGTCACATGGACCGTTTGCGGTGGGTTCCTTGGTTCCTGCCAGCTCACATCAGGGGATTCAAACCCGCCATTGCCTGCCTTGGATCCTCTGCCGATGCATCTGGTTCGAGCCGGCTCATCAATCTGGCAACCTACCTCTACGATGACCGAAGGAAACAGCATGACACATAAACGCGCATCAGGGGCTTCGCCATTTTTGCGTGACACAGCGCCAGCGACGATGCGCCCACAACCGTTCGTTTTCCAGGCTGCAGTCACGGGGCCGTTTGTGGTGGGTTTCTTGGTTCCTGCCAGCTCACATCAGTGGTTTCAATCCCGCCATGGCCTGCCATGGATCATCTGCCGCTGCATATGGTTAAAGCCGGCTCATTAATCTAGCAACCTACCTCGACGATCACCGAAGCAAACAGCATGGCATATAAACGCGCATAAGGGGCTTCGCCATTTGGGCATGACACGTGCCAGCGACGATGCGCTCACACCTGTTCGTTTTCCAGGCTGCAGTCACATGGGCCGTTTGGTGTGGGTTTCTTTGTTCTTGCCAGCTCGCATCAAGGGTTTCAAACCCGCCATGGCCTGCCTTGGATTCTCTGCCGCTGCATCTGGTTCAAGCCGGCTCATCAATCTGGCAACTTGCCTCGACGATGACCGAAGCAAACAGCATGACACATAAACGCGCATCAGGGGCTTCGGCGTTTGGGCATGACTCCGCGACAGCGACGATGCGGCCACAACCGTTCGGTTTCCAGGCTGCAGTCACAGGGGCCGTTTGTGGTGGGTTTCTTGGTTCCTGCCACCTCACATCAGTTGTTTCAATCCCGCCATGGCCTGCCTTGGATCCTCTGCCGCTGCATCTGGTTCGAGCCGGCTCATCAGTCCGGCAACCTGCCTCGACGATGACCGAAACAAACAGCATGACACATCAACGCGCATCAGGGTCTTCGCCATTTGGGCATGACACCGCGCCAGCGACGCTGCGCCTAACACCGTTCGTTTTCCAGGCTGCAGTCACAGTCGCCGTTTGTTGTGGGTTTCTTGGTTCCTGCCAGCTCACATCAGGGCTTTGAATCCCGCCATGGCCTGCCTTGGGTCCTCTGCCGATCCATCTGGTTCAAGCCGGCTCATCAATAAGGCAACCTACCTCGACGATGACCGAAGCAAACAGCATGGCATATAAACGCGCATAAGGGGCTTCGCCATTTGGGCATGACACGTGCCAGCGACGATGCGCTCACACCCGTTCGTTTTCGAGGCTGCAGTCACATGGGCCGTTTGGTGTGGGTTTGTTCCTGCTAGCTCGCCTCGGGGGTTTCAATCCCGCCATGGCCTGTCTTAGAACCTCTGCCGCTACAGCTGGTTCGAGCCGGCTCATCAATCTGGCAATCTACCTCGACGATGACCGAAGCAAGCAGCATGGCATATAAACGCGCATCAGGGGCTTCGCCATTTGGGCATGACACCGCGCCAGCGACGATGCGCTCACAACCGTTCGTTTTCCAGGCTGCAGTCATATGGGCCGTTTGCCGTGGGTTCCTTGGTTCCTTGGAGTGAATGTATTTTTCTGCCCTCCCTGCCTGGACTCAAATGAGCGTCTGCAGTAGTGTGGAAATAAATAAATAATATACACCTTTCGTTTTCCAGGCTGCAGTCACAGTGGCCATTTGTTGTGGGTTTCTTGGTTCCTGCCAGCTCACATCAGGGGTTTCAATCCCGCCACTTCCTGCTTTGGACCCTCTGCCGCTGCATCTGGTTCGAGCCGGCTCATCAATCTGGCAACCTGCCTCTACGATGACCGAAGGAAACAGCCTGACACATAAACGCGCATCAGGGGCTTCGCCATTTGGGCGTGACACAGCGCCAGCGACGATGCGCCCACAACCGTTCGTTTTCCAGGCTGCAGTCACAGGGGCCGTTTCTGGTGGGTTTCTTGGTTCCTGCCAGCTCACATCAGTGGTTTCAATCCCGTCATGGCCTGCCTTGGATCCTCTGCCGCTGCATCTGGTTCAAGCCGGCTCATTAATCTGGCACCCTACCTCGACGATGACCGAAACAAGCACCATGACACATAAATGCGCATCAGGGGCTTCGCCATTTGGGCATGACACAGCGCCAGCGACGATGCGCTCATAAACGTTCGTTTTCCAGGATGCAGTCACATGGGCCGTTTGCGGTGGGTTCCTTGGTTCCTGGCAGCTCACATCAGGGGTTTCAATTCCGCCATGGCCTGCCTTGGGTCCTCTGCTGCTCTATCTGGTCCAAGCCGACTCATCAATCTGGCAACCTACCTCGATGATGACCGAAACAAACACCATGACACATAAACGCGCATCAGGGGCTTAGCCATTTGGGCATGACACCGCGCCAGCAACGATGGGCCCACAACCGTTCGATTTCCAGGCTGCAGTCACAGGGGCTGTTTGTTGTGGGTTTCTTGGTTCCTGCCAGCTCACATCAGGGGTTTGAATCCCGCCATGGCCTGCCTTGGGTCCTCTGCCGCTCTATTTGGTTCAAGCCGGCTCATCTATAATCAACCTACCTCGACGTTGACCGAAGCAAACAGCATGGCATATAAACGCGCATAAGGGGCTTCGCCATTTGGGCATGACACGTGCCAGTGACGATGCGCTCGCAACCGTTCGTTTTCCAGGCTGCAGTCACATGGGCCGTTTGGAGTGGATTTCTTTGTTCCTGCTAGCTCGCATCAAGGGTTTCAATCCCGCCATGGCCTGTCTTAGACCCTCTGCCGCTACAGCTGGTTCGAGCCGGCTCATCAATCTGGCAATCTAGCTCGACGATGACCGAAGCAAACAGCATGACACATAAACGCGCATCAGGGGCTTCGCCATTTGGGCATGACACCGCGCCAGCGGCGATGCGCTCACAACCGTTCGTTTTCCAGGCTGCAGTCATATGGGCCGTTTGCCGTGGGTTTCTTGGTTCCTTGGAGTGAATGTATTTTTCTGCCCTCCCTGCCTGGACTCAAATGAGGGTCTGCAGTATTGTGGAAATAAATAAATAAAATAAACCGTTCGTTTTCCAGGCTGCAGTCACAGTGGCCGTTTGTTGTGGGTTTCTTGGTTCCTGCCAGCTCACATCAGGGGTTTCAATCTCCCCACGGCCTGCTTTGGACCCTCTGCCGCTGCATCTGGTTTGAGCCGGCTCATCAATCTGGCAACCTGCCTCTACGATGACCGAAGGAAACAGCATGACACATAAACGCGCATCAGGGGCTTCGCAATTTGGGCGTGACACCGCGCCAGCGACGATGCGCTCACACCCGTTCGTTCTCCAGGATGCAGTCACATGGGCCGTTTGCGGTGGGTTTCTTGGTTCCTGCCAGCTCACATCAGGTTTTTCAATCCAGCCATGGCCTGCCTTGGATCCTCTGCCGCTGCATCTGGTTCAAGCCGGCTCATCAATCTGGCAACCTAACTCGACGATGACCGAAGCAAACACCATGACACATAAACGCGCATCAGGGGCTTCGCCATTTTGGCATGACACCGCGCCAGCAACGATGCGCTTACACCCGTTCGTTTTCCAGGCTGCAGTCACATGGGCCGTTTGCGGTGGGTTGCTTGTTTCCTGCCAGCTCACATCAGGGGTATCAATCCCGCCATCGCCTGCTTTGGATCCTCTGCCGATGCATCTGGTTCGAGCCGTCTCATCAATCTGGCAACCTGCCTCGATGATGACCAAAGCAAACAGCATGACACATAAACGCGCATCAGGGGCTTCGCAATTTGGGCATGACACCGCGCCAGCGACGATGCACTCACAACCGTTCGTTTTCCAGGCTGCAGTCACATGAGCCGTTTGCGGTGGGTTCCTTGGTTCCTACCAGCACACATCAGGGGTTTCAAACCCGCCATGGCCTGCCTTGGATCCTCTACGGATGCATCTTTTTCGAGCCGGCTCATCAATCTGACAACCTGCCTCGACGATGACCGAAGCAAACAGCATGACACATAAACGCGCATCAGGGGCTTCGCCATTTGGGCATGACACCGCGCCAGCGACGATGCGCTGACAACCGTTCGTTTTCCAGGATGCAGTCACATGGGCCGTTTGCGGTTGGTTCCTTGGTTCCTGCCAGCTCACATCAGGGGTATCAATCCCGCCATGGCCTGCCTTGGATCCTCTGCCGCTGTATCTGGTTCAAGCCGGCTCATCAATCTGGCAACCTACCTCGGCGATGACCGAAGCAAACACCATGACACATAAACGCGCATCAAGGGCTTCGCCATTTTGGCATGACACCGCGCCAGCAACGATGCGCTCACACCCGTTCGTTTTCCAGGCTGCAGTCACATGGGCCGTTTGCGGTGGGTTCCTTTGTTCCTGCCAGCTCACATCAGGGGTTTCAATCCCGCCATCGCCTGCCTTGGATCGTCTGCCGATGCATCTGGTTCGAGCCGGCTCATCAATCAGGCAACCTGCCTCGACGATGACCGAAGCAAACCGCATGACACATAAATGCGCATAAGGGGCTTCGCCATTTGGGCATGACACCGCGCCAACGACGATGCGCTCACAACCGTTCGTTTTCCAGGCTGCAGTCACATGGGCCGTTTGCGGTGGGTTTCTTGGTTCCTGCCAGCTCACATCAGGGGTTTCAATCCCGCCATGGCCTGCCTTGGGTCCTCTGCCGCTCTATCTGGTTCAAGCCGACTCATCATTCTGGCAACCTACCTCGGCGATGACCGAAACAAACACCATGACACATGAACGCGCATCAAGGGCTTCGCCATTTGGGCATGACACCGCGCCAGAGACGATACGCCCACAACCGTTCGTTTTCCAGGCTGCAGTCACAGGGGCCATTTGTTGTGGGTTTCTTGGTTCCTGCCAGCTCACATCAGGGGTTTTAATCCCGCCATGGAGTGCCTTGGGTCCTCTGCCGCTCCATCTGGTTCAAGCCGGCTCGTCAATAAGGACACCTACCTCGATGATGACCGAAGCAAACAGCATGGCATATAAACGCCCATAAGGGAATTCGCCATTTGGGCATGACACGTGCCAGCGACGATGCGCTCACACCCGTTCGTATTCCAGGCTGAAGTCACATGGGCCGTTTGGTGTGGGTTTCTTTGTTCCTGCTAGCTCGCATCAGGGGTTTCAATCCCGCCCACGCCTGCCTTGTGTCCTCTGCCGGTGCATCTAGTTAAAGCCGGCTCATCAATCTGGCAACCTACCTCGAGGATGACCGAAAAAAACTCCATGACACATAAACGCGCATCAGGGGCTTCGCCATTTGGGCATGACACCGCGTCAGCGACGATGCGCCCACAACCGTTCGTTTTCCAGGCTGCAGTCACAGTGGCCGTTTGTTGTGGGTTTCATGATTCCTGCCAGCTCACATCAGGGGTTTCAATCCCGCCATGGCCTGCCTTGGATCCTCTGCCGCTCTATCTGGTTCAAGCCGACTCATCAATCTGGCAACCTACCTCGACGATGACCGAAACAAACACCATGACACATAAACGCGCATCAGGGGCTTAGCCATTTGGGCATGACACCGCGCCAGCGATGATGCGCCCACAGCAGTTCGTTTTCCAGGCTGCAGTACCATGGGCCGTTTGCGGTAGGTTTCTTGGATCCTGCCAGCTCACATCAGTGGTTTCAATCCCGCCATGGCTTGCCTTGGATCCTCTGGCGCTGCATCTAGTTAAAGCAGGCTCATCAATCTGGCAACCTACCTCGACGATTACCGAAGCAAACAGCATGGCATATAAACGCGCACAAGGGGCTTCGCCATTTGGGCATGACACGTGCCAGCGACGATGCGCTCACACCTGTTCGTTTTCCAGGCTGCAGTCACATGGGCCGTTTGGTGTGGGTTTCTTTGTTCTTCCCAGCTCGCATCAGGGGTTTCAAACCCGCCATGGCCTGCCTTGGATCCTCTGCCGCTGCATCTGGTTCAAGCCGGCTCATCAATCTGGCAACCTGCCTCGACGATGACCGAAGCAAATAGCATGACACAGAAACGCGCATCAGGGGCTTCGGCATTTGGGCATGACACCGCGCCAGCGACGATGCGCTCACAACCGTTCGTTTTCCAGGCTGCAGTCATATGGGCCGTTTGCCGTGGGTTCCTTGGTTCCTTGGAGTGAATGTATTTTTCTGCCCTCCTTGCCTGGACTCAAATGAGGGGCTGCAGTATTGTGGAAATAAATAAGTAAAAAAACCCGTTCGTTTTCCAGGCTGCAGTCACAGTGGCCGTTTGTTGTGGGTATCTTGGTTCCTGCCAGCTCACATCAGGGGTTTCAATCCCGCCACAGCCTCCTTCGGACCCTCTGCCGCTGCATCTGGTTCGGCAACCTGCCTAGACGATGAGCGAAGCAAACAGCAAGAAACATAAACGCGCATCAGGGGCTTCGCCATTTGGGAATGACACCGCGCCAGCGACGATGCGCTCACAACCGTTCGGTTTCCAGGCTGCAGTCACATGGACCGTTTGCGGTGGGTTCCTTGGTTCCTGCACGCTCACATCAGGGGTTTCAAACCCGCCATGGCCTGCCTTGGATCCTCTGCCGATGCATCTGGTTCGATCCGGCTCATCAATATGGCAACCTGCCTCGACGATGACCGAAGCAAACAGCATGACACATAGGCGCGCATCAGGGGCTCCGCCATTTGGGCATGGCACCGCGCCAGCGACGATGCGCTCACAACCGTTCGTTTTCCAGGCTGCAGTCACAGTGGCCGTTTGTTGTAGGTTCCTTGGTTCCTGCCAGCTCACATCAGGTGTTTCAATCTCGCCATGGCCTGCCTTGGACCCTCTGCCGCTGCATCTGGTTCGAGCCGGCTCATCAGTCCGGCAACCTGCCTCGACGATGACCGAAACAAACAGCATGACACATCAACGCGCATCAGGGTCTTCGCCATTTGGGCATGACACCGCGCCAGCGACGCTGCGCCTAACACCGTTCGTTTTCCAGGCTGCAGTCACAGTCGCCGTTTGTTGTGGGTTTCTTGGTTCCTGCCAGCTCACATCAGGGCTTTGAATCCCGCCATGGCCTGCCTTGGGTCCTCTGCCGATCCATCTGGTTCAAGCCGGCTCATCAATAAGGCAACCTACCTCGACGATGACCGAAGCAAACAGCATGGCATATAAACGCGCATAAGGGGCTTCGCCATTTGGGCATGACACGTGCCAGCGACGATGCGCTCACACCCGTTCGTTTTCGAGGCTGCAGTCACATGGGCCGTTTGGTGTGGGTTTGTTCCTGCTAGCTCGCCTCGGGGGTTTCAATCCCGCCATGGCCTGTCTTAGAACCTCTGCCGCTACAGCTGGTTCGAGCCGGCTCATCAATCTGGCAATCTACCTCGACGATGACCGAAGCAAGCAGCATGGCATATAAACGCGCATCAGGGGCTTCGCCATTTGGGCATGACACCGCGCCAGCGACGATGCGCTCACAACCGTTCGTTTTCCAGGCTGCAGTCATATGGGCCGTTTGCCGTGGGTTCCTTGGTTCCTTGGAGTGAATGTATTTTTCTGCCCTCCCTGCCTGGACTCAAATGAGCGTCTGCAGTAGTGTGGAAATAAATAAATAATATACACCTTTCGTTTTCCAGGCTGCAGTCACAGTGGCCATTTGTTGTGGGTTTCTTGGTTCCTGCCAGCTCACATCAGGGGTTTCAATCCCGCCACTTCCTGCTTTGGACCCTCTGCCGCTGCATCTGGTTCGAGCCGGCTCATCAATCTGGCAACCTGCCTCTACGATGACCGAAGGAAACAGCCTGACACATAAACGCGCATCAGGGGCTTCGCCATTTGGGCGTGACACAGCGCCAGCGACGATGCGCCCACAACCGTTCGTTTTCCAGGCTGCAGTCACAGGGGCCGTTTCTGGTGGGTTTCTTGGTTCCTGCCAGCTCACATCAGTGGTTTCAATCCCGTCATGGCCTGCCTTGGATCCTCTGCCGCTGCATCTGGTTCAAGCCGGCTCATTAATCTGGCACCCTACCTCGACGATGACCGAAACAAGCACCATGACACATAAATGCGCATCAGGGGCTTCGCCATTTGGGCATGACACAGCGCCAGCGACGATGCGCTCATAAACGTTCGTTTTCCAGGATGCAGTCACATGGGCCGTTTGCGGTGGGTTCCTTGGTTCCTGGCAGCTCACATCAGGGGTTTCAATTCCGCCATGGCCTGCCTTGGGTCCTCTGCTGCTCTATCTGGTCCAAGCCGACTCATCAATCTGGCAACCTACCTCGATGATGACCGAAACAAACACCATGACACATAAACGCGCATCAGGGGCTTAGCCATTTGGGCATGACACCGCGCCAGCAACGATGGGCCCACAACCGTTCGATTTCCAGGCTGCAGTCACAGGGGCTGTTTGTTGTGGGTTTCTTGGTTCCTGCCAGCTCACATCAGGGGTTTGAATCCCGCCATGGCCTGCCTTGGGTCCTCTGCCGCTCTATTTGGTTCAAGCCGGCTCATCTATAATCAACCTACCTCGACGTTGACCGAAGCAAACAGCATGGCATATAAACGCGCATAAGGGGCTTCGCCATTTGGGCATGACACGTGCCAGTGACGATGCGCTCGCAACCGTTCGTTTTCCAGGCTGCAGTCACATGGGCCGTTTGGAGTGGATTTCTTTGTTCCTGCTAGCTCGCATCAAGGGTTTCAATCCCGCCATGGCCTGTCTTAGACCCTCTGCCGCTACAGCTGGTTCGAGCCGGCTCATCAATCTGGCAACCTAACTCGACGATGACCGAAGCAAACACCATGACACATAAACGCGCATCAGGGGCTTCGCCATTTTGGCATGACACCGCGCCAGCAACGATGCGCTTACACCCGTTCGTTTTCCAGGCTGCAGTCACATGGGCCGTTTGCGGTGGGTTGCTTGTTTCCTGCCAGCTCACATCAGGGGTATCAATCCCGCCATCGCCTGCTTTGGATCCTCTGCCGATGCATCTGGTTCGAGCCGTCTCATCAATCTGGCAACCTGCCTCGATGATGACCAAAGCAAACAGCATGACACATAAACGCGCATCAGGGGCTTCGCAATTTGGGCATGACACCGCGCCAGCGACGATGCACTCACAACCGTTCGTTTTCCAGGCTGCAGTCACATGAGCCGTTTGCGGTGGGTTCCTTGGTTCCTACCAGCACACATCAGGGGTTTCAAACCCGCCATGGCCTGCCTTGGATCCTCTACGGATGCATCTTTTTCGAGCCGGCTCATCAATCTGACAACCTGCCTCGACGATGACCGAAGCAAACAGCATGACACATAAACGCGCATCAGGGGCTTCGCCATTTGGGCATGACACCGCGCCAGCGACGATGCGCTGACAACCGTTCGTTTTCCAGGATGCAGTCACATGGGCCGTTTGCGGTTGGTTCCTTGGTTCCTGCCAGCTCACATCAGGGGTATCAATCCCGCCATGGCCTGCCTTGGATCCTCTGCCGCTGTATCTGGTTCAAGCCGGCTCATCAATCTGGCAACCTACCTCGGCGATGACCGAAGCAAACACCATGACACATAAACGCGCATCAAGGGCTTCGCCATTTTGGCATGACACCGCGCCAGCAACGATGCGCTCACACCCGTTCGTTTTCCAGGCTGCAGTCACATGGGCCGTTTGCGGTGGGTTCCTTTGTTCCTGCCAGCTCACATCAGGGGTTTCAATCCCGCCATCGCCTGCCTTGGATCGTCTGCCGATGCATCTGGTTCGAGCCGGCTCATCAATCAGGCAACCTGCCTCGACGATGACCGAAGCAAACCGCATGACACATAAATGCGCATAAGGGGCTTCGCCATTTGGGCATGACACCGCGCCAACGACGATGCGCTCACAACCGTTCGTTTTCCAGGCTGCAGTCACATGGGCCGTTTGCGGTGGGTTTCTTGGTTCCTGCCAGCTCACATCAGGGGTTTCAATCCCGCCATGGCCTGCCTTGGGTCCTCTGCCGCTCTATCTGGTTCAAGCCGACTCATCATTCTGGCAACCTACCTCGGCGATGACCGAAACAAACACCATGACACATGAACGCGCATCAAGGGCTTCGCCATTTGGGCATGACACCGCGCCAGAGACGATACGCCCACAACCGTTCGTTTTCCAGGCTGCAGTCACAGGGGCCATTTGTTGTGGGTTTCTTGGTTCCTGCCAGCTCACATCAGGGGTTTTAATCCCGCCATGGAGTGCCTTGGGTCCTCTGCCGCTCCATCTGGTTCAAGCCGGCTCGTCAATAAGGACACCTACCTCGATGATGACCGAAGCAAACAGCATGGCATATAAACGCCCATAAGGGAATTCGCCATTTGGGCATGACACGTGCCAGCGACGATGCGCTCACACCCGTTCGTATTCCAGGCTGAAGTCACATGGGCCGTTTGGTGTGGGTTTCTTTGTTCCTGCTAGCTCGCATCAGGGGTTTCAATCCCGCCCACGCCTGCCTTGTGTCCTCTGCCGGTGCATCTAGTTAAAGCCGGCTCATCAATCTGGCAACCTACCTCGAGGATGACCGAAAAAAACTCCATGACACATAAACGCGCATCAGGGGCTTCGCCATTTGGGCATGACACCGCGTCAGCGACGATGCGCCCACAACCGTTCGTTTTCCAGGCTGCAGTCACAGTGGCCGTTTGTTGTGGGTTTCATGATTCCTGCCAGCTCACATCAGGGGTTTCAATCCCGCCATGGCCTGCCTTGGATCCTCTGCCGCTCTATCTGGTTCAAGCCGACTCATCAATCTGGCAACCTACCTCGACGATGACCGAAACAAACACCATGACACATAAACGCGCATCAGGGGCTTAGCCATTTGGGCATGACACCGCGCCAGCGATGATGCGCCCACAGCAGTTCGTTTTCCAGGCTGCAGTACCATGGGCCGTTTGCGGTAGGTTTCTTGGATCCTGCCAGCTCACATCAGTGGTTTCAATCCCGCCATGGCTTGCCTTGGATCCTCTGGCGCTGCATCTAGTTAAAGCAGGCTCATCAATCTGGCAACCTACCTCGACGATTACCGAAGCAAACAGCATGGCATATAAACGCGCACAAGGGGCTTCGCCATTTGGGCATGACACGTGCCAGCGACGATGCGCTCACACCTGTTCGTTTTCCAGGCTGCAGTCACATGGGCCGTTTGGTGTGGGTTTCTTTGTTCTTCCCAGCTCGCATCAGGGGTTTCAAACCCGCCATGGCCTGCCTTGGATCCTCTGCCGCTGCATCTGGTTCAAGCCGGCTCATCAATCTGGCAACCTGCCTCGACGATGACCGAAGCAAATAGCATGACACAGAAACGCGCATCAGGGGCTTCGGCATTTGGGCATGACACCGCGCCAGCGACGATGCGCTCACAACCGTTCGTTTTCCAGGCTGCAGTCATATGGGCCGTTTGCCGTGGGTTCCTTGGTTCCTTGGAGTGAATGTATTTTTCTGCCCTCCTTGCCTGGACTCAAATGAGGGGCTGCAGTATTGTGGAAATAAATAAGTAAAAAAACCCGTTCGTTTTCCAGGCTGCAGTCACAGTGGCCGTTTGTTGTGGGTATCTTGGTTCCTGCCAGCTCACATCAGGGGTTTCAATCCCGCCACAGCCTCCTTCGGACCCTCTGCCGCTGCATCTGGTTCGGCAACCTGCCTAGACGATGAGCGAAGCAAACAGCAAGAAACATAAACGCGCATCAGGGGCTTCGCCATTTGGGAATGACACCGCGCCAGCGACGATGCGCTCACAACCGTTCGGTTTCCAGGCTGCAGTCACATGGACCGTTTGCGGTGGGTTCCTTGGTTCCTGCACGCTCACATCAGGGGTTTCAAACCCGCCATGGCCTGCCTTGGATCCTCTGCCGATGCATCTGGTTCGATCCGGCTCATCAATATGGCAACCTGCCTCGACGATGACCGAAGCAAACAGCATGACACATAGGCGCGCATCAGGGGCTCCGCCATTTGGGCATGGCACCGCGCCAGCGACGATGCGCTCACAACCGTTCGTTTTCCAGGATGCAGTCACATGGGCCGTTTGCGGTGGGTTCCTTGGTTCCTGCCAGCTCACATCAGGGGTTTCAAACCCGCCATGGCCTGCCTCGAATCCTTTGACGATGCATCTGGTTCGAGCCGGCTCATCAATGTGGTAACCTGCCTCGATGATGACCGCAGCAAACAGCATGACACATAATCGCGCATCAGGGGCTTCGCCATTTGGGCATGACACCGCGCCAGCGACGATGCGCTCACACCCGTTCGTTTTCCAGGCTGCAGTCACATGGATCGTTTGCGGTGGGTTCCTTGGTTCCTGCCAGCTCACATCAGGGGTTTCAAACCCGCCATGGCCTGCCTTGGATCCTCTGCCGATGCATCTGGTTCGAGCCGGCTCATCAATCAGGCAACCTGCCTCGACGATGACCGAAGCAAACAGCATGACACATAAACGCGCATAAGGGGCTTCGCCATTTGGGCATGACACCGCGCCAGCGACGATGCGCTCACAACCGTTCGTTTTCCAGGCTGCAGTCACATGGGCCGTTTACGGTGGGTTTCTTGGTTCCTGCAAGCTCACATCAGGGGTTTCAATCCCGCCATGGCCTGCCTTGGGTCCTCTGCCGCTCTATCTGGTTCAAGCCGACTCATCAATCTGGCAACCTGCCTCGACGATGACCGAAGCAAACAGCATTACCCATCAACGCGCTTCAGGGGCTTCGCCATTTGGGAATGACACCGCGCCAGCGACGATGCGCTCACAACCGTTCGTTTTCCAGGCTGTAGTCACATGGGCCGTTTGGTGTGGGTTTCTTTGTTCCTGCTAGCTCGCATCAGGGGTTTCAATCCCGCCATGGCCTGTCTTAGATCCTCTGCCGCTGCAGCTGGTTCGAGCCGGCTCATCAATCTAGCAATTTACCTCGACTATGACCGAAGCAAACAGCATGGCTTCGCGGGATTCGGCATCAGGGGCTTCGCGACTTCGGCATGACAGCGCGAGCGGCGATGCGCTCACGTCCGTTCGTTTTCCATGCTGCAGTCACATGGGCCGTTTGCGGTAGGTTTCTTAGATCCTGCCAGCTCACATCAGTGGTTTCAATCCCGCCATGGCCTGCCTTGTGTCGTCTGCCGGTGCATCTAGTTAAAGCCGGCTCATCAATCTGGCAACCTACCTCGACGATGACCGAAGCAAACAGCATGGCATATAAACGCGCATAAGGGGCTTCGCCACTTGGGCATGACACGTGCCAGCGACGATGCGCTCACACCCGTTCGTTTTCCAGGCTGCAGTCACATGGGCCGTTTGGTGTATGTTTATTTGTTCCTGCCAGCTCGCATCAGGGGTTTCAAACCCGCCATGGCCTGCCTTGGATCCTCTGCCGCTGCATCTGGTTCAAGCCGGCTCATCAATCTGGCAACCTGCCTCGACGATGACCGAAGCAGACAGCATGACACATAAACGCGCATAAGGGGCTTCGCCATTTGGCATGACACCGCGCCAGCGACGATGCGCTCACAGCCGTTCGTTTTCCAGGCTGCAGTCACAGGGGCCATTTGTTGTGGGTTTCTTGGTTCCTGCCAGCTCACATCAGGGGTTTGAATCCCGCCATGGAGTGCCTTGGGTCATCTGCCGCTCCATCTGGTTGAAGCCGGCTCATCAATAAGGACACCTACCTCGACGATGACCGAAGCAAACAGCATGGCATATAAACGCGCATAAGGGAATTCGCCATTTGGGCATGACACGTGCCAGCGACGATGCGCTCACACCCGTTCGTTTTCCAGGCTGAAGTCACATGGGCCGTTTGGTGTGGGTTTCTTTGTTCCTGCTAGCTCGCATCAGGGGTTTCAATCCCGCCCAAGCCTGCCTTGTGTCCTCTGCCGCTGCATCTAGTTAAAGTCGGCTCATCAATCTGGCAACCTACCTCAACGATGACCGAAGCAAACAGCATGACAAATAAACGCGCATCAGGAGCTTCGCTATTTGGGCATGACACCGCGCCAGCGACGATGCGCTCACAACCGTTCGTTTTCCAGGCTGCAGTCATATGGGCCGTTTGCCATGGGTTCCTTGGTTCCTTGGAGTGAATGTATTTTTCTGCCCTCCCTGCCTGGACTCAAATGAGGGGCTGCAGTATTGTGAAAATAAATAAGTAAAATAAACCGTTCGTTTTCCAGGCTGCAGTCACAGTGGCCGTTTGTTGTCGGTATCTTGGTTCCTGCCAGCTCAAATCAGGGGTTTCAATCCCGCCACGGCCTGCTTTGGACCCTCTAACGCTGCATCTGGTTCGAGCCGGCTCATCAATCTGGCAACCTGCCTCTACGATGACCGAAGGAAACAGCATGACACATAAACGCGCATCAGGGGCTTCGCCATTTGGCCGTGACACAGCGCCAGCGACGATGCGCCCACAACCGTTCGTTTTCCAGGCTGCAGTCACGGGGCCGTTTGTTATGGGTTTCTTGGTTCCTGCCAGCTCACATCAGTGGTTTCAATCCCGCCATGGCCTGCCTTGGATCATCTGACGCTGCATATGGTTGAAGCCGGCTCATTAATCTGGCAACCTACCTCGACGATGACCGAAACAAACTCTATGACACATAAACGCGCATCAGGGGCTTCGCCATTTGGGCATGACACCGCGCCAGCGACGATGCGCCCACAACCGTTCGTTTTCCGGGCTGCAGTCAGTGGCCGTTTGTTGTGGGTTTCTTGGTTCCTGCCAGCTCACATCAGGGGTTTCAATCCCGCCATGGCCTGCCTTGGATCCTCTGCCGCTCTATCTGGTTCAAGCCGACTCATCAATCTGGCAACCTACCTCGACGATGACCGAAACAAACAGCATGACACATAAACGCGCATCAGGGGCTTCGCCATTTGGGCATGACACCGCGCCAGCGACGATGCGCTCACAACCGTTCGTTTTCCAGGCTGCAGTCATATGGGCCGTTTGCCGTGGGTTCCTTGGTTCCTTGGAGTGAATGTATTTTTCTGCCCTCCTTGCCTGGACTCAAATGAGGGGCTGCAGTATTGTGGAAATAAATAAGTAAAATAAACCGTTCGTTTTTCAGGCTGCAGTCACAGTGGCCGTTTGTTGTGGGTATCTTGGTTCCTACCAGCTCACATCAGGGGTTTCAATCCCGCCATGGCCTGCCTTGGATCCTCTGCCGATGCATCTGGTTCGATCCGGCTCATCAATCTGGCAACCTGCCTCGACGATGACCGAAGCAAACAGCATGACACATAGACGCGCATCAGGGGCTTCGCCATTTGGGCATGACACCGCGCCAGCGACGATGCGCTCACAACCGTTCGTTTTCCAGGATGCAGTCACATGGGCCGTTTGCGGTGGGTTCCTTGGTTCCTGCCAGCTCACATCAGGGGTTTCAAACCCGCCATGGCCTGCCTTGGATCCTGTGCCGATGCATCTGTTTCGAGCCGGCTCATCAATCTGGCGACCTGCCTCGACGATGACCGAAGCAAACAGCATGACACATAAACGCGCATCAGGGGCTTCGCCATTTGGGCATGACACCGCGCCAGCGACGATGCGCTCACAACCGTTCGTTTTCCAGGATGCAGTCACATGGGCCGTTTGCGGTTGGTTCCTTGGTTCCTGCCACCTCACATCAGGGGTTTCAATCCCGCCATGGCCTGCCTTGGATCCTCTGCCGCTGTATCTGGTTCAAGCCGGCTCATCAATCTGGCAACCTACCTCGGCGATGACCGAAGCAAACACCATGACACATAATCGCGCATCAGGGGCTTCGCCATTTGGGCATGACACCGCGCCAGCGACGATGCGCTCACACCTGTTCGTTTTCCAGGCTGCAGTCACATGGATCATTTGCGGTGGGTTCCTTGGTTCCTGCCAGCTCACATCAGGGGTTTCAAACCCGCCATGGCCTGCCTTGCATCCTCTGCCGATGCATCTGGTTCGAGCCGGCTCATCAATCAGGCAACCTGCCTCGACGATGACCGAAGCAAACACCATGACACATACACGCGCATCAGGGGCTTAGCCATTTGGGCATGACACCGCGCCAGCGACGATGCGCCCACAACCGTTCGTTTTCCAGGCTGCAGTCACTGGGGCTGTGCTGGGTTTCTTGGTTCCTTCCAGCTCACATCTGTGGTTTCAATCCCGCCATGGCCTGCCTTGGATCCTCTGCCGATGCATCTGGTTCGAGCCGGCTCATCAATCTGGCAACCTGCCTCGACGATGACCGAAGCAAACAGCATGACACATAAACGCGCATAAGGGGCTTCGCCATTTGGGCATGACACCGCGCCAGCGACGATGCGCTCACTACCGTTCGTTTTCCAGGCTGCAGTCACATGGGCCGTTTGTTGTGGGTTTCTTGGTTCCTGCCAGCTCGCATCAGGGGTTTCAATCCCGCCATGGCCTGTCTTAGATCCTCTGCCGCTGCAGCTGGTTCGAGCCGGCTCATCAATCTAGCAATTTACCTCGACTATGACCGAAGCAAACAGCATGGCATATAAACGTGCATCAGGGGCTTTGCGACTTCGGCATGACAGCGCGAGCGGCGATGCGCTCACGTCCGTTCGTTTTCCATGCTGCAGTCACATGGGCCGTTTGCGGTAGGTTTCTTAGATCCTGCCAGCTCACATCAGTGGTTTCAATCCCGCCATGGCCTGCCTTGTGTCGTCTGCCGCTGCATCTAGTTAAAGCCGGCTCATCAATCTGGCAACCTACCTCGACGATGACCGAAGCAAACAGCATGGCATATAAACGCGCATAAGGGGCTTCGCCATTTGGGCATGACTCGTGCCAGCGACGATGCGCTCACACCCGTTCGTTTTCCAGGCTGCAGTCACATGGGCCGTTTGGTGTGGGTTTATTTGTTCCTGCCAGCTCGCATCAGGTGTTTCAAACCCGCCATGGCCTGCCTTGGATCCTCTGCCGCTGCATCTGGTTCAAGCCGGCTCATCAATCTGGCAGCCTGCCTCGACGATGACCGAAGCAGACAGCATGACACATAAACGCGCATAAGGGGCTTCGCCATTTGGGCATGGCACCGCGCCAGCGACGATGCGCTCACAACCGTTCGTATTCCAGGCTGCAGTCACATGGGCCGTTTGCGGTGGGTTTCTTGGTTCCTGCCAGCTCACATCAGGGGTTTCAATCCCGCCATGGCCTGCCTTAGGTCCTCTGCCACTCTATCTGGTTCAAGCTGACTCATAAATCTGGCAACCTACCTCGACAATGACCGAAACAAACACCATGACACATAAACGCGCATCAGGGGCTTAGCCATTTGGGCATGACACCGCGCCAGCGACGATGCGCCCACAACCGTTCGTTTTCCAGGCTGCAGTCACAGGGGTTGTTTGTGGTGGGTTTCTTGGTTCCTGCCAGCTCACATCAGCGGTTTCAATCCCGCCATGGCCTTTTTGGATCCTCTGCCGCTCTATCTGGTTCAAGCCGGCTCATCAATCTGGCAACCTACCTCGAGGATGACCGAAACAAACACCATGACACATGAACGCGCATCAAGGGCTTCTCCATTTGGGCATGACACCGCGCCAGCGACGATGCGCCCACAACCGTTCGTTTTCCAGGCTGCAGTCACAGGGGCCGTTTGTTGTGTGTTTCTTGGTTCCTCCCAGCTCACATCAGGGGTTTGAATCCCGCCATGGCCTGCCATGGGTCCTCTGCCGCTCCATCTGGTTCAAGCCGGCTCATGAATAAGGCAACCTACCTCGACGATGACCGATGCAAACAGCATGGCATATAAACGCGCATAAGGGGCTTCGCCATTTGGGCATGACACCGCGCCAGCGACGATGCGCTCACAACCGTTCGTTTTCCAGGCTGCCGTCATATGGGCCGTTTGCAGTTGGTTCCTTGGTTCCTTTGAGTGAATGTATTTTTCTGCCCTCCCTGCCTGGACACAAATGAGGGAGTGCTAAGCGTAGACAGCTGGGCTAGTTGGTTCACAGTCACATTATGATACATCGTTCTGGCGCACAAAAAACACGGACGAAGGAAGAGCAGACACACAATCGCCGGACATCAACTGAAGTTTATTCACAGAAACCAGTCCTATATGTACACATGTGACCACCAGGTAACTGATATCAAAAGCACAAAATCGGGAAAACCAAAAGGCAATCAACCAGAGCCACATGTTCCATATCGCACACGTGCCTTCATGCAAATCGCCCACAATTTCTGTGCCTAGCTGACACGATCAACACCGTTAGCCTTCAGATAATCTAGTTCCTTTCTTCTAAGCACAATAGAGGGAGTACTGACGCAGTGATCTTTATCATTGGCAATACAGAGGGCTTCAAAAATTTCCCGGCTTTTCTGAGTCCTGAACTTTCTTAACACACTTGTTTCCTCCAAAAACGCCTTGCATGCTGGCTTATACGAACAACGGCGAATGTGGTCAGCTAAATGACCTCCGCCACTAATCGAAGTTACTGTCCTGCGATGTTCAAGCAAGCGTTCGTTGATACAGCGCCCGGTTTGTCCAATGCAGCGTTTGCCACAGGCGAGAGGGATGTTATACACCACGCCAACCTTGCTGTCGACGAGGGCTTTGGTGTGCCTAATTTTGCAGGCAGACCTCTTTTTGGGTTCGTTTACTAGGCGGCACAGGCGTCCCAGCTTCTCCGGAGCTGAAAACACTACACGGACGCCGCACTTGTCCCCGACCTTCTTGAGGCGGTGCGAGACCTTGTGCCAGTAAGGCACAACGACAGGTCGCTGTTGCGGGCGTGTGTTATCCACCTGCCTGTGCCGTCCACCAGATTTTACTTCGCTAATCTGGCTTTCGACCACTGAGGCCACGATTTCTCTCTGGAAACCTGCCTTCTCCGGACGCCTTAGTTGGGCATGGACACTCTCCCGGACTCGATGCTCACACGACTTGGCTAGAGCAGAGCGGATGCAGTTTTTTGCAATAGCTCTCTTCACGAGCTTAGAATGAGCCGATTTGAAAGTTAATAATTTGTTTTCTCGACCGTGGCTTGTACTGCCAGCACACGCGCGTTTCCTCAAAAATAAAGCACACATCTAGATACTGGATGTGCCCTTCCTGCGGCAGTTCGTGCGTGAACTTCATGCCAAAGGCGTTGCAAACAAAAATGTCAATAATGTCGTCCACGACAATACCCCTATCCCGAGCCTCAGTCGCGTTCATTACTACAAGGTAGTCGTCTACGTATCTAAAAACTTTCAGCACGCTGGCGTTGTAAAGGGACGCCTGAATGCGATTGTCAAGGGTGGATAAAAATATATCGCTTAAAAGCGGTGCTAGGCAAGAGCCTATGCACACTCCTTCTTTTTGGATGAGGCAACGATCATTGAAGGTGACAATGGTGGATGAAAGATAAAATCTTAAAAGCTCTAGAAAATTGTCGGTAGATAACCCTGTCATATTCTGAAAAGCCACAGGCCCGGCGTCTTCAATGAAAGTTCTGACCGCGCAAAACAGCTCGGGATGAGGTATTGAGTAGAATAAATCTTCAACATCAATTGAAAAGGCAAATCTTTTTGGGCATGAAGCTTCTACGCCAGAAAAATATGTAATGACTTGAGTGGAATTTTTTACCAGAAAAGGGTCGTCTAAAGAAATGGCACTAAGGTGCTTCTGCAGGAACCTTGACAAGGAGCCCTGCCAGGATCCCGTTTCCGTAACGATAGCGCGAAAAGGCGCAGATTCTTTGTGGGTTTTTACCGTGAAGAAAACACTAAGGGAGTTTACATCAGAAGCGGAGATACTCTTTCTTAATCTTTCCAAGTTCATTTCTTCACATAAAGCGATGGCCTTTTTCTTCACCTTGGCTAAAGACACCTTCCTATCAGCAAAGTTTTTTGTCAAGGCCTCGTTTGCCTTCTGACGGTACGTAGAATTTGGCATCACCACGAAGCCTCCCTCTTTGTCCGACACTAACAGGGCAAGATCGTTGCTCTTCAGAAAGTTGACAGTTGATCTAACTGGTATTTTGGGGGCAAAAGGTGCACCACTATACCTCAAACACTCTACACCTTCCGCAATACAGCGGTCCTGTTCATCTGAGCTTGCTGCCGCCGCCACGTTCCTGACCATGGACAGTAAATGTACAGGTTCTTCTTTTGGTTCAATACAGAACTTAGGACCACGAGATAGTGCAGCTTCAACCCTTTCGGGCAAATTACACTCACCAATACAGGTTACTTGGTTCGTTGCCAGTTGCTGGTGCACTGGCGCTTTCTTTAACGCACATAGGTTTGCAAGACACATGTTCCACAGGAACGCGGTGGTTTTTGCAGCTTCACGAGTGAACGTCCGGAAAAGGTGTTCACCACTCTGTCCAGGCACTAGAGAAGCTGAGAAGGCGTGCAGGTAGTTTTGCAGATGCCGAATCTGTCTCCACAGCTCGGAGCGCATGATCTTCATCATTCTCCAGGCATGACGCGCAGACGGGAAGCACGGCGAAAACAAGGCATGAACACCCGGCAGGACAAGGCGATGGTCGAGTGCAAACGTGAGTTCCCTTGCACGGCATGTGGTCACAGCTAAAAGGTTGACGAGCGTCGTAGAAGGATTCGCACACATAAAAGGAGGGATGACAGGGCCCAATGTACTAGAAAGTATATCGCTAAGCGTAGAGAGCTGGGCTAGTTGGTTCACAGTCACATTATGATACATCGTTCTGGCGCACGAAAAACACGGACGAAGGAAGAACAGACACACAATCGCCGGACATCAACTGAAGTTTATTCACAGAAACCAGTCCTATATGTACACATGTGACCACCAGGTAACTGATATCAAAAGCACAAAATCGGGAAAACCAAAAGGCAATCAACCAGAACCACAGGTTCCATATCGCACACGTGCCTTCATGCAAATCGCCCACAATTTCTGTACCTAGCTGACACGATCAACACCGTTAGCCTTCAGATAATCTAGTTCCTTTCTTCTAAGCACAATAGAGGGAGTACTGACGCAGTGATCTTTATCATTGGCAATACAGAGGGCTTCAAAATTTCCTGGCTTTTCTGAGTCCTGAACTTTCTTAACACACTTGTTTCCTCCAAAAACGCCTTGCATGCTGGCTTATACGAACAACGGCGAATGTGGTCAGCTAAATGACCTCCGCCACTAATCGAAGTTACTGTCCTGCGATGCTCTAGCAAGCGTTCGTTGATACAGCGCCCGGTTTGTCAAATGTAGCGTGTATAACATCCCTCTCTCCTGTGGCAAACGCTACATTGGACAAACCGGGCGCTGTCACAACGAACGCTTGCTAGAGCATCGCAGGACAGTAACTTCGATTAGTGGCGGAGGTCATTTAGCTGACCACATTCGCCGTTGTTCGTATAAGCCAGCATGCAAGGCGTTTTTGGAGGAAACAAGTGTGTTAAGAAAGTTCAGGACTCAGAAAAGCCGGGAAATTTTTGAAGCCCTCTGTATTGCCAATGATAAAGCTCACTGCGTCAGTACTCCCTCTATTGTGCTTAGAAGAAAGGAACTAGATTATCTGAAGGCTAACGGTGTTGATCGTGTCAGCTAGGCACAGAAATTGTGGGCGATTTGCATGAAGGCACGTGTGCGATATGGAACCTGTGGCTCTGTTTGATTGCCTTTTGGTTTTCCCGATTTTGTGCTTTTGATATCAGTTACCTGGTGGTCACATGTGTACATATAGGACTGGTTTCTGTGAATAAACTTCAGTTGATGTCCGGCGATTGTGTGTCTGTTCTTCTTTCGTCCGTGTTTTTCGTGCGCCAGAACGATGTATCATAATGTGACTGTGAACCAACTAGCCCAGCTGTCTACGCTTAGCGATATACTTTCTAGTACATTGGGCCCTGTCATCCCTCCTTTTATGTGTGCGAATCCTTCTACGACGCTCGTCAACCTTTTAGCTGTGACCACATGCCGTGCAAGGGAACTCACGTTTGCACTCGACCATCGCCTTGTCCTGACGGGTGTTCATGCCTTGTTTTCGTCGTGCTTCCCGTCTGCGCGTCATGCCAGGAGAATGATGAAGATCATGCGCTCCGAGCTGTGGAGACAGATTCGTCATCTGCAAAACTACCTGCACGCCTTCTCAGCTTCTCTAGTGCCTGGACAGAGTGGTGAACACCTTTTCCGGACGTTCACTCGTGAAGCTGCAAAAAACCACCGCGTTCCTGTGGAACATGTGTCTTGCAAACCTATGTGCGTTAAAGAAAGCGCCAGTGCACCAGCAACTGGCAACGAACCAAGTAACCTGTATTGGTGAGTGTAATTTGCCCGAAAGGGTTGAAGCTGCACTATCTCGTGGTCCTAAGTTCTGTATTGAACCAAAAGAAGAACCTGTACATTTACTGTCCATGGTCAGGAACGTGGCGGCGGCAGCAAGCTCAGATGAACAGGACCGCTGTATTGCTGAAGGTGTAGAGTGTTTGAGGTATAGTGGTGCACCTTTTGCCCCCAAAATACCAGTTAGATCAACTGTCAACTTTCTGAAGAGCAACGATCTTGCCCTGTTAGTGTCGGACAAAGAGGGAGGCTTCGTGGTGATGCCAAGTTCTACGTACCGTCAGAAGGCAAACGAGGCCTTGACAAAAAACTTTGCTGATAGGAAGGTGTCTTTAGCCAAGGTGAAGAAAAATGCCATCGCTTTATGTGAAGAAATGAACTTGGAAAGATTAAGAAAGAGTATCTCCGCTTCTGATGTAAACTCCCTTAGTGTTTTCTTCACGGTAAAAACCCACAAAGAATCTGCGCCTTTCCGCGCTATCGTTACGGAAAAGGGATCCTGGCAGGGCTCCTTGTCAAGGTTCCTGCAGAAGCACCTTAGTGCCATTCTTTAGACGACCCTTTTCTGGTAAAAAATTCCACTCAAGTCATTGCATATTTTTCTGGCATAGAAGCTTCATGCCCAAAAAGATTTGCCTTTTCAATTGATGTTGAAGATTTCTTCTTCTGTCTTCTCTGTGTCTGTCGTCGCTGCGCTGTTTTTACCACGGCTTGAAGATTTATTCTACTCAATACCTCATCCCGAGCTGTTTTGCGCGGTCAGAGCTTTCATTGAAGACGCCGGGCCTGTGGCTTTTCAGAATATGACAGGGTTATCTACCGACAATTTTCTAGAGCTTTTAAGATTTTATCTTTCATCCACCATTGTCACCTTCAATGATCGTTGCCTCATCCAAAAAGAAGGAGTGTGCATAGGCTCTTGCCTAGCACCGCTTTTAAGCGATATATTTTTATCCACCCTTGACAATCGCATTCAGGCGTCCCTTTACAACGCTAGCGTGCTGAAAGTTTTTAGATACGTAGACGACTACCTTGTAGTAATGAACGCGACTGAGGCTCGGGATAGGGGTATTGTCGTGGACGACATTATTGACATTTTTGTTTGCAACGCCTTTGGCATGAAGTTCACGCACGAACTGCCGCAGGAAGGGCACATCCAGTATCTAGATGTGTGCTTTATTTTTGAGGAAACGCGCGTGTGCTGGCAGTACAAGCCACGGTCGAGAAAACAAATTATTAACTTTCAAATCGGCTCATTCTAAGCTCGTGAAGAGAGCTATTGCAAAAAACTGCATCCGCTCTGCTCTAGCCAAGTCGTGTGAGCATCGAGTCCGGGAGAGTGTCCATGCCCAACTAAGGCGTCTGGAGAAGGCAGGTTTCCAAGAGAAATCGTGGCCTCAGTGGTCGAAAGCCAGATTAGCGAAGTAAAATCTGGTGGACGGCACAGGCAGGTGGATAACACACGCCCGCAACAGCGACCTGTCGTTGTGCCTTACTGGCACAAGGTCTCGCACCGCCTCAAGAAGGTCGGGGACAAGTGCGGCGTCTGTGTAGTGTTTTCAGCTCCGGAGAAGCTGGGACGCCTGTGCCGCCTAGTAAACGAACCCAAAAAGAGGTCTGCCTGCAAAATTAGGCACACCAAAGCCCTCGTCGACAGCAAGGTTGGCGTGGTGTATAACATCCCTCTCGCCTGTGGCAAACGCTACATTGTACAAACCGGGCGTTGTATCAACGAACACTTGCTAGAGCATCGCAGGACAGTAACTTCGATTAGTGGCGGAGGTCATTTAGCTGACCACATTCGCCGTTGTTCGTATAAGCCAGCATGCAAGGCGTTATTGGAGGAAACAAGTGTGTTAAGAAAGCTCAGGACTCAGAAAAGCCGCGAAATTTTTGAAGCCCTCTGTATTGCCAATGATAAAGATCACTGCGTCAGTACTCCCTCTATTGTGCTTAGAAGAAAGGAACTGATTATCTGAAGGCTAACGGTGTTGATCGTGTCAGCTAGGCACAGAAATTGTGGGCGATTTGCATGAAGGCACGTGTGCGATATGGAACCTGTGGCTCTGGTTGATTGCCTTTTGGTTTTCCCGATTTTGTGCTTTTGATATCAGTTACCTGGTGGTCACATGTGTACATATAGGACTGGTTTCTGTGAATAAACTTCAGTTGATGTCCGGCGATTGTGTGTCTGTTCTTCCTTCGTCCGTGTTTTTCGTGCGCCAGAACGATGTATCATAAATGGACTGCAGTATTGTGGAAATAAATAAATAAAATAAACCGTTCATTTTCCAGGCTGCAGTCGCAGTGGCCGTTTGTTGTGGGTTTCTTGGTTCCTGCCAGCTCGCATCAGGGGTTTCAATCCCGATATGGCCTGCCATGGGTCCTCTGCCGCTCCATCTGGCTCAAGCCGGCTCATCAATAAGGCAACCTACCTCGACGATGACCGATGCAAACAGCATGGCATATAAACGCGCATAAGGGCTTCGCCATTTGGGCATGACACGTGCCAGCGACGATGCGCTCACACCCGTTCGTTTTCCAGGCTGCAGTCACATGGGCCGATTGGTGAGGGTTTCTTTGTTGCTGCCAGCTCGCATCAGCGGTTTCAATCCCGCCACGGCCTGCTTTGGACCCTCTGCCGCTGCATCTGGTTTGAGCCGGCTCATCAATCTGGCAACCTGCCTCTACGATGACCGAAAGAAACAGCATGACACATAAACACGCATCAGGGGCTTCGCATTTTGGGCATGACACCGCGCCAGCGACGATGCGCCCACAACCGTTCGTTTTCCAGGCTGTAGTCACAGTGGCCGTTTGTTGTGGGTTTCTTGGTTCCTGCCAGCTCGCATCAGGGGTTTCAATCTCGCCATGGCCTGCCTTGGACCCTCTGCCGCTGCATCTGGTTCGAGCCGGCTCATCAGTCCGGCAACGTGCCTCGACGATGACCGAAGCAAACAGCATGACACATCAACGCGCATCAGGGGCTTCGCCTTTTGGGAATGACACCGCGCCAGCGACGATGCGCTCACAACCGTTCTTTTTCTAGGCTGCAGTCACATGGACCGTTTGCGGTGGGTTCCTTGGTTCCTGCTAGCTCGCATCAGGGGTTTCAATCCCGCCATGGCCTGTCTTATATCCTCTGCCGCTACAGCTGGTTCGAGCCGGCTCATCAATCTGGCAATCTACCTCGACGATGACCGAAGCAAACAGCATGGCATATAAACGCGCATCAGGGGCTTCGCGACTTCGGCATGACAGCGCGCCAGCGACGATGCGCTCACGTCCGTTCGTTTTCCATGCTGCAGTCACATGGGCCGTTTGCGGTAGGTTTCTTGGTTCCTGCCAGCTCACATCAGTGGTTTAAATCACGCCATGGCCTTCTTGGACCCTCTGCCGCTGCATCTGGTTCGAGCCGGCTCATCAGTCCGGCAACCTGCCTCGACGATGACCGAAGCAAACAGCATGACACATCAACGCGCATCAGGGGCTTCGCCATTTTGGCATGACACCGCGCCAGCGACGATGCGCTCACAACCGTTCGTTTTTCAGGCTGCAGTCACATGGACCGTTTGCGGTGGGTTCCTTGGTTCCTGCCAGCTCACATCAGGGGTTTCAAACCCGCCATGGCCTGCCTTGGGTCCTTTGCCGATGCATCTGGTTCGAGCCGGCTCATCAATCTGGCTATCTGCCTCGACAATGACCAAAGCAAACAGCATGACACATAAACGCGCATCAGGGGCTTCGCCATTTGGGCATGACACCGCGCCAGCGACGATGCGCTCACAACCGTTCGTTTTTCAGGCTGCAGTCACATGGACCGTTTGCGGTGGGTTCCTTGGTTCCTGCCAGCTCACATCAGGGGTTTCAAACCCGCCATGGCCTGCCTTGGGTCCTTTGCCGATGCATCTGGTTCGAGCCGGCTCATCAATCTGGCTATCTGCCTCGACAATGACCAAAGCAAACAGCATGACACATAAACGCGCATCAGGGGCTTCGCCATTTGGGCATGAAACCGCGCCAGCGACGATGCGCTCAAAACCGTTCGTTTTCCAGGATGCAGTCACATGGGCCGTTTGCGGTGGGTTCCTTGGTTCCTGCCAGCTCACATCAGGTTTTTCAATCCAGCCATGGCCTGCCTTGGATCCTCTGCCGCTGCATCTGGTTCAAGCCGGCTCATCAATCTGGCAACCTGCCTCGACGATGACCGAAGCAAACAGCATGACACATAAACGCGCATCAGGGGCTTCGCCATTTGGGCATGACACCGCGCCCGCGACGATGCGCTCACAACCATTCGTTTTCCAGGATGCAGTCACATGGGCCGTTTGCGGTTGGTTCCTTGGTTCCTGCCAGCTCACATCAGGTTTTTCAATCGAGCCATGGCCTGCCTTGGATCCTCTGCCGCTGTATCTGGTTCAAGCCGGCTCATCAATCTGGCAACCTACCTCGGCGATGACCGAAGCAAACACCATGACACATAAACGCGCATCAGGGGCTTCGCCATTTGGGCATGACACCGCGCCCGCGACGATGCGCTCACAACCGTTCGTTTTCCAGGATGCAGTCACTTGGGCCGTTTGCGGTTGGTTCCTTGGTTCCTGCCAGGTCACATCAGGTTTTTCAATCCCGCCATGGCCTGCCTTGGATCCTCTGCCGCTGTATCTGGTTCAAGCCGGCTCATCAATCTGGCAACCTACCTCGGCGATGACCGAAGCAAACACCATGACACATAAACGCGCATCAGGGGCTTCGCCATTTGGGCATGACACCGCGCCAGAGACGATGCGCTCACACCCGTTCGTTTTCCAGGATGCAGTCACATGGGCCGTTTGCGGTGGGTATCTTGGTTCCTGCCAGCTCACATCAGGTTTTTCAATCCAGCCATTTCCTGCCTTGGATCCTCTGCCGCTGCATCTGGTTCAAGCCGGCTCATCAATCTGGCAACCTAACTCGACGATGACCGAAGCAAACACCATGATACATAAACGCGCATCAGGGGCTTCGCCATTTTGGCATGACACCGAGCCAGCAACGATACGCTCACAACCGTTCGTTTTCCAGGCTGCAGTCACAGGGGCCATTTGTTGTGGGTTTCTTGGTTCCTGCCAGCTCACATCAGGGGTTTGAATCCCGCCATGGCCTGCCTTGGGTCCTCTGCCGCTCCATCTGGTTCAAGCCGGCTCATCATTAAGGCAACCTGCCTCGACGATGACCGAAGCAAACAGCATGGCATATAAACGCGCATAAGGGGCTTCGCCATTTGGCCATGACACGTGCCAGCGATGATGCGCTCACACCCGTTCGTTTTCGAGGCTGCAGTCACATGGGCTGTTTGGTTTGGGTTTCTTTGTTCCTGCTAGCTCGCATCAGGGGTTTCAATCCCGCCATGGCCTGTCTTAGATCCTCTGCCGCTACAGCTGGTTCGAGCCGGCTCATCAATCTGGCAATCTACCTCGACGATGACCGAAGCAAACAGCATGGCATATAAACGCGCATCAGGGGCTTCGCGACTTCGGCATGACAGCGCGCCAGCGACGATGCGCTCACGTCCGTTCGTTTTCCATGCTGCAGTCACATGGGCCGTTTGCGGTAGGTTTCTTGGTTCCTGCCAGCTCACATCAGTGGTTTCAATCCCGCCATGGCCTGCCTTGGATCCTCTGCCGCTGCATCTAGTTAAAGCCGGCTCATAAATCTGGCAACCTGCCTCGACGATGACCGAAGCAAACAGCATGACACATAAACGCGCATCAGGGGCTTCGCCATTTGGGCATGACACCGCGCCAGCGACGATGCGCTCACAACCCTAAGTTCTCCAGGATGCAGTCACATGGGCCGTTTGCGGTGGGTTCCTTGGTTCCTGCCAGCTCACATCAGGGGTTTCAATCCCGCCATGGCCTGCCTTGGGTCCTCTGCCGCTCTATCTGGTTCAAGCCGACTCATCAATCTGGCAACCTACCTCGACGATGACCGAAACAAACACCATGACACATAAACGCGCATCAGGGGCTTAGCCATTTGGGATTGACACCGCGCCAGCAACGATGCGCCCACAACCGTTCGATTTTTAGGCTGCAGTCACAGGGGCTGTTTGTGTTGGGTTTCTTGGTTCCTGCCAGCTCACATCAGTGGTTTAAATCACGCCATGGCCTTCTTGGACCCTCTGCCGCTGCATCTGGTTCGAGCCGGCTCATCAGTCCGGCAACCTGCCTCGACGATGACCGAAGCAAACAGCATGACACATCAACGCGCATCAGGGGCTTCGCCATTTGGGCATGACACCGCGCCAGCGACGATGCGCTCACAACCGTTCGTTTTTCAGGCTGCAGTCACATGGACCGTTTGCGGTGGGTTCCTTGGTTCCTGCCAGCTCACATCAGGGGTTTCAAACCCGCCATGGCCTGCCTTGGGTCCTTTGCCGATGCATCTGGTTCGAGCCGGCTCATCAATCTGGCTATCTGCCTCGACAATGACCGAAGCAAACAGCATGACACATAAACGCGCATCAGGGGCTTCGCCATTTGGGCATGAAACCGCGCCAGCGACGATGCGCTCAAAACCGTTCGTTTTCCAGGATGCAGTCACATGGGCCGTTTGCGGTGGGTTCCTTGGTTCCTGCCAGCTCACATCAGGTTTTTCAATCGAGCCATGGCCTGCCTTGGATCCTCTGCCGCTGTATCTGGTTCAAGCCGGCTCATCAATCTGGCAACCTACCTCGGCGATGACCGAAGCAAACACCATGACACATAAACGCGCATCAGGGGCTTCGCCATTTGGGCATGACACCGCGCCCGCGACGATGCGCTCACAACCGTTCGTTTTCCAGGATGCAGTCACTTGGGCCGTTTGCGGTTGGTTCCTTGGTTCCTGCCAGGTCACATCAGGTTTTTCAATCCCGCCATGGCCTGCCTTGGATCCTCTGCCGCTGTATCTGGTTCAAGCCGGCTCATCAATCTGGCAACCTACCTCGGCGATGACCGAAGCAAACACCATGACACATAAACGCGCATCAGGGGCTTCGCCATTTGGGCATGACACCGCGCCAGAGACGATGCGCTCACACCCGTTCGTTTTCCAGGATGCAGTCACATGGGCCGTTTGCGGTGGGTATCTTGGTTCCTGCCAGCTCACATCAGGTTTTTCAATCCAGCCATTTCCTGCCTTGGATCCTCTGCCGCTGCATCTGGTTCAAGCCGGCTCATCAATCTGGCAACCTAACTCGACGATGACCGAAGCAAACACCATGACACATAAACGCGCATCAGGGGCTTCGCCATTTTGGCATGACACCGAGCCAGCAACGATGCGCTCACAACCGTTCGTTTTCCAGGCTGCAGTCACAGGGGCCATTTGTTGTGGGTTTCTTGGTTCCTGCCAGCTCACATCAGGGGTTTGAATCCCGCCATGGCCTGCCTTGGGTCCTCTGCCGCTCCATCTGGTTCAAGCCGGCTCATCAATAAGGCAACCTACCTCGACGATGACCGAAGCAAACAGCATGGCATATAAACGCGCATAAGGGTGATCCATAACTACAGCGCAAACGACAGGACAGAGATGAAGAAGGGACACCACACAGCGCTGACTCACACCTAAAGATTTATTGGATGCCAGCAGGTATAAATACCTCCCTGGCGGCCAGAAAGAATGCAGTCCACACTTACATGCGTGACTGACATACTGGTGTGCCAGTCATGTGCCTCCAAGCAAATCACATGCGCGAGAATACAATATAATCAGTGAGCAAGCACTTGTCAATATTCGCAATCAAGGTATCGTCTTTCTTTTTCTGACAACGCGATAGATGAAGCACTGATGCATTCTTCCGGGAGCCTACCTATTAAGTGAGCTTCAATGATCTCCCTTGCTAACGAGTCACGGTTCTTTTCTAACACTGCATTTTCATAATAAACATAGTTGGAGTCAGCGCCCGTCCTGTCATGTCTTCTGTGTATTCGTCCTAAAAGTTAGCGCTGCTTAAATTTTAACGAAAGAACATTTTCATGATAGTTTGGCGCGCAGACGTAGGTATCATCGTCATCTTCATTGCCTTTGCAGTGCCTGCAATGTTTCGCCACGTGGCCAGAGATAGCGACACAGGAGACATTATACTCATGCTCTTTGAGTCTTTCGTTTAAACATCGGCCGGTTTGGCCGATGTGTCGCTTACCACAAAACAGTGGCAGCGAATATACCACCCCTTCCTGGCAAGGCACGAACTGTTTTGCGTGCTTTATCGGGCACTTGCGTGATTCTTTATTCTCTGAATTTACGTTCTTAATCAGGCTGGACAGTCGTTTGGGCGCCGAAAAGACGACATCAACGCCTGCATGTTTTCCGATTCTTTTTAGATTGTGCGACACTTTGTGAAGATATGGCAGCACAACAATCTTCCTTTTCTTCGTCTCTTTCGTACATTCGCTATTTCCTTTTGATTTTAACTTTTCCTGTAGTTTTCCTGCCACGGAAACTAATAATTCGGACGGGTAGCCTGCCTTTGCCAGGCGGTCTACTTGGTTGCTGAAGCTATGCTCCAACCTGTGTTCACAGGATTTGTTCACTGAGTTGCTAAAAACGGTATGTATAATTGCCCTTTTCACCAGCTTGGAGTGAGCTGATGAAAACGGCAAGATGGCCTTAACATCACGGGGCTCATAAGCCCAACAAACTCGAGATGGAGTGAAATGAAGCGAAATATCTAAAAACCTAATAAAATCATTCAATGGTACTTCGTGTGTTAACACCAATGGTGTGAGGCATTCTGAGAACACCGAAAGGACGTCAGGGAATTGCTGCTCGAAACCAAGGTTGTCACAATCTAAAAACACAAAGTAGTCATCAACGAATCTAAAAATGCTACAAACTCTGGAACCTTCAAATCGCTCTTTCATCCTTCTGTCTCGTGCTGCTAGGAACACGTCACTAAGGAAAGGCGCTAGACATGAACCAATACAGATCCCCTCTTTCTGAATAAAAACTTCGCCATTCCATTCTGCAAAAGTTGAGCCAAGATAGAGTGACAACAATTCAAGGAACCCAGTAGTGGAAATTCCGCTCTCATTCTGAAATGCAACAGCACCATATACATCAATCAGGTCATTGACAGAAGACAAAATTTCTGCTTGAGGAATGGTGTAATAAAGATCCTTTACATCGACTGAAAATCCACAAATCTTTCTGGCCGCCAGGGAGGTATTTATACCTGCTGGCATCCAATAAATCTTTAGTTGTGAGTCAGCGCTGTGTGGTGTCCCTTCTTGATCTCTGTCCTGTCGTTTGCGCTGTAGTTATGGATCATCGTAAACACCAACTCGCCCAACAAATGCTTTTGTCGAGCGCATAAGGGGCTTCGCCATTTGGGCATGACACGTGCCAGCGACGATGCGCTCAAACCCGTTAGTTTTCCAGGCTGTTGTCACATGGGCCGTTTGGTGTGGGTTTCTTTGTTCCTGCTAGCTCACATCAGGGGTTTCAATCCCGCCATGGCCTGTCTTAGACCCTCTGCCGCTGCAGCTGGTTCGAGCCGGCTCATCAATCTAGCAATCTACCTCGACGATGACCGAAGCAAACAGCATGGCATATAAACGTGCATCAGGGGCTTCGCGACTTCGGCATGACAGCGCGAGCGGCGATGCGCTCACGTCCGTTCGTTTTCCATGCTGCAGTCACATGGGCCGTTTGCGGTAGGTTTCTTGGATCCTGCCAGCTCACATCAGTGGTTTCAATCCCGCCATGGCCTGCCTTGTGTCCTCTGCCGCTGCATCTAGTTAAAGACGGCTCATCAATCTGGCAACCTACCTAGACGATGACCGAAGCAAACAGCATGACACATAAACGCGCATCAGGAGCTTCGCTATTTGGGCATGACACCGCGCCAGCGACGATGCGCTCACAACCGTTCGTTTTCCAGGCTGCAGTCATATGGGCCGTTTGCCGTGGGTTCCTTGGTTCCTTGGAGTGAATGTATTTTTCTGCCCTCCCTGCCTGGACTCAAATGAGGGGCTGCAGTATTGTGAAAAAAAATAAGTAAAATAAACCGTTCGTTTTCCAGGCTGCAGTCACGGGGCCGTTTGTGGTGGGTTTCTTGGTTTCTGCCAGCTCACATCAGTGGTTTCAATACCGCCGTGGCCTGCCTTGGGTCCTCTGCCGCTCTATCTGGTTCAAGCCGACTAATCAATCTGGCAACCTACCTCGACAATGACCGAAACAAACACCATGACACATAAACGCGCATCAGGGGCTTAGCCGTTTGGGCATGACACCGCGCCAGCAACGATGCGCCCACAACCGTTCGATTTTTAGGCTGCAGTCACAGGGGCTGTTTGTGTTGGGTTTCTTGGTTCCTGCCAGCTCACATCAGTGGTTTAAATCACGCCATGGCCTTCTTGGATCCTCTGCCGTTGCATCTGGTTCAAGCCGGCTCATCAATCTGGCAACCTACCTCGACGATGACCGAAACAAACACCATGACAGATGAACGCGCATCAGGGGCTTCGCCATTTGGGCATGACACCGCGCCAGCGACGATGCGCCCACAACCGTTCGTTTTCCAGGCTGCAGTCACACGGGCCGTTTGTTGTGGGTTTCTTGGTTCCTGCAAGCTCACATCAGGGGTTTGAATCTCGCCATGGCCTGCCTTGGGTCTTCTGCCGCTCTATCTGGTTCAATCCGGCTCATCAATAAGGCAACCTACCTCGACGTTGACCGAAGCAAACAGCATGGCATATAAACGCGCATAAGGGGCTTCGCCATTTGGGCATGGCACGTGCCAGCGACGATGCGCTCACGTCCGTTCGTTTTCCATGCTGCAGTCACATGGGCCGTTTGCGGTAGGTTTCTTGGTTCCTGCCAGCTCACATCAGTGGTTTCACTCCCGGCATGGCCTGCCTTGGATCCTCTGCCGCTGCATCTAGTTAAAGCCGGCTCATCAATCTGGCAATCTACCTCGACGATGACCGAAGCAAACAGCATGACACATAAACGCGCATCAGGGGCTTCGCCATTTGGGCATGACTCCGCACCAGCGACGATGCGCTAACAACCGTTCGTTTTCCAGGCTGCAGTCATATGGGACGTTTGCCGTGGGTTCCTTGGTTCCTTGGAGTGAATGTATTTTTCTGCCCTCCCTGCCTGGACTCAAATGAGGGTCTGCAGTATTGTGGAAATAAATGAATGAAATAAACCGTTCGTTTTCCAGGCTGCAGTCACAGTGGCCGTTTGTTGAGGGTTTCTTGGTTCCTGCCAGCTCACATCAGGGGTTTCAATCCCGCCTCGGCCTGCTTTGGACCCTCTCGCGCTGCATCTGGTTCGAGCCGGCTCATCAATCTGGCAACCTGCCTCTACGATGACCGAAGGAAACAGCATGACACATAAACGCGCATCAGGGGCTTCGCCATTTGGGCGTGACACGGCGCCAGCGACGATGCGCCCTCAACCGTTCGTTTTCCAGGCTGCAGGCACAGGGGCCGTTTGTGGTGGGTTTCTTGGTTCCTGCCACCTCACATCAGTGGTTTCAATCCCGCCATGGCCTGCCTTGGATCCTCTGCCGCTGCATCTGGTTAAAGCCGGCTCATCAGTCCGGCAACCTGCCTCGACGATGACCGAAGCAAACAGCATGACACATCAACGCGCATCAGGGGCTTCGCCATTTGGGAATGACACCGCGCCAGCGACGATGCGCTCACAACCGTTCGTTTTCCAGGCTGCAGTCACATGGACCGTTTGCGGTGGGTTCCTTGGTTCCTGCCAGCTCACATCAGGGGTTTCAAACCCGCCATGGCCTGCCTTGGATCCTTTGCCGATGCATCTGGTTCGAGCCGGCTCATCAATCTGGCTATCTGCCTCGACGATGACCGAAGCAAACAGCATGACACATAAACGCGCATCAGGGGCTTCGCCATTTGGGCATGACACCGCGCCCGCGACGATGCGCTCACAACCGTTCGTTTTCCAGGATGCAGTCACATGGGCCGTTTGCGGTTGGTTCCTTGGTTCCTGCCAGCTGACATCAGGTTTTTCAATCCAGCCATGGCCTGCCTTGGATCCTCAGCCGCTGTATCTGGTTCAAGCCGGCTCATCAATCTGGCAACCTACCTCGGCGATGACCGAAGCAAACACCATGACATATAAACGCGCATCAGGGGCTTCGCCATTTGGGCATGACACCGCGCCAGCGACGATGCGCTCACACCCGTTCGTTTTCCAGGATGCAGTCACATGGGCCGTTTGTGGTGGGTTTCTTGGTTCCTGCCAGCTCACATCAGGTTTTTCAATCCAGCCATGGTCTGCCTTGGATCCTCTGCCGCTGCATCAGGTTCAAGCCGGCTCATCAATCTGGCAACCTAACTCGACGATGACCGAAGCAAACAGCATGGCATATAAACGCGCATAAGGGGCTTCGCCATTTGGGCATGACACGTGCCAGCGACGATGCGCTCAAACCCGTTCGTTTTCCAGGCTGTAGTCACATGGGCCGTTTGGTGTGGGTTTCTTTGTTCCTGCTAGCTCACATCAGTGGTTTCACTCCCGGCATGGCCTGCCTTGGATACTCTGCCGCTGCATCTAGTTAAAGACGGCTCATCAATCTGGCAACCTACCTCGACGATGACCGAAGCAAACAGCATGACACATAAACGCGCATCAGGAGCTTCGCCATTTGGGCATGACACCGCGTCAGCGACGATGCGCTCACAACCGTTCGTTTTCCAGGCTGCAGTCATATGGGCCGTTTGCCGTGGGTTCCTTGGTTCCTTGGAGTGAATGTATTTTTCTGCCCTCCCTGCCTGGACTCAAATGATGGGCTGCAGTATTGTGAAAATAAATAAGTAAAATAAACCGTTCGTTTTCCAGGCTGCAGTCTCAGTGGCCGTTTGCGGTGGGTTTCTTGGTTCCTGCAAGCTCACATCAGGTTTTTCAATCCAGCCATGGTCTGCCTTGGATCCTCTGCCGCTGCATCTGGTTCAAGCCGGCTCATCAATCTGGCAACCTAACTCGACGATGACCGAAGCAAACACCATGACACATAAACGCGCATCAGGGGCTTCGCCATTTTGGCATGACACCGAGCCAGCAACGATACGCTCACAACCGTTCGTTTTCCAGGCTGCAGTCACAGGGGCCATTTGTTGTGGGTTTCTTGGTTCCTGCCAGCTCACATCAGGGGTTTGAATCCCGCCATGGCCTGCCTTGGGTCCTCTGCCGCTCCATCTGGTTCAAGCCGGCTCATCATTAAGGCAACCTGCCTCGACGATGACCGAAGCAAACAGCATGGCATATAAACGCGCATAAGGGGCTTCGCCATTTGGCCATGACACGTGCCAGCGATGATGCGCTCACACCCGTTCGTTTTCGAGGCTGCAGTCACATGGGCTGTTTGGTTTGGGTTTCTTTGTTCCTGCTAGCTCGCATCAGGGGTTTCAATCCCGCCATGGCCTGTCTTAGATCCTCTGCCGCTACAGCTGGTTCGAGCCGGCTCATCAATCTGGCAATCTACCTCGACGATGACCGAAGCAAACAGCATGGCATATAAACGCGCATCAGGGGCTTCGCGACTTCGGCATGACAGCGCGCCAGCGACGATGCGCTCACGTCCGTTCGTTTTCCATGCTGCAGTCACATGGGCCGTTTGCGGTAGGTTTCTTGGTTCCTGCCAGCTCACATCAGTGGTTTCAATCCCGCCATGGCCTGCCTTGGATCCTCTGCCGCTGCATCTAGTTAAAGCCGGCTCATAAATCTGGCAACCTGCCTCGACGATGACCGAAGCAAACAGCATGACACATAAACGCGCATCAGGGGCTTCGCCATTTGGGCATGACACCGCGCCAGCGACGATGCGCTCACAACCCTAAGTTCTCCAGGATGCAGTGACATGGGCCGTTTGCGGTGGGTTCCTTGGTTCCTGCCAGCTCACATCAGGGGTTTCAATCCCGCCATGGCCTGCCTTGGGTCCTCTGCCGCTCTATCTGGTTCAAGCCGACTCATCAATCTGGCAACCTACCTCGACGATGACCGAAACAAACACCATGACACATAAACGCGCATCAGGGGCTTAGCCATTTGGGATTGACACCGCGCCAGCAACGATGCGCCCACAACCGTTCGATTTTTAGGCTGCAGTCACAGGGGCTGTTTGTGTTGGGTTTCTTGGTTCCTGCCAGCTCACATCAGTGGTTTAAATCACGCCATGGCCTTCTTGGACCCTCTGCCGCTGCATCTGGTTCGAGCCGGCTCATCAGTCCGGCAACCTGCCTCGACGATGACCGAAGCAAACAGCATGACACATCAACGCGCATCAGGGGCTTCGCCATTTGGGCATGACACCGCGCCAGCGACGATGCGCTCACAACCGTTCGTTTTTCAGGCTGCAGTCACATGGACCGTTTGCGGTGGGTTCCTTGGTTCCTGCCAGCTCACATCAGGGGTTTCAAACCCGCCATGGCCTGCCTTGGGTCCTTTGCCGATGCATCTGGTTCGAGCCGGCTCATCAATCTGGCTATCTGCCTCGACAATGACCGAAGCAAACAGCATGACACATAAACGCGCATCAGGGGCTTCGCCATTTGGGCATGAAACCGCGCCAGCGACGATGCGCTCAAAACCGTTCGTTTTCCAGGATGCAGTCACATGGGCCGTTTGCGGTGGGTTCCTTGGTTCCTGCCAGCTCACATCAGGTTTTTCAATCGAGCCATGGCCTGCCTTGGATCCTCTGCCGCTGTATCTGGTTCAAGCCGGCTCATCAATCTGGCAACCTACCTCGGCGATGACCGAAGCAAACACCATGACACATAAACGCGCATCAGGGGCTTCGCCATTTGGGCATGACACCGCGCCCGCGACGATGCGCTCACAACCGTTCGTTTTCCAGGATGCAGTCACTTGGGCCGTTTGCGGTTGGTTCCTTGGTTCCTGCCAGGTCACATCAGGTTTTTCAATCCCGCCATGGCCTGCCTTGGATCCTCTGCCGCTGTATCTGGTTCAAGCCGGCTCATCAATCTGGCAACCTACCTCGGCGATGACCGAAGCAAACACCATGACACATAAACGCGCATCAGGGGCTTCGCCATTTGGGCATGACACCGCGCCAGAGACGATGCGCTCACACCCGTTCGTTTTCCAGGATGCAGTCACATGGGCCGTTTGCGGTGGGTATCTTGGTTCCTGCCAGCTCACATCAGGTTTTTCAATCCAGCCATTTCCTGCCTTGGATCCTCTGCCGCTGCATCTGGTTCAAGCCGGCTCATCAATCTGGCAACCTAACTCGACGATGACCGAAGCAAACACCATGACACATAAACGCGCATCAGGGGCTTCGCCATTTTGGCATGACACCGAGCCAGCAACGATGCGCTCACAACCGTTCGTTTTCCAGGCTGCAGTCACAGGGGCCATTTGTTGTGGGTTTCTTGGTTCCTGCCAGCTCACATCAGGGGTTTGAATCCCGCCATGGCCTGCCTTGGGTCCTCTGCCGCTCCATCTGGTTCAAGCCGGCTCATCAATAAGGCAACCTACCTCGACGATGACCGAAGCAAACAGCATGGCATATAAACGCGCATAAGGGTGATCCATAACTACAGCGCAAACGACAGGACAGAGATGAAGAAGGGACACCACACAGCGCTGACTCACACCTAAAGATTTATTGGATGCCAGCAGGTATAAATACCTCCCTGGCGGCCAGAAAGAATGCAGTCCACACTTACATGCGTGACTGACATACTGGTGTGCCAGTCATGTGCCTCCAAGCAAATCACATGCGCGAGAATACAATATAATCAGTGAGCAAGCACTTGTCAATATTCGCAATCAAGGTATCGTCTTTCTTTTTCTGACAACGCGATAGATGAAGCACTGATGCATTCTTCCGGGAGCCTACCTATTAAGTGAGCTTCAATGATCTCCCTTGCTAACGAGTCACGGTTCTTTTCTAACACTGCATTTTCATGATAGTTTGGCGCGCAGACGTAGGTATCATCGTCATCTTCATTGCCTTTGCAGTGCCTGCAATGTTTCGCCACGTGGCCAGAGATAGCGACACAGGAGACATTATACTCATGCTCTTTGAGTCTTTCGTTTAAACATCGGCCGGTTTGGCCGATGTGTCGCTTACCACAAAACAGTGGCAGCGAATATACCACCCCTTCCTGGCAAGGCACGAACTGTTTTGCGTGCTTTATCGGGCACTTGTGTGATTCTTTATTCTCTGAATTTACGTTCTTAATCAGGCTGGACAGTCGTTTGGGCGCCGAAAAGACGACATCAACGCCTGCATGTTTTCCGATTCTTTTTAGATTGTGCGACACTTTGTGAAGATATGGCAGCACAACAATCTTCCTTTTCTTCGTCTCTTTCGTACATTCGCTATTTCCTTTTGATTTTAACTTTTCCTGTAGTTTTCCTGCCTCGGAAACTAATAATTCGGACGGGTAGCCTGCCTTTGCCAGGCGGTCTACTTGGTTGCTGAAGCTATGCTCCAACCTGTGTTCACAGGATTTGTTCACTGAGTTGCTAAAAACGGTATGTATAATTGCCCTTTTCACCAGCTTGGAGTGAGCTGATGAAAACGGCAAGATGGCCTTAACATCACGGGGCTCATAAGCCCAACAAACTTGAGATGGAGTGAAATGAAGCGAAATATCTAAAAACCTAATAAAATCATTCAATGGTACTTCGTGTGTTAACACCAATGGTGTGAGGCATTCTGAGAACACCGAAAGGACGTCAGGGAATTGCTGCTCGAAACCAAGGTTGTCACAATCTAAAAACACAAAGTAGTCATCAACGAATCTAAAAATGCTACAAACTCTGGAACCTTCAAATCGCTCTTTCATCCTTCTGTCTCGAGCTGCTAGGAACACGTCACTAAGGAAAGGCGCTAGACATGAACCAATACAGATCCCCTCTTTCTGAATAAAAACTTCGCCATTCCATTCTGCAAAAGTTGAGCCAAGATAGAGTGACAACAATTCAAGGAACCCAGTAGTGGAAATTCCGCTCTCATTCTGAAATGCAACAGCACCATATACATCAATCAGGTCATTGACAGAAGACAAAATTTCTGCTTGAGGAATGGTGTAATAAAGATCCTTTACATCGACTGAAAATCCACAAATCTTTCTGGCCGCCAGGGAGGTATTTATACCTGCTGGCATCCAATAAATCTTTAGTTGTGAGTCAGCGCTGTGTCGTGTCCCTTCTTGATCTCTGTCCTGTCGTTTGCGCTGTAGTTATGGATCATCGTAAACACCAACTCGCCCAACAAATGCTTTTGTCGAGCGCATAAGGGGCTTCGCCATTTGGGCATGACACGTGCCAGCGACGATGCGCTCAAACCGTTAGTTTTCCAGGCTGTTGTCACATGGGCCGTTTGGTGTGGGTTTCTTTGTTCCTGCTAGCTCACATCAGGGGTTTCAATCCCGCCATGGCCTGTCTTAGACCCTCTGCCGCTGCAGCTGGTTCGAGCCGGCTCATCAATCTAGCAATCTACCTCGACGATGACCGAAGCAAACAGCATGGCATATAAACGTGCATCAGGGGCTTCGCGACTTCGGCATGACAGCGCGAGCGGCGATGCGCTCACGTCCGTTCGTTTTCCATGCTGCAGTCACATGGGCCGTTTGCGGTAGGTTTCTTGGATCCTGCCAGCTCACATCAGTGGTTTCAATCCCGCCATGGCCTGCCTTGTGTCCTCTGCCGCTGCATCTAGTTAAAGACGTCTCATCAATCTGGCAACCTACCTAGACGATGACCGAAGCAAACAGCATGACACATAAACGCGCATCAGGAGCTTCGCTATTTGGGCATGACACCGCGCCAGCGACGATGCGCTCACAACCGTTCGTTTTCCAGGCTGCAGTCATATGGGCCGTTTGCCGTGGGTTCCTTGGTTCCTTGGAGTGAATGTATTTTTCTGCCCTCCCTGCCTGGACTCAAATGAGGGGCTGCAGTATTGTGAAAATAAATAAGTAAAATAAACCGTTCGTTTTCCAGGCTGCAGTCACAGTGGCCGTTTGCTGTGGGTATCTTGGTTCCTGCCAGCTCAAATCAGGGGTTTCAATCCCGCCAATGCCTGCTTTGGACCCTCTGCCGCTGCATCTGGTTCGAGCCGGCTCATCAATCTGGCAACCTGCCTCTACGATGACCGAAGGAAACAGCATGACACATAAACGCGCCTCAGGGGCTTCGCCATTTGGGCGTGACACAGCGCCAGCGACGATGCGCCCACAACCATTCGTTTTCCAGGCTGCAGTCACGGGGCCGTTTGTGGTGGGTTTCTTGGTTTCTGCCAGCTCACATCAGTGGTTTCAATCCCGCCATGGCCTGCCTTGGGTCCTCTGCCGCTCTATCTGGTTCAAGCCGACTCATCAATCTGGCAACCTACCTCGACGATGACCGAAACAAACACCATGACACATAAACGCGCATCAGGAACTTAGCCATTTGGGCGTGACACAGCGCCAGCGACGATGTGCCCACAACCGTTCGTTTTCCAGGCTGCAGTCACGGGGCCGTTTGTTGTGGGTTTCTTGGTTCCTGCAAGCTCACATCAGGGGTTTGAATCTCGCCATGGCCTGCCTTGGGTCCTCTGCCGCTCTATCTGGTTCAAGCCGACTCATCAATAAGGCAACCTACCTCGACGTTGACCGAAGCAAACAGCATGGCATATAAACGCGCATAAGGGGCTTCGCCATTTGGGCATGACACGTGCCAGCGACGATGCGCTCACGTCCGTTCGTTTTCCATGCTGCAGTCACATGGGCCGTTTGCGGTAGGTTTCTTGGTTCCTGCCAGCTCACATCAGTGGTTTCACTCCCGGCATGGCCTGCCTTGGATCCTCTGCCGCTGCATCTAGTTAAAGCCGGCTCATCAATCTGGCAACCTACCTCGACGATGACCGAAGCAAACAGCATGACACATAAACGCGCATCAGGGGCTTCGCCATTTGGGCATGACTCCGCGCCAGCGACGATGCGCTAACAACCGTTCGTTTTCCAGGCTGCAGTCATATGGGACGTTTGCCGTGGGTTCCTTGGTTCCTTGGAGTGAATGTATTTTTCTGCCCTCCCTGCCTGGACTCAAATGAGGGTCTGCAGTATTGTGGAAATAAATGAATGAAATAAACCGTTCGTTTTCCAGGCTGCAGTCACAGTAGCCGTTTGTTGAGGGTTTCTTGGTTCCTGCCAGCTCACATCAGGGGTTTCAATCCCGCCTCGGCCTGCTTTGGACCCTCTCGCGCTGCATCTGGTTCGAGCCGGCTCATCAATCTGGCAACCTGCCTCTACGATGACCGAAGGAAACAGCATGACACATAAACGCGCATCAGGGGCTTCGCCATTTGGGCGTGACACGGCGCCAGCGACGATGCGCCCACAACCGTTCGTTTTCCAGGCTGCAGTCACAGGGGCCGTTTGTGGTGGGTTTCTTGGTTCCTGCCACCTCACATCAGTGGTTTCAATCCCGCCATGGCCTGCCTTGGATCCTCTGCCGCTGCATCTGGTTAAAGCCGGCTCTTCAGTCCGGCAACCTGCCTCGACGATGACCGAAGCAAACAGCATGACACATCAACGCGCATCAGGGGCTTCGCCATTTGGGAATGACACCGCGCCAGCGACGATGCGCTCACAACCGTTCGTTTTCCAGGCTGCAGTCACATGGACCGTTTGCGGTGGGTTCCTTGGTTCCTGCCAGCTCACATCAGGGGTTTCAAACCCGCCATGGCCTGCCTTGGATCCTTTGCCGATGCATCTGGTTCGAGCCGGCTCATCAATCTGGCTATCTGCCTCGACGATGACCGAAGCAAACAGCATGACACATAAACGCGCATCAGGGGCTTCGCCATTTGGGCATGACACCGCGCCCGCGACGATGCGCTCACAACCGTTCGTTTTCCAGGATGCAGTCACATGGGCCGTTTGCGGTTGGTTCCATGGTTCCTGCCAGCTCACATCAGGTTTTTCAATCCAGCCATGGCCTGCCTTGGATCCTCAGCCGCTGTATCTGGTTCAAGCCGGCTCATCAATCTGGCAACCTACCTCGGCGATGACCGAAGCAAACACCATGACATATAAACGCGCATCAGGGGCTTCGCCATTTGGGCATGACACCGCGCCAGCGACGATGCGCTCACACCCGTTCGTTTTCCAGGATGCAGTCACATGGGCCGTTTGCGGTGGGTTTCTTGGTTCCTGCCAGCTCACATCAGGTTTTTCAATCCAGCCATGGTCTGCCTTGGATCCTCTGCCGCTGCATCTGGTTCAAGCCGGCTCATCAATCTGGCAACCTAACTCGACGATGACCGAAGCAAACAGCATGGCATATAAACGCGCATAAGGGGCTTCGCCATTTGGGCATGACACGTGCCAGCGACGATGCGCTCAAACCCGTTCGTTTTCCAGGCTGTAGTCACATGGGGCGTTTGGTGTGGGTTTCTTTGTTCCTGCTAGCTCACATCAGGGGTTTCAATCCCGCCATGGCCTGTCTTAGACCCTCTGCCGCTGCAGCTGGTTCGAGCCGGCTCATCAATCTAGCAATCTACCTCGACGATGACCGAAGCAAACAGCATGGCATATAAACGTTCATCAGGGGCTTCGCGACTTCGGCATGACAGCGCGAGCGGCGATGCGCTCACGTCCGTTCGTTTTCCATGCTGCAGTCACATAGGCCGTTTGCGGTAGGTTTCTTGGATCCAGCCAGCTCACATCAGTGGCTTCAATCCCGCCATGGCCTGAGTTGTGCCTCTGCCGCTGCATCTAGTTAAAGACGGCTCATCAATCTGGCAACCTACCTCGACGATGACCGAAGCAAACAGCATGACACATAAACGCGCATCAGGAGCTTCGCTATTTGGGCATGACACCGCGTCAGCGACGATGCGCTCACAACCGTTCGTTTTCCAGGCTGCAGTCATATGGGCCGTTTGCCGTGGGTTCCTTGGTTCCTTGGAGTGAATGTATTTTTCTGCCCTCCCTGCCTGGACTCAAATGATGGGCTGCAGTATTGTGAAAATAAATAAGTAAAATAAACCGTTCGTTTTCCAGGCTGCAGTCTCAGTGGCCGTTTGTTGTGGGTATCTTGGTTCCTGCCAGCTCAAATCAGGGGTTTCAATCCCGCCACGGCCTGCTTTGGATCCTCTGCCGCTGCATCTGGTTCGAGCCGGCTCATCAATCTGGCAACCTGCCTCTACGATGACCGAAGGAAACAGCATGACACATAAACGCGCATCAGGGGCTTCGCCATTTGGGCTTGACACAGCGCCAGCGACGATGCGCCCACAACCGTTCGTTTTCCAGGCGGCAGTCACGGGGCCGTTTGTGGTGGGTTTCTTGGTTTCTGCCAGCTCACATCAGTGGTTTCAATCCCGCCGTGGCCTGCCTTGGGTCCTCTGCCGCTCTATCTGGTTCAAGCCGACTAATCAATCTGGCAACCTACCTCGACAATGACCGAAACAAACACCATGACACATAAACGCGCATCAGGGGCTTAGCCGTTTGGGCATGACACCGCGCCAGCAACGATGCGCCCACAACCGTTCGATTTTTAGGCTCCAGTCACAGGGCCTGTTTGTGTTGGGTTTCTTGGTTCCTGCCAGCTCACATCAGTGGTTTAAATCACGCCATGGCCTTCTTGGATCCTCTGCCGTTGCATCTGGTTCAAGCCGGCTCATCAATCTGGCAACCTACCTCGACGATGACCGAAACAAACACCATGACAGATGAACGCGCATCAGGGGCTTCGCCATTTGGGCATGACACCGCGCCAGCGACGATGCGCCCACAACCGTTCGTTTTCCAGGCTGCAGTCACAGGGGCCGTTTGTTGTGGGTTTCTTGGTTCCTGCAAGCTCACATCAGGGGTTTGAATCTCGCCATGGCCTGCCTTGGGTCTTCTGCCGCTCTATCTGGTTCAATCCGGCTCATCAATAAGGCAACCTACCTCGACGTTGACCGAAGCAAACAGCATGGCATATAAACGCGCATAAGGGGCTTCGCCATTTGGGCATGGCACGTGCCAGCGACGATGCGCTCACGTCCGTTCGTTTTCCATGCTGCAGTCACATGGGCCGTTTGCGGTAGGTTTCTTGGTTCCTGCCAGCTCACATCAGTGGTTTCACTCCCGGCATGGCCTGCCTTGGATCCTCTGCCGCTGCATCTAGTTAAAGCCGGCTCATCAATCTGGCAACCTACCTCGACGATGACCGAAGCAAACAGCATGACACATAAACGCGCATCAGGGGCTTCGCCATTTGGGCATGACTCCGCGCCAGCGACGATGCGCTAACAACCGTTCGTTTTCCAGGCTGCAGTCATATGGGACGTTTGCCGTGGGTTCCTTGGTTCCTTGGAGTGAATGTATTTTTCTGCCCTCCCTGCCTGGACTCAAATGAGGGTCTGCAGTATTGTGGAAATAAATGAATGAAATAAACCGTTCGTTTTCCAGGCTGCAGTCACAGTGGCCGTTTGTTGAGGGTTTCTTGGTTCCTGCCAGCTCACATCAGGGGTTTCAATCCCGCCTCGGCCTGCTTTGGACCCTCTCGCGCTGCATCTGGTTCGAGCCGGCTCATCAATCTGGCAACCTGCCTCTACGATGACCGAAGGAAACAGCATGACACATAAACGCGCATCAGGGGCTTCGCCATTTGGGCGTGACACGGCGCCAGCGACGATGCGCCCTCAACCGTTCGTTTTCCAGGCTGCAGGCACAGGGGCCGTTTGTGGTGGGTTTCTTGGTTCCTGCCACCTCACATCAGTGGTTTCAATCCCGCCATGGCCTGCCTTGGATCCTCTGCCGCTGCATCTGGTTAAAGCCGGCTCATCAGTCCGGCAACCTGCCTCGACGATGACCGAAGCAAACAGCATGACACATCAACGCGCATCAGGGGCTTCGCCATTTGGGAATGACACCGCGCCAGCGACGATGCGCTCACAACCGTTCGTTTTCCAGGCTGCAGTCACATGGACCGTTTGCGGTGGGTTCCTTGGTTCCTGCCAGCTCACATCAGGGGTTTCAAACCCGCCATGGCCTGCCTTGGATCCTTTGCCGATGCATCTGGTTCGAGCCGGCTCATCAATCTGGCTATCTGCCTCGACGATGACCGAAGCAAACAGCATGACACATAAACGCGCATCAGGGGCTTCGCCATTTGGGCATGAAACCGCGCCAGCGACGATGCGCTCAAAACCGTTCGCTTTCCAGGATGCAGTCACATGGGCCGTTTGCGGTGGGTTCCTTGGTTCCTGCCAGCTCACATCAGGTTTTTCAATCCAGCCATGGCCTGCCTTGGATCCTCTGCCGCTGCATCTGGTTCAAGCCGGCTCATGAATCTGGCAACCTGCCTCGACGATGACCGAAGCAAACAGCATGACACATAAACGCGCATCAGGGGCTTCGCCATTTGGGCATGACACCGCGCCCGCGACGATGCGCTCACAACCGTTCGTTTTCCAGGATGCAGTCACATGGGCCGTTTGCGGTTGGTTCCTTGGTTCCTGCCAGCTCACATCAGGTTTTTCAATCCAGCCATGGCCTGCCTTGGATCCTCAGCCGCTGTATCTGGTTCAAGCCGGCTCATCAATCTGGCAACCTACCTCGGCGATGACCGAAGCAAACACCATGACATATAAACGCGCATCAGGGGCTTCGCCATTTGGGCATGACACCACGCCAGCGACGATGCGCTCACACCCGTTCGTTTTCCAGGATGCAGTCACATGGGCCGTTTGCGGTGGGTTTCTTGGTTCCTGCCAGCTCACATCAGGTTTTTCAATCCAGCCATGGTCTGCCTTGGATCCTCTGCCGCTGCATCTGGTTCAAGCCGGCTCATCAATCTGGCAACCTAACTCGACGATGACCGAAGCAAACAGCATGGCATATAAACGCGCATAAGGGGCTTCGCCATTTGGGCATGACACGTGCCAGCGACGATGCGCTCAAACCCGTTCGTTTTCCAGGCTGTAGTCACATGGGCCGTTTGGTGTGGGTTTCTTTGTTCCTGCTAGCTCACATCAGTGGTTTCACTCCCGGCATGGCCTGCCTTGGATCCTCTGCCGCTGCATCTAGTTAAAGACGGCTCATCAATCTGGCAACCTACCTCGACGATGACCGAAGCAAACAGCATGACACATAAACGCGCATCAGGAGCTTCGCCATTTGGGCATGACACCGCGTCAGCGACGATGCGCTCACAACCGTTCGTTTTCCAGGCTGCAGTCATATGGGCCGTTTGCCGTGGGTTCCTTGGTTCCTTGGAGTGAATGTATTTTTCTGCCCTCCCTGCCTGGACTCAAATGATGGGCTGCAGTATTGTGAAAATAAATAAGTAAAATAAACCGTTCGTTTTCCAGGCTGCAGTCTCAGTGGCCGTTTGTTGTGGGTATCTTGGTTCCTGCCAGCTCAAATCAGGGGTTTCAATCCCGCCACGGCCTGCTTTGGACCCTCTGCCGCTGCATCTGGTTCGAGCCGGCTCATCAATCTGGCAACCTGCCTCTACGATGACCGAAGGAAACAGCATGACACATAAACGCGCATCAGGGGCTTCGCCATTTGGGCTTGACACAGCGCCAGCGACGATGCGCCCACAACCGTTCGTTTTCCAGGCGGCAGTCACGGGGCCGTTTGTGGTGGGTTTCTTGGTTTCTGCCAGCTCACATCAGTGGTTTCAATCCCGCCGTGGCCTGCCTTGGGTCTTCTGCCGCTCTATCTGGTTCAATCCGGCTCATCAATAAGGCAACCTACCTCGACGTTGACCGAAGCAAACAGCATGGCATATAAACGCGCATAAGGGGCTTCGCCATTTGGGCATGACACGTGCCAGCGACGATGCGCTCACGTCCGTTCGTTTTCCATGCTGCAGTCACATGGGCCGTTTGCGGTAGGTTTCTTGGTTCCTGCCAGCTCACATCAGTGGTTTCACTCCCGGCATGGCCTGCCTTGGATCCTCTGCCGCTGCATCTAGTTAAAGCCGGCTCATCAATCTGGCAACCTACCTCGACGATGACCGAAGCAAACAGCATGACACATAAACGCGCATCAGGGGCTTCGCCATTTGGGCATGACTCCGCGCCAGCGACGATGCGCTAACAACCGTTCGTTATCCAGGCTGCAGTCATATGGGACGTTTGCCGTGGGTTCCTTGGTTCCTTGGAGTGAATGTATTTTTCTGCCCTCCCTGCCTGGACTCAAATGAGGGTCTGCAGTATTGTGGAAATAAATGAATGAAATAAACCGTTCGTTTTCCAGGCTGCAGTCACAGTGGCCGTTTGTTGAGGGTTTCTTGGTTCCTGCCAGCTCACATCAGGGGTTTCAATCCCGCCTCGGCCTGCTTTGGACCCTCTCGCGCTGCATCTGGTTCGAGCCGGCTCATCAATCTGGCAACCTGCCTCTACGATGACCGAAGGAAACAGCATGACACACAAACGCGCATCAGGGGCTTCGCCATTTGGGCGTGACACGGCGCCAGCGACGATGCGCCCACAACCGTTCGTTTTCCAGGCTGCAGTCACAGGGGCCGTTTGTGGTGGGTTTCTTGGTTCCTGCCACCTCACATCAGTGGTTTCAATCCCGCCATGGCCTGCCTTGGATCCTCTGCCGCTGCATCTGGTTAAAGCCGGCTCATCAGTCCGGCAACCTGCCTCGACGATGACCGAAGCAAACAGCATGACACATCAACGCGCATCAGGGGCTTCGCCATTTGGGAATGACACCGCGCCAGCGACGATGCGCTCACAACCGTTCGTTTTCCAGGCTGCAGTCACATGGACCGTTTGCGGTGGGTTCCTTGGTTCCTGCCAGCTCACATCAGGGGTTTCAAACCCGCCATGGCCTGCCTTGGATCCTTTGCCGATGCATCTGGTTCGAGCCGGCTCATCAATCTGGCTATCTGCCTCGACGATGACCGAAGCAAACAGCATGACACATAAACGCGCATCAGGGGCTTCGCCATTTGGGCATGAAACCGCGCCAGCGACGATGCGCTCAAAACCGTTCGCTTTCCAGGATGCAGTCACATGGGCCGTTTGCGGTGGGTTCCTTGGTTCCTGCCAGCTCACATCAGGTTTTTCAATCCAGCCATGGCCTGCCTTGGATCCTCTGCCGCTGCATCTGGTTCATGCCGGCTCATCAATCTGGCAACCTGCCTCGACGATGACCGAAGCAAACAGCATGACACATAAACGCGCATCAGGGGCTTCGCCATTTGGGCATGACACCGCGCCCGCGACGATGCGCTCACAACCGTTCGTTTTCCAGGATGCAGTCACATGGGCCGTTTGCGGTTGGTTCCTTGGTTCCTGCCAGCTCACATCAGGTTTTTCAATCCAGCCATGGCCTGCCTTGGATCCTCAGCCGCTGTATCTGGTTCAAGCCGGCTCATCAATCTGGCAACCTACCTCGGCGATGACCGAAGCAAACACCATGACATATAAACGCGCATCAGGGGCTTCGCCATTTGGGCATGACACCGCGCCAGCGACGATGCGCTCACACCCGTTCGTTTTCCAGGATGCAGTCACATGGGCCGTTTGCGGTGGGTTTCTTGGTTCCTGCCAGCTCACATCAGGTTTTTCAATCCAGCCATGGTTTGCCTTGGATCCTCTGCCGCTGCATCTGGTTCAAGCCGGCTCATCAATCTGGCAACCTAACTCGACGATGACCGAAGCAAACAGCATGGCATATAAACGCGCATAAGGGGCTTCGCCATTTGGGCATGACACGTGCCAGCGACGATGCGCTCAAACCCGTTCGTTTTCCAGGCTGTAGTCACATGGGCCGTTTGGTGTGGGTTTCTTTGTTCCTGCTAGCTCACATCAGGGGTTTCAATCCCGCCATGGCCTGTCTTAGACCCTCTGCCGCTGCAGCTGGTTCGAGCCGGCTCATCAATCTAGCAATCTACCTCGACGATGACCGAAGCAAACAGCATGGCATATAAACGTTCATCAGGGGCTTCGCGACTTCGGCATGACAGCGCGAGCGGCGATGCGCTCACGTCCGTTCGTTTTCCATGCTGCAGTCACATAGGCCGTTTGCGGTAGGTTTCTTGGATCCAGCCAGCTCACATCAGTGGCTTCAATCCCGCCATGGCCTGCCTTGTGCCTCTGCCGCTGCATCTAGTTAAAGACGGCTCATCAATCTGGCAACCTACCTCGACGATGACCGAAGCAAACAGCATGACACATAAACGCGCATCAGGAGCTTCGCTATTTGGGCATGACACCGCGTCAGCGACGATGCGCTCACAACCGTTCGTTTTCCAGGCTGCAGTCATATGGGCCGTTTGCCGTGGGTTCCTTGGTTCCTTGGAGTGAATGTATTTTTCTGCCCTCCCTGCCTGGACTCAAATGATGGGCTGCAGTATTGTGAAAATAAATAAGTAAAATAAACCGTTCGTTTTCCAGGCTGCAGTCTCAGTGGCCGTTTGTTGTGGGTATCTTGGTTCCTGCCAGCTCAAATCAGGGGTTTCAATCCCGCCACGGCCTGCTTTGGACCCTCTGCCGCTGCATCTGGTTCGAGCCGGCTCATCAATCTGGCAACCTGCCTCTACGATGACCGAAGGAAACAGCATGACACATAAACGCGCATCAGGGGCTTCGCCATTTGGGCTTGACACAGCGCCAGCGACGATGCGCCCACAACCGTTCGTTTTCCAGGCGGCAGTCACGGGGCCGTTTGTGGTGGGTTTCTTGGTTTCTGCCAGCTCACATCAGTGGTTTCAATCCCGCCGTGGCCTGCCTTGGGTCCTCTGCCGCTCTATCTGGTTCAAGCCGACTAGTCAATCTGTCAACCTACCTCGACGATGACCGAAACAAACACCATGACACATGAACGCGCATCAGGGGCTTCGCCATTTGGGCATGACACCGCGCCAGCGACGATGCGCCCACAACCGTTCGTTTTCCAGGCTGCAGTCACAGGGGCCGTTTGTTGTGGGTTTCTTGGTTCCTGCAAGCTCACATCAGGGGTTTGAATCTCGCCATGGCCTGCCTTGGGTCTTCTGCCGCTCTATCTGGTTCAATCCGGCTCATCAATAAGGCAACCTACCTCGACGTTGACCGAAGCAAACAGCATGGCATATAAACGCGCATAAGGGGCTTCGCCATTTGGGCGTGACACAGCGCCAGCGACGATGCGCCCACAACCGTTCGTTTTCCAGGCTGCAGTCACAGGGGCCGTTTGTGGTGGGTTTCTTGGTTCCTGCCACCTCACATCAGTGGTTTCAATCCCGCCATGGCCTGCCTTGGCTGCATCTGGTTCGAGCCGGCTCATCAATCTGGCAACCTGCCTCGACGATGACCGAAGCAAACAGCATGACACATAAACGCGCATCAGGGGCTTCGCCATTTGGGCATGACACCGCGCCCGCGACGATGCGCTCACAACCGTTCGTTTTCCAGGATGCAGTCACATGGGCCGTTTGCGGTTGGTTCCTTGGTTCCTGCCATCTCACATCAGGGGTTTCAATCCCGCCATGGCCTGCCTTGGATCCTCTGCCGCTGTATCTGGTTCAAGCCGGCTCATCAATCTGGCAACCTACCTCGGCGATGACCGAAGCAAACACCATGACACATAAACGCGCATCAGGGGCTTCGCCATTTGGTCATGACACCGCGCCAGCGACGATGCGCTTAAACCCGTTCGTTTTCCAGGCTGTAGTCACATGGGCCATTTGGTGTGGGTTTATTTGTTCCTGCTAGCTCGCATCAGGGGTTTCAATCCAGCCATGGCCTGTCTTAGACCCTCTACAGGACTTGTCGGGCTAGTTGGTTGATCATAATGCAAAAAAGACGAACTGCGCAACAAGAACACGGACGAAAGGGAGGCAGACACACACTAACGCAGACTTACAACTTTACTAAAGGAAGGAATACAAGGCAAATATATATAGCGATCCCAACGCACATCAAATCTGATCAATATGGCACGTGACAATCTGCCCAGGCGATAAACAGACCACACAAGAACCAACGCTTACAAGATAATCTTATACCGGGCCGGCCCTTTCTATGAAAACAAAAAGCAAAGGAACGCTTAGCGACAGTGCACTCTTGAGAATTACGCGTTCTCCAAAGTAAGAAAATTCAAAACAAAACCACACCACTGTAGCCATCTGATACCACTGAAGCTCGAACCGCTTACAAGCGCAGGTGCTGACACCAAACCAAGAGACGAAGCACACCCCCTTTTGAAAGCAAACAAAACGGGAAACAAGAACAACCACATCGGTTATCGTCAAAATCAAAAAAAAAACAGTGAAAAAAGGCACCAGGTCAAAAGGGTAAAAAACACCATGAATCAGCTCAAGAAGCTACGTCATAAAAACAGTGAAAATAGGCACCGAGTCATTTAAAAAACAAAAAGATGAAAGACGGGACAACAGTTTAAGACAACAACGGTTTTAAAAAAGGGGGAGGGGTGAATGAAATCCGAAGCGTAGGAAAACATCTCAAACAATGACAGAACCGAAACAAAACTGAGATCGCTAATCAAATGAACAACGAAAGCATCAAGCATCGCACAACATCAAGAAAGTGGCGAGAAAAGGAGGCGTCAACGTTGTCTTCTCGGCTCCATGCAGACTGTCCAAGGTGTGCGTTATGATGAAGAACACTAAGAAGACCTTTTGCAAAATCAAACATCTAAGGAAGTTCAAAGATTGCGTTTCCGGCGTTGTTTACCGCATTCCCCTTAGTTGCGGAAAAGTCTACATAGGCCAAACCGGCAGATGCTTTAATGAAAGAGCAAGGGAGCACCGGTTGAGCGTGGCAAACAACGATGGAGGGTTTTTGGCTAAGCATTGTGCGGACTGCACAAAAATGAAGCAACGGGACTGTGTACCATGGTTCGACAAGACGGAATTTCTGGCCAGATTGAATGACAAATGGGAGCGTCTAGTCGTCGAAACTTTTTACATCGGCACCACGGACAACTGTGTTAGCAAGGCTTCCATTTCCTTATCATCCAAAGAATTTTTGTTTTTGCGGGGGCATGTGTAGCCTAGTGGCCTGTTTGTGCCCTGGTGATTGAGCAGTGCCTCCTGATTGCGTTTGATGCTTTCGTTGTTCATTTGATTAGCGATCTCAGTTTTGTTTCGGTTCTGTCATGGTTTGAGATGTTTTCCTACGCTTCGGATTTCATTCACCCCTCCCCCTTTTTTAAAACCGTTGTTGTCTTAAACTGTTGTCCCGTCTTTCATCTTTTTGTTTTTTAAATGACTCGGTGCCTATTTTCACTGTTTTTATGACGTAGCTTCTTGAGCTGATTCATGGTGTTTTTTACCCTTTTGACCTGGTGCCTTTTTTCACTGTTTTTTTTTTGATTTTGACGATAACCGATGTGGTTGTTCTTGTTTCCCGTTTTGTTTGCTTTCAAAAGGGGGTGTGCTTCGTCTCTTGGTTTGGTGTCAGCACCTGCGCTTGTAAGCGGTTCGAGCTTCAGTGGTATCAGATGGCTACAGTGGTGTGGTTTTGTTTTGAATTTTCTTACTTTGGAGAACGCGTAATTCTCAAGAGTGCACTGTCGCTAAGCGTTCCTTTGCTTTTTGTTTTCATAGAAAGGGCCGGCCCGGTATAAGATTATCTTGTAAGCGTTGGTTCTTGTGTGGTCTGTTTATCGCCTGGGCAGATTGTCACGTGCCATATTGATCAGATTTGAAGTGCGTTGGGATCGCTATATATATTTGCCTTGTATTCCTTCCTTTAGTAAAGTTGTAAGTCTGCGTTAGTGTGTGTCTGCCTCCCTTTCGTCCGTGTTCTTGTTGCGCAGTTCGTCTTTTTATACCCTCTGCCGCTGCAGCTGGTTCGAGCCGGCTCATCAATCTAGCAATCTACCTCGACGATGACCGAAGCAAACAGCATGGCATATAAACGTGCATCAGGGGCTTCGCGACTTCGGCATGACAGCGCGAGCGGCGATGCGCTCACGTCCGTTCGTTTTCCATGCTGCAGTCACATGGGCCGTTTGCGGTAGGTTTCTTGGATCCTGCCAGCTCACATCAGTGGTTTCAATCCCGCCATGGCCTGCCTTGTGTCCTCTGCCGCTGCATCTAGTTAAAGACGGCTCATCAATCTGGCAACCTAAATCGACGATGACCGAAGCAAACAGCATGACACATAAACGCGCATCAGGAGCTTCGCTATTTGGGCATGACACCGCGCCAGCGACGATGCGCTCACAACCGTTCGTTTTCCAGGCTGCAGTCATATGGGCCGTTTGTGGTGGGTTTCTTGGTTCCTGCCAGCTCACATCTGTGGTTTCAATCCCGCCATGGCCTTCTTGGATCCTCTGCCGCTGCATCTGGCTCAAGCCGGCTCACCAATCTGGCAACCTACCTCGACGATGACCGAAACAAACACCATGACACATGAACGCGCATCAGGGGCTTCGCCATTTGGGCATGACACGTGCCAGCGACGATGCGCTCACAACCGTTCGTTTTCCAGGCTGCAGTCACAGGGGCCATTTTTTGTGGGTTTCTTGGTTCCTGCCAGCTCACATAAGGGGTTTGAATCCCGCCATGGCCTGCCTTGGGTCCTCTGTCGCTCCATATGGTTCAAGCCGGCTCATCAATAAGGCAACCTACCTCGACGATGACCGAAGCAAACAGCATGGCATATAAACGCGCATAAGGGGCTTCGCCATTTGGGCATGACACGTGCCAGCGACGATGCGCTCAAACCCGTTCGTTTTCCAGGCTGTAGTCACATGGGCCGTTTGGTGTGGGTTTCTTTGTTCCTGCTAGCTCACATCAGGGGTTTCAATCCCGCCATGGCCTGTCTTAGACCCTCTGCCGCTGCAGCTGGTTCGAGCCGGCTCATCAATCTAGCAATCTACCTCGACGATGACCGAAGCAAACAGCATGGCATATAAACGTTCATCAGGGGCTTCGCGACTTCGGCATGACAGCGCGAGCGGCGATGCGCTCACGTCCGTTCGTTTTCCATGCTGCAGTCACATAGGCCGTTTGCGGTAGGTTTCTTGGATCCAGCCAGCTCACATCAGTGGCTTCAATCCCGCCATGGCCTGCCTTGTGCCTCTGCCGCTGCATCTAGTTAAAGACGGCTCATCAATCTGGCAACCTACCTCGACGATGACCGAAGCAAACAGCATGACACATAAACGCGCATCAGGAGCTTCGCTATTTGGGCATAACACCGCGCCAGCGACGATGCGCTCACAACCGTTCGTTTTCCAGGCTGCAGTCATATGGGCCGTTTGCCGTGGGTTCCTTGGTTCCTTGGAGTGAATGTATTTTTCTGCCCTCCCTGCCTGGACTCAAATGATGGGCTGCAGTATTGTGAAAATAGATAAGTAAAATAAACCGTTCGTTTTCCAGGCTGCAGTCTCAGTGGCCGTTTGTTGTGGGTATCTTGGTTCCTGCCAGCTCAAATCAGGGGCTTCAATCCCGCCACGGCCTGCTTTGGACCCTCTGCCGCTGCATCTGGTTCGAGCCGGCTCATCAATCTGGCAACCTGCCTCTACGATGACCGAAGGAAACAGCATGACACATAAACGCGCATCAGGGGCTTCGCCATTTGGGCTTGACACAGCGCCAGCGACGATGCGCCCACAACCGTTCGTTTTCCAGGCGGCAGTCACGGGGCCGTTTGTGGTGGGTTTCTTGGTTTCTGCCAGCTCACATCAGTGGTTTCAATCCCGCCGTGGCCTGCCTTGGGTTCTCTGCCGCTCTATCTGGTTCAAGCCGACTAATCAATCTGGCAACCTACCTCGACAATGACCGAAACAAACACCATGACACATAAACGCGCATCAGGGGCTTAGCCATTTGGGCATGACACCGCGCCAGCAACGATGCACCCACAACCGTTCGATTTTTAGGCTGCAGTCACAGGGGCTGTTTGTGTTGGGTTTCTTGGTTCCTGCCAGCTCACATCAGTGGTTTAAATCACACCATGGCTTTCTTGGATCCTCTGCCGTTGCATCTGGTTCAAGCCGGCTCACCAATCTGGCAACCTACCTCGACGATGACCGAAACAAACACCATGACACATGAACGCGCATCAGGGGCTTGGCCATTTGGGCATGACACCGCGCCAGCGACGATGCGCCCACAACCGTTCGTTTTCCAGGCTGCAGTCACAGGGGCCGTTTGTTGTGGGTTTCTTGGTTCCTGCAAGCTCACATCAGGGGTTTGAATCTCGCCATGGCCTGCCTTGGGTCCTCTGCCGCTCTATCTGGTTCAATCCGGCTCATCAATAAGGCAACCTACCTCGACGTTGACCGAAGCAAACAGCATGGCATATAAACGCGCATAAGGGGCTTCGCCATTTGGGCGTGACACAGCGCCAGCGACGATGCGCCCACAACCGTTCGTTTTCCAGGCTGCAGTCACAGGGGCCGTTTGTGGTGGGTTTCTTGGTTCCTGCCACCTCACATCAGTGGTTTCAATCCCGCCATGGCCTGCCTTGGATCCTTTGCTGATGCATCTGGTTCGAGCCGGCTCATCAATCTGGCTATCTGCCTCGACGATGACCAAAGCAAACAGCATGACACATAAACGCGCATCAGGGGCTTCGCCATTTGGGCATGACACCGCGCCCACTACGATGCTCCCACAACCGTTCGTTTTCCAGGATGCAGTCACATGGGCCGTTTGCGGTGGGTTCCTTGGTTCCTGCCAGCTCACATCAGGTTTTTCATTCCAGCCATGGCCTGCGTTGGCTGCATCTGGTTCGAGCCGGCTCATCAATCTGGCAACCTGCCTCGACGATGACCGAAGCAAACAGCATGACACATAAACGCGCATCAGGGGCTTCGCCATTTGGGCATGACACCGCGCCCGCGACGATGCGCTCACAACCGTTCGTTTTCCAGGATGCAGTCACATGGGCCGTTTGCGGTTGGTTCCTTGGTTCCTGCCAGCTCACATCAGGGGTTTCAATCCCGCCATGGCCTGCCTTGGATCCTCTGCCGCTGTATCTGGTTCAAGCCGGCTCATCAATCTGGCAACCTACCTCGGCGATGACCGAAGCAAACACCATGACACATAAACGCGCATCAGGGGCTTCGCCATTTGGGCATGACACCGCGCCAGCGACGATGCGCTTAAACCCGTTCGTTTTCCAGGCTGTAGTCACATGGGCCATTTGGTGTGGGTTTCTTTGTTCCTGCTAGCTCGCATCAGGGGTTTCAATCCAGCCATGGCCTGTCTTAGACCCTCTGCCGCTGCAGCTGGTTCGAGCCGGCTCATCAATCTAGCAATCTACCTCGACGATGACCGAAGCAAACAGCATGGCATATAAACGTGCATCAGGGGCTTCGCGACTTCGGCATGACAGCGCGAGCGGCGATGCGCTCACGTCCGTTCGTTTTCCATGCTGCAGTCACATGGGCCGTTTGCGGTAGGTTTCTTGGATCCTGCCAGCTCACATCAGTGGTTTCAATCCCGCCATGGCCTGCCTTGTGTCCTCTGCCGCTGCATCTAGTTAAAGACGGCTCATCAATCTGGCAACCTAAATCGACGATGACCGAAGCAAACAGCATGACACATAAACGCGCATCAGGAGCTTCGCTATTTGGGCATGACACCGCGCCAGCGACGATGCGCTCACAACCGTTCGTTTTCCAGGCTGCAGTCATATGGGCCGTTTGTGGTGGGTTTCTTGGTTCCTGCCAGCTCACATCTGTGGTTTCAATCCCGCCATGGCCTTCTTGGATCCTCTGCCGCTGCATCTGGCTCAAGCCGGCTCACCAATCTGGCAACCTACATCGACGATGACCGAAACAAACACCATGACACATGAACGCGCATCAGGGGCTTCGCCATTTGGGCATGACACGTGCCAGCGACGATGCGCTCACAACCGTTCGTTTTCCAGGCTGCAGTCATATGGGCCGTTTGCCGTGGGTTCCTTGGTTCCTTGGAGTGAATGTATTTTTCTGCCCTCCTTGCCTGGACTCAAATGAGGGGCTGCAGTATTGTGGAAATAAATAAGTAAAATAAACCGTTCGTTTTCCAGGCTGCAGTCACAGTGGCCGTTTGTTGTGGGTATCTTGGTTCCTGCCAGCTCACATCAGGGGTTTCAATCCCGCCACGGCCTGCTTTGGACCCTCTGCCGCTGCATCTGTTTCGAGCCGGCTCATCAGTCCGGCAACCTGCCTCGACGATGAGCGAAGCAAACAGCAAGAAACACAAACGCGCATCAGGGGCTTCGCCATTTGGGCATGACACCGCGCCAGCGACGATGCGCTCACAACCGTTTGTTTTCCAGGATGCAGTCACATGGGCCATTTGGTGTGGGTTTATTTGTTCCTGCTAGCTCGCATCAGGGGTTTCAATCCAGCCATGGCCTGTCTTAGACCCTCTGCCGCTGCAGCTGGTTCGAGCCGGCTCATCAATCTAGCAATCTACCTCGACGATGACCGAAGCAAACAGCATGGCATATAAACGTGCATCAGGGGCTTCACGACTTCGGCATGACAGCGCGAGCGGCGATGCGGTCACGTCCGTTCGTTTTCCATGCTGCAGTCACATGGGCCGTTTGCGGTAGGTTTCTTGGATCCTGCCAGCTCACATCTGGGGTTTCAAACCCGCCATGGCCTGCCTCGAATCCTCTGCCGATGCATATGGTTCGAGCCGGCTCATCAATGTGGCAACCTGCCTCGACGATGACCGCCGCAAACAGCATGACACATAAACGCGCATCAGGGGCTTCGCCATTTGGGCATGACACCGCGCCAGCAAAGATGCGCTCACCACCGTTCGTTTTCCAGGCTGCAGTCACATGGGCCGTTTGCGGTGGGTTCCTTGGTTCCTGCCAGCACACATCAGGGGTTTCAAACCCTCCATGGCCTCCCTTGGATCGTCTGCCGATGCATCTGTTTCGAGCCGGCTCATCAAACTGGCAACCTGCCTCGACGATGACCGAAGCAAACAGCATGACACATAAACGCGCATCAGGGGCTTCGCCATTTGGGCATGACACCGCGCCAGCAACGATGCGCTCACACCCGTTCGTTTTCCAGGCTGCAGTCACATGGATCGTTTGCGGTGGGTTCCTTGGTTCCTGCCAGCTCACATCAGGGGTTTCAAACCCGCCATGGCCTGCCTTGGATCCTCTGCCGATGCATCTGGTTCGAGCCGGCTCATCAATCAGGCAACCTGCCTCGACGATGACCGAAGCAAACAGCATGACACATACGCGCATAAGGGGCTTCGCCATTTGGGCATGACACCGCGCCAGCGACGATGCGCTCACACCCGTTCGTTTTCCAGGCTGCAGTCACATGGGCCGTTTGCGGTGGGTTTCTTGGATCCTGCCAGCTCACATCAGGGGTTTCAATGCCCCCATGGTCTGCCTTGGGTCCTCTGCCGCTCCATCTGGTTCAAGCCGGCTCATTAATAAGGTAACCTACTTCGACGATGACCGAAGCAAACAGCATGGCATATAAATGCGCATAAGGGGCTTCGCCATTTGGGCATGATACGTGCCAGCGACGATGCGCTCCTACCCGTTCGTTTTCCAGGCTGCAGTCACATGGGCCGTTTGGTGTGGGTTTCTTTGTTCCTGCTAGCTCGCATCAGGGGTTTCAATCCCGCCATGGCCTGTCTTAGATCCTCTGCCGCTGCAGCTGGTTCGAGCCGGCACATCAATCTGGCAATCTACCTCGACGATGACCGAAACAAGCACCATGACACATAAACGCGCATCAGGGGCTTAGCCATTTGGGCATGACACCGCGCCAGCGACGATGCGCCCACAACAGTTCGTTTTCCAGGCTGCAGTCACAGGGGCTGTTTGTGGTGGGTACTTTGGTTCCTGCCAGCTCACATCTGTGGTTTCAATCCCGCCATGGCCTGCCTTGGATGCTCTGCCGCTGCATCTGGTTCAAGCCTGCTCATTAATCTGGCAACCTACCTCGACGATGACCGAAACAAGCACCATGACACATAAACGCGCATCAGGGGCTTCGCCATTTGGGCATGACACCGCGCCAGCGACGATGCGCTCACATCCGTAAGTTTTCCAGGCTGCAGTCACAGGAGCCATTTCTGGTGGGTTTCTTGGTTCCTGCCAGCTCACATCAGTGGTTTCAATCCCGTCATGGCCTGCCTTGGATGCTCTGCCGCTGCATCTGGTTCATGCCTGCTCATTAATCTGGCAACCTACCTCGACGATGACCGAAACAAGCACCATGACACATAAACGCGCATCAGGGGCTTCGCCATTTGGGCATGACACCGCGCCAGCGACGAAGCGCTCACAACCGTAAGTTTTCCAGGATGCAGTCACATGGGCCGTTTGCGGTGGGTTCCTTGGTTCCTGCTAGCTCACATCAGGGGTTTCAATCCCGGCATGGCCTGCCTTGGGTCCTCTGCCGCTCTATCTGGTTCAAGCCGACTCATCAATCTGGGAACCTACCTCGACGATGACCGAAACAAACACCATGACACATAAACGCGCATCAGGGGCTTAGCCATTTGGGCATGAAACCGCGCCATCGACGATGCGCCCACAACCGTTCGTTTTCCAGGCTGCAGTCACAGGGGCCGTTTGTTGTGGGTTTCTTGGTTCCTGCCAGCTCACATCTGGGGTTTGAATCCCGCCATGGCCTGCCTTGGGTCCTCTGCCTCTCTATCTGGTTCAAGCCGGCTCATCAATAAGGCAATCTACCTCGACGTTGACCGAAGCAAACAGCATGGCATATAAACGCGCATAAGGGGCTTCGCCATTTGGGCATGACACGTGCCAGCGACGATGCGCTCACGTCCGTTCGTTTTCCATGCTGCAGTCACATGGGCCGTTTGCGGTAGGTTTCTTGGTTCCTGCCAGCTCACATCAGTGGTTTCACTCCTGCCATGGCCTGCCTTGGATCCTCTGCCGCTGCATCTAGTTAAAGCCGGCTGATCAATCTGGCAACCTGCCTCGACGATGACCGAAGCAAACAGCATGACACATAAACGCGCATCAGGGGCTTCGCCATTTGGGCATGACACCGCGCCAGCGACGATGCGCTCACAACCGTTCGTTTTCCAGGCTGCAGTCATATGGGACATTTGCCGTGGGTTCCTTGGTTCCTTGGAGTGAATGTATATTTCTGCCCTCCCTGCCTGGACTCAAATGAGGGTGTGCAGTATTGTGGAAATAAATAAATAAAATAAACCTTTCGTTTTCCAGGCTGAAGTCACAGTGGCCGTTTGTTGAGGGTTTCTTGGTTCCTGCCAGCTCACATCAGGGGTTTCAATCCCGCCACGGCCTGCTTTGGACCCTCTGCCGCTGCATCTGGTTCGAGCCGGCTCATCAATCTGGCAACCTGCCTCTACGATGACCGAAGGAAACAGCATGACACATAAACGCGCATCAGGGGCTTCGCCATTTGGGCGTGACACAGCGCCAGCGACGATGCGCCCACAACCGTTCGTTTTCCAGGCTGCAGTCACAGGGGCCGTTTGTGGAGGGTTTCTTGGTTCTTGCCACCTCACATCAGTGGCTTCAATCCCGCCATGGCCTGCCTTGGATCCTCTGCCGCTGCATCTGGTTGAAGCCGGCTCATTAATCTGGCAACCTACCTTGACGATCACCGAAGCAAACAGCATGACACATAAACACGCATCAGGGGCTTCGCCATTTGGGCATGAAACCGCGCCAGCGACGATGTGCTCAAAACCGTTCGTTTTCCAGGATGCAGTCACATGGGCCGTTTGCGGTGGGTTCCTTGGTTCCTGCCAGCTCACATCAGGGGTTTCAATCTCGCCATGGCCTGCCTTGGACCCTCTGCCGCTGCATCTGGTTCGAGCCGGCTCATCAGTCCGGCAACCTGCCTCGACGATGACCGAAGCAAACAGCATGACACATCAACGCGCATCAGGGGCTTCCCCATTTGGGAATGACACCGCGCCAGCGACGATGCGCTCACAACCGTTCGTTTTCCAGGCTGCAGTCACATTGACCGTTTGCGGTAGGTTTCTTGGTTCCTGCCAGCTCACATCAGTGGTTTCACTCCTGCGATGGCCTGCCTTGGATCCTCTGCCGCTGCATCTAGTTAAAGCCGGCTCATCAATCTGGCAACCTGCCTCGACGATGACCGAAGCAAACAGCATGACACATAAACGCGCATCAGGGGCTTCGCCATTTGGGCATGACACCGCGCCAGCGACGATGCGCTCACAACCGTTCGTTTTCCAGGCTGCAGTCATATGGGACATTTGCCGTGGCTTCCTTGGTTCCTTGGAGTGAATGTATTTTTCTGCCCTCCCTGCCTGGACTCAAATGAGGGTCTGCAGTATTGTGGAAATAAATAAGTAAAATAAACCGTTCGTTTTCCAGGCTGCAGTCACAGTGGCCGTTTGTTGAGGGTTTCTTGGTTCCTGCCAGCTCACATCAGGGGTTTCAATCCCGCCACGGCCTGCTTTGGACCCTCTGCCGCTGCATCTGGTTCGAGCCGGCTCATCAATCTGGCAACCTGCCTCTACGATGACCGAAGGAAACAGCATGACACATAAACGCGCATCAGGGGCTTCGCTATTTGGGCGTGACACAGCGCCAGCGACGATGCGCCCACAACCGTTCGTTTTCCAGGCTGCAGTCACAGGGGCCGTTTTTTGTGGGTTTCTTGGTTCCTGCCACCTCACATCAGTGGCTTCAATCCCGCCATGGCCTGCCTTGGATCCTCTGCCGCTGCATCTGGTTGAAGCCGGCTCATTAATCTGGCAACCTACCTCGACGATGACCGAAACAAACACCAAGACACATAAACGCGCATCAAGGGCTTCGCCATTTGGGCATGACACCGCGCCCGCGACGATGCACCCACAACCGTTCGTTTTCCAGGCTGCAGTCACAGTGGCCGTTTGTTGTGGGTCTCTTGGTTCCTGCCAGCTCACAGCAGGGGTTTCAAACCCGCCATGGCCTGCCTTGGATCCTCTGCCGCTGCATCTGGTTCGAGCCGGCTCATCAGTCCGGCAACCTGCCTCGACGATGACCGAAGCAAACAGCATGACACATCAACGCGCATCAGGGGCTTCCCCATTTGGGAATGACACCGCGCCAGCGACGATGCGCTCACAACCGTTCGTTTTCCAGGCTGCAGTCACATGGACCGTTTGCGGTGGGTTCCTTGATTCCTGCCAGCTCACATCAGTGGTTTCAAACCCGCCATGGCCTGTCTTAGATCCTCTGCCGCTGCAGCTGGTTCGAGCCGGCACATCAATCTGGCAATCTACCTCGACGATGACCGAAACAAGCACCATGACACATAAACGCGCATCAGGGGCTTAGCCATTTGGGCATGACACCGCGCCAGCGACGATGCGCCCACAACAGTTCGTTTTCCAGGCTGCAGTCACAGGGGCTGTTTGTGGTGGGTACTTTGGTTCCTGCCAGCTCACATCTGTGGTTTCAATCCCGCCATGGCCTGCCTTGGATGCTCTGCCGCTGCATCTGGTTCAAGCCTGCTCATTAATCTGGCAACCTACCTCGACGATGACCGAAACAAGCACCATGACACATAAACGCGCATCAGGGGCTTCGCCATTTGGGCATGACACCGCGCCAGCGACGATGCGCTCACATCCGTAAGTTTTCCAGGCTGCAGTCACAGGAGCCATTTCTGGTGGGTTTCTTGGTTCCTGCCAGCTCACATCAGTGGTTTCAATCCCGTCATGGCCTGCCTTGGATGCTCTGCCGCTGCATCTGGTTCATGCCTGCTCATTAATCTGGCAACCTACCTCGACGATGACCGAAACAAGCACCATGACACATAAACGCGCATCAGGGGCTTCGCCATTTGGGCATGACACCGCGCCAGCGACGAAGCGCTCACAACCGTAAGTTTTCCAGGATGCAGTCACATGGGCCGTTTGCGGTGGGTTCCTTGGTTCCTGCTAGCTCACATCAGGGGTTTCAATCCCGGCATGGCCTGCCTTGGGTCCTCTGCCGCTCTATCTGGTTCAAGCCGACTCATCAATCTGGGAACCTACCTCGACGATGACCGAAACAAACACCATGACACATAAACGCGCATCAGGGGCTTAGCCATTTGGGCATGAAACCGCGCCATCGACGATGCGCCCACAACCGTTCGTTTTCCAGGCTGCAGTCACAGGGGCCGTTTGTTGTGGGTTTCTTGGTTCCTGCCAGCTCACATCTGGGGTTTGAATCCCGCCATGGCCTGCCTTGGGTCCTCTGCCTCTCTATCTGGTTCAAGCCGGCTCATCAATAAGGCAATCTACCTCGACGTTGACCGAAGCAAACAGCATGGCATATAAACGCGCATAAGGGGCTTCGCCATTTGGGCATGACACGTGCCAGCGACGATGCGCTCACGTCCGTTCGTTTTCCATGCTGCAGTCACATGGGCCGTTTGCGGTAGGTTTCTTGGTTCCTGCCAGCTCACATCAGTGGTTTCACTCCTGCCATGGCCTGCCTTGGATCCTCTGCCGCTGCATCTAGTTAAAGCCGGCTGATCAATCTGGCAACCTGCCTCGACGATGACCGAAGCAAACAGCATGACACATAAACGCGCATCAGGGGCTTCGCCATTTGGGCATGACACCGCGCCAGCGACGATGCGCTCACAACCGTTCGTTTTCCAGGCTGCAGTCATATGGGACATTTGCCGTGGGTTCCTTGGTTCCTTGGAGTGAATGTATATTTCTGCCCTCCCTGCCTGGACTCAAATGAGGGTGTGCAGTATTGTGGAAATAAATAAATAAAATAAACCTTTCGTTTTCCAGGCTGAAGTCACAGTGGCCGTTTGTTGAGGGTTTCTTGGTTCCTGCCAGCTCACATCAGGGGTTTCAATCCCGCCACGGCCTGCTTTGGACCCTCTGCCGCTGCATCTGGTTCGAGCCGGCTCATCAATCTGGCAACCTGCCTCTACGATGACCGAAGGAAACAGCATGACACATAAACGCGCATCAGGGGCTTCGCCATTTGGGCGTGACACAGCGCCAGCGACGATGCGCCCACAACCGTTCGTTTTCCAGGCTGCAGTCACAGGGGCCGTTTGTGGAGGGTTTCTTGGTTCCTGCCACCTCACATCAGTGGCTTCAATCCCGCCATGGCCTGCCTTGGATCCTCTGCCGCTGCATCTGGTTGAAGCCGGCTCATTAATCTGGCAACCTACCTTGACGATCACCGAAGCAAACAGCATGACACATAAACACGCATCAGGGGCTTCGCCATTTGGGCATGAAACCGCGCCAGCGACGATGTGCTCAAAACCGTTCGTTTTCCAGGATGCAGTCACATGGGCCGTTTGCGGTGGGTTCCTTGGTTCCTGCCAGCTCACATCAGGGGTTTCAATCTCGCCATGGCCTGCCTTGGACCCTCTGCCGCTGCATCTGGTTCGAGCCGGCTCATCAGTCCGGCAACCTGCCTCGACGATGACCGAAGCAAACAGCATGACACATCAACGCGCATCAGGGGCTTCCCCATTTGGGAATGACACCGCGCCAGCGACGATGCGCTCACAACCGTTCGTTTTCCAGGCTGCAGTCACATTGACCGTTTGCGGTAGGTTTCTTGGTTCCTGCCAGCTCACATCAGTGGTTTCACTCCTGCGATGGCCTGCCTTGGATCCTCTGCCGCTGCATCTAGTTAAAGCCGGCTCATCAATCTGGCAACCTGCCTCGACGATGACCGAAGCAAACAGCATGACACATAAACGCGCATCAGGGGCTTCGCCATTTGGGCATGACACCGCGCCAGCGACGATGCGCTCACAACCGTTCGTTTTCCAGGCTGCAGTCATATGGGACATTTGCCGTGGCTTCCTTGGTTCCTTGGAGTGAATGTATTTTTCTGCCCTCCCTGCCTGGACTCAAATGAGGGTCTGCAGTATTGTGGAAATAAATAAGTAAAATAAACCGTTCGTTTTCCAGGCTGCAGTCACAGTGGCCGTTTGTTGAGGGTTTCTTGGTTCCTGCCAGCTCACATCAGGGGTTTCAATCCCGCCACGGCCTGCTTTGGACCCTCTGCCGCTGCATCTGGTTCGAGCCGGCTCATCAATCTGGCAACCTGCCTCTACGATGACCGAAGGAAACAGCATGACACATAAACGCGCATCAGGGGCTTCGCTATTTGGGCGTGACACAGCGCCAGCGACGATGCGCCCACAACCGTTCGTTTTCCAGGCTGCAGTCACAGGGGCCGTTTTTTGTGGGTTTCTTGGTTCCTGCCACCTCACATCAGTGGCTTCAATCCCGCCATGGCCTGCCTTGGATCCTCTGCCGCTGCATCTGGTTGAAGCCGGCTCATTAATCTGGCAACCTACCTCGACGATGACCGAAACAAACACCAAGACACATAAACGCGCATCAAGGGCTTCGCCATTTGGGCATGACACCGCGCCCGCGACGATGCACCCACAACCGTTCGTTTTCCAGGCTGCAGTCACAGTGGCCGTTTGTTGTGGGTCTCTTGGTTCCTGCCAGCTCACAGCAGGGGTTTCAAACCCGCCATGGCCTGCCTTGGATCCTCTGCCGCTGCATCTGGTTCGAGCCGGCTCATCAGTCCGGCAACCTGCCTCGACGATGACCGAAGCAAACAGCATGACACATCAACGCGCATCAGGGGCTTCCCCATTTGGGAATGACACCGCGCCAGCGACGATGCGCTCACAACCGTTCGTTTTCCAGGCTGCAGTCACATGGACCGTTTGCGGTGGGTTCCTTGATTCCTGCCAGCTCACATCAGTGGTTTCAAACCCGCCATGGCCTGCCTTGGATCTTTTGCCGATGCATCTGGTTCGAGCCGGCTCATCAATCTGGCTGTCTGCCTCGACGATGACCGAAGCAAACAGCATGACACATAAACGCGCATCAGGGGCTTCGCCATTTGGGCATGAAACCGCGCCAGCGACGATGCGCTCACAACCGTTCGTTTTCCAGGCTGCAGTCACATGGGCCGTTTGCGGTGGGTTCCTTGGTTCCTGCCAGCACACATCAGGGGTTTCAAACCCGCCATGGCCTGCCTTGGATCCTCTGCCGATGCATCTGTTTCGAGCCGGCTCATCAATCTGGCAACCTAACTCGACGATGACCGAAGCAAACACCATGACACATAAACGCGCATCAGGGGCTTCGCCATTTTGTCATGACACCGCGCCAGCAACGATGCGCTCACACCCGTTCGTTTTCCAGGCTGCAGTCACATGGACCGTTTGCGGTGGGTTCCTTGGTTCCTGCCAGCTCACATCAGGGGTTTCAAACCCGCCATGGCCTGCCTTGGATCCTCTGCCGATGCATCTGGTTCGAGCCGGCTCATCAATAAGGCAACCTGCCTCGACGATGACCGAAGCAAACACCATGACACATAAACGCGCATCAGGGGCTTCGCCATTTTGGCATGACACCGCGCCAGCAACGATGCGCTCACACCCGTTCGTTTTCTAGGCTGCAGTCACATGGACCGTTTGCGGTGGGTTCCTTGGTTACTGCCAGCTCACATCAGACGTTTCAAACCCGCCATGGCCTGCCTTGGATCCTCTGCCGATGCATCTGGTTCAAGCCGGCTCATCAATAAGGCAACCTGCCTCGACTATGACCGAAGAAAACAACATGACACATAAACGCGCATAAGGGGCTTCGCCATTTGGGCATGACACCGCGCCAGCGACGATGCGCTCACAACCGTTGGTTCTCCAGGCTGCAGTCACATAGGCCGTTTGCGGTGGGTTTCTTGGTTCCTGCCAGCTCACATCAGGGGTTTCAATCCCGGCATGGCCTGCCTTGGGTCCTCTGCCGCTCTATCTGGTTCAAGCCGACTCATCAATCTGGCAACCTACCTCGGCGATGACCGAAACAAACACCATGAAAAATGAACGCGCATCAAGGGCTTCGCCATTTGGGCATGACACCGCGCCAGAGACGATGCGCCCACAACCGTTCGTTTTCCAGGCTACAGTCACAGGGGCCATTTGTTGTGGGTTTCTTGGTTCCTGCCAGCTCACATCAAGGGTTTGAATCCCGCCATCGCCTGCCTTGGGTCCTCTGCCGCTCCATCTGGTTCAAGCCGGCTCATCAACAAGGTAACCTACCTCGACGATGACCGAAGCAAACAGCATGGCATATAAACGCGCATAAGGGGCTTCGCCATTTGGGCATGACACGTGCCAGCGACGATGCGCTTAAACCCGTTCGTTTTCCAGGCTGTAGTCACATGGGCCATTTGGTGTGGGTTTCTTTGTTCCTGCTAGCTCGCATCAGGGGTTTCAATCCAGCCATGGCCTGTCTTAGACCCTCTGCCGCTACAGCTGGTTCGAGCCGGCTCATCAATCTAGCAATCTACCTCGACGATGACCGAAGCAAACAGCATGGCATATAAACGTGCATCAGGGGCTTCGCGACTTCGGCATGACAGCGCGAGCGGCGATGCGCTCACGTCCGTTCGTTTTCCATGCTGCAGTCACATGGGCCGTTTGCGGTAGGTTTCTTGGATCCTGCCAGCTCACATCAGTGGTTTCAATCCCGCCATGGCCTGCCTTGTGTCCTCTGCCGCTGCATCTAGTTAAAGACGGCTCATCAATCTGGCAACCTACCTCGACGATGAGCGAAGCAAACAGCATGACACATAAACGCGCATCAGGAGCTTCGCTATTTGGGCATGACACCGCGCCAGCGACGATGCGCTCACAACCGTTCGTTTTCCAGGCTGCCGTCATATGGGCCGTTTGCCGTGGGTTCCTTGCTTCCTTGGAGTGAATGTATTTTTCTGCCCTCCCTGCCTGGACTCAAATGAGGGGCTGCAGTATTGTGAAAATAAATAAGTAAACTATACCGTTCGTTTTCCAGGCTGCAGTCACAGTGGCCGTTTGTTGCGGGTATCTTGGTTCCTGCCAGCTCAAATCAGGGGTTTCAATCCCGCCACGGCCTGCTTTGGACCCTCTGCCGCTGCATCTGGTTCGAGCCGGCTCATCAATCTGGCAACCTGCCTCTACGATGACCGAAGGAAACAGCATGACACATAAACGCGCATCAGGGGCTTCGCCATTTTTGCGTGACACAGCGCCAGCGACGATGCGCCCACAACCGTTCGTTTTCCAGGCTGCAGTCACGGGGCCGTTTGTGGTGGGTTTCTTGGTTCCTGCCAGCTCACATCAGTGGTTTCAATCCCGCCATGGCCTGCCATGGATCATCTGCCGCTGCATATGGTTAAAGCCGGCTCATTAATCTAGCAACCTACCTCGACGATGACCGAAACAAACACCATGACACATAAACGCGCATCAGGGTCTTCGCCATTTGGGCATGACACCGATCCAGCGTCGATGCGCCCACAACCGTTCGTTTTCCAGGCTGCAGTCACAGTGGCCGTTTGTTGTGGGTTTCTTGGTTCCTGCCAGCTCACATCAGGGGTTTCAATCCCGCCATGGCCTGCCTTGGATCCTCTGCCGCTGCATCTGGTTCAAGCCGGCTCATAAATCTGGCAACCTAACTCGACGATGACCGAAGCAAACACCATGACACATAAACGCGCATCAGGGGCTTCGCCATTTTGGCATGACACCGCGCCAGCAACGATGCACTCACACCCGTTCATTTTCCTGGCTGCAGTCACATGGACCGTTTGCAGTGGGTTCCTTGGTCCCTGCCAGCTCACATCAGGGGTTTCAAACCCGCCATGGCCTGCCTTGGATCCTCTGCTGATGCATCTGGTTCGAGCCGGCTCATCAATCTGGCAACCTGCCTCGACGATGACCGAAGCAAACAGCATGACACATAAACGCGCATCAGGGGCTTCGCCATTTGGGCATGACACCGCGCCAGCGACGATGCGCTCACAACCGTTCGTTTTCCAGGCTGCAGTCATATGGGACATTTGCCGTGGCTTCCTTGGTTCCTTGGAGTGAATGTATTTTTCTGCCCTCCCTGCCTGGACTCAAATGAGGGTCTGCAGTATTGTGGAAATAAATAAATAAAATAAACCGTTCGTTTTCCAGGCTGCAGTCACAGTGGCCGTTTGTTGAGGGTTTCTTGGTTCCTGCCAGCTCACATCAGGGGTTTCAATCCCGCCACGGCCTGCTTTGGACCCTCTGCCGCTGCATCTGGTTAGAGCCGGCTCATCAATCTGGCAACCTGCCTCTACGATGACCGAAGGAAACAGCATGACACATAAACGCGCATCAGGGGCTTCGCCATTTGGGCGTGACACAGCGCCAGCGACGATGCGCCCACAACCGTTCGTTTTCCAGGCTGCAGTCATAGGAACGTTTGTAGTGGGTTTCTTGGTTCCTGCCACCTCACATCAGTGGCTTCAATCCCGCCATGGCCTGCCTTGGATCCTCTGCCGCTGCATCTGGTTGAAGCCGGCTCATTAATCTGGCAACCTACCTCGACGATGACCGAAACAAACACCAAGACACATAAACGCGCATCAAGGGCTTCGCCATTTGGGCATGACTCCGCGCCCGCGACGATGCACCCACAACCATTCGTTTTCCAGGCTGCAGTCACAGTGGCCGTTTGTTGTGGGTCTCTTGGTTCCTGCCAGCTCACATCAGGGGTTTCAAACCCGCCATGGCCTGCCTTGGATCCTCTGCCGCTGCATCTGGTTCGAGCCGGCTCATCAGTCCGGCAACCTGCCTCGACGATGACCGAAGCAAACAGCATGACACATCAACGCGCATCAGGGGCTTCCCCATTTGGGAATGACACCGCGCCAGCGACGATGCGCTCACAACCGTTCGTTTTCCAGGCTGCAGTCACATGGACCGTTTGCGGTGGGTTCCTTGGTTCCTGCCAGCTCACATCAGTGGTTTCAAACCCGCCATGGCCTGCCTTGGATCCTTTGCCGATGCATCTGGTTCGAGCCGGCTCATCAATCTGGCTATCTGCCTCGACGATGACCGAAGCAAACAGCATGACACATAAACGCGCATCAGGGGCTTCGCCATTTGGGCATGAAACCGCGCCAGCGACGATGCGCTCACAACCGTTCGTTTTCCAGGCTGCAGTCACATGGGCCGTTTGCGGTGGGTTCCTTGGTTCCTGCCAGCACACATCAGGGGTTTCAAACCCGCCATGGCCTGCCTTGGATCCTCTGCCGATGCATCTGTTTCGAGCCGGGTCATCAATCTGGCAACCTAACTCGACGATGACCGAAGCAAACACCATGACACATAAACGCGCATCAGGGGCTTCGCCATTTTGGCATGACACCGCGCCAGCAACGATGCGCTCACACCCGTTCGTTTTCCAGGCTGCAGTCACATGGACCGTTTGCGGTGGGTTCCTTGGTTCCTGCCAGCTCACATCAGGGGTTTCAAACCCGCCATGGCCTGCCTTGGATCCTCTGCCGATGCATCTGGTTCGAGCCGGCTCATCAATAAGGCAACCTGCCTCGACGATGACCGAAGCAAACACCATGACACATAAACGCGCATCAGGGGCTTCGCCATTTTGGCATGACACCGCGCCAGCAACGATGCGCTCACACCCGTTCGTTTTCTAGGCTGCAGTCACATGGACCGTTTGCGGTGGGTTCCTTGGTTACTGCCAGCTCACATCAGGGGTTTCAAACCCGCCATGGCCTGCCTTGGATCCTCTGCCGATGCATCTGGTTCAAGCCGGCTCATCAATAAGGCAACCTGCCTCGACTATGACCGAAGAAAACAACATGACACATAAACGCGCATAAGGGGCTTCGCCATTTGGGCATGACACCGCGCCAGCGACGATGCGCTCACAACCGTTGGTTCTCCAGGCTGCAGTCACATGGGCCGTTTGCGGTGGGTTTCTTGGTTCCTGCCAGCTCACATCAGGGGTTTCAATCCCGGCATGGCCTGCCTTGGGTCCTCTGCCGCTCTATCTGGTTCAAGCCGACTCATCAATCTGGCAACCTACCTCGGCGATGACCGAAACAAACACCATGACAAATGAACGCGCATCAAGGGCTTCGCCATTTGGGCATGACACCGCGCCAGAGACGATGCGCCCACAACCGTTCGTTTTCCAGGCTACAGTCACAGGGGCCATTTGTTGTGGGTTTCTTGGTTCCTGCCAGCTCACATCAAGGGTTTGAATCCCGCCATCGCCTGCCTTGGGTCCTCTGCCGCTCCATCTGGTTCAAGCCGGCTCATCAACAAGGTAACCTACCTCGACGATGACCGAAGCAAACAGCATGGCATATAAACGCGCATAAGGGGCTTCGCCATTTGGGCATGACACGTGCCAGCGACGATGCGCTTAAACCCGTTCGTTTTCCAGGCTGTAGTCACATGGGCCATTTGGTGTGGGTTTCTTTGTTCCTGCTAGCTCGCATCAGGGGTTTCAATCCAGCCATGGCCTGTCTTAGACCCTCTGCCGCTGCAGCTGGTTCGAGCCGGCTCATCAATCTAGCAATCTACCTCGACGATGACCGAAGCAAACAGCATGGCATATAAACGTGCATCAGGGGCTTCGCGACTTCGGCATGACAGCGCGAGCGGCGATGCGCTCACGTCCGTTCGTTTTCCATGCTGCAGTCACATGGGCCGTTTGCGGTAGGTTTCTTGGATCCTGCCAGCTCACATCAGTGGTTTCAATCCCGCCATGGCCTGCCTTGTGTCCTCTGCCGCTGCATCTAGTTAAAGACGGCTCATCAATCTGGCAACCTACCTCGACGATGACCGAAGCAAACAGCATGACACATAAACGCGCATCAGGAGCTTCGCTATTTGGGCATGACACCGCGCCAGCGACGATGCGCTCACAACCGTTCGTTTTCCAGGCTGCCGTCATATGGGCCGTTTGCCGTGGGTTCCTTGCTTCCTTGGAGTGAATGTATTTTTCTGCCCTCCCTGCCTGGACTCAATTGAGGGGCTGCAGTATTGTGAAAATAAATAAGTAAACTAAACCGTTCGTTTTCCAGGCTGCAGTCACAGTGGCCGTTTGTTGTGGGTATCTTGGTTCCTGCCAGCTCAAATCAGGGGCTTCAATCCCGCCACGGCCTGCTTTGGACCCTCTGCCGCTGCATCTGGTTCGAGCCGGCTCATCAATCTGGCAACCTGCCTCTACGATGACCGAAGGAAACAGCATGACACATAAACGCGCATCAGGGGCTTCGCCATTTGGGCTTGACACAGCGCCAGCGACGATGCGCCCACAACCGTTCGTTTTCCAGGCGGCAGTCACGGGGCCGTTTGTGGTGGGTTTCTTGGTTTCTGCCAGCTCACATCAGTGGTTTCAATCCCGCCGTGGCCTGCCTTGGGTTCTCTGCCGCTCTATCTGGTTCAAGCCGACTAATCAATCTGGCAACCTACCTCGACAATGACCGAAACAAACACCATGACACATAAACGCGCTTCAGGGGCTTAGCCATTTGGGCATGACACCGCGCCAGCAACGATGCACCCACAACCGTTCGATTTTTAGGCTGCAGTCACAGGGGCTGTTTGTGTTGGGTTTCTTGGTTCCTGCCAGCTCACATCAGTGGTTTAAATCACACCATGGCTTTCTTGGATCCTCTGCCGTTGCATCTTGTTCAAGCCGGCTCACCAATCTGGCAACCTACCTCGACGATGACCGAAACAAACACCATGACACATGAACGCGCATCAGGGGCTTGGCCATTTGGGCATGACACCGCGCCAGCGACGATGCGCCCACAACCGTTCGTTTTCCAGGCTGCAGTCACAGGGGCCGTTTGTTGTGGGTTTCTTGGTTCCTGCAAGCTCACATCAGGGGTTTGAATCTCGCCATGGCCTGCCTTGGGTCCTCTGCCGCTCTATCTGGTTCAATCCGGCTCATCAATAAGGCAACCTACCTCGACGTTGACCGAAGCAAACAGCATGGCATATAAACGCGCATAAGGGGCTTCGCCATTTGGGCGTGACACAGCACCAGCGACGATGCGCCCACAACCGTTCGTTTTCCAGGCTGCAGTCACAGGGGCCGTTTGTGGTGGGTTTCTTGGTTCCTGCCACCTCACATCAGTGGTTTCAATCCCGCCATGGCCTGCCTTGGATCCTTTGCTGATGCATCTGGTTCGAGCCGGCTCATCAATCTGGCTATCTGCCTCGACGATGACCAAAGCAAACAGCATGACACATAAACGCGCATCAGGGGCTTCGCCATTTGGGCATGACACCGCGCCCACTACGATGCTCCCACAACCGTTCGTTTTCCAGGATGCAGTCACATGGGCCGTTTGCGGTGGGTTCCTTGGTTCCTGCCAGCTCACATCAGGTTTTTCAATCCAGCCATGGCCTGCGTTGGCTGCATCTGGTTCGAGCCGGCTCATCAATCTGGCAACCTGCCTCGACGATGACCGAAGCAAACAGCATGACACATAAACGCGCATCAGGGGCTTCGCCATTTGGGCATGACACCGCGCCCGCGACGATGCGCTCACAACCGTTCGTTTTCCAGGATGCAGTCACATGGGCCGTTTGCGGTTGGTTCCTTGGTTCCTGCCAGCTCACATCAGGGGTTTCAATCCCGCCATGGCCTGCCTTGGATCCTCTGCCGCTGTATCTGGTTCAAGCCGGCTCATCAATCTGGCAACCTACCTCGGCGATGACCGAAGCAAACACCATGACACATAAACGCGCATCAGGGGCTTCGCCATTTGGGCATGACACCGCGCCAGCGACGATGCGCTTAAACCCGTTCGTTTTCCAGGCTGTAGTCACATGGGCCATTTGGTGTGGGTTTCTTTGTTCCTGCTAGCTCGCATCAGGGGTTTCAATCCAGCCATGGCCTGTCTTAGACCCTCTGCCGCTGCAGCTGGTTCGAGCCGGCTCATCAATCTAGCAATCTACCTCGACGATGACCGAAGCAAACAGCATGGCATATAAACGTGCATCAGGGGCTTCGCGACTTCGGCATGACAGCGCGAGCGGCGATGCGCTCACGTCCGTTCGTTTTCCATGCTGCAGTCACATGGGCCGTTTGCGGTAGGTTTCTTGGATCCTGCCAGCTCACATCAGTGGTTTCAATCCCGCCATGGCCTGCCTTGTGTCCTCTGCCGCTGCATCTAGTTAAAGACGGCTCATCAATCTGGCAACCTAAATCGACGATGACCGAAGCAAACAGCATGACACATAAACGCGCATCAGGAGCTTCGCTATTTGGGCATGACACCGCGCCAGCGACGATGCGCTCACAACCGTTCGTTTTCCAGGCTGCAGTCATATGGGCCGTTTGTGGTGGGTTTCTTGGTTCCTGCCAGCTCACATCTGTGGTTTCAATCCCGCCATGGCCTTCTTGGATCCTCTGCCGCTGCATCTGGCTCAAGCCGGCTCACCAATCTGGCAACCTACATCGACGATGACCGAAACAAACACCATGACACATGAACGCGCATCAGGGGCTTCGCCATTTGGGCATGACACGTGCCAGCGACGATGCGCTCACAACCGTTCGTTTTCCAGGCTGCAGTCATATGGGCCGTTTGCCGTGGGTTCCTTGGTTCCTTGGAGTGAATGTATTTTTCTGCCCTCCTTGCCTGGACTCAAATGAGGGGCTGCAGTATTGTGGAAATAAATAAGTAAAATAAACCGTTCGTTTTCCAGGCTGCAGTCACAGTGGCCGTTTGTTGTGGGTATCTTGGTTCCTGCCAGCTCACATCAGGGGTTTCAATCCCGCCACGGCCTGCTTTGGACCCTCTGCCGCTGCATCTGTTTCGAGCCGGCTCATCAGTCCGGCAACCTGCCTCGACGATGAGCGAAGCAAACAGCAAGAAACACAAACGCGCATCAGGGGCTTCGCCATTTGGGCATGACACCGCGCCAGCGACGATGCGCTCACAACCGTTTGTTTTCCAGGATGCAGTCACATGGGCCATTTGGTGTGGGTTTATTTGTTCCTGCTAGCTCGCATCAGGGGTTTCAATCCAGCCATGGCCTGTCTTAGACCCTCTGCCGCTGCAGCTGGTTCGAGCCGGCTCATCAATCTAGCAATCTACCTCGACGATGACCGAAGCAAACAGCATGGCATATAAACGTGCATCAGGGGCTTCACGACTTCGGCATGACAGCGCGAGCGGCGATGCGGTCACGTCCGTTCGTTTTCCATGCTGCAGTCACATGGGCCGTTTGCGGTAGGTTTCTTGGATCCTGCCAGCTCACATCTGGGGTTTCAAACCCGCCATGGCCTGCCTCGAATCCTCTGCCGATGCATATGGTTCGAGCCGGCTCATCAATGTGGCAACCTGCCTCGACGATGACCGCCGCAAACAGCATGACACATAAACGCGCATCAGGGGCTTCGCCATTTGGGCATGACACCGCGCCAGCAAAGATGCGCTCACCACCGTTCGTTTTCCAGGCTGCAGTCACATGGGCCGTTTGCGGTGGGTTCCTTGGTTCCTGCCAGCACACATCAGGGGTTTCAAACCCTCCATGGCCTCCCTTGGATCGTCTGCCGATGCATCTGTTTCGAGCCGGCTCATCAAACTGGCAACCTGCCTCGACGATGACCGAAGCAAACAGCATGACACATAAACGCGCATCAGGGGCTTCGCCATTTGGGCATGACACCGCGCCAGCAACGATGCGCTCACACCCGTTCGTTTTCCAGGCTGCAGTCACATGGATCGTTTGCGGTGGGTTCCTTGGTTCCTGCCAGCTCACATCAGGGGTTTCAAACCCGCCATGGCCTGCCTTGGATCCTCTGCCGATGCATCTGGTTCGAGCCGGCTCATCAATCAGGCAACCTGCCTCGACGATGACCGAAGCAAACAGCATGACACATACGCGCATAAGGGGCTTCGCCATTTGGGCATGACACCGCGCCAGCGACGATGCGCTCACACCCGTTCGTTTTCCAGGCTGCAGTCACATGGGCCGTTTGCGGTGGGTTTCTTGGATCCTGCCAGCTCACATCAGGGGTTTCAATGCCCCCATGGTCTGCCTTGGGTCCTCTGCCGCTCCATCTGGTTCAAGCCGGCTCATTAATAAGGTAACTTACTTCGACGATGACCGAAGCAAACAGCATGGCATATAAATGCGCATAAGGGGCTTCGCCATTTGGGCATGATACGTGCCAGCGACGATGCGCTCCTACCCGTTCGTTTTCCAGGCTGCAGTCACATGGGCCGTTTGGTGTGGGTTTCTTTGTTCCTGCTAGCTCGCATCAGGGGTTTCAATCCCGCCATGGCCTGTCTTAGATCCTCTGCCGCTGCAGCTGGTTCGAGCCGGCACATCAATCTGGCAATCTACCTCGACGATGACCGAAACAAGCACCATGACACATAAACGCGCATCAGGGGCTTAGCCATTTGGGCATGACACCGCGCCAGCGACGATGCGCCCACAACAGTTCGTTTTCCAGGCTGCAGTCACAGGGGCTGTTTGTGGTGGGTACTTTGGTTCCTGCCAGCTCACATCTGTGGTTTCAATCCCGCCATGGCCTGCCTTGGATGCTCTGCCGCTGCATCTGGTTCAAGCCTGCTCATTAATCTGGCAACCTACCTCGACGATGACCGAAACAAGCACCATGACACATAAACGCGCATCAGGGGCTTCGCCATTTGGGCATGACACCGCGCCAGCGACGATGCGCTCACATCCGTAAGTTTTCCAGGCTGCAGTCACAGGAGCCATTTCTGGTGGGTTTCTTGGTTCCTGCCAGCTCACATCAGTGGTTTCAATCCCGTCATGGCCTGCCTTGGATGCTCTGCCGCTGCATCTGGTTCATGCCTGCTCATTAATCTGGCAACCTACCTCGACGATGACCGAAACAAGCACCATGACACATAAACGCGCATCAGGGGCTTCGCCATTTGGGCATGACACCGCGCCAGCGACGAAGCGCTCACAACCGTAAGTTTTCCAGGATGCAGTCACATGGGCCGTTTGCGGTGGGTTCCTTGGTTCCTGCTAGCTCACATCAGGGGTTTCAATCCCGGCATGGCCTGCCTTGGGTCCTCTGCCGCTCTATCTGGTTCAAGCCGACTCATCAATCTGGGAACCTACCTCGACGATGACCGAAACAAACACCATGACACATAAACGCGCATCAGGGGCTTAGCCATTTGGGCATGAAACCGCGCCATCGACGATGCGCCCACAACCGTTCGTTTTCCAGGCTGCAGTCACAGGGGCCGTTTGTTGTGGGTTTCTTGGTTCCTGCCAGCTCACATCTGGGGTTTGAATCCCGCCATGGCCTGCCTTGGGTCCTCTGCCTCTCTATCTGGTTCAAGCCGGCTCATCAATAAGGCAATCTACCTCGACGTTGACCGAAGCAAACAGCATGGCATATAAACGCGCATAAGGGGCTTCGCCATTTGGGCATGACACGTGCCAGCGACGATGCGCTCACGTCCGTTCGTTTTCCATGCTGCAGTCACATGGGCCGTTTGCGGTAGGTTTCTTGGTTCCTGCCAGCTCACATCAGTGGTTTCACTCCTGCCATGGCCTGCCTTGGATCCTCTGCCGCTGCATCTAGTTAAAGCCGGCTGATCAATCTGGCAACCTGCCTCGACGATGACCGAAGCAAACAGCATGACACATAAACGCGCATCAGGGGCTTCGCCATTTGGGCATGACACCGCGCCAGCGACGATGCGCTCACAACCGTTCGTTTTCCAGGCTGCAGTCATATGGGACATTTGCCGTGGGTTCCTTGGTTCCTTGGAGTGAATGTATATTTCTGCCCTCCCTGCCTGGACTCAAATGAGGGTGTGCAGTATTGTGGAAATAAATAAATAAAATAAACCTTTCGTTTTCCAGGCTGAAGTCACAGTGGCCGTTTGTTGAGGGTTTCTTGGTTCCTGCCAGCTCACATCAGGGGTTTCAATCCCGCCACGGCCTGCTTTGGACCCTCTGCCGCTGCATCTGGTTCGAGCCGGCTCATCAATCTGGCAACCTGCCTCTACGATGACCGAAGGAAACAGCATGACACATAAACGCGCATCAGGGGCTTCGCCATTTGGGCGTGACACAGCGCCAGCGACGATGCGCCCACAACCGTTCGTTTTCCAGGCTGCAGTCACAGGGGCCGTTTGTGGAGGGTTTCTTGGTTCCTGCCACCTCACATCAGTGGCTTCAATCCCGCCATGGCCTGCCTTGGATCCTCTGCCGCTGCATCTGGTTGAAGCCGGCTCATTAATCTGGCAACCTACCTTGACGATCACCGAAGCAAACAGCATGACACATAAACACGCATCAGGGGCTTCGCCATTTGGGCATGAAACCGCGCCAGCGACGATGTGCTCAAAACCGTTCGTTTTCCAGGATGCAGTCACATGGGCCGTTTGCGGTGGGTTCCTTGGTTCCTGCCAGCTCACATCAGGGGTTTCAATCTCGCCATGGCCTGCCTTGGACCCTCTGCCGCTGCATCTGGTTCGAGCCGGCTCATCAGTCCGGCAACCTGCCTCGACGATGACCGAAGCAAACAGCATGACACATCAACGCGCATCAGGGGCTTCCCCATTTGGGAATGACACCGCGCCAGCGACGATGCGCTCACAACCGTTCGTTTTCCAGGCTGCAGTCACATTGACCGTTTGCGGTAGGTTTCTTGGTTCCTGCCAGCTCACATCAGTGGTTTCACTCCTGCGATGGCCTGCCTTGGATCCTCTGCCGCTGCATCTAGTTAAAGCCGGCTCATCAATCTGGCAACCTGCCTCGACGATGACCGAAGCAAACAGCATGACACATAAACGCGCATCAGGGGCTTCGCCATTTGGGCATGACACCGCGCCAGCGACGATGCGCTCACAACCGTTCGTTTTCCAGGCTGCAGTCATATGGGACATTTGCCGTGGCTTCCTTGGTTCCTTGGAGTGAATGTATTTTTCTGCCCTCCCTGCCTGGACTCAAATGAGGGTCTGCAGTATTGTGGAAATAAATAAGTAAAATAAACCGTTCGTTTTCCAGGCTGCAGTCACAGTGGCCGTTTGTTGAGGGTTTCTTGGTTCCTGCCAGCTCACATCAGGGGTTTCAATCCCGCCACGGCCTGCTTTGGACCCTCTGCCGCTGCATCTGGTTCGAGCCGGCTCATCAATCTGGCAACCTGCCTCTACGATGACCGAAGGAAACAGCATGACACATAAACGCGCATCAGGGGCTTCGCTATTTGGGCGTGACACAGCGCCAGCGACGATGCGCCCACAACCGTTCGTTTTCCAGGCTGCAGTCACAGGGGCCGTTTTTTGTGGGTTTCTTGGTTCCTGCCACCTCACATCAGTGGCTTCAATCCCGCCATGGCCTGCCTTGGATCCTCTGCCGCTGCATCTGGTTGAAGCCGGCTCATTAATCTGGCAACCTACCTCGACGATGACCGAAACAAACACCAAGACACATAAACGCGCATCAAGGGCTTCGCCATTTGGGCATGACACCGCGCCCGCGACGATGCACCCACAACCGTTCGTTTTCCAGGCTGCAGTCACAGTGGCCGTTTGTTGTGGGTCTCTTGGTTCCTGCCAGCTCACAGCAGGGGTTTCAAACCCGCCATGGCCTGCCTTGGATCCTCTGCCGCTGCATCTGGTTCGAGCCGGCTCATCAGTCCGGCAACCTGCCTCGACGATGACCGAAGCAAACAGCATGACACATCAACGCGCATCAGGGGCTTCCCCATTTGGGAATGACACCGCGCCAGCGACGATGCGCTCACAACCGTTCGTTTTCCAGGCTGCAGTCACATGGACCGTTTGCGGTGGGTTCCTTGATTCCTGCCAGCTCACATCAGTGGTTTCAAACCCGCCATGGCCTGCCTTGGATCTTTTGCCGATGCATCTGGTTCGAGCCGGCTCATCAATCTGGCTGTCTGCCTCGACGATGACCGAAGCAAACAGCATGACACATAAACGCGCATCAGGGGCTTCGCCATTTGGGCATGAAACCGCGCCAGCGACGATGCGCTCACAACCGTTCGTTTTCCAGGCTGCAGTCACATGGGCCGTTTGCGGTGGGTTCCTTGGTTCCTGCCAGCACACATCAGGGGTTTCAAACCCGCCATGGCCTGCCTTGGATCCTCTGCCGATGCATCTGTTTCGAGCCGGCTCATCAATCTGGCAACCTAACTCGACGATGACCGAAGCAAACACCATGACACATAAACGCGCATCAGGGGCTTCGCCATTTTGTCATGACACCGCGCCAGCAACGATGCGCTCACACCCGTTCGTTTTCCAGGCTGCAGTCACATGGACCGTTTGCGGTGGGTTCCTTGGTTCCTGCCAGCTCACATCAGGGGTTTCAAACCCGCCATGGCCTGCCTTGGATCCTCTGCCGATGCATCTGGTTCGAGCCGGCTCATCAATAAGGCAACCTGCCTCGACGATGACCGAAGCAAACACCATGACACATAAACGCGCATCAGGGGCTTCGCCATTTTGGCATGACACCGCGCCAGCAACGATGCGCTCACACCCGTTCGTTTTCTAGGCTGCAGTCACATGGACCGTTTGCGGTGGGTTCCTTGGTTACTGCCAGCTCACATCAGACGTTTCAAACCCGCCATGGCCTGCCTTGGATCCTCTGCCGATGCATCTGGTTCAAGCCGGCTCATCAATAAGGCAACCTGCCTCGACTATGACCGAAGAAAACAACATGACACATAAACGCGCATAAGGGGCTTCGCCATTTGGGCATGACACCGCGCCAGCGACGATGCGCTCACAACCGTTGGTTCTCCAGGCTGCAGTCACATAGGCCGTTTGCGGTGGGTTTCTTGGTTCCTGCCAGCTCACATCAGGGGTTTCAATCCCGGCATGGCCTGCCTTGGGTCCTCTGCCGCTCTATCTGGTTCAAGCCGACTCATCAATCTGGCAACCTACCTCGGCGATGACCGAAACAAACACCATGAAAAATGAACGCGCATCAAGGGCTTCGCCATTTGGGCATGACACCGCGCCAGAGACGATGCGCCCACAACCGTTCGTTTTCCAGGCTACAGTCACAGGGGCCATTTGTTGTGGGTTTCTTGGTTCCTGCCAGCTCACATCAAGGGTTTGAATCCCGCCATCGCCTGCCTTGGGTCCTCTGCCGCTCCATCTGGTTCAAGCCGGCTCATCAACAAGGTAACCTACCTCGACGATGACCGAAGCAAACAGCATGGCATATAAACGCGCATAAGGGGCTTCGCCATTTGGGCATGACACGTGCCAGCGACGATGCGCTTAAACCCGTTCGTTTTCCAGGCTGTAGTCACATGGGCCATTTGGTGTGGGTTTCTTTGTTCCTGCTAGCTCGCATCAGGGGTTTCAATCCAGCCATGGCCTGTCTTAGACCCTCTGCCGCTACAGCTGGTTCGAGCCGGCTCATCAATCTAGCAATCTACCTCGACGATGACCGAAGCAAACAGCATGGCATATAAACGTGCATCAGGGGCTTCGCGACTTCGGCATGACAGCGCGAGCGGCGATGCGCTCACGTCCGTTCGTTTTCCATGCTGCAGTCACATGGGCCGTTTGCGGTAGGTTTCTTGGATCCTGCCAGCTCACATCAGTGGTTTCAATCCCGCCATGGCCTGCCTTGTGTCCTCTGCCGCTGCATCTAGTTAAAGACGGCTCATCAATCTGGCAACCTACCTCGACGATGAGCGAAGCAAACAGCATGACACATAAACGCGCATCAGGAGCTTCGCTATTTGGGCATGACACCGCGCCAGCGACGATGCGCTCACAACCGTTCGTTTTCCAGGCTGCCGTCATATGGGCCGTTTGCCGTGGGTTCCTTGCTTCCTTGGAGTGAATGTATTTTTCTGCCCTCCCTGCCTGGACTCAAATGAGGGGCTGCAGTATTGTGAAAATAAATAAGTAAACTATACCGTTCGTTTTCCAGGCTGCAGTCACAGTGGCCGTTTGTTGCGGGTATCTTGGTTCCTGCCAGCTCAAATCAGGGGTTTCAATCCCGCCACGGCCTGCTTTGGACCCTCTGCCGCTGCATCTGGTTCGAGCCGGCTCATCAATCTGGCAACCTGCCTCTACGATGACCGAAGGAAACAGCATGACACATAAACGCGCATCAGGGGCTTCGCCATTTTTGCGTGACACAGCGCCAGCGACGATGCGCCCACAACCGTTCGTTTTCCAGGCTGCAGTCACGGGGCCGTTTGTGGTGGGTTTCTTGGTTCCTGCCAGCTCACATCAGTGGTTTCAATCCCGCCATGGCCTGCCATGGATCATCTGCCGCTGCATATGGTTAAAGCCGGCTCATTAATCTAGCAACCTACCTCGACGATGACCGAAACAAACACCATGACACATAAACGCGCATCAGGGTCTTCGCCATTTGGGCATGACACCGATCCAGCGTCGATGCGCCCACAACCGTTCGTTTTCCAGGCTGCAGTCACAGTGGCCGTTTGTTGTGGGTTTCTTGGTTCCTGCCAGCTCACATCAGGGGTTTCAATCCCGCCATGGCCTGCCTTGGATCCTCTGCCGCTGCATCTGGTTCAAGCCGGCTCATAAATCTGGCAACCTAACTCGACGATGACCGAAGCAAACACCATGACACATAAACGCGCATCAGGGGCTTCGCCATTTTGGCATGACACCGCGCCAGCAACGATGCACTCACACCCGTTCATTTTCCTGGCTGCAGTCACATGGACCGTTTGCAGTGGGTTCCTTGGTCCCTGCCAGCTCACATCAGGGGTTTCAAACCCGCCATGGCCTGCCTTGGATCCTCTGCTGATGCATCTGGTTCGAGCCGGCTCATCAATCTGGCAACCTGCCTCGACGATGACCGAAGCAAACAGCATGACACATAAACGCGCATCAGGGGCTTCGCCATTTGGGCATGACACCGCGCCAGCGACGATGCGCTCACAACCGTTCGTTTTCCAGGCTGCAGTCATATGGGACATTTGCCGTGGCTTCCTTGGTTCCTTGGAGTGAATGTATTTTTCTGCCCTCCCTGCCTGGACTCAAATGAGGGTCTGCAGTATTGTGGAAATAAATAAATAAAATAAACCGTTCGTTTTCCAGGCTGCAGTCACAGTGGCCGTTTGTTGAGGGTTTCTTGGTTCCTGCCAGCTCACATCAGGGGTTTCAATCCCGCCACGGCCTGCTTTGGACCCTCTGCCGCTGCATCTGGTTAGAGCCGGCTCATCAATCTGGCAACCTGCCTCTACGATGACCGAAGGAAACAGCATGACACATAAACGCGCATCAGGGGCTTCGCCATTTGGGCGTGACACAGCGCCAGCGACGATGCGCCCACAACCGTTCGTTTTCCAGGCTGCAGTCATAGGAACGTTTGTAGTGGGTTTCTTGGTTCCTGCCACCTCACATCAGTGGCTTCAATCCCGCCATGGCCTGCCTTGGATCCTCTGCCGCTGCATCTGGTTGAAGCCGGCTCATTAATCTGGCAACCTACCTCGACGATGACCGAAACAAACACCAAGACACATAAACGCGCATCAAGGGCTTCGCCATTTGGGCATGACACCGCGCCCGCGACGATGCACCCACAACCATTCGTTTTCCAGGCTGCAGTCACAGTGGCCGTTTGTTGTGGGTCTCTTGGTTCCTGCCAGCTCACATCAGGGGTTTCAAACCCGCCATGGCCTGCCTTGGATCCTCTGCCGCTGCATCTGGTTCGAGCCGGCTCATCAGTCCGGCAACCTGCCTCGACGATGACCGAAGCAAACAGCATGACACATCAACGCGCATCAGGGGCTTCCCCATTTGGGAATGACACCGCGCCAGCGACGATGCGCTCACAACCGTTCGTTTTCCAGGCTGCAGTCACATGGACCGTTTGCGGTGGGTTCCTTGGTTCCTGCCAGCTCACATCAGTGGTTTCAAACCCGCCATGGCCTGCCTTGGATCCTTTGCCGATGCATCTGGTTCGAGCCGGCTCATCAATCTGGCTATCTGCCTCGACGATGACCGAAGCAAACAGCATGACACATAAACGCGCATCAGGGGCTTCGCCATTTGGGCATGAAACCGCGCCAGCGACGATGCGCTCACAACCGTTCGTTTTCCAGGCTGCAGTCACATGGGCCGTTTGCGGTGGGTTCCTTGGTTCCTGCCAGCACACATCAGGGGTTTCAAACCCGCCATGGCCTGCCTTGGATCCTCTGCCGATGCATCTGTTTCGAGCCGGGTCATCAATCTGGCAACCTAACTCGACGATGACCGAAGCAAACACCATGACACATAAACGCGCATCAGGGGCTTCGCCATTTTGGCATGACACCGCGCCAGCAACGATGCGCTCACACCCGTTCGTTTTCCAGGCTGCAGTCACATGGACCGTTTGCGGTGGGTTCCTTGGTTCCTGCCAGCTCACATCAGGGGTTTCAAACCCGCCATGGCCTGCCTTGGATCCTCTGCCGATGCATCTGGTTCGAGCCGGCTCATCAATAAGGCAACCTGCCTCGACGATGACCGAAGCAAACACCATGACACATAAACGCGCATCAGGGGCTTCGCCATTTTGGCATGACACCGCGCCAGCAACGATGCGCTCACACCCGTTCGTTTTCTAGGCTGCAGTCACATGGACCGTTTGCGGTGGGTTCCTTGGTTACTGCCAGCTCACATCAGGGGTTTCAAACCCGCCATGGCCTGCCTTGGATCCTCTGCCGATGCATCTGGTTCAAGCCGGCTCATCAATAAGGCAACCTGCCTCGACTATGACCGAAGAAAACAACATGACACATAAACGCGCATAAGGGGCTTCGCCATTTGGGCATGACACCGCGCCAGCGACGATGCGCTCACAACCGTTGGTTCTCCAGGCTGCAGTCACATGGGCCGTTTGCGGTGGGTTTCTTGGTTCCTGCCAGCTCACATCAGGGGTTTCAATCCCGGCATGGCCTGCCTTGGGTCCTCTGCCGCTCTATCTGGTTCAAGCCGACTCATCAATCTGGCAACCTACCTCGGCGATGACCGAAACAAACACCATGACAAATGAACGCGCATCAAGGGCTTCGCCATTTGGGCATGACACGTGCCAGCGACGATGCGCTTAAACCCGTTCGTTTTCCAGGCTGTAGTCACATGGGCCATTTGGTGTGGGTTTCTTTGTTCCTGCTAGCTCGCATCAGGGGTTTCAATCCAGCCATGGCCTGTCTTAGACCCTCTGCCGCTACAGCTGGTTCGAGCCGGCTCATCAATCTAGCAATCTACCTCGACGATGACCGAAGCAAACAGCATGGCATATAAACGTGCATCAGGGGCTTCGCGACTTCGGCATGACAGCGCGAGCGGCGATGCGCTCACGTCCGTTCGTTTTCCATGCTGCAGTCACATGGGCCGTTTGCGGTAGGTTTCTTGGATCCTGCCAGCTCACATCAGTGGTTTCAATCCCGCCATGGCCTGCCTTGTGTCCTCTGCCGCTGCATCTAGTTAAAGACGGCTCATCAATCTGGCAACCTACCTCGACGATGAGCGAAGCAAACAGCATGACACATAAACGCGCATCAGGAGCTTCGCTATTTGGGCATGACACCGCGCCAGCGACGATGCGCTCACAACCGTTCGTTTTCCAGGCTGCCGTCATATGGGCCGTTTGCCGTGGGTTCCTTGCTTCCTTGGAGTGAATGTATTTTTCTGCCCTCCCTGCCTGGACTCAAATGAGGGGCTGCAGTATTGTGAAAATAAATAAGTAAACTATACCGTTCGTTTTCCAGGCTGCAGTCACAGTGGCCGTTTGTTGCGGGTATCTTGGTTCCTGCCAGCTCAAATCAGGGGTTTCAATCCCGCCACGGCCTGCTTTGGACCCTCTGCCGCTGCATCTGGTTCGAGCCGGCTCATCAATCTGGCAACCTGCCTCTACGATGACCGAAGGAAACAGCATGACACATAAACGCGCATCAGGGGCTTCGCCATTTTTGCGTGACACAGCGCCAGCGACGATGCGCCCACAACCGTTCGTTTTCCAGGCTGCAGTCACGGGGCCGTTTGTGGTGGGTTTCTTGGTTCCTGCCAGCTCACATCAGTGGTTTCAATCCCGCCATGGCCTGCCATGGATCATCTGCCGCTGCATATGGTTAAAGCCGGCTCATTAATCTAGCAACCTACCTCGACGATGACCGAAACAAACACCATGACACATAAACGCGCATCAGGGTCTTCGCCATTTGGGCATGACACCGATCCAGCGTCGATGCGCCCACAACCGTTCGTTTTCCAGGCTGCAGTCACAGTGGCCGTTTGTTGTGGGTTTCTTGGTTCCTGCCAGCTCACATCAGGGGTTTCAATCCCGCCATGGCCTGCCTTGGATCCTCTGCCGCTGCATCTGGTTCAAGCCGGCTCATAAATCTGGCAACCTAACTCGACGATGACCGAAGCAAACACCATGACACATAAACGCGCATCAGGGGCTTCGCCATTTTGGCATGACACCGCGCCAGCAACGATGCACTCACACCCGTTCATTTTCCTGGCTGCAGTCACATGGACCGTTTGCAGTGGGTTCCTTGGTCCCTGCCAGCTCACATCAGGGGTTTCAAACCCGCCATGGCCTGCCTTGGATCCTCTGCTGATGCATCTGGTTCGAGCCGGCTCATCAATCTGGCAACCTGCCTCGACGATGACCGAAGCAAACAGCATGACACATAAACGCGCATCAGGGGCTTCGCCATTTGGGCATGACACCGCGCCAGCGACGATGCGCTCACAACCGTTCGTTTTCCAGGCTGCAGTCATATGGGACATTTGCCGTGGCTTCCTTGGTTCCTTGGAGTGAATGTATTTTTCTGCCCTCCCTGCCTGGACTCAAATGAGGGTCTGCAGTATTGTGGAAATAAATAAATAAAATAAACCGTTCGTTTTCCAGGCTGCAGTCACAGTGGCCGTTTGTTGAGGGTTTCTTGGTTCCTGCCAGCTCACATCAGGGGTTTCAATCCCGCCACGGCCTGCTTTGGACCCTCTGCCGCTGCATCTGGTTAGAGCCGGCTCATCAATCTGGCAACCTGCCTCTACGATGACCGAAGGAAACAGCATGACACATAAACGCGCATCAGGGGCTTCGCCATTTGGGCGTGACACAGCGCCAGCGACGATGCGCCCACAACCGTTCGTTTTCCAGGCTGCAGTCATAGGAACGTTTGTAGTGGGTTTCTTGGTTCCTGCCACCTCACATCAGTGGCTTCAATCCCGCCATGGCCTGCCTTGGATCCTCTGCCGCTGCATCTGGTTGAAGCCGGCTCATTAATCTGGCAACCTACCTCGACGATGACCGAAACAAACACCAAGACACATAAACGCGCATCAAGGGCTTCGCCATTTGGGCATGACACCGCGCCCGCGACGATGCACCCACAACCATTCGTTTTCCAGGCTGCAGTCACAGTGGCCGTTTGTTGTGGGTCTCTTGGTTCCTGCCAGCTCACATCAGGGGTTTCAAACCCGCCATGGCCTGCCTTGGATCCTCTGCCGCTGCATCTGGTTCGAGCCGGCTCATCAGTCCGGCAACCTGCCTCGACGATGACCGAAGCAAACAGCATGACACATCAACGCGCATCAGGGGCTTCCCCATTTGGGAATGACACCGCGCCAGCGACGATGCGCTCACAACCGTTCGTTTTCCAGGCTGCAGTCACATGGACCGTTTGCGGTGGGTTCCTTGGTTCCTGCCAGCTCACATCAGTGGTTTCAAACCCGCCATGGCCTGCCTTGGATCCTTTGCCGATGCATCTGGTTCGAGCCGGCTCATCAATCTGGCTATCTGCCTCGACGATGACCGAAGCAAACAGCATGACACATAAACGCGCATCAGGGGCTTCGCCATTTGGGCATGAAACCGCGCCAGCGACGATGCGCTCACAACCGTTCGTTTTCCAGGCTGCAGTCACATGGGCCGTTTGCGGTGGGTTCCTTGGTTCCTGCCAGCACACATCAGGGGTTTCAAACCCGCCATGGCCTGCCTTGGATCCTCTGCCGATGCATCTGTTTCGAGCCGGGTCATCAATCTGGCAACCTAACTCGACGATGACCGAAGCAAACACCATGACACATAAACGCGCATCAGGGGCTTCGCCATTTTGGCATGACACCGCGCCAGCAACGATGCGCTCACACCCGTTCGTTTTCCAGGCTGCAGTCACATGGACCGTTTGCGGTGGGTTCCTTGGTTCCTGCCAGCTCACATCAGGGGTTTCAAACCCGCCATGGCCTGCCTTGGATCCTCTGCCGATGCATCTGGTTCGAGCCGGCTCATCAATAAGGCAACCTGCCTCGACGATGACCGAAGCAAACACCATGACACATAAACGCGCATCAGGGGCTTCGCCATTTTGGCATGACACCGCGCCAGCAACGATGCGCTCACACCCGTTCGTTTTCTAGGCTGCAGTCACATGGACCGTTTGCGGTGGGTTCCTTGGTTACTGCCAGCTCACATCAGGGGTTTCAAACCCGCCATGGCCTGCCTTGGATCCTCTGCCGATGCATCTGGTTCAAGCCGGCTCATCAATAAGGCAACCTGCCTCGACTATGACCGAAGAAAACAACATGACACATAAACGCGCATAAGGGGCTTCGCCATTTGGGCATGACACCGCGCCAGCGACGATGCGCTCACAACCGTTGGTTCTCCAGGCTGCAGTCACATGGGCCGTTTGCGGTGGGTTTCTTGGTTCCTGCCAGCTCACATCAGGGGTTTCAATCCCGGCATGGCCTGCCTTGGGTCCTCTGCCGCTCTATCTGGTTCAAGCCGACTCATCAATCTGGCAACCTACCTCGGCGATGACCGAAACAAACACCATGACAAATGAACGCGCATCAAGGGCTTCGCCATTTGGGCATGACACCGCGCCAGAGACGATGCGCCCACAACCGTTCGTTTTCCAGGCTACAGTCACAGGGGCCATTTGTTGTGGGTTTCTTGGTTCCTGCCAGCTCACATCAAGGGTTTGAATCCCGCCATCGCCTGCCTTGGGTCCTCTGCCGCTCCATCTGGTTCAAGCCGGCTCATCAACAAGGTAACCTACCTCGACGATGACCGAAGCAAACAGCATGGCATATAAACGCGCATAAGGGGCTTCGCCATTTGGGCATGACACGTGCCAGCGACGATGCGCTTAAACCCGTTCGTTTTCCAGGCTGTAGTCACATGGGCCATTTGGTGTGGGTTTCTTTGTTCCTGCTAGCTCGCATCAGGGGTTTCAATCCAGCCATGGCCTGTCTTAGACCCTCTGCCGCTGCAGCTGGTTCGAGCCGGCTCATCAATCTAGCAATCTACCTCGACGATGACCGAAGCAAACAGCATGGCATATAAACGTGCATCAGGGGCTTCGCGACTTCGGCATGACAGCGCGAGCGGCGATGCGCTCACGTCCGTTCGTTTTCCATGCTGCAGTCACATGGGCCGTTTGCGGTAGGTTTCTTGGATCCTGCCAGCTCACATCAGTGGTTTCAATCCCGCCATGGCCTGCCTTGTGTCCTCTGCCGCTGCATCTAGTTAAAGACGGCTCATCAATCTGGCAACCTACCTCGACGATGACCGAAGCAAACAGCATGACACATAAACGCGCATCAGGAGCTTCGCTATTTGGGCATGACACCGCGCCAGCGACGATGCGCTCACAACCGTTCGTTTTCCAGGCTGCCGTCATATGGGCCGTTTGCCGTGGGTTCCTTGCTTCCTTGGAGTGAATGTATTTTTCTGCCCTCCCTGCCTGGACTCAATTGAGGGGCTGCAGTATTGTGAAAATAAATAAGTAAACTAAACCGTTCGTTTTCCAGGCTGCAGTCACAGTGGCCGTTTGTTGCGGGTATCTTGGTTCCTGCCAGCTCAAAACAGGGGTTTCAATCCCGCCACGGCCTGCTTTGGACCCTCTGCCGCTGCATCTGGTTCGAGTCGGCTCATCAATCTGGCAACCTGCCTCTACGATGACCGAAGGAAACAGCATGACACATAAACGCGCATCAGGGGCTTCGCCATTTTTGCGTGACACAGCGCCAGCGACGATGCGCCCACAACCGTTCGTTTTCCAGGCTGCAGTCACGGGGCCGTTTGTGGTGGGTTTCTTAGTTCCTGCCAGCTCACATCAGTGGTTTCAATCCCGCCATGGCCTGCCATGGATCATCTGCCGCTGCATATGGTTAAAGCCGGCTCATTAATCTAGCAACCTACCTCGACGATGACCGAAACAAACACCATGACACATAAACGCGCATCAGGGTCTTCGCCATTTGGGCATGACACCGATCCAGCGTCGATGCGCCCACAACCGTTCGTTTTCCAGGCTGCAGTCACAGTGGCCGTTTGTTGTGGGTTTCTTGGTTCCTGCCAGCTCACATCAGGTGTTTCAATCCCGCCATGGCCTGCCTTGGATCCTCTGCCGCTGCATCTGGTTCAAGCCGGCTCATCAATCTGGCAACCTAACTCGACGATGACCGAAGCAAACACCATGACACATAAACGCGCATCAGGGGCTTCGCCATTTTGGCATGACACCGCGCCAGCAACGATGCACTCACACCCGTTCATTTTCCTGGCTGCAGTCACATGGACCGTTTGCAGTGGGTTCCTTGGTCTCTGCCAGCTCACATCAGGGTTTCAAACCCGCCATGGCCTGCCTTGGATCCTCTGCTGATGCATCTGGTTCGAGCCGGCTCATCAATCTGGCAACCTGCCTCGACGATGACCGAAGCAAAGAGCATGACACATAAACGCGCATAAGGGGCTTCGCCATTTGGGCGTGACACCGCGCCAGCGACGATACGCTCACAACCGTTCGTTTTCCAGGCTGCAGTCACATGGGCCGTTTGCGGTGGGTTTCTTGGTTCCTGCCAGCTCACATCAGGGGTTTCAATCCCGCCATGGCCTGCCTTGGGTCCTCTGCCGTTCTATCTGGTTCAAGCCGACTCATCAATCTGGCAACCTACCTCGACGATGACCGAAACAAACACCATGACACATACACGCGCATCAGGGGCTTAGCCATTTGGGCATGACACCGCGCCAGCGACGATGCGCCCACAACCGTTCGTTTTCCAGGCAGCAGTCACTGGGGCTGTGGTGGGTTTCTTGGTTCCTGCCAGCTCACATCTGTGGTTTCAATCCCGCCATGGCCTGTCTTGGGTCCTCTGCCGCTCCATCTGGTTTAAGCCGGCTCATCAATAAGGCAACCTACTTCGACGATGACCGAAGCAAACAGCATGGCATATAAATGCGCATAAGGGGCTCCGCCATTTGGTCATGACACGTGCCAGCGACGATGCGCTCCCACCCGTTCGTTTTCAAGGCTGCAGTCACATGGGCCGTTTGGTGTGGGTTTCTTTGTTCCTGCTAGGTCGCATTAGGGGTTTCAATCCCGCCATGGCCTTCTTGGATCCTCTGCCGCTGCATCTGGTTCAAGCCGGCTCATCAATCTGGCAACTTACTTCGACGATGACCGAAACAAACACCATGACACATGAACGCGCATCAGGGGCTTCGCCATTTGGCATGACACCGCGCCAGCGACGATGCGCCCACAACCGTTCGTTTTCCAGCCTGCAGTCACAGGGGCCGTTTGTTGTGGGTTTCTTGATTCCTGCCAGCTCACATCAGGGGTTTGAATCCCGCCATGGCCTGCCTTGGGTCCTCTGCCGCTCCATTTGGTTCAAGCCGGCTCATCAATAAGGCAACCTACCTCGACGATGACCGAAGCAAACAGCATGGCATATAAACGCGCATAAGGGGCTTCGCCATTTGCGCATGACACGTGCCAGCGACGATGCGCTCACACCCGTTCGTTTTCCAGGCTGCAGTCACATGGGCCATTTGGCGTGGGTTTGTTTGTTCCTGCTAGCTCGCATCAGGGGTTTCAATCCCGCCATGGCTGTCTTAGATCCTCTGCCGCTGCAGCTGGTTCGAGCCGGCTCATCAATCTGGCAATGTACCTCGACGATGACCGAAGCAAACAGCATGGCATATAAACGCGCATCAGGGGCTTCGCGACTTCAGCATGAGAGCGCGCCAGCGACGATGCGCTCACGTCCGTTTTCCATGCTGCAGTACCATGGGCCGTTTGCGGTAGGTTTCTTGGATCCTGCCAGCTCACATCAGTGGTTTCAATCCCGCCATGGCTTGCCTTGGATCCTCTGCCGCTGCATCTAGTTAAAGCAAGCTCATCGATCTGGCAACCTACCTCGACGATCACCGAAGCAAACATCATGGCATATAAACGCGCATAAGAGACTTCGCCATTGGGGCATGACACGTGCCAGCGACTATGCGCTCACACCTGTTCGTTTTCCAGGCTGCAGTCACATGGGCCGTTTGGTGTGGGTTTCTTTGTTCTTGCCAGCTCGCATCAGGGGTTTCAAACCCGCCATGGCCTGCCTTGGATCCTTTGCCGATGCATCTGGTTCGAGCCGGCTCATCAATCTGGCTATCTGCCTCGACGATGACCGAAGCAAACAGCATGACACATAAACGCGCATCAGGGGCTTCGCCATTTGGGCATGAAACCGCGCCAGCGACGATGCGCTCACAACCGTTCGTTTTCCAGGCTGCAGTCACATGGGCCGTTTGCGGTGGGTTCCTTGGTTCCTGCCAGCACACATCAGGGGTTTCAAACCCGCCATGGCCTGCCTTGGATCCTCTGCCGATGCATCTGTTTCGAGCCGGCTCATCAATCTGGTAACCTAACTCGACGATGACCGAAGCAAACACCATGACACATAAACGCGCATCAGGGGCTTCGCCATTTTGGCATGACACCGCGCCAGCAACGATGCGCTCACACCCGTTCGTTTTCCAGGCTGCAGTCACATGGACCGTTTGCGGTGGGTTCCTTGGTTCCTGCCAGCTCACATCAGGGGTTTCAAACCCGCCTTGGCCTGCCTTGGATCCTCTGCCGATGCATCTGGTTCGAGCCGGCTCATCAATAAGGCAACCTGCCTCGACGATGACCGAAGCAAACACCATGACACATAAACGCGCATCAGGGGCTTCGCCATTTTGGCATGACACCGCGCCAGCAACGATGCGCTCACACCCGTTCGTTTTCTAGGCTGCAGTCACATGGACCGTTTGCGGTGGTTTCCTTGGTTACTGCCAGCTCACATCAGGGGTTTCAAACCCGCCATGGCCTGCCTTGGATCCTCTGCCGATGCATCTGGTTCAAGCCGGCTCATCAATAAGGCAACCTGCCTCGACTATGACCGAAGAAAACAACATGACACATAAACGCGCATAAGGGGCTTCGCCATTTGGGCATGACACCGCGCCAGCGACGATGCGCTCACAACCGTTGGTTCTCCAGGCTGCAGTCACATGGGCCGTTTGCGGTGGGTTTCTTGGTTCCTGCCAGCTCACATCAGGGGTTTCAATCCCGGCATGGCCTGCCTTGGGTCCTCTGCCGCTCTATCTGGTTCAAGCCGACTCATCAATCTGGCAACCTACCTCGGCGATTACCGAAACAAACACCATGACAAATGAACGCGCATCAAGGGCTTCGCCATTTGGGCATGACACCGCGCCAGAGACGATGCGCCCACAACCGTTCGTTTTCCAGGCTACAGTCACAGGGGCCATTTGTTGTGGGTTTCTTGGTTCCTGCCAGCTCACATCAAGGGTTTGAATCCCGCCATCGCCTGCCTTGGGTCCTCTGCCGCTCACTCTGGTTCAAGCCGGCTCATCACCAAGGCAACCTACCTCGACGATGACCGAAGCAAACAGCATGGCATATAAACGCGCATAAGGGGCTTCACCATTTGCGCATGACACGTGCCAGCGACGATGCGCTTAAACCCGTTCGTTTTCCAGGCTGTAGTCACAGGGGCCATTTGGTGTGGGTTTCTTTGTTCCTGCTAGCTCGCATCAGGGGTTTCAATCCAGCCATGGCCTGTCTTAGACCCTCTGCCGCTGCAGCTGGTTCGAGCCGGCTCATCAATCTAGCAATCTACCTCGACGATGACCGAAGCAAACAGCATGGCATATAAACGTGCATCAGGGGCTTCGCGACTTCGGCATGACAGCGCGAGCGGCGATGCGCTCACGTCCGTTCGTTTTCCATGCTGCAGTCACATGGGCCGTTTGCGGTAGGTTTCTTGGATCCTGCCAGCTCACATCAGTGGTTTCAATCCCGCCATGGCCTGCCTTGTGTCCTCTGCCGCTGCATCTAGTTAAAGACGGCTCATCAATCTGGCAACCTACCTCGACGATGACCGAAGCAAACAGCATGGCACATAAACGCGCATCAGGAGCTTCGCTATTTGGGCATGACACCGCGCCAGCGACGATGCGCTCACAACCGTTCGTTTTCCAGGCTGCCGTCATATGGGCCGTTTGCCGTGGGTTCCTTGCTTCCCCTGGACTCAAATGAGGGGCTGCAGTATTGTGAAAATAAATAAGTAAACTAAACCGTTCGTTTTCCAGGCTGCAGTCACAGTGGCCGTTGGTTGCGGGTATCTTGGTTCCTGCCAGCTCAAATCAGGGGTTTCAATCCCGCCACGGCCTGCTTTGGACCCTCTGCCGCTGCATCTGGTTCGAGCCGGCTCATCAATCTGGCAACCTGCCTCTACGATGACCGAAGGAAACAGCATGACACAAACGCGCATCAGGGGCTTCGCCATTTTTGCGTGACACAGCGCCAGCGACGATGCGCCCATAACCGTTCGTTTTCCAGGCTGCAGTCACGGGGCCGTTTGTGGTGGGTTTCTTGGTTCCTGCCAGTTCACATCAGTGGTTTCAATCCCGCCATGGCCTGCCATGGATCATCTGCCGCTGCATATGGTTAAAGCCGGCTCATTAATCTAGCAACCTACCTCGACGATGACCGAAACAAACACCATGACACATAAACGCGCATCAGGGTCTTCGCCATTTGGGCATGACACCGATCCAGCGTCGATGCGCCCACAACCGTTCGTTTTCCAGGCTGCAGTCACAGTGGCCGTTTGTTGTGGGTTTCTTGGTTCCTGCCAGCTCACATCAGGGGTTTCAATCCCGCCATGGCCTGCCTTGGATCCTCTGCCGCTGCATCTGGTTCAAGCCGGCTCATCAATCTGGCAACCTAACTCGACGATGACCGAAGCAAACACCATGACACATAAACGCGCATTAGGGGCTTCGCCATTTTGGCATGACACCGCGCCAGCAACGATGCACTCACACCCGTTCATTTTCCTGGCTGCAGTCACATGGACCGTTTGCAGTGGGTTCCTTGGTCCCTGCCAGCTCACATCAGGGGTTTCAAACCCGCCATGGCCTGCCTTGGATCCTCTGCTGATGCATCTGGTTCGAGCCGGCTCATCAATCTGGCAACCTGCCTCGACGATGACCGAAGCAAACAGCATGACACTGACACATAAACGCGCATAAGGGGCTTCGCCATTTGGGCATGACACCGCGCCAGCGACGATGCGCTCACAACCGTTCGTTTTCCAGGCTGCAGTCACATGGGCCGTTTGCGGTGGGTTTCTTGGTTCCTGCCAGCTCACATCAGGGGTTTCAATCCCGCCATGGCCTGCCTTGGGTCCTCTGCCGTTCTATCTGGTTCAAGCCGACTCATCGATCTGGCAACCTACCTCGACGATGACCGAAACAAACACCATGACACATGAACGCGCATCAGGGGCTTCGCCATTTGGCATGACACCGCGCCAGCGACGATGCGCCCACAACCGTTCGTTTTCCAGGCTGCAGTCACAGGGGCCGTTTGTTGTGGGTTTCTTGATTCCTGCCAGCTCACATCAGGGGTTTGAATCCCGCCATGGCCTGCCTTGGGTCCTCTGCCGCTCCATTTGGTTCAAGCCGGCTCATCAATAAGGCAACCTACCTCGACGATGACCGAAGCAAACAGCATGGCATATAAACGCGCATAAGGGGCTTCGCCATTTGCGCATGACACGTGCCAGCGACGATGCGCTCACACCCGTTCGTTTTCCAGGCTGCAGTCACATGGGCCATTTGGCGTGGGTTTGTTCCTGCTAGCTCGCATCAGGGGTTTCAATCCCGCCATGGCTGTCTTAGATCGTCTGCCGATGCATCTGTTTCGAGCCGGCTCATCAATCTGGCAACCTGCCTCGACGATGACCGAAGCAAACAGCATGACACATTAACGCGCATCAGGGGCTTCGCCATTTGGGCATGACACCGCGCCAGCGACGATGCGCTCACAACCGTTCGTTTTCCCGGCTGCTGTCACATGGGCCGTTTGGAGTGGGTTTCTTTGTTCCTGCCAGCTCGCATCAGGGGTTTCAAACCCGCCATGGCCTGCCTTGGACCCTCTGCCGCTGCATCTGGTTCAAGCCGGCTCATCAATCTGGCAACCTGCCTCGACGATGACCGAAGCAAACAGCATGGCATATAAACGCGCATAAGGGGCTTCGCTATTTGCGCATGACACGTGCCAGCGACGATGCGCTCACACCCGTTCGTTTTCCAGGCTGCAGTCACATGGGCCGTTTGGTGTGGGTTTGTTTGTTCCTGCTAGCTCGCATCAGGGGTTTCAATCCCGCCATGGCCTGTCTTAGATCCTCTGCCGCTGCAGCTGGTTCGAGCCGGCTCATCAATCTGGCAATCTACCTCGACGATGACCGAAGCAAACAGCATGGCATATAAACGCGCATCAGGGGCTTCGCTATTTGCGCTTTACACGTGCCAGCGACGATGAGCTCACGTCCGTTCGTTTTCCATGCTGCAGTACCATAGGCCGTTTGCGGTAGGTTTCTTGGATCCTGCCAGCTCACATCAGTGGTTTCTATCCCACCATGGCCTGCCTTGGGTCCTCTGCCGCTCCATCTGGTTTCAGCCGGCTCATCAATAAGGCAACCTACTTCGACGATGACCGAAGCAAACAGCATGGCATATAAATGCGCATAAGGGGCTTCGCCATTTGGGCATGACACGTGCCAGCGACGATGCGCTCCGACCCGTTCGTTTTCCAGGCTGCAGTCACATGGGCCGTTTGGTGTGGGTTTCTTTGTTCCTGCTAGCTCGCATCAGGGGTTTCAATCCCGCCATGGCCTTCTTGGATCCTCTGCCGCTGCATCTGGTTCAAGCCGGCTCATCAATCTGGCAACCTACTTCGACGATGACCGAAACAAACACCATGACACATGAACGCGCATCAGGGGCTTCGCCATTTTTCATGACACCGCGCCAGCGACGATGCGCCCACAACCGTTCGTTTTCCAGGCTGCAGTCACAGGGGCCGTTTGTTGTGGGTTTCTTGATTCCTGCCAGCTCACATCAGGGGTTTGAATCCCGCCATGGCCTGCCTTGGGTCCTCTGCCGCTCCATTTGGTTCAAGCCGGCTCATCAATAAGGCAACCTACCTCGACGATGACCGAAGCAAACAGCATGGCATATAAACGCGCATAAGGTGCTTCGCCATTTGCGCATGACACGTGCCAGCGACGATGCGCTCACACCCGTTCGTTTTCCAGGCTGCAGTCACATGGGCCATTTGGCGTGGGTTTGTTTGTTCCTGCTAGCTCGCATCAGGGGTTTCAATCCCGCCATGGCTGTCTTAGATCGTCTGCCGATGCATCTGTTTCGAGCCGGCTCATCAATCTGGCAACCTGCCTCGACGATGACCGAAGCAAACAGCATGACACATTAACGCGCATCAGGGGCTTCGCCATTTGGGCATGACACCGCGCCAGCGACGATGCGCTCACAACCGTTCGTTTTCCCGGCTGCTGTCACATGGGCCGTTTGGAGTGGGTTTCTTTGTTCCTGCCAGCTCGCATCAGGGGTTTCAAACCCGCCATGGCCTGCCTTGGACCCTCTGCCGCTGCATCTGGTTCAAGCCGGCTCATCAATCTGGCAACCTGCCTCGACGATGACCGAAGCAAACAGCATGGCATATAAACGCGCATAAGGGGCTTCGGTATTTGCGCATGACACGTGCCAGCGACGATGCGCTCACACCCGTTCGTTTTCCAGGCTGCAGTCACATGGGCCGTTTGGTGTGGGTTTGTTTGTTCCTGCTAGCTCGCATCAAGGGTTTCAAACCCGCCATGGCCTGCCTTGGATTCTCTGCCGCTGCATCTGGTTCAAGCCGGCTCATCAATCTGGCAACTTGCCTCGACGATGACCGAAGCAAACAGCATGACACATAAACGCGCATCAGGGGCTTCGCCATTTGGGCATGACACCGCGCCAGCGACGATGCGCTCACAACCGTTCGTTTTCCAGGCTGCAGTCATATGGGCCGTTTGCCGTGGGTTCCTTGGTTCCTTGGAGTGAATGTATTTTTCTGCCCTCCTTGCCTGGACTCAAACGAGGGGCTGTATTATTGTGGAAATAAATAAGTAAAATAAACCGTTCGTTTTCCAGGCTGCAGTCACAGTGGCCGTTTGTTGTGGGTATCTTGGCTCCTGCCAGCTCACATCACGGGTTTCAATCGGCCACGGCCTGCTTTGGACCCTCTGCCGCTGCATCTGGTTCGAGCCGGCTCATCAATCTGGCAACCTGCCTCTACGATGACCGAAGGAAACAGCATGACACATAAACGCGCATCAGGGGCTTCGCCATTTGGGCATGACACCGCACCAGCGACGATGCGCTCACAACCGTTCGTTTTCCAGGCTGCAGTCATATTGGCCGTTTGCCGTGGGTTCCTTGGTTCCTTGGAGTGAATGTATTTTTCCGCCCTCCCTGCCTGGACTCAAATGAGGGGCTGCAGTATTGTGGAAATAAGTAAGTAAAATAAACCGTTCGTTTTCCAGGCTGCAGTCACAGTGGCCGTTTGTTGTGGGTATCATGGTTCCTGACAGCTCACATCAGGGGTTTCAATCCCGCCACGGCCTGCTTTGGACCCTCTGCCGCTGCATCTGGTTCAAGCCGGCTCATCAATCTGGCAACCTGCCTCGACGATGACCGAAGCAAACAGCATGACACATAAACGCGCATCAGGGGCTTCGCCATTTGGGCATGACACCGCGCCAGCGACGATGCGCTCACAACCGTTCGTTTTCCAGGCTGCAGTCATATGGGACATTTGCCGTGGCTTCCTTGGTTCCTTGGAGTGAATGTATTTTTCTGCCCTCCCTGCCTGGACTCAAATGAGGGTCTGCAGTATTGTGGAAATAAATAAATAAAATAAACCGTTCGTTTTCCAGGCTGCAGTCACAGTGGCCGTTTGTTGAGGGTTTCTTGGTTCCTGCCAGCTCACATCAGGGGTTTCAATCCCGCCACGGCCTGCTTTTGACCCTCTGCCGCTGCATCTGGTTCGAGCCGGCTCATCAATCTGGCAACCTGCCTCTACGATGACCGAAGGAAACAGCATGACACATAAACGCGCATCAGGGGCTTCGCCATTTGGGCGTGACACAGCGCCAGCGACGATGCGCCCACAACCGTTCGTTTTCCAGGCTGCAGTCACAGGGGCCGTTTGTAGTGGGTTTCTTGGTTCCTGCCACCTCACATCAGTGGCTTCAATCCCGCCATGGCCTGCCTTGGATCCTCTGCCGCTGCATCTGGTTGAAGCCGGCTCATTAATCTGGCAACCTACCTCGGCGATGACCGAAACAAACACCAAGACACATAAACGCGCATCAAGGGCTTCGCCATTTGGGCATGACACCGCGCCCGCGACGATGCACCCACAACCGTTCGTTTTCCAGGCTGCAGTCACAGTGGCCGTTTGTTGTGGGTCTCTTGGTTCCTGCCAGCTCACATCAGGGGTTTGAATCCCGCCATGGCCTGCCTTGGGTCCTCTGCCGCTCCATTTGGTTCAAGCCGGCTCATCAATAAGGCAACCTACCTCGACGATGACCGAAGCAAACAGCATGGCATATAAACGCGCATAAGGGGCTTCGCCATTTGCGCATGACACGTGCCAGCGACGATGCGCTCACACCCGTTCGTTTTCCAGGCTGCAGTCACATGGGCCATTTGGCGTGGGTTTGTTTGTTCCTGCTAGCTCGCATCAGGGGTTTCAATCCCGCCATGGCTGTCTTAGATCGTCTGCCGATGCATCTGTTTCGAGCCGGCTCATCAATCTGGCAACCTGCCTCGACGATGACCGAAGCAAACAGCATGACACATTAACGCGCATCAGGGGCTTCGCCATTTGGGCATGACACCGCGCCAGCGACGATGCGCTCACAACCGTTCGTTTTCCCGGCTGCTGTCACATGGGCCGTTTGGAGTGGGTTTCTTTGTTCCTGCCAGCTCGCATCAGGGGTTTCAAACCCGCCATGGCCTGCCTTGGACCCTCTGCCGCTGCATCTGGTTCAAGCCGGCTCATCAATCTGGCAACCTACTTCGACGATGACCGAAGCAAACAGCATGGCATATAAACGCGCATAAGGGGCTTCGGTATTTGCGCATGACACGTGCCAGCGACGATGCGCTCACACCCGTTCGTTTTCCAGGCTGCAGTCACATGGGCCGTTTGGTGTGGGTTTGTTTGTTCCTGCTAGCTCGCATCAAGGGTTTCAAACCCGCCATGGCCTGCCTTGGATTCTCTGCCGCTGCATCTGGTTCAAGCCGGCTCATCAATCTGGCAACTTGCCTCGACGATGACCGAAGCAAACAGCATGACACATAAACGCGCATCAGGGGCTTCGCCATTTGGGCATGACACCGCGCCAGCGACGATGCGCTCACAACCGTTCGTTTTCCAGGCTGCAGTCATATGGGCCGTTTGCCGTGGGTTCCTTGGTTCCTTGGAGTGAATGTATTTTTCTGCCCTCCTTGCCTGGACTCAAACGAGGGGCTGCAGTATTGTGGAAATAAATAAGTAAAATAAACCGTTCGTTTTCCAGGCTGCAGTCACAGTGGCCGTTTGTTGTGGGTATCTTGGCTCCTGCCAGCTCACATCACGGGTTTCAATCGGCCACGGCCTGCTTTGGACCCTCTGCCGCTGCATCTGGTTCGAGCCGGCTCATCAATCTGGCAACCTGCCTCTACGATGACCGAAGGAAACAGCATGACACATAAACGCGCATCAGGGGCTTCGCCATTTGGGCATGACACCGCACCAGCGACGATGCGCTCACAACCGTTCGTTTTCCAGGCTGCAATCATATTGGCCGTTTGCCGTGGGTTCCTTGGTTCCTTGGAGTGAATGTATTTTTCCGCCCTCCCTGCCTGGACTCAAATGAGGGGCTGCAGTATTGTGGAAATAAGTAAGTAAAATAAACCGTTCGTTTTCCAGGCTGCAGTCACAGTGGCCGTTTGTTGTGGGTATCATGGTTCCTGACAGCTCACATCAGGGGTTTCAATCCCGCCACGGCCTGCTTTGGACCCTCTGCCGCTGCATCTGGTTCAAGCCGGCTCATCAATCTGGCAACCTGCCTCGACGATGACCGAAGCAAACAGCATGACACATAAACGCGCATCAGGGGCTTCGCCATTTGGGCATGACACCGCGCCAGCGACGATGCGCTCACAACCGTTCGTTTTCCAGGCTGCAGTCATATGGGACATTTGCCGTGGCTTCCTTGGTTCCTTGGAGTGAATGTATTTTTCTGCCCTCCCTGCCTGGACTCAAATGAGGGTCTGCAGTATTGTGGAAATAAATAAATAAAATAAACCGTTCGTTTTCCAGGCTGCAGTCACAGTGGCCGTTTGTTGAGGGTTTCTTGGTTCCTGCCAGCTCACATCAGGGGTTTCAATCCCGCCACGGCCTGCTTTTGACCCTCTGCCGCTGCATCTGGTTCGAGCCGGCTCATCAATCTGGCAACCTGCCTCTACGATGACCGAAGGAAACAGCATGACACATAAACGCGCATCAGGGGCTTCGCCATTTGGGCGTGACACAGCACCAGCGACGATGCGCCCACAACCGTTCGTTTTCCAGGCTGCAGTCACAGGGGCCGTTTGTAGTGGGTTTCTTGGTTCCTGCCACCTCACATCAGTGGCTTCAATCCCGCCATGGCCTGCCTTGGATCCTCTGCCGCTGCATCTGGTTGAAGCCGGCTCATTAATCTGGCAACCTACCTCGACGATGACCGAAACAAACACCAAGACACATAAACGCGCATCAAGGGCTTCGCCATTTGGGCATGACACCGCGCCCGCGACGATGCACCCACAACCGTTCGTTTTCCAGGCTGCAGTCACAGTGGCCGTTTGTTGTGGGTCTCTTGGTTCCTGCCAGCTCACATCAGGGGTTTCAAACCCGCCATGGCCTGCCTTGGATCCTCTGCCGCTGCATCTGGTTCGAGCCGGCTCATCAGTCCGGCAACCTGCCTCGACGATGACCGAAGCAAACAGCATGACACATCAACGCGCATCAGGGGCTTCCCCATTTGGGAATGACACCGCGCCAGCGACGACGCGCTCACAACCGTTCGTTTTCCAGGCTGCAGTCACATGGACCGTTTGCGGTGGGTTCCTTGGTTCCTGCCAGCTCACATCAGTGGTTTCAAACCCGCCATGGCCTGCCTTGGATCCTTTGCCGATGCATCTGGTTCGAGCCGGCTCATCAATCTGGCTATCTGCCTCGACGATGACCGAAGCAAACAGCATGACACATAAACGCGCATCAGGGGCTTCGCCATTTGGGCATGAAGCCGCGCCAGCGACGATGCGCTCACAACCGTTCGTTTTCCAGGCTGCAGTCACATGGGCCGTTTGCGGTGGGTTCCTTGGTTCCTGCCAGCACACATCTGGGGTTTCAAACCCGCCATGGCCTGCCTTGGATCCTCTGCCGATGCATCTGTTTCGAGCCGGCTCATCAATCTGGCAACCTAACTCGACGATGACCGAAGCAAACACCATGACACATAAACGCGCATCAGGGGCTTCGCCATTTTGGCATGACACCGCGCCAGCAACGATGCGCTCACACCCGTTCGTTTTCTAGGCTGCAGTCACATGGACCGTTTGCGGTGGGTTCCTTGGTTACTGCCAGCTCACATCAGGGGTTTCAAACCCGCCATGGCCTGCCTTGGATCCTCTGCCGATGCATCTGGTTCAAGCCGGCTCATCAATAAGGCAACCTGCCTCGACTATGACCGAAAAAACAACATGACACATAAACGCGCATAAGGGGCTTCGCCATTTGGGCATGACACCGCGCCAGCGACGATGCGCTCACAACCGTTGGTTCTCCAGGCTGCAGTCACATGGGCCGTTTGCGGTGGGTTTCTTGGTTCCTGCCAGCTCACATCAGGGGTTTCAATCCCGGCATGGCCTGCCTTGGGTCCTCTGCTGCTCTATCTGGTTCAAGCCGACTCATCAATCTGGCAACCTACCTCGGCGATGACCGAAACAAACACCATGACAAATGAACGGGCATCAAGGGCTTCGCCATTTGGGCATGACACCGCGCCAGAGACGATGCGCCCACAACCGTTCGTTTTCCAGGCTACAGTCACAGGGGCCATTTGTTGTGGGTTTCTTGGTTCCTGCCAGCTCACATCAAGGGTTTGAATCCCGCCATCGCCTGCCTTGGGTCCTCTGCCGCTCCATCTGGTTCAAGCCGGCTCATCAACAAGGCAACCTACCTCGACGATGACCGAAGCAAACAGCATGGCATATAAACGCGCTTAAGGGGCTTCGCCATTTGTGCATGACACGTGCCATCGACGATGCGCTTAAACCGTTCGTTTTCCAGGCTGTAGTCACATGGGCCATTTGGTGTGGGTTTCTTTGTTCCTGCTAGCTCGCATCAGGGGTTTCAATCCAGCCATGGCCTGTCTTAGACCCTCTGCCGCTGCAGCTTGTTCGAGCCGGCTCATCAATCTAGCAATCTACCTCGACGATGACCGAAGCAAACAGCATGGCATATAAACGTGCATCAGGGGCTTCGCGACTTCGGCATGACAGCGCGAGCGGCGATGCGCTCACGTCCGTTCGTTTTCCATGCTGCAGTCACATGGGCCGTTTGCGGTAGGTTTCTTGGTTCCTGCCAGCTCACATCAGTGGTTTCAATCCCGCCATGGCCTGCCTTGTGTCCTCTGCCGCTGCATCTAGTTAAAGACGGCTCATCAATCTGGCAACCTACCTCGACGATGACCGAAGCAAACAGCATGACACATAAACGGCATCAGGAGCTTTGCTATTTGGGCATGACACCGCGCCAGCGACGATGCGCTCACAACCGTTCGTTTTCCAGGCTGCCGTCATATGGGCCGTTTGCCGTGGGTTCCTTGCTTCCTTGGAGTGAATGTATTTTTCTGCCCTCCCTGCCTGGACTCAAATGAGGGGCTGCAGTATTGTGAAAATAAATCAGTAAACTAAACCGTTCGTTTTCCAGGCTGCAGTCACAGTGGCCGTTTGTTGCGGGTATCATGGTTCCTGCCAGCTCAAATCAGGGGTTTCAATCCCGCCACGGCCTGCTTTGGACCCTCTGCCGCTGCATCTGGTTCGAGCCGGCTCATCAATCTGGCAACCTGCCTCGACGATGACCGAAGCAAACAGCATGACACATAAACGCGCATCAGGGGCTTCGCCATTTGGGCATGACACCGCGCCAGCGACGATGCGCTCACAACCGTTCGTTTTCCAGGCTGCAGTCATATGGGACATTTGCCGTGGCTTCCTTGGTTCCTTGGAGTGAATGTATTTTTCTGCCCTCCCTGCCTGGACTCAAATGAGGGTCTGCAGTATTGTGGAAATAAATAAATAAAATAAACCGTTCGTTTTCCAGGCTGCAGTCACAGTGGCCGTTTGTTGAGGGTTTCTTGGTTCCTGCCAGCTCACATCAGGGGTTTCAATCCCGCCACGGCCTGCTTTTGACCCTCTGCCGCTGCATCTGGTTCGAGCCGGCTCATCAATCTGGCAACCTGCCTCTACGATGACCGAAGGAAACAGCATGACACATAAACGCGCATCAGGGGCTTCGCCATTTGGGCGTGACACAGCACCAGCGACGATGCGCCCACAACCGTTCGTTTTCCAGGCTGCAGTCACAGGGGCCGTTTGTAGTGGGTTTCTTGGTTCCTGCCACCTCACATCAGTGGCTTCAATCCCGCCATGGCCTGCCTTGGATCCTCTGCCGCTGCATCTGGTTGAAGCCGGCTCATTAATCTGGCAACCTACCTCGACGATGACCGAAACAAACACCAAGACACATAAACGCGCATCAAGGGCTTCGCCATTTGGGCATGACACCGCGCCCGCGACGATGCACCCACAACCGTTCGTTTTCCAGGCTGCAGTCACAGTGGCCGTTTGTTGTGGGTCTCTTGGTTCCTGCCAGCTCACATCAGGGGTTTCAAACCCGCCATGGCCTGCCTTGGATCCTCTGCCGCTGCATCTGGTTCGAGCCGGCTCATCAGTCCGGCAACCTGCCTCGACGATGACCGAAGCAAACAGCATGACACATCAACGCGCATCAGGGGCTTCCCCATTTGGGAATGACACCGCGCCAGCGACGACGCGCTCACAACCGTTCGTTTTCCAGGCTGCAGTCACATGGACCGTTTGCGGTGGGTTCCTTGGTTCCTGCCAGCTCACATCAGTGGTTTCAAACCCGCCATGGCCTGCCTTGGATCCTTTGCCGATGCATCTGGTTCAAGCCGGCTCATCAATCTGGCTATCTGCCTCGACGATGACCGAAGCAAACAGCATGACACATAAACGCGCATCAGGGGCTTCGCCATTTGGGCATGAAACCGCGCCAGCGACGATGCGCTCACAACCGTTCGTTTTCCAGGCTGCAGTCACATGGGCCGTTTGCGGTGGGTTCCTTGGTTCCTGCCAGCACACATCTGGGGTTTCAAACCCGCCATGGCCTGCCTTGGATCCTCTGCCGATGCATCTGTTTCGAGCCGGCTCATCAATCTGGCAACCTAACTCGACGATGACCGAAGCAAACACCATGACACATAAACGCGCATCAGGGGCTTCGCCATTTTGGCATGACACCGCGCCAGCAACGATGCGCTCACACCCGTTCGTTTTCTAGGCTGCAGTCACATGGACCGTTTGCGGTGGGTTCCTTGGTTACTGCCAGCTCACATCAGGGGTTTCAAACCCGCCATGGCCTGCCTTGGATCCTCTGCCGATGCATCTGGTTCAAGCCGGCTCATCAATAAGGCAACCTGCCTCGACTATGACCGAAAAAACAACATGACACATAAACGCGCATAAGGGGCTTCGCCATTTGGGCATGACACCGCGCCAGCGACGATGCGCTCACAACCGTTGGTTCTCCAGGCTGCAGTCACATGGGCCGTTTGCGGTGGGTTTCTTGGTTCCTGCCAGCTCACATCAGGGGTTTCAATCCCGGCATGGCCTGCCTTGGGTCCTCTGCTGCTCTATCTGGTTCAAGCCGACTCATCAATCTGGCAACCTACCTCGGCGATGACCGAAACAAACACCATGACAAATGAACGGGCATCAAGGGCTTCGCCATTTGGGCATGACACCGCGCCAGAGACGATGCGCCCACAACCGTTCGTTTTCCAGGCTACAGTCACAGGGGCCATTTGTTGTGGGTTTCTTGGTTCCTGCCAGCTCACATCAAGGGTTTGAATCCCGCCATCGCCTGCCTTGGGTCCTCTGCCGCTCCATCTGGTTCAAGCCGGCTCATCAACAAGGCAACCTACCTCGACGATGACCGAAGCAAACAGCATGGCATATAAACGCGCATAAGGGGCTTCGCCATTTGTGCATGACACGTGCCATCGACGATGCGCTTAAACCGTTCGTTTTCCAGGCTGTAGTCACATGGGCCATTTGGTGTGGGTTTCTTTGTTCCTGCTAGCTCGCATCAGGGGTTTCAATCCAGCCATGGCCTGTCTTAGACCCTCTGCCGCTGCAGCTTGTTCGAGCCGGCTCATCAATCTAGCAATCTACCTCGACGATGACCGAAGCAAACAGCATGGCATATAAACGTGCATCAGGGGCTTCGCGACTTCGGCATGACAGCGCGAGCGGCGATGCGCTCACGTCCGTTCGTTTTCCATGCTGCAGTCACATGGGCCGTTTGCGGTAGGTTTCTTGGTTCCTGCCAGCTCACATCAGTGGTTTCAATCCCGCCATGGCCTGCCTTGTGTCCTCTGCCGCTGCATCTAGTTAAAGACGGCTCATCAATCTGGCAACCTACCTCGACGATGACCGAAGCAAACAGCATGACACATAAACGGCATCAGGAGCTTTGCTATTTGGGCATGACACCGCGCCAGCGACGATGCGCTCACAACCGTTCGTTTTCCAGGCTGCCGTCATATGGGCCGTTTGCCGTGGGTTCCTTGCTTCCTTGGAGTGAATGTATTTTTCTGCCCTCCCTGCCTGGACTCAAATGAGGGGCTGCAGTATTGTGAAAATAAATAAGTAAACTAAACCGTTCGTTTTCCAGGCTGCAGTCACAGTGGCCGTTTGTTGCGGGTATCATGGTTCCTGCCAGCTCAAATCAGGGGTTTCAATCCCGCCACGGCCTGCTTTGGACCCTCTGCCGCTGCATCTGGTTCGAGCCGGCTCATCAATCTGGCAACCTGCCTCTACGATGACCGAAGGAAACAGCATGACTCATAAACGCGCATCAGGGGCTTCGCCATTTTTGCGTGACACAGCGCCAGCGACGATGCGCCCACAACCGTTCGTTTTCCAGGCTGCAGTCACGGGGCCGTTTGTGGTGGGTTTCTTGGTTCCTGCCAGCTCACATCAGTGGTTTCAATCCCGCCATGGCCTGCCATGGATCATCTGCCACTGCATATGGTTAAAGCCGGCTCATTAATCTAGCAACCTACCTCGACGATGACCGAAACAAACACCATGACACATAAACGCGCATCAGGGTCTTCGCCATTTGGGCATGACACCGATCCAGCGTCGATGCGCCCACAACCGTTCGTTTTCCAGGCTGCAGTCACAGTGGCCGTTTGTTGTGGGTTTCTTGGTTCCTGCCAGCTCACATCAGGGGTTTCAATCCCGCCATGGCCTGCCTTGGATCCTCTGCCGCTGCATCTGGTTCAAGCCGGCTCATCAATCTGGCAACCTAACTCGACGATGACCGAAGCAAACACCATGACACATAAACGCGCATCAGGGGCTTCGCCATTTTGGCATGACACCGCGCCAGCAACGATGCACTCACACCCGTTCATTTTCCTGGCTGCAGTCACATGGACCGTTTGCAGTGGGTTCCTTGGTCCCTGCCAGCTCACATCAGGGGTTTCAAACCCGCCATGGCCTGCCTTGGGTCCTCTGCCGTTCTATCTGGTTCAAGCCGACTCATCAATCTGGCAACCTACCTCGACGATGACCGAAACAAACACCATGACACATACACGCGCATCAGGGGCTTAGCCATTTGGGCATGACACCGCGCCAGCGACGATGCGCCCACAACCGTTCGTTTTCCAGGCTGCAGTCACTGGGGCTGTGGTGGGTTTCTTGGTTCCTGCCAGCTCACATCTGTGGTTTCAATCCCGCCATGGCCTGCCTTGGGTCCTCTGCCGCTCCATCTGGTTTAAGCCGGCTCATCAATAAGGCAACCTACTTCGACGATGACCGAAGCAAACAGCATGGCATATAAATGCGCATAAGGGGCTTCGCCATTTGGGCATGACACGTGCCAGCGACGATGCGCTCCCACCCGTTCGTTTTCCAGGCTGCAGTCACATGGGCCGTTTGGTGTGGGTTTCTTTGTTCCTGCCAGCTCGCATCAGGGGTTTCAATCCCGCCATGGCCTTCTTGGATCCTCTGCCGCTGCATCTGGTTCAAGCCGGCTCATCAATCTGGCAACCTACTTCGACGATGACCGAAACAAACACCATGACACATGAACGCGCATCAGGGGCTTCGCCATTTGGCTTGACACCGCGCCAGCGACGATGCGCCCACAAACGTTCGTTTTCCAGGCTGCAGTCACAGGGGCCGTTTGTTGTGGGTTTCTTGATTCCTGCCAGCTCACATCAGGGGTTTGAATCCCGCCATGGCCTGCCTTGGGTCCTCTGCCGCTCCATTTGGTTCAAGCCGGCTCATCAATAAGGCAACCTACCTCGACGATGACCGAAGCAAACAGCATGGCATATAAACGCGCATAAGAGACTTCGCCATTGGGGCATGACACGTGCCAGCGACTATGCGCTCACACCTGTTCGTTTTCCAGGCTGCAGTCACATGAGCCGTTTGGTGTGGGTTTCTTTGTTCTTGCCAGCTCGCATCAGGGGTTTCAAACCCAACATGGCCTGCCTTGGATCCTCTGCCGCTGCATCTGGTTCAAGCCGGCTCATCAATCTGGCAACCTGCCTCGACGATGACCGCAGCAAACAGCATGACACATAAACGCGCATCAGGGGCTTCGCCATTTGGGCATTTCACCGCGCCAGCAAAGATGCGCTCACCACCGTTCGTTTTCCAGGCTGCAGTCACATGGGCCGTTTGCGGTGGGTTCCTTGGTTCCTGCCAGCACACATCAGGGGTTTCAAACCCGCCATGGCCTGCCTTGGATCGTCTGCCGATGCATCTGTTTCGAGCCGGCTCATCAATCTGGCAACCTGCCTCGACGATGACCGAAGCAAACAGCATGACACATTAACGCGCATCAGGGGCTTCGCCATTTGGGCATGACACGTGCCAGCGACGATGCGCTCACACCTGTTCGTTTTCCAGGCTGCAGTCGCATGGGCCGTTTGGTGTGGGTTTCTTTGTTCTTGCCAGCTCGCATCAAGGGTTTCAAACCCGCCATGGCCTGCCTTGGATTCTCTGCCGCTGCATCTGGTTCAAGCCGGCTCATCAATCTGGCAACTTGCCTCGACGATGACCGAAGCAAACAGCATGACACATAAACGCGCATCAGGGGCTTCGCCATTTGGGCATGACACCGCGCCAGCGACGATGGGCTCACAACCGTTCGTTTTCCAGGCTGCAGTCATATGGGCCGTTTGCCGTGGGTTCCTTGGTTCCTTGGAGTGAATGTATTTTTCTGCCCTCCTTGCCTGGACTCAAACGAGGGGCTGCAGTATTGTGGAAATAAATAAGTAAAATAAACCGTTCGTTTTCCAGGCTGCAGTCACAGTGGCCGTTTGTTGTGGGTATCTTGGCTCCTGCCAGCTCACATCACGGGTTTCAATCGGCCATGGCCTGCTTTGGACCCTCTGCCGCTGCATCTGGTTCGAGCCGGCTCATCAATCTGGCAACCTGCCTCTACGATGACCGAAGGAAACAGCATGACACATAAACGCGCATCAGGGGCTTCGCCATTTGGGCATGACACCGCACCAGCGACGATGCGCTCACAACCGTTCGTTTTCCAGGCTGCAGTCATATTGGCCGTTTGCCGTGGGTTCCTTGGTTCCTTGGAGTGAATGTATTTTTCCGCCCTCCCTGCCTGGACTCAAATGAGGGGCTGCAGTATTGTGGAAATAAGTAAGTAAAATAAACCGTTCGTTTTCCAGGCTGCAGTCACAGTGGCCGTTTGTTGTGGGTATCTTGGTTCCTGCCAGCTCACATCAGGGGTTTCAATCCCGCCATCGCCTGCCTTGGATCCTCTGCCGCTGCATCTAGTTAAAGCCGGCTCATCAATCTGGCAACCTACCTCGACGATCACCAAAGCAAACAGCATGGCATATAAACGCGCATAAGGGGCTTCGCCATTTGGGCATGACACGTGCCAGCGACGATGCGCTCACACCTGTTCGTTTTCCAGGCTGCAGTCACATGGGCCGTTTGGTGTGGGTTTCTTTGTTCTTGCCAGCACGCATCAAGGGTTTCAAACCCGCCATGGCCTGCCTTGGATCCTCTGCCGCTGCATCTGGTTCAAGCCGGCTCATCAATCTGGCAACCTGCCTCGACGATGACTGAAGCAAACAGCATGACACATAAACGCGCATCAGGGGCTTCGCCATTTGGGCATGACACCGCGCCAGCGACGATGCGCTCACACCCGTTCGTTTTCCAGATTGCAGTCACAGGGGCCGTTTGCGGTAGGTTTCTTGGTTCCAGCCAGCTCACATCAGGGGATTCAATCCTGCCATGGCCTGCCTTCGGTCCTCTGCCGCTCTATCTGGTTGAAGCCGACTCATCAATCTGGTACCATACCTCGACGATAACCGAAACAAACAGCATGACACATAAACGCGCATCACGGGATTAGCCATTTGTGCATGACACCGCACCAGCGACGATGCGCCCACAACCGTTTGTTTTCCAGGCTGCGGTCACAGGGGCTGTTTGTGGTGGGTTTCTTGGTTCCTGCCAGCTCACATCATTGGTTTGAATCCCGCCATGGCCTTATTGGATCCTCTGCCGCTGCATCTGGTTCGAGCCGACTCATCAGTCCGGCAACCTGCCTTGACGATGACAGAAGCAAACAGCAAGACACATAAACGCGCATCAGGGGCTTCGCCATTTTGGAATGACACCGCGCCAGCGACGATGCGCTCACAACCGTTCGGTTTCCAGGCTGCAGTCACATGGACCGTTTGCGGTGGGTTCCTTGATTCCTGCACGCTCACATCAGGGGTTTCAAACCCGCCATGGCCTGCCTTGGATCCTCTGCCGATGCATCTGGTTCGATCCGGCTCATCAATCTGGCAACCTGCCTCGACGATGACCGAAGCAAAGAGCCTGACACATAAACGCGCATCAGGGGCTTCGCCATTTGGGCGTGACACAGCGCCAGCGACGATGCGCCCACAACCGTTCGTTTTCCAGGCTGCAGTCACAGGGGCCGTTTGTGGTGGGTTTCTTGGTTCCTGCCAGCTCACATCAGTGGTTTCAATCCCACCATGGCCTGCCTTGGATCCTGTGCCGCTGCATCTGGTTGAAGCCGGCTCATTAATCTGGCAACCTACCTCGACGATGACCGAAACAAACACCATGACACATAAACGCGCATCAGGGGCTTCGCCATTTTGGCATGACACCGCGCCAGCGACGATGCGCCCACAACCGTTCGTTTTCCAGGCTGCAGTCACATGGGCCGCTTGCGGTGGGTTCCTTGGTTCCTGCCAGCACACATCAGGGGTTTCAAACCCGCCATGGCCTGCCTTGGATCCTCTGCCGATGCATCTGTTTCAAGCCGGCTCATCAATCTGGCAACCTGCCTCGACGATGACCGAAGCAAACAGCATGACACATAAACGCGCATCAGGGGCTTCGCCATTTGGGAATGACACCGCGCCAGCGACGATGCGCTCACAACCGTTCGTTTTCCAGGCTGCAGCCACATCGCCCGCTTGCGGTGGGTTCCTTGGTTCCTGCCAGCACACATCAGGGCTTTCAAACCCGCCATGGCCTGCCTTGGATCCTCTGCCGATGCATCTGTTTCAAGCCGGCTCATCAATCTGGCAACCTGCCTCGACGATGACCGAAGCAAACAGCATGACACATAAACGCGCACCAGGGGCTTCGCCATTTGGGCATGACACCGCGCCAGCGACGATGTGCTCACAACCGTTCGTTATCCAGGCTGCAGTCACATGGGCCGTTTGGTGTGGGTTTCTTTGTTCCTGCCAGCTCGCATCAGGGGTTTCAAACCCGCCATGGCCTGCCTTGGACCCTCTGCCGCTGCATCTGGTTAAAGCCGGCTCATCAATCTGGCGACTTGCCTCGACGATAACCGAAACAAACACCATGACACATTAACGCGCATCAGGGGCTTCGCCATTTGGGCATGACACCGCGCCAGCGACGATGCACCCACAACCGTTCGTTTTCCAGGCTGCAGTCACAGGGGCCGTTTGTTGTGGGTTTCTTGGTTCCTGCCAGCTCACATCAGGGGTTTGAATCCCGCCATGACCTGCCTTGGGTCCTCTGCCGCTCCATCTGGTTCAAGCCGGCTCATCAATAAGGCAACCTACCTCGACGATGACCGAAGCAAACAGCATGGCATATAAACGCGCATAAGGTGCTTCGCTATTTGCGCATGACACGTGCCAGCGACGATGCGCTCACACCCGTTCGTTTTCCAGGCTGCAGTCACATGGGCTGTTTGGTGTGGGTTTGTTTGTTCCTGCTAGCTCGCAACAGGGGTTTCAATCCCGCCATGGCCTGTCTTAGATCCTCTGCCGCTGCAGCTAGTTCGAGCCGGCTCATCAATCTGGCAATCTACCTCGACTTTGACCGAAGGAAACAGCATGACATATAAACGCGTATCAGGGGCTTCGCCATTTGGGCATGACACCGCGCCAGCGACGATGCGCTCACAACCGTTCGTTTTCCAGGCTGCAGTCATATTGGCCGTTTGCCGTGGGTTCCTTGGTTCCTTGGAGTGAATGTATTTTTCTGCCCTCCCTGCCTGGACTCAAATGAGGGGCTGCAGTATTGTGGAAATAAATAAGTAAAATAAACCGTTCGTTTTCCAGGCTGCAGTCACAGTGGCCGTTTGTTGTGGGTATCTTGGTTCCTGCCAGCTCACATCAGGGGTTTCAATCCCGCCACGGCCTGCTTTGGACCCTCTGCCGCTGCATCTGGTTCAAGCCGGCTCATCAATCTGGCAACCTGCCTCGACGATGACCGAAGCAAACAGCATGACACATAAACGTGCATCAGGGGCTTTGCCATTTGGGCATGACACCGCGCCAGCGACGATGTGCTCACAACCGTTCGTTTTTCAGGCTGCAGTCACATGGTCCGTTTGCGGTGGGTTCCTTGGTTCCTGCCAGCTCACATCAGGGGTTTCAATCCCGCCATCGCCTGCCTTTGATCCTCAGCTGATGCATCTGGTTCGAGCCGGGTCATCAAGCTGGCAACCTGCCTCGACGATGACCGAAGCAAACAGCATGACACAGAAACGCGCATCAGGGGCTTCGCTATTTGCGCATGACACGTGCCAGCGACCATGCGCTCACACCCGTTCGTTTTCCAGGCTGCTGTCACATGGGCCGTTTGGTGTGGGTTTGTTTGTTCCTGCTATCTCGCATCAGGGGTTTCAATCCCGCCATGGCCTGTCTTAGATCCTCTGCCACTGCAGCTGGTTCGAGCCGGCTCATCAATCTGGCAATCTACCTCGACGATGACCGAAGCAAACAGCATGGCATATAAACGCGCATCAGGGGCTTCGCGACTTCGGCATGACAGCGCGCCAGCGACGATGCGCTCACGTCCGTTCGTTTTCCATGCTGTAGTACCGTGGGCCGTTTGCGGTAGGTTTCTTGGGTCCTGCCAGTTCACATCAGTGGTTTCAATCCCGCCATGGCCTGCCTTGGATCCTCTGCTTCTGCATCTAGTTAAAGCAGGCTCATCAATATGGCAACCTACCTCGACGATCACCGAAGCAAACAGCATGGCATATAAACGCGCATAAGGGGCTTCGCCATTTGGGCATGAAACGTGCCAGCGACGATGCGCTCACACCTGTTCGTTTTCCAGGCTGCAGTCACATGGGCCGTTTGGTGTGGGTTTAGTTGTTCTTGCCAGCTCGCATCAAGGGTTTCAAACCCGCCATGGCCTGCCTTGGATCCTCTGCCGCTGCATCTGGTTCAAGCCGGCTCATCAATCTGGCAACCTGCCTCGACGATGACCGAAGCAAACAGCATGACACATAAACGCGCATCAGGGGCTTCGCCTTTTGGGCATGACACCGCGCCAGCGACGATGCGCTCACAACTGTTCGTTTTCCAGGCTGCAGTCATATGGGCCGTTTGCCATGGGTTCCTTGGTTCCTTGGAGTGAATGTATTTTTCTGCCCTCCCTGCCTGGACTCAAATGAGGGGCTGCAGTATTGTGGAAATAAATAAGTAAAATAAACCGTTCGTTTTCCAGGCTGCAGTCACAGTGGCCGTTTGTAGTGGGTATCTTGGTTCCTGCCAGCTCACATCACGGGTTTCAATCGGATACGGCCTGCTTTGGACCCTCTGCCGCTGCATCTGGTTCGAGCCGGCTCATCAATCTGGCAACCTGCCTCTACGATGACCGAAGGAAACAGCATGACACATAAACGCGCATCAGGGGCTTCGCCATTTGGGCATGACACCGCGCCAGCGACGATGTGCTCACAACCGTTCGTTTTCCAGGCTGCAGTCACATGGTCCGTTTGCGGTGGGTTCCTTGGTTCCTGCCAGCTCACATCAGGGGTTTCAATCCCGCCATCGCCTGCCTTGGATCCTCTGCCGCTGCATCTAGTTAAAGCCGGCTCATCAATCTGGCAACCTACCTCGACGATGACCGAAGCAAACAGCATGACATATAAACGCGCATAAGGGGCTTCGCCATTTGGGCATGACACCGCGCCAGCGACGATGCGCTCACACCCGTTCGTTTTCCAGATTGCAGTCACAGGGGCCGTTTGCGGTGGGTTTCTTGGTTCCAGCCAGCTCACATCAGGGGTTTCAATCCTGCCATGGCCTGCCTTCGGTCCTCTGCCGCTCTATCTGGTTCAAGCCGACTCATCAATCTGGCAACCTACCTCGACGATGACCGAAACAAACACCATGACATATAAACGCGCCTCAGGGGCTTAGCCATTTGTGCATGACACCGCGCCAGCGACGATGCGCCCACAACCGTTTGTTTTCCAGGCTGCAGTCACAGGGGCTGTTTGTGGTGGGTTTCTTGTTTCCTGCCAGCTCACATCACGGGTTTCAATTGGCCACGGCCTGCTTTGGACCCTCTAACGCTGCATCTGGTTCGAGCCGGCTCATCAATCTGGCAACCTGCCTCTACGATGACCGAAGCAAACAGCATGACACATAAACGCGCATCAGGGGCTTCGCCATTTGGGCATGACGCCGCACCAGCGACGATGCGCTCACAACCGTTCGTTTTCCAGGCTGCAGTCATATTGGCCGTTTGCCGTGGGTTCCTTGGTTCCTTGGAGTGAATGTATTTTCTGCCCTCCCTGCCTGGACTCAAATGAGGAGCTGCAGTATTGTGGAAATAAGTAAGTAATATAAACCGTTCGTTTTCCAGGCTGCAGTCACAGTGGCCGTTTGTTGTGGGTATCTTGGTTCCTGCCAGCTCACACCAGGGGTTTCAATCCCGCCACGGCCTGCTTTGGACCCTCTGCCGCTGCATCTGGTTCAAGCCGGCTCATCAATCTGGCAACCTGCCTCGACGATGACCGAAGCAAACAGCGTGACACATAAACGCGCATCAGGGGCTTCGCCATTTGGGCATGACACCGCGCCAGCGACGATGCGCACACAACCGTTTGTTTTCCAGGCTGCAGTCACCGGGGCTGTTTGTGGTGGGTTTCTTGGTTCCTGCCAGCTCACATCATTGGTTTCAATCCCGCCATAGCCTTATTGGATCCTCTGCCGCTGCATCTGGTTCAAGCCGGCTCATCAATCTGGCAACCTACCTCGACGATGACCGAAGCAAACAGCATGGCATATAAACGCGCATAAGGGGCTTCGCTATTTGCGCATGACACGTGCCAGCGATGATGCGCTCACACCCGTTCGTTTTCCAGGCTGCAGACACATGGGCCGTTTGGTGTGGGTTTGTTTGTTCCTGCTAGCTCGCATCAGGGGATTCAATCCCGCCATGGCCTGTCTTAGATCCTCTGCCGCTGCAGCTGGTTCGAGCCGGCTCATCAATCTGGCAATCTACCTCGACGAAAACCGAAGCAAACAGCATGGCATATAAACGCGCATTAGGGGCTTCGCGACTTCGGCATGACAGCGCGCCAGCGACGATGCGCTCACGTCCGTTCGTTTTCCATGCTGCAGTACCATGGGCCGTTTGCGGTAGGTTTCTTGGATCCTGCCAGCTCACATCAGTGGTTTGAATCCCGCCATGGCCTGCCTTGGATCCTCTGCCGCTGCATCTAGTTAAAGCAGGGTCATCAATCTAGCAACCTACCTCGACGATCACCGAAGCAAACAGCATGGCATATAAACGCGCATAAGGGGCTTCACCATTTGGGCATGACACGTGCCAGCGACGATGCGCTCAAACCTGTTCGTTTTCCAGGCTGCAGTCACATGGGCCGTTTGGTGTGGGTTTCGTTGTTCTTGCCAGCTCGCATCAAGGGTTTCAAACCCGCCATGGCCTGCCTTGGATCCTCTGCCGCTGCATCTGGATCAAGCCGGCTCATCAATCTGGCAACCTGCCTCGACGATGACAGAAGCAAACAGCATGACACATAAACGCGCATCAGGGGCTTCGCCATTTGGGCATGACACCGCGCCAGCGACGATGCGCTCACAACCCTTCGTTTTCCAGGCTGCAGTCATATGGGCCGTTTGCCGTGGGTTCCTTGGTTCCTTGGAGTGAATGTATTTTTCTGCCCTCCCTGCCTGGACTCAAATGAGGGGCTGCAGTATTGTGGAAATAAATAAGTAAAATAAACCGTACGTTTTCCAGGCTGCAGTCACAGTGGCCGTTTGTAGTGGGTATCTTGGTTCCTGCCAACTCACATCACGGGTTTCAATCTGCCACGGCCTGCTTTGGACCCTCTGCCGCTGCATCTGGTTCGAGCCGGCTCATCAATTTGGCAACCTGCCTCTACGATGACCGAAGGAAACAGCATGACACATAAACGCGCACCAGGGGCTTCGCCATTTGGGCATGACACCGCGCCAGCGACGATGTGCTCACAACCGTTCGTTTTCCAGGCTGCAGTCACATGGTCCGTTCGGTGGGTTCCTTGGTGCCTGCCAGCTCACATCAGGGGTTTCAATCCCGCCATCGCCTGCCTTGGATCCTCTGCCGCTGCATCTAGTTAAATCATGAATTAAAAGACTAGCGCAAATAACAAAGACACAGACATAGAAGTAGACAGGACGAGCGCTAAACATCAACTGAGTTGTTTACTGAACATAAAGGTACATATAAGCAATTCGGTGGTGCATGCGCACACTGGGTTAACAATACATAGACAATCTAATCAAGGTGTGGCAAACTGTTCTTTAGGTACATTTTTTCTTTTTTGGTCAAGGTAAGTGAACTAGTGCTTACACAGTTATCACCTTCTCTGTCAATGTGATAGGCCTCACAAATCTTACGACCTAATTTTGTGCCTCCCCTACCAAGCACACACGTGGCACCAAACGCCGGCACGCACCCGCACCGCTTACAATGCTTGGCCAAATGACCGCCCCCCGCCAATGAATCTACCAGCGTGCTGTGCTCTCGTAGCCGCTCGTTCAGGCACCGTCCAGACTGCCCCACGTAGCATCTACCGCAGGAGAGCGGTATGCGGTATACGATGCCAGCAGTGCAAGGCACAAACTTGCATACGTGTTTTGTGGTGCAGACCGGTTTCCTTTCTTCGTTGACCGCTTTGCACATGCGCACCAGCTTTTCGGGGGAGTGAACATCACGTCCACACCGCACCTCTCTCCAGCTTTCTTCAGCCGGTGCGATAACTGGTGCACGTACGGTATAGCGGTACGCCTCAGCCTCCTGCAGCTAGTTTCCGCTGCCACGCCAGGTCGGCCACCTGCCCTGATTCTTTCAGGAGGCACTGCGCTACAGCCGTCACGGTATACATAGGAAAACCGGCGTTCTGCAACCGGTGCACTTGCGTCTGCAAACTGATCTCAATTTTATGCTGGCAAGACTTCTCGAGAGAACCACGCAGGCAATTTTTTGCAATGCCCCGTTTTACCAATTTCGAATGCGCCGAATTGTACGCTAAAATTTCCTTCTTTGTGCGTGGCTGGTACGACCAGCAGATGTGCCCCGTGCCAAAGAACAAACAAATCTCGAGGAATTGGAGACACCCGTTGATCGGAACTCCATGCGTGAATCTCAGCTTGACAGAACATTCACCGAAAATATCTAAAACACTTTTTACAACCTGTGGTTTGTCACTCTCGTTCTCAACATTCACAAACACAATAAAATCATCCACATATCTAAAACACCTCACTACACCTTTTTCCCTTTTCATGCACGCTGCAACGCGTTTGTCAAATTGACCTAAAAATATTTCGCTAAGTATTGGAGCTATGCATGAGCCTATGCAAATACCGTCTTTCTGCTGGTAGATTCATTGGCGGGGAGCGGTCATTTGGCCAAGCATTGTAAGCGGTGCGGGTGCGTGCCGGCGTTTGGTGCCACGTGTGTGCTTGGTAGGGGAGGCACAAAGTTAGGTCGTGAGATTTGTGAGGCCTATCACATTGACAGAGAAGGTGATAACTGTGTAAGCACTAGTTCACTTACCTTGACCAAAAAAGAAAAAAATGTACCTAAAGAACAGTTTGCCACACCTTGATTAGATTGTCTATGTATTGTTAACCCAGTGTGCGCATGCACCACCGAATTGCTTATATGTTCCTTTATATTCAGTAAACAACTCAGTTGATGTTTAGCGCTCGTCCTGTCTACTTGTATGTCTGTGTCTTTGTTATTTGCGCTAGTCTTTTTATTCATGATGAAACACCAACTAGCCCAGCTTTCCGCCTTGATCTAGTTAAAGCCGGCTCATCAATCTGGCATCCTACATCTACGATGACCGAAGCAAACAGCAGGACACATAAACGCGCATAAGGGGCTTCGCCATTTGGGCATGACACGTGCCAGCGACGATGCGCTCACACCCGTTCGTTTTCCAGGCTGCAGTCACATGGGCCGTTTGGTGTGGGTTTCTTTGTTCCTGCCAGCTCGCATCAGGGGTTTCAAACCCGCCATGGCCTGCCTTGGACCCTCTGCCGCTGCATCTGGTTCAAGCCGGCTGATCAATCTGGCAACCTGCCTCGACGATGACCGAAGCAAACAGCATGACACATAAACGCGCATCAGGGGCTTCGCCATTTGGGCATGACACCGCGCCAGCGACGATGCGCTCACACCCGTTCGTTTTCCAGATTGCAGTCACAGGGGCCGTTTGCGGTGGGTTTCTTGGTTCCAGCCAGCTCACATCAAGGGGTTTCAATCCTGCCATGGCCTGCCTTCGGTCCTCTGCCGCTCTATCTGGATCAAGCCGACTCATCAATCTGGCAACCTACCTCGACGATGACCGAAACAAACACCATGACACATAAACGCGCATCAGGGGCTTAGCCATTTGTGCATGACACCGCGCCAGCGACGATGCGCGCACAACCGTTTGTTTTCCAGGCTGCAGTCACAGGGGCTGTTTGTGGTGGGTTTCTTGGTTCCTGCCAGCTCACATCATTGGTTTGAATCCCGCCATGGCCTTATTGGATCCTCTGCCGCTGCATCTGGTTCGAGCCGACTCATAAGTCCGGCAACCTGCCTCGACGATGACCGAAGCAAACAGCATGGCATATCAACGCGCATCAGGGGCTTCGCGACTTCGGCATGACAGCGCGCCAGCGACGATGCGCTCACGTCCGTTCGTTTTCCATGCTGCAGTACCATGGGACGTTTGCGGTAGGTTTCTTGGATCCTGCCAGCTCACATCAGTAGTTTCAATCCCGCCATGGCCTGCCTTGGATCCTCTGCCGCTGCATCTAGTTAAAGCAGGCTCATCAATCTGGCAACCTACCTCGACGATCACCGAAGCAAACAGCATGGCATATAAACGCGCATAAGGGGCTTCGCCATATGGGCATGACACGTGCCAGCGACGATGCACTCACACCTGTTCGTTTTCCAGGCTGCAGTCACATGGGCCGTTTGGTGTGGGTTTCTTTGTTCTTGCCAGCTCGCATCAAGGGTTTCAAACCCGCCATGGCCTGCCTTGGTTCCTCTGCCGCTGCATCTGTTTCGAGCCGGCTCATCAATCTGGCAACCTGCCTCGACGATGACCGAAGCAAACTGCATGACACATAAACGCGCACCAGGGGCTTCGCCATTTGCGCATGACACCGCGCCAGCGACGATGTGCTCACAACCGTTCGTTTTCCAGGCTGCAGTCACATGGGCCGTTTGCGGTGGGTTCCTTGGTTCCTGCCAGCTCAAATCAGGGGTTTAAATCCCGCCATCGCCTGCCTTGGATCCTCTGCCGCTGCATCTAGTTAAAGCAGGCTCATCAATCTGGCAACCTACCTCGACGATCACCGAAGCAAACAGCATGGCATATAAACGCGCATAAGGGGCTTCGCCATATGGGCATGACACGTGCCAGCGACGATGCGCTCACACCTCTTCGTTTTCCAGGCTGCAGACACATGGGCCGTTTGGTGTGGGTTTCTTTGTTCTTGCCTGCTCGCATCAAGGGTTTCAAACCCGCCATGGCCTGCCTTGGTTCCTCTGCCGCTGCATCTGGTTCAAGCCGGCTAATCAATCTGGCAACCTGCCTCGACGATCACCGAAGCAAACAGCATGACACATAAACGCGCATCAGGGGCTTCAAAATTTGGGCATGACACCGCGCCAGCGACGATGCGCTCACAACCGTTCGTTTTCCAGGCTGCAGTCATATGGGCCGTTTGCCGTGGGTTCCTTGGTTCCTTGGAGTGAATTTATTTTTCTGCCCTCCCTGCCTGGACTCAAATGAGGGGCTGCAGTATTGTGGAAATAAATAAGTAAAACAAACCGTTCGTTATCCAGGCTGCAGTCACAGTGGCCGTTTGTTGTGGGTATCTTGGTTCCTGCCAGCTCACATCACGGGTTTCAATCGGCCACGGCCTGATTTGGACCCTCTGCCGCTGCATCTGGTTCGAGCCGGCTCATCAATCTGGCAACCTGCCTCTACGATGACCGAAGGAAACAACATGACACATAAACGCGCATCAGGGGCTTCGCCATTTGGGCGTGACACAGCGCCAGCGACGATGCGCCCACAACCGTTCGTTTTCCAGGCTGCAGTCACAGGGGCCGTTTGTGGTGGGTTTCTTGATTCCTGCCAGCTCACATCAGTGGTTTCAATCCCGCCATGGCCTGCCTTGGATCGTCTGCCGCTGCATCTGCTTGAAGCCGGCTCATTATTCTGGCAACCTACCTCGACGATGACCGAAACAAACACCATGACACATAAACGCGCATCAGGGGCTTCGCCATTTTGGCATGACACCGCGCCAGCGACGATGCGCCCACAACCGTTCGTTTTCCAGGCTGCAGTCACAGTGGCCGTTTGTTGTGGGTTTCTTGGTTCCTGCCAGCTCACATCAGGGGTTTGAATCCCGCCATGGCCTGCCTTCGACCCTCTGCCGCTGCATCTGGTTCGAGCCGACTCATCAGTCCGGCAACCTGCCTCGACGATGACCGAAGCAAACAGCAAGACACATAAACGCGCATCAGGGGCTTCGCCATTTGGGAATGACACCGCGCCAGCGACGATGCGCTCACAACCGTTCGGTTTCCAGGCTGCAGTGACATGGACCGTTTGCGGTGGGTTCCTTGGTTCCTGCACGCTCACATCAGGGGTTTCAAACCCGCCATGGCCTGCCTTGGATCCTCTGCCGATGTATCTGGTTCGATCCGGCTCATCAATCTGGCAACCTGCCTCGACGATGACCGAAGCAAACAGCATGACACAAAAACGCGCATCAGGGGCTTCGCCATTTGGCCACGACACCGCACCAGCGACAATGCGCTCACAACCGTTCGTTTTCCAGGATGCAGTCACATGGGCCGTTTGCGGTGATTTCCGTGGTTCCTGCCAGCTCACAACAGGGGTTTAAAACCCGCCATGGCCTGCCTTGAATCCTCTGCCGATGCATCTGGTTCGAGCCGGCTCATCAATCTGGCAACCTGCCTCGACGATGACCGCAGCAAACAGCATGACACATAAACGCGCATCAGGGGCTTCGCTATTTGGGCATGACACCGCGCCAGATAAGATGCGCTCACAACCGTTCGTTTTCCGGGATGCAGTCACATGGGCCGTTTGCGGTGGGTTCCTTTGTTCCTGCCAGCTCACATCAGGGGTTTCAATCCCGCCATCGCCTGCCTTGGATCCTCTGCCGATGCATCTCGTTCGAGCCGTCTCATCAATCTGGCAACCTGCCTCGACGATGACCGAAGCAAACAGCATGACACTTAAACGCGCATCAGGGGCTTTGCCATTTGGGCATGACACCGCGCCAGCGACGATGCGCTCACAACCGTTCGTTTTCCAGGCTGCAGTCACATGGGCCGTTTGCGGTGGGTTCCTTTGTTCCTGCCAGCTCACATCATGGGTTTCAATCCCGCCATCGCCTGCCTTGGATCCTCTGCCGATGCATCTGTTTCGAACCGGCTCATCAATCTGGCAAACTGCCACGACGATGACCGAAGCAAACAGCATGACACATAAACGCGCACCAGGGGCTTCGCCACTTGGGCATGACACCGCGCCAGCGACGATGTGCTCACAACCGTTCGTTTTCCAGGCTGCAGTCACATGGGCCGTTTGCGGTGGGTTCCTTGGTTCCTGCCAGCTCACATCAGGGGTTTCAATCCCGCCATCGCCTGCCTTGGATCCTCTGCCGCTGCATCTAGTTAAAGCCAGCTCATCAATCTGGCAACCTACCTCGACGATGACCGAAGCAAACAGCATGGCATATAAACGCGCATAAGGGGCTTCGCCATTTGGGCATGACACGTACCAGCGACGATTCCCTCACACCCGTTCGTTTTCCAGGCTGCAGTCACATGGGCCGTTTGGTGTGGGTTTCTTTGTTCCTGCCAGCTCGCATGAGGGGTTTCAAACCCGCCATTTCCTGCCTTGGACCCTCTGCCGCTGCATCTGGTTCAAGCCGGCTCATCAATCTGGCAACCTGCCTCGACGATGACCGAAACAAACACCATGACACATTAAAGCGCATCAGGGGCTTCGCCATTTGCGCATGACACCGCGCCAGCGACGATGCGCCCACATCAGTTCGTTTTCCAGGCTGCAGTCAAAGGGGTAGTTTGTTGTGGGTTTCTTGGTTCCTGCCAGCTCACATCAGGGGTTTGAATCCCGCCATGGCCTGCCTTTGGTCCTCCGCCGCTCCATCTGGTTCAAGCCGGCTCATCAATAAGGCAACCTACCTCGACGATGCCCGAAGCAAACAGCACGGCATATAAACGCGCATAAGGGGCTTCGCTATTTGCGCATGACACGTGCCAGCGACGATGCGCTCACACCCGTTCGTTTTCCAGGCTGCAGTCACATGGGCCGTTTGGTGTGGGTTTGTTTGTTCCTGCTAGCTCGCATCAGGGGTTTCAATACCGCCATGGCCTGTCTTAGATCCTCTGCCGCTGCAGCTGGTTCGAGCCGCCTCATCAATCTGGTAATCTACATCGACGATGACCGAAGCAAACAGCATGGCATATAAACGCGGATCAGGGGCTTCGCGACTTCGGCATGACAACGCGCCTGCGGCGATGCGCTCACGTCCGTTCGTTCTCCATGCTGCAGTACCATGGGCCGTTTGCGGTAGGTTTCTTGGGTCCGGCCAGCTCACATCAGTGGTTTCAATCCCGCCATGGCCTGCCTTGGATCCTCTGCCGCTGCATCTAGTTTAAGCCGGCTCATCAATCTGGCAACCTACCTCGACGATCACCGAAGCAAACAGCATGGCATATAAACGCGCATAAGGGGCTTCGCCATTTGGGCATGACACGTGCCAGCGACGATGCGCTCACACCTGTTCGTTTTCCAGGCTGCAGTCACATTGGCCGTTTGGTGTGGGTTTCTTTGTTCTTGCCAGCTCGCATCAAGGGTTTCAAACCCGCCATGGCCTGCCTTGGTTCCTCTGCCGCTGCATCTGGTTCAATCCGGCTCATCAATCTGGCAACCTGCCTCGACGATGACCGAAGCAAACAGCATGACACATAAACGCGCATCAGGGGCTTCGCCATTTGGGAATGACACCGCGCCAGCGACGATGCGCTCACAACCGTTGGTTTTCCAGGCTGCAGCCATATGGGCCGTTTGCCGTGGGTTCCTTGGTTCCTTGGAGTGAATGTATTTTTCTGCCCTCCCTGCCTGGACTCAAATGAGGGGCTGCAGTATTGTGGAAATAAATAAGTAAATAAACCGTTCGTTTTCCAGGCTGCAGTCACAGTGGCCGTTGGATGTGGGTATCTTGGTTCCTGCCAGCTCACATCACGGGTTTCAATCGGCCACGGCCTGCTTTGGACCCTCTGCCGCTGCATCTGGTTCGAGCTGGCTCATCAATCTGGCAACCTACCTTCACGATGACCGAAACAAACACCATGACACATAAACGCGCATCAGGGGCTTCGCCATTTTGGCATGACACCGCGCCAGCGACGATGCGCCCACAACCGTTCGTTTTCCAGGCTGCAGTCACAGTGGCCGTTTGTTGTGGGTTTCTTGGTTCCTGCCAGCTCACATCAGGGGTTTGAATCCCGCCATGGCCTGCCTTGGACCCTCTGCCGCTGCATCTGGTTCGATCCGGCTCATCAATCTGGCAACCTGCCTCGACGATGACCGAAGCAAACAGTATGACACAAAAACGCGCATCAGGGGCTTCGCCATTTGGGCATGACACCGCGCCAGCGACGATGCGCTCACAACCGTTCGTTTTCCAGCATGCAGTCACATGGGCCGTCCGCGGTAGGTTACTTGGTTCCTGCCAGCTCACATCAGGGGTTTCAAACCCGCCATGGCCTGCCTTGAATCCTCTGCCGATGCATCTGGTTCAAGCCGGCTCATCAATCTGGCAACCTGCCTCGACGATGACCGCAGCAAACAGCATGAAACATAAACGCGCATCAGGGGCTTCGCCATTTGGGCATGACACCGCGCCAGCGACGATGCGCTTACAACCGTTAGTTTTCCAGGATGCAGTCACATGGGCCGTCCGCGGTAGGTTACTTGGTTCCTGCCAGCTCACATCAGGGGTTTCAAACCCGCCATGGCCTGCCTTGAATCCTCTGCCGATGCATCTGGTTCGAGCCGGCTCATGAATCTGGCAACCTGCCTCGACGATGACCGCAGCAAACAGCATGACACATAAACGCGCATCAGGGGCTTCGCCATTTGGGCATGACACCGCGCCAGATAAGATGCGCTCACAACCGTTCGTTTTCCAGGATGCAGTCACATGGGCTGTTTGCGGTGGGTTCCTTTGTTCCTGCCAGCTCACATCAGGGGTTTCAAACCCGCCATGGCCTGCCTTGGGTCCTCTGCCGCTGCATCTGGTTCAAGCCGGCTCATCAATCTGGCAACCTGCCTCGACGATGACCGAAGCAAACAGCATGACACATAAAGGCGCATCAGGGGCTTCGCCATTTGGGAATGACACCGCGCCAGCGACGATGCGCTCGCAACCGTTCGTTTTCCAGGCTGCAGTCATATGGGCCTTTTTCCGTGGGTTGCTTGGTTCCTGCCAGCTCACATCAGAGGTTTCAATTCCGCCATCGCCTGCCTTCGATCATCTGCCGATGCATCTGGTTCGAGCCGTCTCATCAATCTGGCAACCTGCCTCGACGATGACCGAAGCAAACTGCATGACACATAAACGCGCATCAGGGGCTTCGCCATTTGGGCATGACACTGCGCCAGCGACGATGCGCTCACAACCGTTCGTTTTCCAGGCTGCAGTCACATGGGCCGTTCGCTGTCGGTTCCTTGGTTCCTGCCAGCACACATCAGGGGTTTCAAACCCGCCATGGCCTGCCTTGGATCCTCTGCCGATGCATCTGTTTCGAGCCGGCTCATCAATCTGGCAACCTGCCTCGACGATGACCGAAGCAAACAGCATGACAAATAAACACGCATCAAGGGCTTCGCCATTTGGGCATGACACCGCGCCAGCGATGATGCGCTCACAACCGTTCGTTTTCCAGGCTGCAGTCACATGGGCCGTTTGCGGTGGGTTCCTTGGTTCCTGCCAGCTCACATCAGGGGTTTCAATCATTCCATCGCGCTCCTTGGATCCTCTGCCGATGCATCTGGTTCGAGCCGGCTCATCAATCTGGTAACCTGCCTCGACGATGACCGAAGCAAACAGTACACCATATAAACGCGCATCAGGGGCTTCGCCATTTGGGCATGACACCGCTCCAGCGACGATGCGCTCACAACCTTTCGTTTTGCATGCTGCAGTCACATGGGCTGTTTGCGGTAGGTTTCTTGAATCCTGCCAGCTCACATCAGTGGTTTCAATCCCGCCATGGCCTGCCTTGGTTCCTCTGCCGCTGCATCTGGTTCAATCCGGCTCATCAATCTGGCAACCTGTCTCGACGATGACCGAAGCAAACAGCATGACACATAAACGCGCATCAGGGGCTTCGCCATTTGGGAATAACACCGCGCCAGCGACGATGCGCTCACAACCGTTGGTTTTCCAGGCTGCAGTCATATGGGCCGTTTGCCGTGGGTTCCTTGGTTCCTTGGAGCGAATGTATTTTTCTGCCCTCCCTGCCTGGACTCAAATGAGGGGCTGCAGTATTGTGGAAATAAATAAGTAAAATAAACCGTTCGTTTTCCAGGCTGCAGTCACAGTGGCCGTTGGTTGTGGGTATCTTGGTTCCTGCCAGCTCACATCACGGGTTTCAATCGGCCACGGCCTGCTTTGGACCCTCTGCCGCTGCATCTGGTTCGAGCTGGCTCATCAATCTGGCAACCTGCCTCTACGATGACCGAAGGAAACAGCATGACACATAAACGCGCATCAGGGGCTTCGCCATTTGGGCGTGACACAGCGCCAGCGACGATGCGCCCACAACCGTTCGTTTTCCAGGCTGCAGTCACAGGGGCCGTTTGTGGTGGGTTTCTTGGTTCCTGCCAGCTCACATCAGTGGTTTCAATCCCGCCATGGCCTGCCTTGGATCCTCTGCCGCTGCATCTGGTTGAAGCCGGCTCATTATTCTGGCAACCTACCTCGACGATGACCGAAACAAACACCATGACACATAAACGCGCATCAGGGGCTTCGCCATTTTGGCATGACACCGCGCCAGCGACGATGCGCTCACAACCGTTCGTTTTCCAGCATGCAGTCACATGGGCCGTCCGCGGTAGGTTACTTGGTTCCTGCCAGCTCACATCAGGGGTTTCAAACCCGCCATGGCCTGCCTTGAATCCTCTGCCGATGCATCTGGTTCGAGCCGGCTCATCAATCTGGCAACCTGCCTCGACGATGACCGCAGCAAACAGCATGAAACATAAACGCGCATCAGGGGCTTCGCCATTTGGGCATGACACCGCGCCAGCGACGATGCGCTCGCAACCGTTCTTTTTCCAGGCTGCAGTCAAATGGGCCTTTTTCCGTGGGTTGCTTGGTTCCTGCCAGCTCACATCAGAGGTTTCAATTCCGCCATCGCCTGCCTTGGATCATCTGCCGATGCATCTGGTTCGAGCCGTCTCATCAATCTGGCAACCTGCCTCGACGATGACCGAAGCAAACTGCATGACACATAAACGCGCATCAGGGGCTTCGCCATTTGGGCATGACACTGCGCCAGCGACGATGCGCTCACAACCGTTCGTTTTCCAGGCTGCAGTCACATGGGCCGTTCGCTGTCGGTTCCTTGGTTCCTGCCAGCACACATCAGGGGTTTCAAACCCGCCATGGCCTGCCTTGGATCCTCTGCCGATGCATCTGTTTCGAGCTGGCTCATCAATCTGGCAACCTGCCTCGACGATGACCGAAGCAAACAGCAGGACAAATAAACACGCATCAAGGGCTTCGCCATTTGGGCATGACACCGCGCCAGCGATGATGCGCTCACAACCGTTCGTTTTCCAGCATGCAGTCACATGGGCCGTCCGCGGTAGGCTACTTGGTTCCTGCCAGCTCACATCAGGGGTTTCAAACCCGCCATGGCCTGCCTTGAATCCTCTGCCGATGCATCTGGTTCAAGCCGGCTCATCAATCTGGCAACCTGCCTCGACGATGACCGCAGCAAACAGCATGAAACATAAACGCGCATCAGGGGCTTCGCCATTTGGGCATGACACCGCGCCAGCGACGATGCGATCACAACCGTTAGTTTTCCAGGATGCAGTCACATGGGCCGTCCGCGGTAGGTTACTTGGTTCCTGCCAGCTCACATCAGGGGTTTCAAACCCGCCATGGCCTGCCTTGAATCCTCTGCCGATGCATCTGGTTCGAGCCGGCTCATCAATCTGGCAACCTGCCTCGACGATGACCGCAGCAAACAGCATGACACATAAACGCGCATCAGGGGCTTCGCCATTGGGGAATGACACCGCGCCAGATAAGATGCGCTCACAACCGTTCGTTTTCCAGGATGCAGTCACATGGGCTGTTTGCGGTGGGTTCCTTTGTTCCTGCCAGCTCACATCAGGGGTTTCAAACCCGCCATGGCCTGCCTTGGGTCCTCTGCCGCTGCATCTGGTTCAAGCCGGCTCATCAATCTGGCAACCTGCCTCGACGATGACCGAAGCAAACAGCATGACACATAAAGGCGCATCAGGGGCTTCGCCATTTGGGAATGACACCGCGCCAGCGACAATGCGCTCGCAACCGTTCGTTTTCCAGGCTGCAGTCATATGGGCCTTTTTCCGTGGGTTGCTTGGTTCCTGCAAGCTCACATCAGAGGTTTCAATTCCGCCATCGCCTGCCTTGGATCATCTGCCGATGCATCTGGTTCGAGCCGTCTCATCAATCTGGCAACCTGCCTCGACGATGACCGAAGCAAACTGCATGACACATAAACGCGCATCAGGGGCTTCGCCATTTGGGCATGACACTGCGCCAGCGACGATGCGCTCACAACCGTTCGTTTTCCAGGCTGCAGTCACATGGGCCGTTCGCTGTCGGTTCCTTGGTTCCTGCCAGCACACATCAGGGGTTTCAAACCCGCCATGGCCTGCCTTGGATCCTCTGCCGATGCATCTGTTTCGAGCCGGCTCATCAATCTGGCAACCTGCCTCGACGATGACCGAAGCAAACAGCATGACAAATAAACACGCATCAAGGGCTTCGCCATTTGGGCATGACACCGCGCCAGCGATGATGCGCTCACAACCGTTCGTTTTCCAGGCTGCAGTCACATGGGCCGTTTGCGGTGGGTTCCTTGGTTCCTGCCAGCTCACATCAGGGGTTTCAATCATTCCATCGCGCTCCTTGGATCCTCTGCCGATGCATCTGGTTCGAGCCGGCTCATCAATCTGGTAACCTGCCTCGACGATGACCGAAGCAAACAGTACACCATATAAACGCGCATCAGGGGCTTCGCCATTTGGGCATGACACCGCTCCAGCGACGATGCGCTCACAACCTTTCGTTTTGCATGCTGCAGTCACATGGGCTGTTTGCGGTAGGTTTCTTGAATCCTGCCAGCTCACATCAGTGGTTTCAATCCCGCCATGGCCTGCCTTGGTTCCTCTGCCGCTGCATCTGGTTCAATCCGGCTCATCAATCTGGCAACCTGCCTCGACGATGACCGAAGCAAACAGCATGACACATAAACGCGCATCAGGGGCTTCGCCATTTGGGAATAACACCGCGCCAGCGACGATGCGCTCACAACCGTTGGTTTTCCAGGCTGCAGTCATATGGGCCGTTTGCCGTGGGTTCCTTGGTTCCTTGGAGCGAATGTATTTTTCTGCCCTCCCTGCCTGGACTCAAATGAGGGGCTGCAGTATTGTGGAAATAAATAAGTGAAATAAACCGTTCGTTTTCCAGGCTGCAGTCACAGTGGCCGTTGGTTGTGGGTATCTTGGTTCCTGCCAGCTCACATCACGGGTTTCAATCGGCCACGGCCTGCTTTGGACCCTCTGCCGCTGCATCTGGTTCGAGCTGGCTCATCAATCTGGCAACCTGCCTCTACGATGACCGAAGGAAACAGCATGACACATAAACGCGCATCAGGGGCTTCGCCATTTGGGCATGACACTGCGCCAGCGACGATGCGCTCACAACCGTTCGTTTTCCAGGCTGCAGTCACATGGGCCGTTCGCTGTCGGTTCCTTGGTTCCTGCCAGCACACATCAGGGGTTTCAAACCCGCCATGGCCTGCCTTGGATCCTCTGCCGATGCATCTGTTTCGAGCCGGCTCATCAATCTGGCAACCTGCCTCGACGATGACCGAAGCAAACAGCATGACAAATAAACACGCATCAAGGGCTTCGCCATTTGGGCATGACACCGCGCCAGCGATGATGCGCTCACAACCGTTCGTTTTCCAGGCTGCAGTCACATGGGCCGTTTGCGGTGGGTTCCTTGGTTCCTGCCAGCTCACATCAGGGGTTTCAATCATTCCATCGCGCTCCTTGGATCCTCTGCCGATGCATCTGGTTCGAGCCGGCTCATCAATCTGGTAACCTGCCTCGACGATGACCGAAGCAAACAGTACACCATATAAACGCGCATCAGGGGCTTCGCCATTTGGGCATGACACCGCTCCAGCGACGATGCGCTCACAACCTTTCGTTTTGCATGCTGCAGTCACATGGGCTGTTTGCGGTAGGTTTCTTGAATCCTGCCAGCTCACATCAGTGGTTTCAATCCCGCCATGGCCTGCCTTGGTTCCTCTGCCGCTGCATCTGGTTCAATCCGGCTCATCAATCTGGCAACCTGCCTCGACGATGACCGAAGCAAACAGCATGACACATAAACGCGCATCAGGGGCTTCGCCATTTGGGAATAACACCGCGCCAGCGACGATGCGCTCACAACCGTTGGTTTTCCAGGCTGCAGTCATATGGGCCGTTTGCCGTGGGTTCCTTGGTTCCTTGGAGCGAATGTATTTTTCTGCCCTCCCTGCCTGGACTCAAATGAGGGGCTGCAGTATTGTGGAAATAAATAAGTAAAATAAACCGTTCGTTTTCCAGGCTGCAGTCACAGTGGCCGTTGGTTGTGGGTATCTTGGTTCCTGCCAGCTCACATCACGGGTTTCAATCGGCCACGGCCTGCTTTGGACCCTCTGCCGCTGCATCTGGTTCGAGCTGGCTCATCAATCTGGCAACCTGCCTCTACGATGACCGAAGGAAACAGCATGACACATAAACGCGCATCAGGGGCTTCGCCATTTGGGCGTGACACAGCGCCAGCGACGATGCGCCCACAACAGTTCGTTTTCCAGGCTGCAGTCACAGGGGCCGTTTGTGGTGGGTTTCTTGGTTCCTGCCAGCTCACATCAGTGGTTTCAATCCCGCCATGGCCTGCCTTGGATCCTCTGCCGCTGCATCTGGTTGAAGCCGGCTCATTATTCTGGCAACCTACCTCGACGATGACCGAAACAAACACCATGACACATAAACGCGCATCAGGGGCTTCGCCATTTTGGCATGACACCGCGCCAGCGACGATGCGCTCACAACCGTTCGTTTTCCAGCATGCAGTCACATGGGCCGTCCGCGGTAGGTTACTTGGTTCCTGCCAGCTCACATCAGGGGTTTCAAACCCGCCATGGCCTGCCTTGAATCCTCTGCCGATGCATCTGGTTCGAGCCGGCTCATCAATCTGGCAACCTGCCTCGACGATGACCGCAGCAAACAGCATGAAACATAAACGCGCATCAGGGGCTTCGCCATTTGGGCATGACACCGCGCCAGCGACGATGCGCTCGCAACCGTTCTTTTTCCAGGCTGCAGTCAAATGGGCCTTTTTCCGTGGGTTGCTTGGTTCCTGCCAGCTCACATCAGAGGTTTCAATTCCGCCATCGCCTGCCTTGGATCATCTGCCGATGCATCTGGTTCGAGCCGTCTCATCAATCTGGCAACCTGCCTCGACGATGACCGAAGCAAACTGCATGACACATAAACGCGCATCAGGGGCTTCGCCATTTGGGCATGACACTGCGCCAGCGACGATGCGCTCACAACCGTTCGTTTTCCAGGCTGCAGTCACATGGGCCGTTCGCTGTCGGTTCCTTGGTTCCTGCCAGCACACATCAGGGGTTTCAAACCCGCCATGGCCTGCCTTGGATCCTCTGCCGATGCATCTGTTTCGAGCCGGCTCATCAATCTGGCAACCTGCCTCGACGATGACCGAAGCAAACAGCAGGACAAATAAACACGCATCAAGGGCTTCGCCATTTGGGCATGACACCGCGCCAGCGATGATGCGCTCACAACCGTTCGTTTTCCAGCATGCAGTCACATGGGCCGTCCGCGGTAGGCTACTTGGTTCCTGCCAGCTCACATCAGGGGTTTCAAACCCGCCATGGCCTGCCTTGAATCCTCTGCCGATGCATCTGGTTCAAGCCGGCTCATCAATCTGGCAACCTGCCTCGACGATGACCGCAGCAAACAGCATGAAACATAAACGCGCATCAGGGGCTTCGCCATTTGGGCATGACACCGCGCCAGCGACGATGCGCTCACAACCGTTAGTTTTCCAGGATGCAGTCACATGGGCCGTCCGCGGTAGGTTACTTGGTTCCTGCCAGCTCACATCAGGGGTTTCAAACCCGCCATGGCCTGCCTTGAATCCTCTGCCGATGCATCTGGTTCGAGCCGGCTCATCAATCTGGCAACCTGCCTCGACGATGACCGCAGCAAACAGCATGACACATAAACGCGCATCAGGGGCTTCGCCATTGGGGAATGACACCGCGCCAGATAAGATGCGCTCACAACCGTTCGTTTTCCAGGATGCAGTCACATGGGCTGTTTGCGGTGGGTTCCTTTGTTCCTGCCAGCTCACATCAGGGGTTTCAAACCCGCCATGGCCTGCCTTGGGTCCTCTGCCGCTGCATCTGGTTCAAGCCGGCTCATCAATCTGGCAACCTGCCTCGACGATGACCGAAGCAAACAGCATGACACATAAAGGCGCATCAGGGTCTTCGCCATTTGGGAATGACACCGCGCCAGCGACAATGCGCTCGCAACCGTTCGTTTTCCAGGCTGCAGTCATATGGGCCTTTTTCCGTGGGTTGCTTGGTTCCTGCAAGCTCACATCAGAGGTTTCAATTCCGCCATCGCCTGCCTTGGATCATCTGCCGATGCATCTGGTTCGAGCCGTCTCATCAATCTGGCAACCTGCCTCGACGATGACCGAAGCAAACTGCATGACACATAAACGCGCATCAGGGGCTTCGCCATTTGGGCATGACACTGCGCCAGCGACGATGCGCTCACAACCGTTCGTTTTCCAGGCTGCAGTCACATGGGCCGTTCGCTGTCGGTTCCTTGGTTCCTGCCAGCACACATCAGGGGTTTCAAACCCGCCATGGCCTGCCTTGGATCCTCTGCCGATGCATCTGTTTCGAGCCGGCTCATCAATCTGGCAATCTGCCTCGACGATGACCGAAGCAAACAGCATGACAAATAAACACGCATCAAGGGCTTCGCCATTTGGGCATGACACCGCGCCAGCGATGATGCGCTCACAACCGTTCGTTTTCCAGGCTGCAGTCACATGGGCCGTTTGCGGTGGGTTCCTTGGTTCCTGCCAGCTCACATCAGGGGTTTCAATCATTCCATCGCGCTCCTTGGATCCTCTGCCGATGCATCTGGTTCGAGCCGGCTCATCAATCTGGTAACCTGCCTCGACGATGACCGAAGCAAACAGTACACCATATAAACGCGCATCAGGGGCTTCGCCATTTGGGCATGACACCGCTCCAGCGACGATGCGCTCACAACCTTTCGTTTTGCATGCTGCAGTCACATGGGCTGTTTGCGGTAGGTTTCTTGAATCCTGCCAGCTCACATCAGTGGTTTCAATCCCGCCATGGCCTGCCTTGGTTCCTCTGCCGCTGCATCTGGTTCAATCCGGCTCATCAATCTGGCAACCTGCCTCGACGATGACCGAAGCAAACAGCATGACACATAAACGCGCATCAGGGGTTTCGCCATTTGGGAATAACACCGCGCCTGCGACGATGCGCTCACAACCGTTGGTTTTCCAGGCTGCAGTCATATGGGCCGTTTGCCGTGGGTTCCTTGGTTCCTTGGAGCGAATGTATTTTTCTGCCCTCCCTGCCTGGACTCAAATGAGGGGCTGCAGTATTGTGGAAATAGATAAGTGAAATAAACCGTTCGTTTTCCAGGCTGCAGTCACAGTGGCCGTTGGTTGTGGGTATCTTGGTTCCTGCCAGCTCACATCACGGGTTTCAATCGGCCACGGCCTGCTTTGGACCCTCTGCCGCTGCATCTGGTTCGAGCTGGCTCATCAATCTGGCAACCTGCCTCTACGATGACCGAAGGAAACAGCATGACACATAAACGCGCATCAGGGGCTTCGCCATTTGGGCGTGACACAGCGCCAGCGACGATGCGCCCACAACCGTTCGTTTTCCAGGCTGCAGTCACAGGGGCCGTTTGTGGTGGGTTTCTTGGTTCCTGCCAGCTCACATCAGTGGTTTCAATCCCGCCATGGCCTGCCTTGGATCCTCTGCCGCTGCATCTGGTTGAAGCCGGCTCATTATTCTGGCAACCTACCTCGACGATGACCGAAACAAACACCATGACACATAAACGCGCATCAGGGGCTTCGCCATTTTGGCATGACACCGCGCCAGCGACGATGCGCTCACAACCGTTCGTTTTCCAGCATGCAGTCACATGGGCCGTCCGCGGTAGGTTACTTGGTTCCTGCCAGCTCACATCAGGGGTTTCAAACCCGCCATGGCCTGCCTTGAATCCTCTGCCGATGCATCTGGTTCGAGCCGGCTCATCAATCTGGCAACCTGCCTCGACGATGACCGCAGCAAACAGCATGAAACATAAACGCGCATCAGGGGCTTCGCCATTTGGGCATGACACCGCGCCAGCGACGATGCGCTCGCAACCGTTCTTTTTCCAGGCTGCAGTCAAATGGGCCTTTTTCCGTGGGTTGCTTGGTTCCTGCCAGCTCACATCAGAGGTTTCAATTCCGCCATCGCCTGCCTTGGATCATCTGCCGATGCATCTGGTTCGAGCCGTCTCATCAATCTGGCAACCTGCCTCGACGATGACCGAAGCAAACTGCATGACACATAAACGCGCATCAGGGGCTTCGCCATTTGGGCATGACACTGCGCCAGCGACGATGCGCTCACAACCGTTCGTTTTCCAGGCTGCAGTCACATGGGCCGTTTGCTGTCGGTTCCTTGGTTCCTGCCAGCACACATCAGGGGTTTCAAACCCGCCATGGCCTGCCTTGGATCCTCTGCCGATGCATCTGTTTCGAGCCGGCTCATCAATCTGGCAACCTGCCTCGACGATGACCGAAGCAAACAGCAGGACAAATAAACACGCATCAAGGGCTTCGCCATTTGGGCATGACACCGCGCCAGCGATGATGCGCTCACAACCGTTCGTTTTCCAGGCTGCAGTCACATGGGCCGTTTGCGGTGGGTTCCTTGGTTCCTGCCAGCTCACATCAGGGGTTTCAATCATTCCATCGCGCTCCTTGGAACCTCTGCCGATGCATCTGGTTCGAGCCGGCTCATCAATCTGGTAACCTGCCTCGACGATGACCGAAGCAAACAGTATACCATATAAACGCGCATCAGGGGCTTCGCCATTTGGGCATGACACCGCTCCAGCGACGATGCGCTCACAACCGTTCGTTTTGCATGCTGCAGTCACATGGGCTATTTGCGGTAGGTTTCTTGAATCCTGCCAGCTCACATCAGTGGTTTCAATCCCGCCATGGCCTGCCTTGGTTCCTCTGCCGCTGCATCTGGTTCAATCCGGCTCATCAATCTGGCAACCTGCCTTGACGATGACCGAAGCAAACAGCATGACACATAAACGCGCATCAGGGGCTTCGCCATTTGGGAATAACACCGCGCCAGCGACGATGCGCTCACAACCGTTGGTTTTCCAGGCTGCAGTCATGTGGGCCGTTTGCCGTGGGTTCCTTGGTTCCTTGGAGTGAATGTATTTTTCTGCCCTCCCTGCCTGGACTCAAATGAGGGGCTGCAGTATTGTGGAAATAACTAAGTAAAATAAACCGTTCGTTTTCCAGGCTGCAGTCACAGTGGCCGTTGGTTGTGGGTATCTTGGTTCCTGCCAGCTCACATAACGGGTTTCAACGGCCACGGCCTGGTTTGGACCCTCTGCCGCTGCATCTGGTTCGAGCTGGCTCATCAATCTGGCAACCTGCCTCTACGATGACCGAAGGAAACAGCATGACACATAAACGCGCATCAGGCGCTTGGCCATTCGGGCGTGACACAGCGCCAGCGACGATGCGCCCACAACCGTTCGTTTTCCAGGCTGCAGTCTCAGGGGCCGTTTGTGGTGGGTTTCTTGGTTCCTGCCAGCTCACATCAGTGGTTTCAATCCCGCCATGGCCTGCCTTAGATCCTCTGCCGCTGCATCTGGTTGAAGCCGGCTCATTATTCTGGCAACCTACCTCGACGATGACCGAAACAAACACCATGACATATAAACGCGCATCAGGGGCTTCGCCATTTTGGCATGACACCGCGCCAGCGACGATGCGCCCACAACCGTTCGTTTTCCAGGCTGCAGTCACAGTGGCCGTTTGTTGTGGGTTTCTTGGTTCCTGCCAGCTCACATCAGGGGTTTGAATCCCGCCATGGCCTGCCTTGGACCCTCTGCCGCTGCATCTGGTTCGATCCGGCTCATCAATCTGGCAACCTGCCTCGACGATGACCGAAGCAAACAGTATGACACAAAAACGCGCATCAGGGGCTTCGCCATTTGGGCATGACACCGCGCCAGCGACGATGCGCTCACAACCGTTCGTTTTCCAGGCTGCAGTCACATGGGCCGTCCGCGGTAGGTTACTTGGTTCCTGCCAGCTCACATCAGGGGTTTCAAACCCGCCATGGCCTGCCTTGAATCCTCTGCCGATGCATCTGGTTCGAGCCGGCTCATCAATCTGGCAACCTGCCTCGACGATGACCGCAGCAAACAGCATGAAACATAAACGCGCATCAGGGGCTTCGCCATTTGGGCATGACACCGCGCCAGCGACGATGCGCTCACAACCGTTCGTTTTCCAGGATGCAGTCACATGGGCCGTCCGCGGTAGGTTACTTGGTTCCCGCCAGCTCACATCAGGGGTTTCAAACCCGCCATGGCCTGCCTTGAATCCTCTGCCGATGCATCTGGTTCGAGCCGGCTCATCAATCTGGCCACCTGCCTCGACGATGACCGCAGCAAACAGCATGACACATAAACGCGCATCAGGGGCTTCGCCATTTGGGCATGACACCGCGCCAGATAAGATGCGCTCACAACCGTTCGTTTTCCAGGCTGCAGTCACATGGGCCGTTTGCGGTGGGTTCCTTGGGTCCTGTCAGCACACATCAGGCGTTTCAAACCCGCCATGGCCTGCCTTGGATCCTCTGCCGATGCATCTGTTTCGAGCCGTCTCATCAATCTGGCAACCTGCCTCGACGATGACCGAAGCAAACAGCATGGAATATAAACGCGCATCAGGGGCTTCGCCGTTTGGGCATGACACCGCGCCAGCGACGATGCGCTCACTACCGTTCGTTTTCCAGGCTGCAGTCACATGGGCCGTTTGCGGTGGGTTCCTTTGTTCCTGCCAGCCCACATCAGGGGTTTCGATCCCGCCATCGCCTGCCTTGGATCCTCTGCCGATGCATCTGGTTCGAGCCGTCTCATCAATCTGGCAACCTGCCTCGACGATGACCGAAGCAAACAGCATGACGCATAAACGCGCATCAGGGGCTTCGCCATTTGGGCATGACACCGCGCCAGCGACGATGCGCTCACAACCGTTCGTTTTCCAGGCTGCAGTCACATGGGCCTTTTGCGGTGGCTTCCTTGGTTACTGCCAGCTCACATCAGGGGTTTCAATCCCGCCATCGCGTGCCTTGCATCCTCTGCCGATGAATCTGGTTCGAGACGGCTCATCAATCTGGCAAACCTGCCTCGACGATGACCGAAGCAAACAGCATGGCACATAAACGCGCATCAGGGGCTTCGCCATTTGGGCATGACACCGCGCCAGCGACGATGCGCTCACAACCGTTCCTTTTTCAGGCTGCGGTCACACGGTCCGTTTGCGGTGGGTTGCTTGGTTCCTGCCAGCTCACATCAGGGGTTTCTATCCCGCCATCGCCTGCCTTGGATCCTCTGCCGATGCATCTGGTTCGAGCCGTCTCATCAATCTGGCAACCTGCCTCGACGATGACCGAAGCAAACAGCATGACACATAAACACGCATCAGGGGCTTCGCCATTTGTGCATGACACCGCGCCAGCGACGATGCGCTCACAACCGTTCGTTTTCCGGGCTGCAGTCACATGGGCCGTTTGCGGTGGGTTCCTTGGTTCCTGCCAGCTCACATCAGGGGTTTCAATCCCGCCATCGCCTGCCTTGGATCCTCTTCCGATGCATCTGGTTCGAGCCGGCTCATCAATCTGGCAGCCTGCCTCGACGATGACCGAAGCAAACAGCATGGCACATAAACGCGCATCAGGGGCTTCGCCATTTGGGCGTGACACCTCGCCAGCGACGATGCGCTCACAACTAGACTTTCATTTGAGCTAGTTGGTTGTAGCTTGACATGGTTTAAGCAAAACGCGTACAGGCGCTAAAAGACGAAGACAAGCACACTAAAGACAGGACAGGCGCCTGTCTTGTCTTGAGTCTGCTTGTCTTCGTCTTTTAGCGCCTGTACGCGTTTTGCGTAAACCATGTCACGCTCACAACTGTTCGTTTTCAAGGCTGCAGTCACATGGGCCGTTTGCGGTGGGTTCCTTGGTTCCTGCCAGCTCACATCAGGGGTTCCAATCCCGCCATCGCGTGCCTTGGATCCTCTGCCGATGCATCTGGTTCGAGCTGGCTCATCAATCTGGCAACCTACCTCGACGATGACCGAAGCAAACAACATGACGCATAAACTCGCATTAGGGGCTTTGCCATTTGAGCATGACACCGCGCCAGCGACGATGCGCTCACAACCGTTTGTTTTCCAGGATGCAATCACATTGGTCATTTTCGGTTGGTTCCTTGGTTTCTGCCAGCTCACATCAGGGGTTTCAATCCCCCCATCGCCTGCCTTGGATCCTCTGCTGATGCATCTGTTTCGAGCCGGCTCATCAATCTGGCAACCTGCCTCGACGATGACCGCAGCAAACAGCATGGCATATAAACGCGCATCAGGGGCTTCGCAACTTCGGCATGACAGCGCGCCAGCGACGATGCGCTCACGTCCGTTCGTTTTCCATGCTGCAGTACCATGGGCCGTTTGCGGTAGGTTTCTTGGATCCTGCCAGCTCACATCAGTGGTTTCAAACCCGCCATGGCCTGCCTTGGATCCTCTGCCGATGCATCTGGTTCGAGCCGGCTCATCAATCTGGCACCCTGCATCGACGATGACCGAAGCAACCAGCATGGAATATAAACGCGCATCAGGGGCTTCGCCATTTGGGCGTGACACCGCGCCAGCGACGATGCGCTCACAACTAGACTTTCATTTCAGCTAGTTGGTTCTAGCTTGACATGGTTTACGCAAAACGCGTACAGGCGCTAAAAGACGAAGACAAGCACACTAAAGACAGGACAGGCGCCTGTCTTGTCTTGAATGTGCTTGTCTTCGTCTTTTAGCGCCTGTACGCATTTTGCGTAAACCATGTCACGCTCACAACCGTTCGTTTTCCAGGCTGCAGTCACATGGGTCGTTTTCGGTTGGTTCCTTGGTTTCTGCCAGCTCACATCAGGGGTTTCAATCTTGCCATCGCCTGCCCTGTATCCTCTACCGATGCATCTGGTTCGACCCGGCTCATCAATCTGGCAACCTGCCTCGACGATGACCGAAGCAACCAGCATGGAATATAAACGCGCATCAGGGGCTTCGCCATTTGGGCATGACACCGCGCCAGCAACGATGCGCTCACTACCGTTCGTTTTCCAGGCTCCAGTCACATGGGCCGTTTGCGCTGGGTTCCTTTGTTCCTGCCAGCTCACATCAGGGGTTTCAATCCCGCCATCGCCTGCCTTGAATCCTCTGCCGATGCATCTGGTTCGAGCCGGCTCATCAATCTGGCAACCTGCCTCGACGATGACCGAACCAAACAGCATTGCACATAAACGTGCATCAGGGGCTTCGCCATTCGGGCATGACACCGCGCCAGCGACGATGCGCTCACAACCGTTCCTTTGTCAGGCTGCAGTCACATGGGCCGTTTGCAGTGGGTTGCTTGGTTCCTGCCAGCTCACATCAGGGGTTTCAATCCCGCCATCGCCTGCCTTGGATCCTCTGCCGATGCATCTGTTTCGAGCCGGCTCATCAATCTGGCAACCTGCCTCGACGATGACCGAAGCAAACAGCATGACACATAAGCCCGCATCAGGGGCTGCGCCATTTGGGCATGACACCGCGCCAGCGACGATGCGCTCACAACCCTTCGTTTTCCAGGATGAAGTCACATGGGCCGTTTGCGGTGGGTTCCTTGGTTCCTGTTAGCTGAAATCAGGGGTTTCAAACCCGGCATGACCTGCCTTGGATACTCTGCCGATGCATCTGGTTCGAAACCGCTCATCAATCTGGCAACCTGCCTCGACGATGACCGAAGCAAACAGCATGACACATAAACACGCATTAGGGGCTTCGCCATTTGGCCATGACACCGCGCCAGCGACGATGCGCTCACCACCGTTCGTTTTCCAGGCTGCAGTCACATGGGCCGTTTGCGGTGGGTTCCTTGGTACCTGCCAGCTCACATCAGTGGTTTCAATCCCGCCATCGCCTGCCTTGGATCCTCTGCCGATGCATCTGGTTCGAGCCGGCTCATCAATCTGGCAACCTCCTCGACAATGACTGAAGCAACCAGCATGACTCATAAACGCGCACCAGGGGCTTCGCCATTTGGGCATGACACCGCACCAGCGACGATTCGCTCACAACCGTTCGTTTTCCAGGCTGCAGTCACATGGGCCGTTTGCGGTGGGTTCCTTGGTTCCTGTCAGCTCACATCAGGGGTTTCAAATCCGCCATGACCTGCCTTGGAGCCTCTGCCGATGCATCTGGTTCGAGCAGGCTCATCAGTCTGGCAACCTGCCTCGACGATGATCGAAGCAAACAGCATGAAACATAAACACGCATCAGGGCTTCGCCATTTGGGCATGACAACGCGTAAGCGACGATGCGCTCACAACCGTTCGTTTTCTAGGCTGCAGTCACATGGGCCGTTTGCGGTGGGTTCCTTGATTCCTGCCAGCTCACATCAGAGGATATAATCCCGCCATCGCCTGCCTTGGATCCTCTGCCGATGCATCTGGTTCGAGCTGGCTCATCAATCTGGCAACCTGCCTCGACGATGACCGAAGCAAACAGCATGGCACATAAACGCGCATCAGGGGCTTCGCCATATGGGCATGAAACCGCGCCAGCGACGATGCGCTCACAACCGTTCGTTTTCCAGGCTGCAGTCACATGGGCCGTTTGCGGTGGGTTCCTTGGTTTCTCCAAGCTCACATCAGGGGTTTCAAACCCGCCATGGCCTGCCTTTGATCCGCTGCCGATGCATCTTTTTCGAGCCGGCTCATCAATCTGGCAACCTGCCTCGACGATGACCGAAGCAAACAGCATGACACATAAACGCGCATCAGGGGCTTCGCCATTTGGGCATGACACCGCGCCTGCGACGATGCGCTCACAATCGTTCCTTTTCCTGGCAGCAGACAAATGGGCTGTTTACGGTGGGTTGCTTGGTTCCTGCCAGCTCGTATCAGGGGTTTCAATCCCGCCATCGCCTGCCTTGGATCCTCTGCCGATGCATCTGGTTCGAGCCGGCTCATCAATCTGGCAACCTGCCTCGACGATGACCGAACCAAACAGCATTGCACATAAACGTGCATCAGGGGCTTCGCCATTCGGGCATGACACCGCGCCAGCGACGATGCGCTCACAACCCTTCGTTTTCCAGGCTGCAGTCACATGGGCCGTTTGCGGTGGGTTCCTTGGTTCCTGCCAGCACACATCAGGCGTTTCAAACCCGCCATGGCCTTCCTTGGATCCTCTGCCGATGCATCTGTTTCGAGCCGGCTCATCAATCTGGCAACCTGCCTCGACGATGACCGAAGCAAACAGCATGACACATAAGCCAGCATCAGGGGCTTCGCCATTTGGGCATGACACCGCGCCAGCGACGATGCGCTCACAACCCTTCGTTTTCCAGGATGAAGTCACATGGGCCGTTTGCGGTGGGTTCCTTGGTTCCTGTCAGCTCAAATCATGGGTTTCTTACCCGGCATGACCTGCCTTGGATACTCTGCCGATGCATCTGGTTCGAAACCGCTCATCAATCTGGCAACCTGCCTCGACGATGACCGAAGCAAACAGCATGACACATAAACACGCATCAGGGGCTTCGCCATTTGGCCATGACACCGCGCCAGCGACGATGCGCTCACCACCGTTCGTTTTCCAGGCTGCAGTCACATGGGCCGTTTGCGGTGGGTTCCTTGGTACCTGCCAGCTCACATCAGTGGTTTCAATCCCGCCATCGCCTGCCTTGGATCCTCTGCCGATGCATCTGGTTCGAGCCGGCTCATCAATCTGGCAACCTCCTCGACGATGACTGAAGCAACCAGCATGACTCATAAACGCGCACCAGGGGCTTCGCCATTTGGGCATGACACCGCACCAGCGACGATGCGCTCACAACCGTTCGTTTTCCAGGCTGCAGTCACATGGGCCTTTTGTGGTGGGTTCCTTGGTTCCTGTCAGCTCACATCAGAGGATTTAATCCCGCCATCGCCTGCCTTGGATCCTCTGCCGATGCATCTGGTTCGAGCTGGCTCATCAATCTGGCAACCTGCCTCGACGATGACCGAAGCAAACAGCATGGCACATAAACGCGCATCAGGGGCTTCGCCATATGGGCATGAAACCGCGCCAGCGACGATGCGCTCACAACCGTTCGTTTTCCAGGCTGCAGTCACATGGGCCGTTAGCGGTGGGTTCCTTGGTTTCTCCAAGCTCACAACAGGGGTTTCAAACCCGCCATGGCCTGCCTTTGATCCGCTGCCGATGCATCTTTTTCGAGCCGGCTCATCAATCTGGCAACCTGCCTCGACGATGACCGAAGCAAACAGCATGACACATAAACGCGCATCAGGGGCTTCGCCATTTGGGCATGACACCGCGCCTGCGACGATGCGCTCACAATCGTTCCTTTTCCTGGCAGCAGACAAATGGGCTGTTTACGGTGGGTTGCTTGGTTCCTGCCAGCTCACATCAGGGGTTTCAATCCCGCCATCGCCTGCCTTGGATCCTCTGCCGATGTATCTGGTTCGAGCCGGCTCATCAATCTGGAACCCTGCCTCGACGATGACCGAAGCAAACAGCATGACACATAAACGCGCATCAGGGGCTTCGCCATTTGGGCATGAATCCGCGCCAGCGACGATGCGCTCACAACAGTTCGTTTTCCAGGCTGCAGTCACATGGGCCGTTTGCGGTGGGTTCCTTGGTTTCTGCCAGCTCACATCAGGGGTTTCAAACCCGCCATGGCCTGCCTTGGATCCTCTGCCGATGCATCTGGTTCGAGCCGGCTCATCAATATGGCAACCTGCCTCGACGATGACCGAAGCAAACAGCATGACACATAAACGCGCATCAGGGGCTTCGCCATTTGGGCATGACACCGCGCCAGCGACGATGCGCTCACACCCGTTCGTTTTCCACGCTGCAGTCACATGGGCCATTTGCGGTGGGTTTCTTGGTTCCTGCCAGCTCACATCAGGGGTTTCAATCCCGCCATTTTCTGCCTTGGATCCTCTGCCGTGGTATCTGGTTCAAGCCGGCTCATCAATCTGGCAACCTGCCTCGACGATGACCGAAGCAAACAGCATGACACATAAACACGCATCAGGGGCTTCGCCATTTGGCCATGACACCGCTCCAGCTACGATGCGCTCACCACCGTTCGTTTTCCAGGCTGCAGTCACATGGGCCGTTTGCGGTGGGTTCCTTGGTTCCTGCCAGCTCACATCAGTGGTTTCAATCCCGCCATCGCCTGCCTTGGATCCTCTGCCGATGCATCTGGTTCGAGCCGGCTCATCAATCTGGCACCCTGCATCGACGATGACCGAAGCAACCAGCATGGAATATAAACGCGCATCAGGGGCTTCGCCATTTGGGCGTGACACCGCGCCAGCGACGATGCGCTCACAACTAGACTTTCATTTGAGCTAGTTGGTTCTAGCTTGACATGGTTTACGCAAAACGCGTACAGGCGCTAAAAGACGAAGACAAGCACACTAAAGACAGGACAGGCGCCTGTCTTGTCTTGAATGTGCTTGTCTTCGTCTTTTAGCGCCTGTACGCATTTTGCGTAAACCATGTCACGCTCACAACCGTTCGTTTTCCAGGCTGCAGTCACATGGGTCGTTTTCGGTTGGTTCCTTGGTTTCTGCCAGCTCACATCAGGGGTTTCAATCTTGCCATCGCCTGCCCTGTATCCTCTACCGATGCTTCTGGTTCGACCCGGCTCATCAATCTGGCAACCTGCCTCGACGATGACCGAAGCAACCAGCATGGAATATAAACGCGCATCAGGGGCTTCGCCATTTGGGCATGACACCGCGCCAGGAACGATGCGCTCACTACCGTTCGTTTTCCAGGCTCCAGTCACATGGGCCGTTTGCGCTGGGTTCCTTTGTTCCTGCCAGCTCACATCAGGGGTTTCAATCCCGCCATCGCCTGCCTTGAATCCTCTGCCGATGCATCTGGTTCGAGCCGGCTCATCAATCTGGCAACCTGCCTCGACGATGACCGAACCAAACAGCATGACACATTAACGCGCATCAGGGGCTTCGCCATTTGGGCATGAAACCGCGCCAGCGACGATGCGCTCACAACCGTTCGTTTTCCAGGCTGCAGTCACATGGGCCGTTTGCGGTGGGTTCCTTGGTTTCTGCCAGCTCACATCAGGGGTTTCAAACCCGCCATGGCCTGCCTTTGATCCTCTGCCAATGCATCTGTTTCGAGCCGGCTCATCAATCTGGCAACCTGCCTCGACGATGACCGCAGCAAACAGCATGACACATAAACGCGCATCAGGGGCTTCGCCATTTGGGCATGACACCGTGCCAGCGACGATGCGCTCACACCCGTTCCTTTTCCAGGCAGCAGTCACATTAGCTGTTTGCGGTGGGTTGCTTGGTTCCTGCCAGCTCACATCAGGGGTTTCAATCCCGCCATCGCCTGCCTTGGATCCTCTGCCGATGCATCTGGTTCGAGCCAGCTCATCAATATGGCAACCTGCCTCGACGATGACCGAAGCAAACAGCATGACACATAAACGCGCATCAGGGGCTTCGCCATTTGGGCATGACACCACGCCTGCGACGATGCGCTCACAACCACTCGTTTTCCAGGAAGCAGTCACATAGGCCGTTTGCGGTGGGTTCCTTGGTTCCTGCCAGCTCACATCAGGGGTTTCAATCCCACCATCGCCTGCCTTGTATCCTCTGCCAATGCACCTGGCTCGAGCCGGCTCATCAATCTAAGAACCCTACCTCGACGATGACCGAAGCAAACAGCATGACACAGAAACGCGCATCAGGGGTTTCGCCATTTGGGCCTGACACCGCGCCAGCGATGATGCGCTCACAACCGTTCGTTTTCCAGGCTGCAGTTACAAGGGCCGTTTGGGGTGGATTCCTTGGTTCCTGTCAGCTCACATCAGGGGTTTCAAATCCGCCATGACCTGCCTTGGATCCTCTGCCGATGCATCTGGTTCGAGCAGGCTCATCAGTCTGGCAACCTGCCTCGACGATGATCGAAGCAAACAGCTTGACAGATAAACACGCATCGAGGCTTCGCCATTTGGGCATGACAACGCGCCAGCGACGATGCGCTCACAACCGTTCGTTTTCCAGGCTGCAGTCACATGGGCCGTTTGCGGTGGGTACCTTGATTCCTGCCAGCTCACATCAGGGGATTTAATCCCGCCATCGCCTGCCTTGGATCCTCTGCCGATGCATCTGGTTCGAGCTGGCTCATCAATCTGGCAACCTGCCTCGACGAAGACCGAAGCAAACAGCATGGCACCTGAACGCGTATAAGGGGCTTCGCCATTTGGGCATGACACCGCGCCAGCGCGATGCGCTCACAACTAGACTTTCATTTGAGCTAGTTGCTTGTAGCTTCACATGGTTTACGCAAAACGCGTACAGGCGCTAAAAGACGAAGACAAGCGCACTCAATACTGGACAGGAGCCTGTCCTGTCTTGAGTGTGCTTGTCTTCGTCTTTTAGCGCCTGTACGCGTTTTGCGTAAACCATGTCACGCTCACAACTGTTCGTTTTCCAGGCTGCAGTGACATGGGCCGTTTGCGGTGGGTTGCTTGGTTCCTGCCAGCTCACACCAGGGGTTTCACTCCCGCCATCGCCTGCCTTGGATCCTCTGCCGATGCATCTGGTTCGAGCCGGCTCATCAATCTGGAACCCTGCCTCGACGATGACCGAAGCAAACAGCATGACACATAAACGCGCATCAGGGGCTTCGCCATGTGGGCATGAAACCGCGCCAGCGACGATGCGCTCACAACCGTTCGTTTTCCAGGCTGCAGTCACATGGGCCGTTTGCGGTGGGTTCCTTGGTTTCTGCCAGCTCACATCAGGGGTTTCAAACCCGCCATGGCCTGCCTTTGATCCTCTGCCAATGCATCTGTTTCGAGCCGGCTCATCAATCTGGCAACCTGCCTCGACGATGACCGCAGCAAACAGCATGACACATAAACGCGCATCAGGGGCTTCGCCATTTGGGCATGACACCGTGCCAGCGACGATGCGCTCACACCCGTTCCTTTTCCAGGCAGCAGTCACATGGGCTGTTTGCGGTGGGTTGCTTGGTTCCTGCCAGCTCACATCAGGGGTTTCAATCCTGCCATCGCCTGCCTTGGATCCTCTGCCGATGCATCTGGTTCGAGCCGGCTCATCAATATGGCAACCTGCCTCGACGATGACCGAAGCAAACAGCATGACACATAAACGCGCATCAGGGGCTTCGCCATTTGGGCATGACACCGCGCCAGCGACGATGCGCTCACACCCGTTCGTTTTCCACGCTGCAGTCACATGGGCCATTTGCGGTGGGTTCCTTGGTTCCTGCCAGCTCACATCAGTGGTTTCAATCCCGCCATCGCCTGCCTTGGATCCTCTGCCGATGCATCTGGTTCGAGCCGGCTCATCAATCTGGCACCCTGCATCGACGATGACCGAAGCAACCAGCATGGAATATAAACGCGCATCAGGGGCTTCGCCATTTGGGCGTGACACCGCGCCAGCGACGATGCGCTCACAACTAGACTTTCATTTGAGCTAGTTGGTTCTAGCTTGACATGGTTTACGCAAAACGCGTACAGGCGCTAAAAGACGAAGACAAGCACACTAAAGACAGGACAGGCGCCTGTCTTGTCTTGAATGTGCTTGTCTTCGTCTTTTAGCGCCTTTACGCATTTTGCGTAAACCATGTCACGCTCACAACCGTTCGTTTTCCAGGCTGCAGTCACATGGGTCGTTTTCGGTTGGTTCCTTGGTTTCTGCCAGCTCACATCAGGGGTTTCAATCTTGCCATCGCCTGCCCTGTATCCTCTACCGATGCTTCTGGTTCGACCCGGCTCATCAATCTGGCAACCTGCCTCGACGATGACCGAAGCAACCAGCATGGAATATAAACGCGCATCAGGGGCTTCGCCATTTGGGCATGACACCGCGCCAGGAACGATGCGCTCACTACCGTTCGTTTTCCAGGCTCCAGTCACATGGGCCGTTTGCGCTGGGTTCCTCTGTTCCTGCCAGCTCACATCAGGGGTTTCAATCCCGCCATCGCCTGCCTTGAATCCTCTGCCGATGCATCTGGTTCGAGCCGGCTCATCAATCTGGCAACCTGCCTCGACGATGACCGAACCAAACAGCATTGCACATAAACGTGCATCAGGGGCTTCGCCATTCGGGCATGACACCGCGCCAGCGACGATGCGCTCACAACCCTTCGTTTTCCAGGCTGCAGTCACATGGGCCGTTTGCGGTGGGTTCCTTGGTTCCTGCCAGCACACATCAGGCGTTTCAAACCCGCCATGGCCTTCCTTGGATCCTCTGCCAATGCATCTGTTTCGAGCCGGCTCATCAATCTGGCAACCTGCCTCGACGATGACCGAAGCAAACAGCATGACACATAAGCCAGCATCAGGGGCTTCGCCATTTGGGCATGACACCGCGCCAGCGACGATGCGCTCACAACCCTTCGTTTTCCAGGATGAAGTCACATGGGCCGTTTGCGGTGGGTTCCTTGGTTCCTGTCAGCTCAAATCAGGGGTTTCAAACCCGGCATGACCTGCCTTGGATACTCTGCCGATGCATCTGGTTCGAAACCGCTCATCAATCTGGCAACCTGCCTCGACGATGACCGAAGCAAACAGCATGACACATAAACACGCATCAGGGGCTTCGCCATTTGGCCATGACACCGCGCCAGCGACGATGCGCTCACCACCGTTCGTTTTCCAGGCTGCAGTCACATGGGCCGTTTGCGGTGGGTTCCTTGGTACCTGCCAGCTCACATCAGTGGTTTCAATCCCGCCATCGCCTGCCTTGGATCCTCTGCCGATGCATCTGGTTCGAGCCGGCTCATCAATCTGGCAACCTCCTCGACGATGACTGAAGCAACCAGCATGACACATAAACGCGCATCAGGGGCTTCGCCATTTGGGCATGACACCGCGCCTGCGACGATGCGCTCACAATCGTTCCTTTTCCTGGCAGCAGACAAATGGGCTGTTTACGGTGGGTTGCTTGGTTCCTGCCAGCTCACATCAGGGGTTTCAATCCCGCCATCGCCTGCCTTGGATCCTCTGCCGATGCATCTGGTTCGAGCCGGCTCATCAATCTGGAACCCTGCCACGACGATGACCGAAGCAAACAGCATGACACATAAACGCGCATCAGGGGCTTCGCCATTTGGGCATGAAACCGCGCCAGCGACGATGCGCTCACAACCGTTCGTTTTCCAGGCTGCAGTCACATGGGCCGTTTGCGGTGGGTTCCTTGGTTTCTGCCAGCTCACATCAGGGGTTTCAAACCCGCCATGGCCTGCCTTTGATCCTCTGCCAATGCATCTGTTTCGAGCCGGCTCATCAATCTGGCAACCTGCCTCGACGATGACCGCAGCAAACAGCATGACACATAAACGCGCATCAGGGGCTTCGCCATTTGGGCATGACACCGTGCCAGCGACGATGCGCTCACACCCGTTCCTTTTCCAGGCAGCAGTCACATGGGCTGTTTGCGGTGGGTTGCTTGGTTCCTGCCAGCTCACATCAGGGGTTTCAATCCCGCCATCGCCTGCCTTGGATCCTCTGCCGATGCATCTGGTTCGAGCCGGCTCATCAATATGGCAACCTGCCTCGACGATGACCGAAGCAAACAGCATGACACATAAACGCGCATCAGGGGCTTCGCCATTTGGGCATGACACCACGCCTGCGACGATGCGCTCACAACCACTCGTTTTCCAGGAAGCAGTCACATAGGCCGTTTGCGGTGGGTTCCTTGGTTCCTGCCAGCTCACATCAGGGGTTTCAATTCCACCATCGCCTGCCTTGTATCCTCTGCCAATGCACCTGGCTCGAGCCGGCTCATCAATCTAAGAACCCTACCTCGACGATGACCGAAGCAAACAGCATGACACAGAAACGCGCATCAGGGGTTTCGCCATTTGGGCCTGACACCGCGCCAGCAACGATGCGCTCACAACCGTTCGTTTTCCAGGCTGCAGTTACAAGGGCCGTTTGGGGTGGATTCCTTGGTTCCTGTCAGCTCACATCAGGGGTTTCAAATCCGCCATGACCTGCCTTGGATCCTCTGCCGATGCATCTGGTTCGAGCAGGCTCATCAGTCTGGCAACCTGCCTCGACGATGATCGAAGCAAACAGCTTGACAGATAAACACGCATCGAGGCTTCGCCATTTGGGCATGACAACGCGCCAGCGACGATGCGCTCACAACCGTTCGTTTTCCAGGCTGCAGTCACATGGGCCGTTTGCGGTGGGTTCCTTGATTCCTGCCAGCTCACATCAGGGGATTTAATCCCGCCATCGCCTGCCTTGGATCCTCTGCCGATGCATCTGGTTCGAGCTGGCTCATCAATCTGGCAACCTGCCTCGACGAAGACCGAAGCAAACAGCATGGCACCTGAACGCGTATAAGGGGCTTCGCCATTTGGGCATGACACCGCGCCAGCGACGATGCGCTCACAACTAGACTTTCATTTGAGCTAGTTGGTTGTAGCTTCACATGGTTTACGCAAAACGCGTACAGGCGCTAAAAGACGAAGACAAGCACACTCAATACTGGACAGGAGCCTGTCCTGTCTTGAGTGTGCTTGTCTTCGTCTTTTAGCGCCTGTACGCGTTTTGCGTAAACCATGTCACGCTCACAACTGTTCGTTTTCCAGGCTGCAGTGACATGGACCGTTTGCGGTGGGTTGCTTGGTTCCTGCCAGCTCACACCAGGGGTTTCAATCCCGCCATCGCCTGCCTTGGATCCTCTGCCGATGCATCTGTTTCGAGCCGGCTCATCAATCTGGCAACCTGCCTCGACGATGACCGAAGCAAACAGGATGACACATAAACGCGCATCAGGGGCTTCGCCATTTGGGCATGACACCACGCCTGCGACGATGCGCTCACAACCACTCGTTTTCCAGGAAGCAGTCACATAGGCCGTTTGCGGTGGGTTCCTTGGTTCCTGCCAGCTCACATCAGGGGTTTCAATCCCACCATCGCCTGCCTAGGATCCTCTGCCGATGCATCTGGTTCGAGCCGGCTCATCAATCTGGCAACCTACCTCGACGATGACCGAAACAAACACCATGACACATAAGCGCGCATCAGGGGCTTCGCCATTTGGGCATGACACCGTGCCAGCGACGATGCGCTCACAACCGTTTGTTTTCCAGGCTGCAGTCACATGGACCGTTTGTGGTGGGTTCCTTGGTTCCCACCAGCTCACATCAGGGGTTTCAAACCCGCCATGGCCGCCTTGGATCCTCTGCCGGTGCATCTGGTTCGAGCCGGCTCATCAATCTGGCAACCTGCTCGACGATGACCGCAGCAAACAGCATGACACATAAACGCGCATCAGGGGCTTCGCCATTTGGGCATGACACCGCGCCAGCGAAGATGCGCTCACAACCGTTCGTTTTCCAAGATGAAGTCACATGGGCCGTTTGCGGTGGGTTCCTTGGTTCCTGTCAGCTCAAATCAGGGGTTTCAAACCCGGCATGACCTGCCTTGGATACTCTGCCGATGCATCTGGTTCGAAACCGCTCATCAATCTGGCAACCTGCCTCGACGATGACCGAAGCAAACAGCATGACACATAAACACGCATCAGGGGCTTCGCCATTTGGCCATGACACCGCTCCAGCGACGATGCGCTCACCACCGTTCGTTTTCCAGGCTGCAGTCACATGGGCCGTTTGCGGTGGGTTCCTTGGTTCCTGCCAGCTCACATCAGTGGTTTCAATCCCGCCATCGCCTGCCTTGGATCCTCTGCCGATGCATCTGGTTCGAGCCGGCTCATCAATCTGGCAACCTGCCTCGACGATGACTGAAGCAAACAGCATGACTAATAAACGCGCACCAGGGGCTTCGCCATTTGGGCATGACACCGCACCAGCGACGATGCGCTCACAACCGTTCGTTTTCTAGGCTGCAGTCACATGGGCCGTTTGCGGTGGGTTCCTTGATTCCTGCCAGCTCACATCAGGGGATTTAATCCCGCCATCGCCTTCCTTGGATCCTCTGCCGATGCATCTGGTTCGAGCTGGCTCATCAATCTGGCAACCTGCCTCGACGATGACCGAAGCAAACAGCATGGCACATAAACGCGCATAAGGGGCTTCGCCATTTGGGCATGACACCGCACCAGCGACGATGCGCTCACAACTAGACTTTCATTTGAGCTAGTTGGTTGTAGCTTCACATGGTTTACGCAAAACGCGTACAGGCGCTAAAAGGCGAAGACAAGCACACTCAAGACAGGACAGGAGCCTGTCCTGTCTTGAGTGTGCTTGTCTTCGCCTTTTAGCGCCTGTACGCGTTTTAAGTAAACCATGTCACGCTCACAACTGTTCGTTTTCCAGGCTGCAGTGACAAGGGCCGTTTGCGGTGGGTTGCTTGGTTCCTGCCAGCTCACACCAGGGGTTTCAATCCCGCCATCGCCTGCCTTGGATCCACTGCCGATGCATCTGGTTCGAGCCGGCTCATAAATCTGGCAACCTACCTCGACGATGACCGAAACAAACACCATGACACATAAGCGCGCATCTGGGGCTTCGCCATTTGGGCATGACACCGCGCCAGCGACGATGCGCTCACAACAGTTCGTTTTCCAGGCTGCAGTCACATGGAGCGTTTGTGGTGGGTTCCTTGGTTCCCGCCAGCTCACATCAGGGGTTTCAATCCCGCCATGGCCTGCCTTGGATCCTCTACCGGTGCATCTGGTTCGAGCCGGCTCACCAATCTGGCAACCTGCTCGACGATGACCGCAGCAAACAGCATGGCACATAAACGCGCATCAGGGGATTCGCCATTTGGGCATGACACCGCGCCAGCGGCGATGTGCTCACAACCGTTCCTTTTTCAGGCTGCAGTCACATGGGCCGTTTGCGGTGGGTTGCTTGGTTCCTGCCAGCTCACATCAGGGGTTTCAGACACGCCATGGCCTGCCTTGGATCCTCTGCCGATGCATCTGGTTCGAGCCGGCTCATAAATCTGGCAACCTGCCTCGACGATGACCAAAGCAAACAGCATGACACATAAACGCGCATCAAGGGCTTCGCCATTTGGGCATGACACCCCGCCAGCTACGATGCGCTCAGAACCGTTCGTTTTCCAGGATGGAGTCACATGGGCCATTTGCGGTGGGTTCCTTGGTTCCTTCCAGCTCACATCAGGGGTTTCAATCCCGCCATCGCCTGCCTTGGATCCTCTGCCGATGCATCTGGTTCAAGCCGGCTCATCAATCTGGCAACCTGCCTCGACGATGACCGAAGCAAACAGAATGACACATAAACGCGCATCAGGGGCTTTGCCATTTGGGCATGACACCGCCCCAGCGACGATGCGCTCAAAACCGTTCGTTTTCCAGGCTGCAGTCACATGGACCGTTTGTGGTGGGTTCCTTGGTTCCTGCCAGCTCACACCAGGGGTTTCTAACCCGCCATGGCCTGCCTTGGATCGTCTGCCGATGCATCTGGTTCGAGCCGGCTCATAAATCTGGCATCCTGCCTCGACGATGACCGCAGCAAACAGCATGACACATCAACGCGCATCAGGGGCTTCGCCATTTGGGCATGACACCGCGCCAGCGACGATGCGCTCACAACCGTTCGTTTTAGAGGCTGCAGTCACATGGGCCGTTTGCGGTGGGTTGCGTGGTTCCTGCCAGCTCACATCAGAGGTTTCAATCCCGCCATCGCCTGCCTTGGATCCTCTGCCGATGCATCTGTTTCGAGCCGGCTCATCAATCTGGCAACCTGCCTCGACGATTACCGAAGCAAACAGCATGGCACATAAACGCGCATCAGGGGCTTCGCCATTTGGGCATGAAACCGCACCAGGGACGATGCGCTCACAACCGTTCGTTTTCCAGGCTGCAGTCACATGGGCCGTTTGCGGTGGGTTCCATGGTTTCTGCCAGCTCACATCAGGGGTTTCAAACCCGCCATGGCCTGCCTTTGATCCTCTGCCGATGCATCTGTTTCGAGCCGGCTCATCAATCTGGCAACCTGCCTCGACGATGACCGATGCAAACAGCATGACACATAAACGTGCATCAGGGGCTTCGCCATTTGGGCATGACACCGTGCCAGCGACGATGCGCTCACAACCGTTCCTTTTCCAGGCAGCAGTCACATGGGCTGTTTGCGGTGGGTTGCTTGGTTCCTGCCAGCTCACATCTGGGGTTTCAATCCCGCCATCGCCTGCCTTGGATCCTCTGCCGATGCATCTGGTTCGAGCCGGCTCATCAATCTGGCAACCTGCCTCGACGATGACCGAAGCAAACAGCATGACACAGAAACGCGCATCAGGGGTTTCGCACTTTGAGAATGACACCGCGGCAGCGACGATGCGCTCACAACCGTTCGTTTTCCAGGCTGCAGTTACATGGGCCGTTTGGGGTGGGTTCCTTGGTTCCTGTCAGCTCACATCAGGGGTTTCAAATCCGCCATGACCTGCCTTGGATCCTCTGCCGATGCATCTGGTTCGAGCCGGCTCATAAATCTGGCAACCTGCCTCGACGATGACCGAAGCAACCAGCATGACACATAAACGCGCATCAAGGGCTTCGCCATTTGGGCATGACACCCCGCCAGCTACGATGCGCTCAGAACCGTTCGTTTTCCAGGATGGAGTCACATGGGCCATTTGCGGTGGGTTCCTTGGTTCCTTCCAGCTCACATCAGGGGTTTCAATCCCGCCATCGCCTGCCTTGGATCCTCTGCCGATGCATCTGGTTCGAGCCGGCTCATCAATCTGGCAACCTGCCTCGACGATGACCGAAGCAAACAGCATGACACATAAACGCGCATCAGGGGCTTTGCCATTTGTGCATGACACCGCCCCAGCGACGATGCGCTCAAAACCGTTCGTTTTCCAGGCTGCAGTCACATGGACCGTTTGTGGTGGGTTCCTTGGTTCCTGCCAGCTCACACCAGGGGTTTCTAACCCGCCATGGCCTGCCTTGGATCGTCTGCCGATGCATCTGGTTCGAGCCGGCTCATAAATCTGGCATCCTGCCTCGACGATGACCGCAGCAAACAGCATGACACATAAACGCGCATCAGGGGCTTCGCCATTTGGGCATGACACCGCGCCAGCGACGATGCGCTCACAACCGTTCGTTTTAGAGGCTGCAGTCACATGGGCCGTTTGCGGTGGGTTGCGTGGTTCCTGCCAGCTCACATCAGAGGTTTCAATCCCGCCATCGCCTGCCTTGGATCCTCTGCCGATGCATCTGTTTCGAGCCGGCTCATCAATCTGGCAACCTGCCTCGACGATTACCGAAGCAAACAGCATGGCACATAAACGCGCATCAGGGGCTTCGCCATTTGGGCATGAAACCGCACCAGGGACGATGCGCTCACAACCGTTCGTTTTCCAGGCTGCAGTCACATGGGCCGTTTGCGGTGGGTTCCATGGTTTCTGCCAGCTCACATCAGGGGTTTCAAACCCGCCATGGCCTGCCTTTGATCCTCTGCCGATGCATCTGTTTCGAGCCGGCTCATCAATCTGGCAACCTGCCTCGACGATGACCGATGCAAACAGCATGACACATAAACGTGCATCAGGGGCTTCGCCATTTGGGCATGACACCGTGCCAGCGACGATGCGCTCACAACCGTTCCTTTTCCAGGCAGCAGTCACATGGGCTGTTTGCGGTGGGTTGCTTGGTTCCTGCCAGCTCACATCTGGGGTTTCAATCCCGCCATCGCCTGCCTTGGATCCTCTGCCGATGCATCTGGTTCGAGCCGGCTCATCAATCTGGCAACCTGCCTCGACGATGACCGAAGCAAACAGCATGACACAGAAACGCGCATCAGGGGTTTCGCACTTTGAGAATGACACCGCGGCAGCGACGATGCGCTCACAACCGTTCGTTTTCCAGGCTGCAGTTACATGGGCCGTTTGGGGTGGGTTCCTTGGTTCCTGTCAGCTCACATCAGGGGTTTCAAATCCGCCATGACCTGCCTTGGATCCTCTGCCGATGCATCTGGTTCGAGCAGGCTCATCAGTCTAGCAACCTGCCTCGACGATGATCGAAGCAAACAGCATGACACATAAACACGCATCAGGGGCTTCGCCATTTGGGCATGACAACGCGCCAGCGACGATGCGCTCACAACCGTTCGTTTTCTAGGTTGCAGTCACATAGGCCGTTTGCGGTGGGTTCCTTGGTTCCTGCCAGCTCACATCAGGGGTTTCAATCCCACCATCGCCTGCCTAGGATCCTCTGCCGATGCATCTGGTTCGAGCCGGCTCATCAATCTGGCAACCTACCTCGACGATGACCGAAACAAACACCATGACACATAATCGCGCATCAGGGGCTTCGCCATTTGGGCATGACACCGCGCCAGCGACGATGCGCTCACAACCGTTTGTTTTCCAAGATGAAGTCACATGGGCCGTTTGCGGTGGGTTCCTTGGTTCCTGTCAGCTCAAATCAGGGGTTTCAAACCCGGCATGACCTGCCTTGGATACTCTGCCGATGCATCTGGTTCGAAACCGCTCATCAATCTGGCAACCTGCCTCGACGATGACCGAAGCAAACAGCATGACACATAAACACGCATCAGGGGCTTCGCCATTTGGCCATGACACCGCTCCAGCGACGATGCGCTCACCAGCGTTCGTTTTCCAGGCTGCAGTCACATGGGCCGTTTGCGGTGGGTTCCTTGGTTCCTGCCAGCTCACATCAGTGGTTTCAATCCCGCCATCGCCTGCCTTGGATCCTCTGCCGATGCATCTGGTTCGAGCCGGCTCATCAATCTGGCAACCTGCCTCGACGATGACTGAAGCAAACAGCATGACTAATAAACGCGCACCAGGGGCTTCGCCATTTGGGCATGACACCGCACCAGCGACGATGCGCTCACAACCGTTCGTTTTCTAGGCTGCAGTCACATGGGCCGTTTGCGGTGGGTTCCTTGATTCCTGCCAGCTCACATCAGGGGATTTAATCCCGCCATCGCCTTCCTTGGATCCTCTGCCGATGCATCTGGTTCGAGCTGGCTCATCAATCTGGCAACCTGCCTCGACGATGACCGAAGCAAACAGCATGGCACATAAACGCGCTTAAGGGGCTTCGCCATTTGGGCATGACACCGCACCAGCGACGATGCGCTCACAACTAGACTTTCATTTGAGCTAGTTGGTTGTAGCTTCACATGGTTTACGCAAAACGCGTACAGGCGCTAAAAGGCGAAGACAAGCACACTCAAGACAGGACAGGAGCCTGTCCTGTCTTGAGTGTGCTTGTCTTCGCCTTTTAGCGCCTGTACGCGTTTTGCGTAAACCATGTCACGCTCACAACTGTTCGTTTTCCAGGCTGCAGTGACAAGGGCCGTTTGCGGTGGGTTGCTTGGTTCCTGCCAGCTCACACCAGGGGTTTCAATCCCGCCATCGCCTGCCTTGGATCCACTGCCGATGCATCTGGTTCGAGCCGGCTCATCAATCTGGCAACCTACCTCGACGATGACCGAAACAAACACCATGACACATAAGCGCGCATCTGGGGCTTCGCCATTTGGGCATGACACCGCGCCAGCGACGATGCGCTCACAACAGTTCGTTTTCCAGGCTGCAGTCACATGGAGCGTTTGTGGTGGGTTCCTTGGTTCCCGCCAGCTCACATCAGGGGTTTCAATCCCGCCATGGCCTGCCTTGGATCCTCTACCGGTGCATCTGGTTCGAGCCGGCTCACCAATCTGGCAACCTGCTCGACGATGACCGCAGCAAACAGCATGGCACATAAACGCGCATCAGGGGATTCGCCATTTGGGCATGACACCGCGCCAGCGGCGATGTGCTCACAACCGTTCCTTTTTCAGGCTGCAGTCACATGGGCCGTTTGCGGTGGGTTGCTTGGTTCCTGCCAGCTCACATCAGGGGTTTCAGACACGCCATGGCCTGCCTTGGATCCTCTGCCGATGCATCTGGTTCGAGCCGGCTCATAAATCTGGCAACCTGCCTCGACGATGACCAAAGCAAACAGCATGACACATAAACGCGCATCAAGGGCTTCGCCATTTGGGCATGACACCCCGCCAGCTACGATGCGCTCAGAACCGTTCGTTTTCCAGGATGGAGTCACATGGGCCATTTGCGGTGGGTTCCTTGGTTCCTTCCAGCTCACATCAGGGGTTTCAATCCCGCCATCGCCTGCCTTGGATCCTCTGCCGATGCATCTGGTTCGAGCCGGCTCATCAATCTGGCAACCTGCCTCGACGATGACCGAAGCAAACAGCATGACACATAAACGCGCATCAGGGGCTTTGCCATTTGGGCATGACACCGCCCCAGCGACGATGCGCTCAAAACCGTTCGTTTTCCAGGCTGCAGTCACATGGACCGTTTGTGGTGGGTTCCTTGGTTCCTGCCAGCTCACACCAGGGGTTTCTAACCCGCCATGGCCTGCCTTGGATCGTCTGCCGATGCATCTGGTTCGAGCCGGCTCATAAATCTGGCATCCTGCCTCGACGATGACCGCAGCAAACAGCATGACACATAAACGCGCATCAGGGGCTTCGCCATTTGGGCATGACACCGCGCCAGCGACGATGCGCTCACAACCGTTCGTTTTAGAGGCTGCAGTCACATGGGCCGTTTGCGGTGGGTTGCGTGGTTCCTGCCAGCTCACATCAGAGGTTTCAATCCCGCCATCGCCTGCCTTGGATCCTCTGCCGATGCATCTGTTTCGAGCCGGCTCATCAATCTGGCAACCTGCCTCGACGATTACCGAAGCAAACAGCATGGCACATAAACGCGCATCAGGGGCTTCGCCATTTGGGCATGAAACCGCACCAGGGACGATGCGCTCACAACCGTTCGTTTTCCAGGCTGCAGTCACATGGGCCGTTTGCGGTGGGTTCCATGGTTTCTGCCAGCTCACATCAGGGGTTTCAAACCCGCCATGGCCTGCCTTTGATCCTCTGCCGATGCATCTGTTTTGGAGCCGGCTCATCAATCTGGCAACCTGCCTCGACGATGACCGATGCAAACAGCATGACACATAAACGTGCATCAGGGGCTTCGCCATTTGGGCATGACACCGTGCCAGCGACGATGCGCTCACAACCGTTCCTTTTCCAGGCAGCAGTCACATGGGCTGTTTGCGGTGGGTTGCTTGGTTCCTGCCAGCTCACATCTGGGGTTTCAATCCCGCCATCGCCTGCCTTGGATCCTCTGCCGATGCATCTGGTTCGAGCCGGCTCATCAATCTGGCAACCTGCCTCGACGATGACCGAAGCAAACAGCATGACACAGAAACGCGCATCAGGGGTTTCGCACTTTGAGAATGACACCGCGGCAGCGACGATGCGCTCACAACCGTTCGTTTTCCAGGCTGCAGTTACATGGGCCGTTTGGGGTGGGTTCCTTGGTTCCTGTCAGCTCACATCAGGGGTTTCAAATCCGCCATGACCTGCCTTGGATCCTCTGCCGATGCATCTGGTTCGAGCCGGCTCATAAATCTGGCAACCTGCCTCGACGATGACCGAAGCAAACAGCATGACACATAAACGCGCATCAAGGGCTTCGCCATTTGGGCATGACACCCCGCCAGCTACGATGCGCTCAGAACCGTTCGTTTTCCAGGATGGAGTCACATGGGCCATTTGCGGTGGGTTCCTTGGTTCCTTCCAGCTCACATCAGGGGTTTCAATCCCGCCATCGCCTGCCTTGGATCCTCTGCCGATGCATCTGGTTCGAGCCGGCTCATCAATCTGGCAACCTGCCTCGACGATGACCGAAGCAAACAGCATGACACATAAACGCGCATCAGGGGCTTTGCCATTTGGGCATGACACCGCCCCAGCGACGATGCGCTCAAAACCGTTCGTTTTCCAGGCTGCAGTCACATGGACCGTTTGTGGTGGGTTCCTTGGTTCCTGCCAGCTCACACCAGGGGTTTCTAACCCGCCATGGCCTGCCTTGGATCGTCTGCCGATGCATCTGGTTCGAGCCGGCTCATAAATCTGGCATCCTGCCTCGACGATGACCGCAGCAAACAGCATGACACATAAACGCGCATCAGGGGCTTCGCCATTTGGGCATGACACCGCGCCAGCGACGATGCGCTCACAACCGTTCGTTTTAGAGGCTGCAGTCACATGGGCCGTTTGCGGTGGGTTGCGTGGTTCCTGCCAGCTCACATCAGAGGTTTCAATCCCGCCATCGCCTGCCTTGGATCCTCTGCCGATGCATCTGTTTCGAGCCGGCTCATCAATCTGGCAACCTGCCTCGACGATTACCGAAGCAAACAGCATGGCACATAAACGCGCATCAGGGGCTTCGCCATTTGGGCATGAAACCGCACCAGGGACGATGCGCTCACAACCGTTCGTTTTCCAGGCTGCAGTCACATGGGCCGTTTGCGGTGGGTTCCATGGTTTCTGCCAGCTCACATCAGGGGTTTCAAACCCGCCATGGCCTGCCTTTGATCCTCTGCCGATGCATCTGTTTCGAGCCGGCTCATCAATCTGGCAACCTGCCTCGACGATGACCGATGCAAACAGCATGACACATAAACGTGCATCAGGGGCTTCGCCATTTGGGCATGACACCGTACCAGCGACGATGCGCTCACAACCGTTCCTTTTCCAGGCAGCAGTCACATGGGCTGTTTGCGGTGGGTTGCTTGGTTCCTGCCAGCTCACATCTGGGGTTTCAATCCCGCCATCGCCTGCCTTGGATCCTCTGCCGATGCATCTGGTTCGAGCCGGCTCATCAATCTGGCAACCTGCCTCGACGATGACCGAAGCAAACAGCATGACACAGAAACGCGCATCAGGGGTTTCGCACTTTGAGAATGACACCGCGGCAGCGACGATGCGCTCACAACCGTTCGTTTTCCAGGCTGCAGTTACATGGGCCGTTTGGGGTGGGTTCCTTGGTTCCTGTCAGCTCACATCAGGGGTTTCAAATCCGCCATGACCTGCCTTGGATCCTCTGCCGATGCATCTGGTTCGAGCAGGCTCATCAGTCTAGCAACCTGCCTCGACGATGATCGAAGCAAACAGCATGACACATAAACACGCATCAGGGGCTTCGCCATTTGGGCATGACAACGCGCCAGCGACGATGCGCTCACAACCGTTCGTTTTCTAGGCTGCAGTCACATGGGCCGTTTGCGGTGGGTTCCTTGATTCCTGCCAGCTCACATTAGGGGATTTAATCCCGCCATCGCCTGCCTTGGATCCTCTGCCGATGCATCTGGTTCGAGCTGGCTCATCAATCTGGCAACCTGCCTCGACGATGACCGAAGCAAACAGCATGGCACATAAACGCGCATCAGGGGCTTCACCCTTTGGGCATGACACCGCGCCAGTGACGATGCGCTCACAACTAGACTTTCATTTGAGCTAGTTGGTTGTATCTTCACATGGTTTACGCAAAACGCTTACAGGCGCTAAAAGACGAAGACAAGCACACTCAATACTAGACAGGAGCCTGTCCTGTCTTTAATGTGCTTGTCTTTGTCTTTTAGCGCCTGTACGCGTTTTGCATAAACCATGTCATGCTCACAACTGTTCGTTTTCCAGGCTGCAGTGACATGGGCCGTTTGCGGTGGGTTCCTTTGTTCCTGTCAGCTCACATCAGAGGATTTAATCCCGCCATCGCCTGCCTTGGATCCTCTGCCGATGCATCTGGTTCGAGCTGGCTCATCAATCTGGCAACCTGCCTCGACGATGACCGAAGCAAACAGCATGGCACATAAACGCGCATCAGGGGCTTCGCCATATGGGCATGAAACCGCGCCAGCGACGATGCGCTCACAACCGTTCGTTTTCCAGGCTGCAGTCACATGGGCCGTTAGCGGTGGGTTCCTTGGTTTCTCCAAGCTCACATCAGGGGTTTCAAACCCGCCATGGCCTGCCTTTGATCCGCTGCCGATGCATCTTTTTCGAGCCGGCTCATCAATCTGGCAACCTGCCTCGACGATGACCGAAGCAAACAGCATGACACATAAACGCGCATCAGGGGCTTCGCCATTTGGGCATGACACCGCGCCTGCGACGATGCGCTCACAATCGTTCCTTTTCCTGGCAGCAGACAAATGGGCTGTTTACGGTGGGTTGCTTGGTTCCTGCCAGCTCACATCAGGGGTTTCAATCACGCCATCGCCTGCCTTGGATCCTCTGCCGATGCATCTGGTTCGAGCCGGCTCATCAATCTGGAACCCTGCCTCGACGATGACCGAAGCAAACAGCATGACACATAAACGCGCATCAGGGGCTTCGCCATTTGGGCATGAAACCGCGCCAGCGACGATGCGCTCACAACCGTTCGTTTTCCAGGCTGCAGTCACATGGGCCGTTTGCGGTGGGTTCCTTGGTTTCTGCCAGCTCACATCAGGGGTTTCAAACCCGCCATGGCCTGCCTTTGATCCTCTGCCAATGCATCTGTTTCGAGCCGGCTCATCAATCTGGCAACCTGCCTCGACGATGACCGCAGCAAACAGCATGACACATAAACGCGCATCAGGGGCTTCGCCATTTGGGCATGACACCGTGCCAGCGACGATGCGCTCACACCCGTTCCTTTTCCAGGCAGCAGTCACATGGGCTGTTTGCGGTGGGTTGCTTGGTTCCTGCCAGGTCACATCAGGGGTTTCAATCCCACCATCGCCTGCCTTGTATCCTCTGCCAATGCACCTGGCTCGAGCCGGCTCATCAATCTAAGAACCCTACCTCGACGATGACCGAAGCAAACAGCATGACACAGAAACGCGCATCAGGGGTTTCGCCATTTGGGCCTGACACCGCGCCAGCGACGATGCGCTCACAACCGTTCGTTTTCCAGGCTGCAGTTACAAGGGCCGTTTGGGGTGGATTCCTTGGTTCCTGTCAGCTCACATCAGGGGTTTCAAATCCGCCATGACCTGCCTTGGATCCTCTGCCGATGCATCTGGTTCGAGCAGGCTCATCAGTCTGGCAACCTGCCTCGACGATGATCGAAGCAAACAGCTTGACAGATAAACACGCATCGAGGCTTCGCCATTTGGGCATGACAACGCGCCAGCGACGATGCGCTCACAACCGTTCGTTTTCCAGGCTGCAGTCACATGGGCCGTTTGCGGTCGGTTCCTTGATTCCTGCCAGCTCACATCAGGGGATTTAATCCCGCCATCGCCTGCCTTGGATCCTCTGCCGATGCATCTGGTTCGAGCTGGCTCATCAATCTGGCAACCTGCCTCGACGAAGACCGAAGCAAACAGCATGGCACCTGAACGCGTATAAGGGGCTTCGCCATTTGGGCATGACACCGCGCCAGCGACGATGCGCTCACAACTAGACTTTCATTTGAGCTAGTTGGTTGTAGCTTCACATGGTTTACGCAAAACGCGTACAGGCGCTAAAAGACGAAGACAAGCACACTCAATACTGGACAGGAGCCTGTCCTGTCTTGAGTGTGCTCGTCTTCGTCTTTTAGCGCCTGTACGCGTTTTGCGTAAACCATGTCACGCTCACAACTGTTCGTTTTCCAGGCTGTAGTGACATGGGCCATTTGCGGTGGGTTGCTTGGTTCCTGCCAGCTCACACCAGGGGTTTCAATCCCGCCATCGCCTGCCTTGGATCCTCTGCCGATGCATCTGTTTCGAGCCGGCTCATCAATCTGGCAACCTGCCTCGACGATGACCGAAGCAAACAGGATGACACATAAACGCGCATCAGGGGCTTCGCCATTTGGGTATGACACCACGCCTGCGACGATGCGCTCACAACCACTCGCTTTCCAGGAAGCAGTCACATAGGCCGTTTGCGGTGGGTTCCTTGGTTCCTGCCAGCTCACATCAGGGGTTTCAATCCCACCATCGCCTGCCTTGGATCCTCTGCCGATGCATCTGGTTCGAGCCGGCTCATCAATCTGGCAACCTACCTCGACGATGACCGAAACAAACACCATGACACATAATCGCGCATCAGGGGCTTCGCCATTTGGGCATGACACCGCGCCAGCGACGATGCGCTCACAACCGTTTGTTTTCCAGGCTGCAGTCACATGGACCGTTTGTGGTGGGTTCCTTGGTTCCCACCAGCTCACATCAGGGGTTTCAAACCCGCCATGGCCTGCCTTGGATCCTCTGCCGGTGCATCTGGTTCGAGCCGGCTCATCAATCTGGCAACCTGCTCGACGATGACCGCACCAAACAGCATGACACATAAACGCGCATCAGGGGCTTCGCCATTTGGGCATGACACCGCGCCAGCGAAGATGCGCTCACAACCGTTTGTTTTTCAGGCTGCAGTCACATGGGCCGTTTGCGGTGGGTTGCTTGGTTCCTGCCAGCTCACATCAGTGGTTTCAATCCCGCCATCGCCTGCCTTGGATCCTCTGCCGATGCATCTGGTTCGAGCCGTCTCATCAATCTGGCAACCTTCCTCGACGATGACCGAAGCAAACAGCATGACACGTAAACGCGCATCAGGGGCTTCGCCATTTGGGCATGACACCGCGCCAGCGACGATGCGCTCACAACCGTTCGTTTTCCAAGATGAAGTCACATGGGCCGTTTGCGGTGGGTTCCTTGGTTCCTGTCAGCTCAAATCAGGGGTTTCAAACCCGGCATGACCTGCCTTGGATACTCTGCCGATGCATCTGGTTCGAAACCGCTCATCAATCTGGCAACCTTCCTCGACGATGACCGAAGCAAACAGCATGACACATAAACACGCATCAGGGGCTTCGCGATTTGGCCATGACACCGCTCCAGCGACGATGCGCTCACCACCGTTTGTTTTCCAGGCTGCAGTCACATGGACCGTTTGTGGTGGGTTCCTTGGTTCCTGCCAGCTCACATCAGTGGTTTCAATCCCGCCATCGCCTGCCTTGGATCCTCTGCCGATGCATCTGGTTCGAGCCGGCTCATCAATCTGGCAACCTGCCTCGACGATGACTGAAGCATACAGCATGACTAATAAACGCGCACCAGGGGCTTCGCCATTTGGGCATGGCACCGCACCAGCGACGATGCGCTCACAACCGTTCGTTTTCTAGGCTGCAGTCACATGGGCCGTTTGCGGTGGGTTCCTTGATTCCTGCCAGCTCACATCAGGGGATTTAATCCCGCCATCGCCTGCCTTGGATCCTCTGCCGATGCATCTGGTTCGAGCTGGCTCATCAATCTGGCAACCTGCCTCGACGATGACCGAAGCAAACAGCATGGCACATAAACGCGCATAAGGGGCTTCGCCATTTGGGCATGACACCGCACCAGCGACGATGCGCTCACAACTAGACTTTCATTTGAGCTAGTTGGTTGTAGCTTCACATGGTTTACGCAAAACGCGTACAGGCGCTAAAAGGCGAAGACAAGCACACGCAAGACAGGACAGGAGCCTGTCCTGTCTTGAGTGTGCTTGTCTTCGCCTTTTAGCGCCTGTACGCGTTTTGCGTAAACCATGTCACGCTCACAACTGTTCGTTTTCCAGGCTGCAGTGACATGGGCCGTTTGCGGTGGGTTGCTTGGTTCCTGCCAGCTCACACCAGGGGTTTCAATCCCGCCATCGCCTGCCTTGGATCCACTGCCGATGCATCTGGTTCGAGCCGGCTCATCAATCTGGCAACCTACCTCGACGATGACCGAAACAAACACCATGACACATAAGCGCGCATCTGGGGCTTCGCCATTTGGGCATGACACCGCGCCAGCGACGATGCGCTCACAACAGTTCGTTTTCCAGGCTGCAGTCACATGGAGCGTTTGTGGTGGGTTCCTTGGTTCCCGCCAGCTCACATCAGGGGTTTCAAACCCGCCATGGCCTGCCTTGGATCCTCTACCGGTGCATCTGGTTCGAGCCGGCTCATCAATCGGCAACCTGCTCGACGATGACCGCAGCAAACAGCATGGCACATAAACGCGCATCAGGGGATTCGCCATTTGGGCATGACACCGCGCCAGCGGCGATGTGCTCACAACCATTCCTTTTTCAGGCTGCAGTCACATGGGCCGTTTGCGGTGGGTTGCTTGGTTCCTGCCAGCTCACATCAGGGGTTTCAGACACGCCATGGCCTGCCTTGGATCCTCTGCCGATGCATCTGGTTCGAGCCGGCTCATAAATCTGGCAACCTGCCTCGACGATGACCGAAGCAAACAGCATGGCACATAAACGCGCATCAAGGGCTTCGCCATTTGGGCATGACACCCCGCCAGCTACGATGCGCTCAGAACCGTTCGTTTTCCAGGATGGAGTCACATGGGCCATTTGCGGTGGGTTCCTTGGTTCCTTCCAGCTCACATCAGGGGTTTCAATCCCGCCATCGCCTGCCTTGGATCCTCTGCCGATGCATCTGGTTCGAGCCGGCTCATCAATCTGGCAACCTGCCTCGACGATGACCGAAGCAAACAGCATGACACATAAACGCGCATCAGGGGCTTTGCCATTTGGGCATGACACCGCCCCAGCGACGATGCGCTCAAAACCGTTCGTTTTCCAGGCTGCAGTCACATGGACCGTTTGTGGTGGGGCCCTTGGTTCCTGCCAGCTCACACCAGGGGTTTCTAACCCGCCATGGCCTGCCTTGGATCGTCTGCCGATGCATCTGGTTCGAGCCGGCTCATAAATCTGGCATCCTGCCTCGACGATGACCGCAGCAAACAGCATGACACATAAACGCGCATCAGGGGCTTCGCCATTTGGGCATGACACCGCGCCAGCGACGATGCGCTCACAACCGTTCGTTTTAGAGGCTGCAGTCACATGGGCCGTTTGCGGTGGGTTGCGTGGTTCCTGCCAGCTCACATCAGAGGTTTCAATCCCGCCATCGCCTGCCTTGGATCCTCTGCCGATGCATCTGTTTCGAGCCGGCTCATCAATCTGGCAACCTGCCTCGACGATGACTGAAGCAAACAGCATGGCACATAAACGCGCATCAGGGGCTTCGCCATTTGGGCATGAAACCGCGCCAGGGACGATGCGCTCACAACCGTTCGTTTTCCAGGCTGCAGTCACATGGGCCGTTTGCGGTGGGTTCCATGGTTTCTGCCAGCTCACATCAGGGGTTTCAAACCCGCCATGGCCTGCCTTTGATCCTCTGCCGATGCATCTGTTTCGAGCCGGCTCATCAATCTGGCAACCTGCCTCGACGATGACCGATGCAAACAGCATGACACATAAACGTGCATCAGGGGCTTCGCCATTTGGGCATGACACCGTGCCAGCGACGATGCGCTCACAACCGTTCCTTTTCCAGGCAGCAGTCACATGGGCTGTTTGCGGTGGGTTGCTTGGTTCCTGCCAGCTCACATCTGGGGTTTCAATCCCGCCATCGCCTGCCTTGGATCCTCTGCCGATGCATCTGGTTCGAGCCGGCTCATCAATCTGGCAACCTGCCTCGACGATGACCGAAGCAAACAGCATGACACAGAAACGCGCATCAGGGGTTTCGCACTTTGAGAATGACACCGCGGCAGCGACGATGCGCTCACAACCGTTCGTTTTCCAGGCTGCAGTTACATGGGCCGTTTGGGGTGGGTTCCTTGGTTCCTGTCAGCTCACATCAGGGGTTTCAAATCCGCCATGACCTGCCTTGGATCCTCTGCCGATGCATCTGGTTCGAGCAGGCTCATCAGTCTAGCAACCTGCCTCGACGATGATCGAAGCAAACAGCATGACACATAAACACGCATCAGGGGCTTCGCCATTTGGGCATGACAACGCCCCAGCGACGATGCGCTCAAAACCGTTCGTTTTCCAGGCTGCAGTCACATGGACCGTTTGTGGTGGGGCCCTTGGTTCCTGCCAGCTCACACCAGGGGTTTCTAACCCGCCATGGCCTGCCTTGGATCGTCTGCCGATGCATCTGGTTCGAGCCGGCTCATAAATCTGGCATCCTGCCTCGACGATGACCGCAGCAAACAGCATGACACATAAACGCGCATCAGGGGCTTCGCCATTTGGGCATGACACCGCGCCAGCGACGATGCGCTCACAACCGTTCGTTTTAGAGGCTGCAGTCACATGGGCCGTTTGCGGTGGGTTGCGTGGTTCCTGCCAGCTCACATCAGAGGTTTCAATCCCGCCATCGCCTGCCTTGGATCCTCTGCCGATGCATCTGTTTCGAGCCGGCTCATCAATCTGGCAACCTGCCTCGACGATGACCGAAGCAAACAGCATGGCACATAAACGCGCATCAGGGGCTTCGCCATTTGGGCATGAAACCGCGCCAGGGACGATGCGCTCACAACCGTTCGTTTTCCAGGCTGCAGTCACATGGGCCGTTTGCGGTGGGTTCCATGGTTTCTGCCAGCTCACATCAGGGGTTTCAAACCCGCCATGGCCTGCCTTTGATCCTCTGCCGATGCATCTGTTTCGAGCCGGCTCATCAATCTGGCAACCTGCCTCGACGATGACCGATGCAAACAGCATGACACATAAACGTGCATCAGGGGCTTCGCCATTTGGGCATGACACCGTGCCAGCGACGATGCGCTCACAACCGTTCCTTTTCCAGGCAGCAGTCACATGGGCTGTTTGCGGTGGGTTGCTTGGTTCCTGCCAGCTCACATCTGGGGTTTCAATCCCGCCATCGCCTGCCTTGGATCCTCTGCCGATGCATCTGGTTCGAGCCGGCTCATCAATCTGGCAACCTGCCTCGACGATGACCGAAGCAAACAGCATGACACAGAAACGCGCATCAGGGGTTTCGCACTTTGAGAATGACACCGCGGCAGCGACGATGCGCTCACAACCGTTCGTTTTCCAGGCTGCAGTTACATGGGCCGTTTGGGGTGGGTTCCTTGGTTCCTGTCAGCTCACATCAGGGGTTTCAAATCCGCCATGACCTGCCTTGGATCCTCTGCCGATGCATCTGGTTCGAGCAGGCTCATCAGTCTAGCAACCTGCCTCGACGATGATCGAAGCAAACAGCATGACACATAAACACGCATCAGGGGCTTCGCCATTTGGGCATGACAACGCGCCAGCGACGATGCGCTCACAACCGTTCGTTTTCTAGGCTGCAGTCACATGGGCCGTTTGCGGTGGGTTCCTTGATTCCTGCCAGCTCACATTAGGGGATTTAATCCCGCCATCGCCTGCCTTGGATCCTCTGCAGATGCATCTGGTTCGAGCTGGCTCATCAATCTGGCAACCTGCCTCGACGATGACCGAAGCAAACAGCATGGCACATAAACGCGCATAAGGGGCTTCACCCTTTGGGCATGACACCGCGCCAGTGACGATGCGCTCACAACTAGACTTTCATTTGAGCTAGTTGGTTGTATCTTCACATGGTTTACGCAAAACGCTTACAGGCGCTAAAAGACGAAGACAAGCACACTCAATACTGGACAGGAGCCTGTCCTGTCTTTAATGTGCTTGTCTTTGTCTTTTAGCGCCTGTACGCGTTTTGTATAAACCATGTCATGCTCACAACTGTTCGTTTTCCAGGCTGCAGTGACATGGGCCGTTTGCGGTGGGTTCCTTGGTTCCTGTCAGCTCACATCAGAGGATTTAATCCCGCCATCGCCTGCCTTGGATCCTCTGCCGATGCATCTGGTTCGAGCTGGCTCATCAATCTGGCAACCTGCCTCGACGATGACCGAAGCAAACAGCATGGCACATAAACGCGCATCAGGGGCTTCGCCATATGGGCATGAAACCGCGCCAGCGACGATGCGCTCACAACCGTTCGTTTTCCAGGCTGCAGTCACATGGGCCGTTAGCGGTGGGTTCCTTGGTTTCTCCAAGCTCACATCAGGGGTTTCAAACCCGCCATGGCCTGCCTTTGATCCGCTGCCGATGCATCTTTTTCGAGCCGGCTCATCAATCTGGCAACCTGCCTCGACGATGACCGAAGCAAACAGCATGACACATAAACGCGCATCAGGGGCTTCGCCATTTGGGCATGACACCGCGCCTGCGACGATGCGCTCACAATCGTTCCTTTTCCTGGCAGCAGACAAATGGGCTGTTTACGGTGGGTTGCTTGGTTCCTGCCAGCTCACACCAGGGGTTTCAATCCCGCCATCGCCTGCCTTGGATCCACTGCCGATGCATCTGGTTCGAGCCGGCTCATCAATCTGGCAACCTACCTCGACGATGACCGAAACAAACACCATGACACATAAGCGCGCATCTGGGGCTTCGCCATTTGGGCATGACACCGCGCCAGCGACGATGCGCTCACAACAGTTCGTTTTCCAGGCTGCAGTCACATGGAGCGTTTGTGGTGGGTTCCTTGGTTCCCGCCAGCTCACATCAGGGGTTTCAAACCCGCCATGGCCTGCCTTGGATCCTCTACCGGTGCATCTGGTTCGAGCCGGCTCATCAATCGGCAACCTGCTCGACGATGACCGCAGCAAACAGCATGGCACATAAACGCGCATCAGGGGATTCGCCATTTGGGCATGACACCGCGCCAGCGGCGATGTGCTCACAACCGTTCCTTTTTCAGGCTGCAGTCACATGGGCCGTTTGCGGTGGGTTGCTTGGTTCCTGCCAGCTCACATCAGGGGTTTCAGACACGCCATGGCCTGCCTTGGATCCTCTGCCGATGCATCTGGTTCGAGCCGGCTCATAAATCTGGCAACCTGCCTCGACGATGACCGAAGCAAACAGCATGGCACATAAACGCGCATCAAGGGCTTCGCCATTTGGGCATGACACCCCGCCAGCTACGATGCGCTCAGAACCGTTCGTTTTCCAGGATGGAGTCACATGGGCCATTTGCGGTGGGTTCCTTGGTTCCTTCCAGCTCACATCAGGGGTTTCAATCCCGCCATCGCCTGCCTTGGATCCTCTGCCGATGCATCTGGTTCGAGCCGGCTCATCAATCTGGCAACCTGCCTCGACGATGACCGAAGCAAACAGCATGACACATAAACGCGCATCAGGGGCTTTGCCATTTGGGCATGACACCGCCCCAGCGACGATGCGCTCAAAACCGTTCGTTTTCCAGGCTGCAGTCACATGGACCGTTTGTGGTGGGTCCCTTGGTTCCTGCCAGCTCACACCAGGGGTTTCTAACCCGCCATGGCCTGCCTTGGATCGTCTGCCGATGCATCTGGTTCGAGCCGGCTCATAAATCTGGCATCCTGCCTCGACGATGACCGCAGCAAACAGCATGACACATAAACGCGCATCAGGGGCTTCGCCATTTGGGCATGACACCGCGCCAGCGACGATGCGCTCACAACCGTTCGTTTTAGAGGCTGCAGTCACATGGGCCGTTTGCGGTGGGTTGCGTGGTTCCTGCCAGCTCACATCAGAGGTTTCAATCCCGCCATCGCCTGCCTTGGATCCTCTGCCGATGCATCTGTTTCGAGCCGGCTCATCAATCTGGCAACCTGCCTCGACGATGACCGAAGCAAACAGCATGGCACATAAACGCGCATCAGGGGCTTCGCCATTTGGGCATGAAACCGCGCCAGGGACGATGCGCTCACAACCGTTCGTTTTCCAGGCTGCAGTCACATGGGCCGTTTGCGGTGGGTTCCATGGTTTCTGCCAGCTCACATCAGGGGTTTCAAACCCGCCATGGCCTGCCTTTGATCCTCTGCCGATGCATCTGTTTCGAGCCGGCTCATCAATCTGGCAACCTGCCTCGACGATGACCGATGCAAACAGCATGACACATAAACGTGCATCAGGGGCTTCGCCATTTGGGCATGACACCGTGCCAGCGACGATGCGCTCACAACCGTTCCTTTTCCAGGCAGCAGTCACATGGGCTGTTTGCGGTGGGTTGCTTGGTTCCTGCCATCTCACATCTGGGGTTTCAATCCCGCCATCGCCTGCCTTGGATCCTCTGCCGATGCATCTGGTTCGAGCCGGCTCATCAATCTGGCAACCTGCCTCGACGATGACCGAAGCAAACAGCATGACACAGAAACGCGCATCAGGGGTTTCGCACTTTGGGAATGACACCGCGGCAGCGACGATGCGCTCACAACCGTTCGTTTTCTAGGCTGCAGTCACATGGGCCGTTTGCGGTGGGTTCCTTGATTCCTGCCAGCTCACATCAGGGGATTTAATCCCGCCATCGCCTGCCTTGGATCCTCTGCCGATGCATCTGGTTCGAGCTGGCTCATCAATCTGGCAACCTGCCTCGACGATGACCGAAGCAAACAGCATGGCACATAAACGCGCATAAGGGGCTTCACCCTTTGGGTATGACACCGCGCCAGTGACGATGCGCTCACAACTAGACTTTCATTTGAGCTAGTTTGTTGTATCTTCACATGGTTTACGCAAAACGCTTACAGGCGCTAAAAGACGAAGACAAGCACACTCAATACTGGACAGGAGCCTGTCCTGTCTTTAATGTGCTTGTCTTTGTCTTTTAGCGCCTGTACGCGTTTTGCGTAAACCATGTCATGCTCACAACTGTTCGCTTTCCAGGCTGCAGTGACATGGGCCGTTTGCGGTGGGTTGCTTGGTTCCTGCCAGCTCACACCAGGGGTTTCAATCCCGCCATCGCCTGCCTTGGATCCACTGCCGATGCATCTGGTTCGAGCCGGCTCATCAATCTGGCAACCTACCTCGACGACGACCGAAACAAACACCATGACACATAAGCGCGCATCAGGGGCTTCGCCATTTGGGCATGACACCGCGCCAGCGACGATGCGCTCACAACAGTTCGTTTTCCAGGCTGCAGTCACATAGAGCGTTTGTGGTGGGTTCCTTGGTTCCCGCCAGCTCACATCAGGGGTTTCAAACCCGCCATGGCCTGCCTTTGATCCTCTGCCGATGCATCTGGTTCGAGCCGGCTCATCAATCTGGCAACCTGCCTCGACGATGACCGAAGCAAACAGCATGGCACATAAACGCGCAACAAGGGCTTCGCCATTTTGGCATTAAACCGCGCCAGGGACGATGCGCTCACAACCGTTCCTTTTCCAGGCAGCAGTCACATGGGCTGTTTGCGGTGGGTTGCTTGGTTCCTGCCAGCTCACATCAGGGGTTTCAATCCCGCCATCGCCTGCCTTGGATCCTCTGCCGATGCATCTGGTTCGAGCCGGCTCATCAATCTGGCAACCTGCCTCGACGATGACCGAAGCAAACAGCATGGCACATAAACGCGCATCAGGGGATTCGCAATTTGGGCATGACACCGCGCAAGCGACGATGCGCTCACAAGCGTTCGTTTTCCAGGCTGCAGTCACATGGACCGTTTGTGGTGGGTTCCTTGGTTCCCGCCAGCTCACATCAGGGGTTTCAAACCCGCCATGGCCTGCCTTGGAACCTCTGCCGGTGCATCTGGTTCGAGACGGCTCATCAATCTGGCAACCTTCCTCGACGATGACCGAAGCAAACACCATGACACATAAACGCGCATCAGGGGCTTCGCCATTTGGGCATGAAACCGCGCCAGCGGCGATGCGCTCACAACCGTTCGTTTTCTAGGCTGCAGTCACATGGGCCTTTTGCGGTGGGTTCCTTGATTCCTGCCAGCTCACATCAGGGGATTTAATCCCGCCATCGCCTGCTTTGGATCCTCTGCCGATGCATCTGGTTCGAGCCGGCTCATCAATCTGACAACCTGCCTCGACGATGACCGAAGCAAACAGCATGGCACATAAATGCGCATCAGGGGCTTCGCCATTTGGGCATGAAACCGCGCCAGGGACGATGCGCTCACAACCGTTCGTTTTCCAGGCTGCAGTCACATGGGCCGTTTGCGGTGGGTTCCTTGGTTTCTGCCAGCTCACATCAGGGGTTTCAAACCCGCCATGGCCTGCCTTTGATCCTCTGCCGATGCATCTGGTTCGAGCAGGCTCATCAGTCTGGCAACCTGCCTCGACGATGATCGAAGCAAACAGCATGACACATAAACGCGCATCAGGGGATTCGCCATTTGGGCATGACACCGCGCCAGCGACGATGCGCTCACAACCGTTCGTTTTCCAGGCTGCCGTCACATAGGCCGTTTGCGGTGGGTTCCTTGGTTCCTGGCAGCACACATCAGGGGTTTCAAACCCGCCATGGCCTGCCTTGGATCCTCTGCCGATGCATCTGTTTCGAGCAGGCTCATCAATCTGGCAACCTGCCTCGACGATGACCGAAGCAAACAGCATGACACATAAACGCGCATCAGGGGCTTCGCCATTTGGGCATGAAACCGCGCCAGCGGCCATGCGCTCACAACCGTTCGTTTTCTAGGCTGCAGTCACATGGGCCTTTTGCGGTGGGTTCCTTGATTCCTGCCAGCTCACATCAGGGGATTTAATCCCGCCATCGCCTGCCTTGGATCCTCTGCCGATGCATCTGGTTCGAGCCGGCTCATCAATCTGGCAACCTGCCTCGACGATGACCGAAGCAAACAGCATGGCACATAAACGCGCATCAGGGGCTTCGCCATTTTGGCATGAAACCGCGCCAGGGACGATGCGCTCACAACCGTTCGTTTTCCAGGCTGCAGTTACATGGGCCGTTTGGGGTGGGTTCCTTGGTTCCTGGCAGCACACATCAGGGGTTTCAAACCCGCCATGGCCTGCTTTGGATCCTCTGCCGATGCATCTGTTTCGAGCCGGCTCATCAATCTGGCAACCTGCCTCGACGATGACCGAAGCAAACAGCATGACACATAAACGCGCATCAGGGGCTTCGCCATTTGGGCATGACACCGCGCCAGCGGCGATGCGCTCACAACCATTCGTTTTTCAGGCTGCAGTCACATGGGCCGTTTGCGGTGGGTTGCTTGGTTCCTGCCAGCTCACATCAGGGGTTTCAGACACGCCATGGCCTGCCTTTGATCCTCTGCCGATGCATCTGTTTCGAGCCGGCTCATCAATCTGGCAACCTGCCTCGACGATGACCGAAGCAAACAGCATGACACATAAACGTGCATCAGGGGCTTCGCCATTTGGGCATGACACCGTGCCAGCGACGATTCGCTCACAACCGTTCCTTTTCCAGGCAGCACTCAAATGGGCTGTTTGCGGTGGGTTGCTTGGTTCCTGCCAGCTCACATCAGGGGTTTCAATCCCGCCATCGCCTGCCTTGGATCCTCTGCCGATGCATCTGGTTCGAGCCGGCTCATCAATCTGGCAACCTGCCTCGACGATGACCGAAGCAAACAGCATGACACAGAAACGCGCATCAGGGGTTTCGCCATTTGGGCATGACACCGCGGGAGCGACGATGCGCTCACAACCGTTCGTTTTATAGGCTGCAGTTACATGGGCCGTTTGGGGTGGGTTCCTTGGTTCCTGTCAGCTCACATCAGGGGTTTCAAATCCGCCATGACCTGCCTTGGATCCTCTGCCGATGCATCTGGTTCGAGCAGGCTCATCAGTCTGGCAACCTGCCTCGACGATGATCGAAGCAAACAGCACGACACATAAACACGCATCGGGGGCTTCGCCATTTGGGCATGACAACGCGCCAGCGACGATGCGCTCACAACCGTTCGTTTTCCAGGCTGCAGTCACATAGGCCGTTTGCGGTGGGTTCCTTGATTCCTGCCAGCTCACATCAGGGGATTTAATCCCGCCATCGCCTGCCTTGGATCCTCTGCCGATGCATCTGGTTCGAGCTGGCTCATCAATCTGGCAACCTGCCTCGACGATGACCGAAGAAACAGCATGGCACATAAACGCGTATAAGGGGCTTCGCCATTTGGGCACGACACCGCGCCAGCGACGATACGCTCACAACTAGACTTTCATTTGAGCTAGTTGGTTGTAGCTTCACATGGTTTACGCAAAACGCGTACAGGCACTAAAAGACGAAGACAAGCACACTCAATACTGGACAGGAGCCTGTCCTGTCTTGAGTGTGCTTGTCTTCGTCTTTTAGCGCCTGTATGCGTTTTGCGTAAACCATGTCACGCTCACAACTGTTCGTTTTCCAGGCTGCAGTGACATGGCCCGTTTGCGGTGGGTTGCTTGGTTCCTGCCAGCTCACACCAGGGGATTCAATCCCGCCATCGCCTGCCTTGGAACCTCTGCCGATGCATCTGGTTAGAGCAGGATTATCGATCTGGCAACCTGTCCCGACGATGACCGAAGCAAACAGCCTGGCACATAAACGCGCATCAGGGGATTCGCCATTTGGGCATGACACCGCGCCAGCGGCGATGCGCTCACAACCGTTCCTTTTTCAGGCTGCAGTCACATGGGCCGTTTGCGGTGGGTTCCTCGGTTCCTGTCAGCTCACATCAGGGGTTTCAAATCCGCCATGGCCTGCCTTGGATCCTCTGCCGGTGCATCTGGTTCGAGCCGGCTCATCAATCTGGCAACCTGCTCGACGATGACCGCACCAAACAGCATGGCACATAAACGCGCATCAGGGGATTCGCCATTTGGGCATGACACCGCGCCAGCGGCGATGCGCTCACAACCGTTCCTTTTTCAGGCTGCAGTCACATGGGCCGTTTGCGGTGGGTTGCTTGGTTCCTGCCAGCTCACATCAGGGGTTTCAGTCACGCCATGGCCTGCCTTGGATCCTCTGCCGGTGCATCTGGTTCGAGCCGGCTCATCAATCTGGCAACCTGCTCGACGATGACCGCACCAAACAGCATGGCACATAAACGCGCATCAGGGGATTCGCCATTTGGGCATGACACCGCGCCAGCGGCGATGCGCTCACAACCGTTCCTTTTTCAGGCTGCAGTCACATGGGCCGTTTGCGGTGGGTTGCTTGGTTCCTGCCAGCTCACATCAGGGGTTTCAGTCACGCCATGGCCTGCCTTGGATCCTCTGCCGATGCATCTGGTTCGAGCCGGCTCATCAATCTGGCAACCTACCTCGACGATGACAGAAACAAACACCATGACACTTAAGCGCGCATCAGGGGCTTCGCCATTTGGGCATGACACCGCGCCAGTGACGATGCGCTCACAACCGTTCGTTTTCCAGGCTGCAGTCACATGGACCGTTTGTGGTGGGTTCCTTGGTTCCCGCCAGCTCACATCAGGGGTTTCAAACCCGCCATGGCCTGCCTTGGATCCTCTGCCGGTGCATCTGGTTCGAGCCGGCTCATAAATCTGGCATCCTGCCTCGACGATGACCGCAGCAAACAGCATGGGACATAAACGCGCATCAGGGGCTTCGCCATTTGGGCATGAAACCGCGCCAGCGACGATACGCTCACAACCGTTCGTTTTCCAGGCTGCAGTCACATGGGCCGTTTGCGGTGGGTTTCTTGGTTCCTGTCAGCTCACATCAGGGGTTTCAAATCCGCCATGACCTGCCTTGGATCCTCTGCCGATGCATCTGGTTCGAGCAGGCTCATCAGTCTGGCAACCTGCTCGACGATGACCGCAGCAAACAGCATGACACATAAACGCGCATCAGGGGCTTTGCCATTTGGACATGACACCGCCCCAGCGACGATGCGCTCAAAACCGTTCGTTTTCCAGGCTGCAGTCACATGGACCGTTTGTGGTGGGTGCGTTGGTTCCTGCCAGCTCACACCAGGGGTTTCTAACCCGCCATGGCCTGCCTTGGATCGTCTGCCGATGCATCTGGTTCGAGCCGGCTCATAAATCTGGCATCCTGCCTCGACGATGACCGCAGCAAACAGCATGGGACATAAACGCGCATCAGGGGCTTCGCCATTTGGGCATGAAACCGCGCCAGCGACGATACGCTCACAACCGTTCGTTTTCCAGGCTGCAGTCACATGGGCCGTTTGCGGTGGGTTTCTTGGTTCCTGTCAGCTCACATCAGGGGTTTCAAATCCGCCATGACCTGCCTTGGATCCTCTGCCGATGCATCTGGTTCGAGCAGGCTCATCAGTCTGGCAACCTGCTCGACGATGACCGCAGCAAACAGCATGACACATAAACGCGCATCAGGGGCTTCGCCATTTGGGCATGACACCGCTCCAGCGACTGTGCGCTCACAACCGTTCGTTTTCCAGGCTGCAGTCACATGGGCCGTTTGCGGTGGGTTCCTTGGTTCCTGGCAGCACACATCAGGGGTTTCAAACCCGCCATGGCCTGCCTTGGATCCTCTGCCGATGCATCTGTTTCGAGCCGGCTCATCAATCTGGCAACCTGCCTCGACGATGACCGAAGCAAACAGCATGACACATAAACGCGCATCAGGGGCTTCGCCATTTGGGCATGACACCGCGCCAGCGACGATGCGCTCACAACCGTTCGTTTTCCAGGCTGCAGTCACATGGGCCGTTTGCGGTGGGTTCCTTGGTTCCTGTCAGCTCACATCAGGGGTTTCAAAATCCGCCATGACCTGCCTTGGATCCTCTGCCGATGCATCTGGTTCGAGCTGGCTCATCAATCTGGCAACCTGCCTCGACGATGACCGATGCAAACAGCATGGCACATAAACGCGCATCAGGGGCTTCGCCATTTGGGCATGAAACCGCGCCAGCGGCGATGCGCTCACAACCGTTCCTTTTTCAGGCTGCAGTCACATGGGCCGTTTGCGGTGGGTTGCTTGGTTCCTGCCAGCTCACATCAGGGGTTTCAGACACGCCATGGCCTGCCTTGGATCCTCTGCCGATGCATCTGGCTCGAGCCGGCTCATCAATCTGGCAACCTGTCTCGACGATGACCGATGCAAACAGCATGGCTCATAAACGCGCATCAGGGGCTTCGCCATTTGAGCATGACACCGCGCCAGCTACGTTGCGCTCACAACCGTTCGTTTTAGAGGCTGCAGTCACATGGGCCGTTTGCGGTGGGTTGCGTGGTTCCTGCCAGCTCACATCAGGGGTTTCAATCCCGCCATCGCCTGCCTTGGATCCTCTGCCGATGCATCTGGTTCGAGCCGGCTCATCAATCTGGCAACCTGCCTCGACGATGACCGAAGCAAACAGCATGACACATAAACGCGCATCAGGTGCTTTGCTATTTGGGCATGACACCTCCCCAGCGACGATGCGCACAAAACCGTTCGTTTTACAGGCTGCAGTCACATGGACCGTTTGTGGTGGGTTCGTTGGTTCCTGCCAGCTCACACCAGGGGTTTCTAACCCGCCATGGCCTGCCTTGGATCGTCTGCCGATGCATCTGGTTCGAGCCGGCTCATAAATCTGGCATCCTGCCTCGACGATGACCGCAGCAAACAGCATGACACATAAACGCGCATCATGCTGTTTGCTGCGGTCATCGTCGAGGCAGGATGCCAGATATATGAGCCGGCTCGAACCTGATGCATCGGCAGACGATCAAAGGCAGGCCATAGCAAACAGCATGACACATAAACGCGCATCAGGGGCTTCGCCATTTGGCCCCGCCGCGGTGGCTCAGTGGTTAGGGCGCTCGACTACTGATCCGGAGTTCCCGGGTTCGAACCCGACTGCGGCGGCTGCGTCTTTATGGAGGAAAAACGCTAAGGCGCCCGTGTGCTGTGCGATGTCAGTGCACGTTAAAGATCCCCAGGTGGTCGAAATTATTCCGGAGCCCTCCACTACGGACCCATTTGTTCCTCTCCTCTTTCACTCCCTCCTTTATCCCTTCCCTTACGGCGCGGTTCAGGTGTCCAACGATATATGAGACAGATACTGCGCCATTTCCTTTCCACCAAGAACCAATTATTATTATTATTATTATTCGCCATTTGGGCATGACACCGCACCAGCGACGATGCGCTCACAACCGTTCGTCTTAGAGGCTGCAGTCACATGGGTCGTTTGCGGTGGGTTGCTTGGTTCCTGCCAGCTCACATCAGGGGTTTCAATCCCGCCATCGCCTTTCTTGGATCCTCTGCCGATGCGTCTGGTTCGAGCCGGCTCATCAATCTGGCAACCTGCCTTGACGATGACCGAAGCAAACAGCATGGCACATAAACGCGCATCAGGGGCTTCGCCATTTGGGCATGAAACCGCGCCAGGGACAATGCTCTCACAACCGTTCGTTTTCCAGGCTGCAGTCACATGGGCCGTTTGCGGTGGGTTCCTTGGTTTCTGCCAGCTCACATCAGGGGTTTCAAACCCGCCATGGCCTGCCTTTGATCCTCTGCCGATGCATCTGTTTCGAGCCGGCTCATCAATCTGGCAACCTGCCTCGACGATGACCGAAGCAAACAGCATGACACATAAACGTGCATCAGGGGCTTCGCCATCTGGGCATGACACCGTGCCAGCGACGGTGCGCTCACAACCGTTCCTTTTCCAGGCAGCACTCTCATGGGCTGTTTGCGGTGGGTTGCTTTGTTCCTGCCAGCTCACATCAGGGGTTTCAATCCCGCCATCGCCTGCCTTGGATTCTCTGCCGATGCATCTGTTTCGAGCCGGCTCATCAATCTGGCAACCTGCCTCGACGATGACCGAAGCAAACAGCATGGGACATAAACGCGCATCAGGGGCTTCGCCATTTGGGCGTGAAACCGCGCCAGCGACGATACGCTCACAACCGTTCGTTTTCCAGGCTGCAGTCACATGGGCCGTTTGCGGTGGGTTCCTTGGTTCCTGTCAGCTCACATAAGGGTTTTCAAATCCGCCATGACCTGCCTTGGATCCTCTGCCGATGCATCTGGTTCGAGCAGGCTCATCAGTCTGGCAACCTGCTCGACGATGACCGCAGCAAACAGCATGGCACATAAACGCGCATCAGGGGATTCGCCATTTGGGCATGACACCGCGCCAGCGGCGATGCGCTCACAACCGTTCCTTTTTCAGGCTGCAGTCACATGGGCCATTTGCGGTGGGTTGCTTGGTTCCTGCCAGCTCACATCAGGGGTTTCAATCCCGCCATCGCCTGCCTTGGATCCTTTGCCGATGCATCTGGTTCGAGCCGTCTCATCAATCTGGCAACCTTCCTCGACGATGACCGAAGCAAACAGCATGACACATAAACGCGCATCAGGGGCTTCGCCATTTGGGCATGACACCGCGCCAGCGACTGTGCGCTCACAACCGTTCGTTTTCCAGGCTGCAGTCACATAGGCCGTTTGCGGTGGGTTCCTCTGTTCCTGGCAGCACACATCAGGGGTTTCAAACCCGCCATGGCCTGCCTTGGATCCTCTGCCGATGCATCTGTTTCGAGCCGGCTCATCAATCTGGCAACCTGCCTCGACGATGACCGAAGCAAACAGTATGACACATAAACGCGCATCAGGGGCTTCGCCATTTGGGCATGACACCGCGCCAGCGACGATGCGCTCACAACCGTTCGTTTTCCAGGCTGCAGTCACATGGGCCGTTTGCGGTGGGTTCCTTGGTTCCTGTCAGCTCACATCAGGGGATTCAGACACGCCATGGCCAGCCTTGGATCCTCTGCCGATGCATCTGGTTCGAGCCGGCTCATCAATCTGGCAACCTGTCTCGACGATGACCGATGCAAACAGCATGGCTCATAAACGCGCATCAGGGGCTTCGCCATTTGGGCATGACACCGTGCCAGCGACGATGCGCTCACAACAGTTCCTTTTCCAGGCAGCACTCCCATGGGCTGTTTGGGGTGGGTTCCTTGGTTCCTGTCAGCTCACATCAGGGGTTTCAAATCCCCCATGACCTGCCTTGGATCCTCTGCCGATGCATCTGGTTCGAGCAGGCTCATCCGTCTGGCAACCTGCCTCGACGATGACCGAAGCAAACAGCATGACACATAAACGCGCATCAGGGGCTTCGCCATTTGGGCATGACACCGCGCCAGCGACGATGCGCTCACAACCGTTCGTTTTCCAGGCTGCAGTCACATGGGCCGTTTGCGGTGGGTTCCTTGGTTCCTGTCAGCTCACATCAGGGGTTTCAAATCCGCCATAACCTGCCTTGGATCCTCTGCCGGTGCATCTGGTTCGAGAAGGCTAATCAGTCTGGCAGCCTGCCTCGACGATGATCGAAGCAAACAGCATGGCACATAAACGCGCATAAGGGGCTTCGACATTTGGGCATGACACCGCGCCAGCGACGATGCGCTCACAACTAGACTTTCATTTGAGCTAGTTGGTTGTAGCTTCACATGGTTTACGCAAAACGCGTACAGGCGCTAAAAGACGAAGACAAGCACACTCAATACAGGACAGGAGCCTGTCCTGTCTTGAGTGTGCTTGTCTTCGTCTTTTAGCGCCTGTACGCGTTTTGCATAAACAATGAGCCTGTCCTGTCTTGAGTGTGCTTGTCTTCCTCTTTTAGCGCCTGTACGCGTTTTGCGTAAACAATGTTACGCTCACAACTGTTCGTTTTCCAGGCTGCAGTGACATGTGGCGTTTGCGGTGGGTTGCTTGGTTCCTGCCAGCTCACACCAGGGGTTTCAATCCCGCCATCGAATGCCTTGGATCCTCTGCCGATGCATCTGGTTCGAGCCGGCTCATCAATCTGGCAACCTACCTCGACGATGACCGAAACAAACACCATGACACTTAAGCGCGCATCAGGGGCTTCGCCAGTTGGGCATGATACCGCGCCAGCGACGATGCGCTCACAACCGTTCGTTTTCCAGGCTGCAGTCGCATGGACCGTTTGTGGTGGGTTCCTTGGTTCCCGCCAGCTCACATCAGGGGATTCAAACCCGCCATGGCCTGCCTTGGATCCTCTGCCGGTGCATCTGGTTCGAGCCGGCTCATCAATCTGGCAACCTGCTCGACGATGACCGCACCAAACAGCATGGCACATAAACGCGCATCAGGGGATTCGCCATTTGGGCATGACACCGCGCCAGCGGCGATGCGCTCACAACCGTTCCTTTTTCAGGCTGCAGTCACATGGGCCGTTTGCGGTGGGTTGCTTGGTTCCTGCCAGCTCACATCAGGGGTTTCAGTCACGCCATGGCCTGCCTTGGATCCTCTGCCGATGCATCTGGTTCGAGCCGGCTCATCAATCTGGCAACCTACCTCGACGATGACAGAAACAAACACCATGACACTTAAGCGCGCATCAGGGGCTTCGCCATTTGGGCATGACACCGCGCCAGCGACGATGCGCTCACAACCGTTCGTTTTCCAGGCTGCAGTCACATGGACCGTTTGTGGTGGGTTCCTTGGTTCCCGCCAGCTCACATCAGGGGTTTCAAACCCGCCATGGCCTGCCTTGGATCCTCTGCCGGTGCATCTGGTTCGAGCCGGCTCATCAATCTGGCAACCTGCTCGACGATGACCGCAGCAAACAGCATGACACATAAACGCGCATCAGGGGCTTTGCCATTTGGACATGACACCGCCCCAGCGACGATACGCTCAAAACCGTTCGTTTTCCAGGCTGCAGTCACATGGACCGTTTGTGGTGGGTGCGTTGGTTCCTGCCAGCTCACACCAGGGGTTTCTAACCCGCCATGGCCTGCCTTGGATCGTCTGCCGATGCATCTGGTTCGAGCCGGCTCATAAATCTGGCATCCTGCCTCGACGATGACCGCAGCAAACAGCATGGGACATAAACGCGCATCAGGGGCTTCGCCATTTGGGCATGAAACCGCGCCAGCGACGATACGCTCACAACCGTTCGTTTTCCAGGCTGCAGTCACATGGGCCGTTTGCGGTGGGTTTCTTGGTTCCTGTCAGCTCACATCAGGGGTTTCAAATCCGCCATGACCTGCCTTGGATCCTCTGCCGATGCATCTGGTTCGAGCAGGCTCATCAGTCTGGCAACCTGCTCGACGATGACCGCAGCAAACAGCATGACACATAAACGCGCATCAGGGGCTTCGCCATTTGGGCATGACACCGCTCCAGCGACTGTGCGCTCACAACCGTTCGTTTTCCAGGCTGCAGTCACATGGGCCGTTTGCGGTGGGTTCCTTGGTTCCTGGCAGCACACATCAGGGGTTTCAAACCCGCCATGGCCTGCCTTGGATCCTCTGCCGATGCATCTGTTTCGAGCCGGCTCATCAATCTGGCAACCTGCCTCGACGATGACCGAAGCAAACAGCATGACACATAAACGCGCATCAGGGGCTTCGCCATTTGGGCATGACACCGCGCCAGCGACGATGCGCTCACAACCGTTCGTTTTCCAGGCTGCAGTCACATGGGCCGTTTGCGGTGGGTTCCTTGGTTCCTGTCAGCTCACATCAGGGGTTTCAAAATCCGCCATGACCTGCCTTGGATCCTCTGCCGATGCATCTGGTTCGAGCTGGCTCATCAATCTGGCAACCTGCCTCGACGATGACCGAAGCAAACAGCATGGCACATAAACGCGCATCAGGGGCTTCGCCATTCGGGCATGAAACCGCGCCAGCGGCGATGCGCTCACAACCGTTCCTTTTTCAGGCTGCAGTCACATGGGCCGTTTGCGGTGGGTTGCTTGGTTCCTGCCAGCTCACATCAGGGGTTTCAGGCACGCCATGGCCTGCCTTGGATCCTCTGCCGATGCATCTGGCTCGAGCCGGCTCATCAATCTGGCAACCTGTCTCGACGATGACCGATGCAAACAGCATGGCTCATAAACGCGCATCAGGGGCTTCGCCATTTGAGCATGACAACTCCCCAGCGACGATGCGCACAAAACCGTTCGTTTTACAGGCTGCAGTCACATGGACCGTTTGTGGTGGGTTCGTTGGTTCCTGCCAGCTCACACCAGGGGTTTCTAACCCGCCATGGCCTGCCTTGGATCGTCTGCCGATGCATCTGGTTCGAGCCGGCTCATAAATCTGGCATCCTGCCTCGACGATGACCGCAGCAAACAGCATGACACATAAACGCGCATCATGCTGTTTGCTGCGGTCATCGTCGAGGCAGGATGCCAGATATATGAGCCGGCTCGAACCTGATGCATCGGCAGACGATCAAAGGCAGGCCATAGCAAACAGCATGACACATAAACGCGCATCAGGGGCTTCGCCATTTGGCCCCGCCGCGGTGGCTCAGTGGTTAGGGCGCTCGACTACTGATCCGGAGTTCCCGGGTTCGAACCCGACTGCGGCGGCTGCGTCTTTATGGAGGAAAAACGCTAAGGCGCCCGTGTGCTGTGCGATGTCAGTGCACGTTAAAGATCCCCAGGTGGTCGAAATTATTCCGGAGCCCTCCACTACGGACCCATTTGTTCCTCTCCTCTTTCACTCCCTCCTTTATCCCTTCTCTTACGGCGCGGTTCAGGTGTCCAACGATATATGAGACAGATACTGCGCCATTTCCTTTCCACCAAAAACCAATTATTATTATTATTATTATTCGCCATTTGGGCATGACACCGCACCAGCGACGATGCGCTCACAACCGTTCGTTTTAGAGGCTGCAGTCACATGGGTCGTTTGCGGTGGGTTGCTTGGTTCCTGCCAGCTCACATCAGGGGTTTCAATCCCGCCATCGCCTTTCTTGGATCCTCTGCCGATGCATCTGGTTCGAGCCGGCTCATCAATCTGGCAACCTGCCTTGACGATGACCGAAGCAAACAGCATGGCACATAAACGCGCATCAGGGGCTTCGCCATTTGGGCATGAAACCGCGCCAGGGACGATGCTCTCACAACCGTTCGTTTTCCAGGCTGCAGTCACATGGGCCGTTTGCGGTGGGTTCCTTGGTTTCTGCCAGCTCACATCAGGGGTTTCAAACCCGCCATGGCCTGCCTTTGATCCTCTGCCGATGCATCTGTTTCGAGCCGGCTCATCAATCTGGCAACCTGCCTCGACGATGACCGAAGCAAACAGCATGACACATAAACGTGCATCAGGGGCTTCGCCATCTGGGCATGACACCGTGCCAGCGACGGTGCGCTCACAACCGTTCCTTTTCCAGGCAGCACTCTCATGGGCTGTTTGCGGTAGGTTGCTTTGTTCCTGCCAGCTCACATCAGGGGTTTCAATCCCGCCATCGCCTGCCTTGGATCCTCTGCCGATGCATCTGTTTCGAGCCGGCTCATCAATCTGGCAACCTGCCTCGACGATGACCGAAGCAAACAGCATGGGACATAAACGCGCATCAGGGGCTTCGCCATTTGGGCGTGAAACCGCGCCAGCGACGATACGCTCACAACCGTTCGTTTTCCAGGCTGCAGTCACATGGGCCGTTTGCGGTGGGTTCCTTGGTTCCTGTCAGCTCACATAAGGGTTTTCAAATCCGCCATGACCTGCCTTGGATCCTCTGCCGATGCATCTGGTTCGAGCAGGCTCATCAGTCTGGCAACCTGCTCGACGATGACCGCAGCAAACAGCATGGCACATAATGGCGCATCAGGGGATTCGCCATTTGGGCATGACACCGCGCCAGCGGCGATGCGCTCACAACCGTTCCTTTTTCAGGCTGCAGTCACATGGGCCATTTGCGGTGGGTTGCTTGGTTCCTGCCAGCTCACATCAGGGGTTTCAATCCCGCCATCGCCTGCCTTGGATCCTTTGCCGATGCATCTGGTTCGAGCCGTCTCATCAATCTGGCAACCTTCCTCGACGATGACCGAAGCAAACAGCATGACACATAAACGCGCATCAGGGGCTTCGCCATTTGGGCATGACACCGCGCCAGCGACTGTGCGCTCACAACCGTTCGTTTTCCAGGCTGCAGTCACATAGGCCGTTTGCGGTGGGTTCCTCTGTTCCTGGCAGCACACATCAGGGGTTTCAAACCCGCCATGGCCTGCCTTGGATCCTCTGCCGATGCATCTGTTTCGAGCCGGCTCATCAATCTGGCAACCTGCCTCGACGATGACCGAAGCAAACAGTATGACACATAAACGCGCATCAGGGGCTTCGCCATTTGGGCATGACACCGCGCCAGCGACGATGCGCTCACAACCGTTCGTTTTCCAGGCTGCAGTCACATGGGCCGTTTGAGGTGGGTTCCTTGGTTCCTGTCAGCTCACATCAGGGGTTTCAAATCCGCCATGACCTGCCTTGGATCCTCTGCCGATGCATCTGGTTCGAGCTGGCTCATCAATCTGGCAACCTGCCTCGACGATGACCGAAGCAAACAGCATGGCACATAAACGCGCATCAGGGGCTTCGCCATTTGGGCATGAAACCGCGCCAGCGGCGATGCGCTCACAACCGTTCCTTTTTCAGGCTGCAGTCACATGGGCCGTTTGCGGTGGGTTGCTTGGTTCCTGCCAGCTCACATCAGGGGATTCAGACACGCCATGGCCAGCCTTGGATCCTCTGCCGATGCATCTGGTTCGAGCCGGCTCATCAATCTGGCAACCTGTCTCGACGATGACCGATGCAAACAGCATGGCTCATAAACGCGCATCAGGGGCTTCGCCATTTGGGCATGACACCGTGCCAGCGACGATGCGCTCACAACAGTTCCTTTTCCAGGCAGCACTCCCATGGGCTGTTTGGGGTGGATTCCTTGGTTCCTGTCAGCTCACATCAGGGGTTTCAAATCCCCCATGACCTGCCTTGGATCCTCTGCCGATGCATCTGGTTCGAGCAGGCTCATCCGTCTGGCAACCTGCCTCGACGATGATCGAAGCAAACAGCATGACACATAAACACGCATCGGGGGCTTCGCAATTTGGGAATGACAACGCGCCAGCGACGATGCGCTCACAACCGTTCGTTTTCCAGGCTGCAGTCACATAGGCCGTTTGCGGTGGGTTCCTTGATTCCTGCCAGCTCACATCAGGGGATTTAATCCCGCCATCGCCTGCCTTGGATCCTCTGCCGATGCATCTGGTTCGAGCTGGCTCATCAATCTGGCAACCTGACTCGACAATGAACGAAGCAAACAGCATGGTACATAAACGCGTATAAGGGGCTTCGCCATTTGGGCATGACACCGCGCCAGCGACGATGCGCTCACAACTAGACTTTCATTTGAGCTAGTTGGTTGTAGCTTCACATGGTTTACGCAAAACGCTTACAGGCGCTAAAAGACGAAGACAACCACACTCAATACTGGACAGGAGCCTGTCCTGTCTTGAGTGTGCTTGTCTTCGTCTTTTAGCGCCTGTACGCGTTTTGCGTAAACCATGTCACGCTCACAACTGTTCGTTTTCCAGGCTGCAGTGACATGGCCCGTTTGCGGTGGGTTGCTTGGTTCCTGCCAGCTCACACCAGGGGTTTCAATCCCGCCATCGCCTGCCTTGGATCCTCTGCCGATGCATCTGGTTCGAGCCGGCTTATCAATCTGGCAACCTACCTCGACGATGACCGAAACAAACACCATGACACATAAGCGCGTATCAGGGGCTTCGCTATTTGGGCATGACACCGCGCCAGCGACGATGCGCTCACAACCGTTCCTTTTTCAGGCTGCAGTCACATGGGCCGTTTTGGTGGGTTGCTTGGTTCCTGCCAGCTCACATCAGGGGTTTCAATCCCGCCATCGCCTGCCTTGAATCCTCTGCCGATGCATCTGGTTCGAGCCGTCTCATCAATCTGGCAACCTTCCTCGACGATGACCGAAGCAAACAGCATGACACATAAACGCGCATCAGGCGCCTCGCCATTTGGGCATCACACCGCGACAGCGAAGATGCGCTCACAGCCGTTCCTTTTCCACGATGCAGTCACATGGGCCGTTTGCGGAGGGTTCCTTTGTTCCTGCCAGCTCACATCAGGGGTTTCAATCCCGCCATCGCCTGCCTTGGATCCTCTGCCGATGCATCTTGTTCGAGCCGGCTTATCGATCTGGCAACCTGTCTCGACGATGACCGAAGCAAACAGCATGGCACATAAACGCGCATCAGGGGATTCGCCATTTGGTCATGACACCGCTCCAGCGGCGATGCGCTCACAACCGTTCCTTTTTCAGGCTGCAGTCACATGGGCCGTTTGCGGTGGGTTGCTTGGTTCCTGCCAGCTCACATCAAGGGTTTCAGTCACGCCATGGCATGCCTTGGATCCTCTGCCGATGCATCTGGTTCGAGCCGGCTCATCAATCTGGCAACCTGCCTCGACGATGACCGAAGCAAACAGCATGACACATAAACGCGCATCAGGGGCTTCGCCATTTGGGCATGACACCCCGCCAGCTACGATGCGCTCAGAACCGTTCGTTTTCCAGGATGGAGTCACATGGGCCGTTTGCGGTGGGTTCCTTGGTTCCTGCCAGCTCACATCAGGGGTTTCAATCCCGCCATCGCCTGCCTTGGATCCTCTGCCGATGCATCTGGTTCGAGCCGGCTCATCAATCTGGCAACCTGCCTCGACGATGACCGAAGCAAACAGCATGGCACATAAACGCGCATCAGGGGCTTCGCCATTTGGGCATGAAACCGCGCCAGGGACGATGCGCTCACAACCGTTCGTTTTCCAGGCTGCAGTCACATGGGCCGTTTGCGGTGGGTTCCTTGGTTTCTGCCAGCTCACATCAGGGGTTTCAAACCCGCCATGGCCTGCCTTTGATCCTCTGCCGATGCATCTGTTTCGAGCCGGCTCATCAATCTGGCAACCTGCCTCGACGATGACCGAAGCAAACAGCATCACGCATAAACGTGCATCAGGGGCTTCGCCATCTGGGCATGACATCGTGCCAGCGACGGTGCGCTCACAACCGTTCCTTTTCCAGGCAGCACTCTCATGGGCTGTTTGCGGTGGGTTCCTTGATTCCTGCCAGCTCACATCAGGGGATTTAATCCCGCCATCGCCTGCCTTGGATCCTCTGCTGATGCATCTGGTTCGAGCTGGCTCATCAATCTGGCAACCTGCCTCGACGATGACCGAAGCAAACAGGATGGTACATAAACGCGTATAAGGGGCTTCGCCATTTGGTCATGACACCGCGCCAGCGACGATGCGCTCACAACAAGACTTTCATTTGAGCTCGTTGGTTGTAGCTTCACATGGTTTACGCAAAACGCTTACAGGCGCTAAAAGACGAAGACAAGCACACTCAATACTGGACAGGAGCCTGTCCTCTCTTGAGTGTGCTTGTCTTCGTCTTTTAGCGCCTGTACGCGTTTTGCGTAAACAATGTCACGCTCACAACTGTTCGTTTTCCAGGCTGCAGTGACATGGCCCGTTTGCGGTGGGTTGCTTGGTTCCTGCCAGCTCACACCAGGGGTTTCAATCCCGCCATCGCCTGCCTTGGATCCTCTGCCGATGCATCTGGTTCGAGCCGGCTCATCAATCTGGCAACCTACCTCTACGATGACCGAAACAAACACCATGACACATAAGCGCGTATCAGGGGCTTCGCTATTTGGGCATGACACCGCGCCAGCGACGATGCGCTCACAACCGTTCCTTTTTCAGGCTGCAGTCACATGGGCCGTTTGCGGTGGGTTGCTTGGTTCCTGCAAGCTCACATCAGGGGTTTCAATCCCGCCATCGCCTGCCTTGGATCCTCTGCCGATGTGTCTGGTTCGAGCCGTCTCATCAATCTGGCAACCTTCCTCGACGATGACCGAAGCAAACAGCATGACACATAAACGCGCATCAGGCGCTTCGCCATTTGGGCATGACACCGCGCCAGCGAAGATGCGCTCACAGCCGTTCCTTTTCCACGATGCAGTCACATGGGCCGTTTGCGGAGGGTTCCTTTGTTCCTGCCAGCTCACATCAGGGATTTCAATCCCGCCATCGCCTGCCTTGGATCCTCTGCCGATGCATCTGGTTCGAGCCGGCTTATCGATCTGGCAACCTGTCTCGACGATGACCGAAGCAAACAGCATGGCACATAAACGCGCATCAGTGGATTTGCCATTTGGTCATGACACCGCGCCAGCGGCGATGCGCTCACAACCGTTCCTTTTTCAGGCTGCAGTCACATGGGCCGTTTGCGGTGGGTTGTTTGGTTCCTGCCAGCTCACATCAAGGGTTTCAGTCACGCCATGGCCTGCCTTGGATCCTCTGCCGATGCATCTGGTTCGTGCCGGCTCATCAATCTGGCAACCTGCCTCGACGATGACCGAAGCAAACAGCATGACACATAAACACGCATCAGGGGCTTCGCCATTTGGGCATGACACCCCGCCAGCTACGATGCGCTCAGAACCGTTCGTTTTCCAGGATGGAGTCACATGGGCCGTTTGCGGTGGGTTCCTTGGTTCCTGCCAGCTCACATCAGGGGTTTCAATCCCGCCATCGCCTGCCTTGGATCCTCTGCCGATGCATCTGGTTCGAGCCGGCTCATCAATCTGGCAACCTGCCTCGACGATGACCGAAGCAAACAGCATGGCACATAAACGCGCATCAGGGGCTTCGCCATTTGGGCATGAAACCGCGCCAGGGACGATGCGCTCACAACCGTTCGTTTTCCAGGCTGCAGTCACATGGGCCGTTTGCGGTGGGTTCCTTGATTCCTGCCAGCTCACATCAGGGGATTTAATCCCGCCATCGCCTGCCTTGGATCCTCTGCCGATGCATCTGGTTCGAGCTGGCTCATCAATCTGGCAACCTACCTCGACGATGACCGAAGCAAACAGCATGGTACATAAACGCGTATAAGGGGCTTCGCCATTTGGGCATGACACCGCGCCAGCGACGATGCGCTCACAACTAGACATTCATTTGAGCTAGTTGGTTGTAGCTTCACATGGTTTACGCAAAACGCTTACAGGCGCTAAAGACGAAGACAAGCACACTCAATACTGGACAGGAGCCTGTCCTGTCATGAGTGTGCTTGTCTTCGTCTTTTAGCGCCTGTACGCGTTTTGCGTAAACCATGTCACGCTCACAACTGTTCGTTTTCCAGGCTGCAGTGACATGGCCCGTTTGCGGTGGCTTGCTTGCTTCCTGCCAGCTCACACCAGGGGTTTCAATCCCGCCATCGCCTGCCTTGGATCCTCTGCCGATGCATCTGGTTCGAGCCGGCTCATCAATCTGGCAACCTACCTCGACGATGACCGAAACAAACACCATGACACATAAGCGCGTATCAGGGGCTTCGCTATTTGGGCATGACACCGCGCCAGCGACGATGCGCTCACAACCGTTCGTTTTCCAGGCTGCAGTCACATGGACCGTTTGTGGTGGGTTCCTTGGTTCCCGCCAGCTCACATCAGGGGTTTCAAACCCGCCATGGCCTGCCTTGGATCCTCTGCCGGTGCATCTGGTTCGAGACGGCTCATCAATCTGGCAACCTGCTCGACGATGACCGCAGCAAACAGCATGACACATAAACGCGCATCAGGGGCTTCGCCATTTGGGCATGACACCGCGCCAGCGAAGATGCGCTCACAACCGTTCCTTTTCCAGGATGCAGTCACATGGGCCGTTTGCGGTGGGTTCCTTTGTTCCTGACAGCTCACATCAGGGGTTTCAATCCCGCCATCGCCTGCCATGGATCCTCTGCCGATGCATCTGGTTCGAGCCGGCTTATCGATCTGGCAACCTGTCTCGACGATGACCGAAGCAAACAGCATGGCACATAAACGCGCATCAGGGGATTCGCCATTTGGGCATGACACCGCGCCAGCGGCGATGCGCTCACAACCGTTCCTTTTTCAGGCTGCAGTCACATGGGCCGTTTGCGGTGGGTTGCTTGGTTCCTGCCAGCTCACATCAAGGGTTTCAATCCCGCCATCGCCTGCCTTGGATCCTCTGCCGATGCATCTGGTTCGAGCCGTCTCATCAATCTGGCAACCTTGCTCGACGATGACCGAAGCAAACAGCATGACACATAAACGCGCATCAGGCGCTTCGCCATTTGGGCATGACACCGCGCCAGCGAAGATGCGCTCACAGCCGTTCCTTTTCCACGATGCAGTCACATGTCACATGGGCCGTTTGCGGAGGGTTCCTTTGTTCCTGCCAGCTCACATCAGGGGTTTTAATCCCGCCATCGCCTGCCTTGGATCCTCTGCCGATGCATCTGGTTCGAGCCGGCTTATCGATCTGGCAACCTGTCTCGACGATGACCGAAGCAAACAGCATGGCACATAAACGCGCGTCAGGGGATTCGCCATTTGGTCATGACACCGCGCCAGCGGCGATGCGCTCACAACCGTTCCTTTTTCAGGCTGCAGTCACATGGGCCGTTTGCGGTGGGTTGTTTGGTTTCTGCCAGCTCACATCAAGGGTTTCAGTCACGCCATGGCCTGCCTTGCATCCTCTGCCGATGCATCTGGTTCGAGCCGGCTCATCAATCTGGCAACCTGCCTCGACGATGACCGAAGCAAACAGCATGACACATAAACGCGCATCAGGGGCTTCGCCATTTGGGCATGACACCCCGCCAGCTACGATGCGCTCACAACCGTTCGTTTTCCGGGCTGCAGTCACATGGGCTGTTTGCGGTGCGTTCCTTGGTTCCTGCCAGCTCACATCAGGGGTTTCAATCCCCCCATCGCCTGCCTTGGATCCTCTGCTGATGCATCTGTTTCGAGCCGGCTCATCAATCTGGCAACCTGCCTCGACGATGACCGCAGCAAACAGCATGGCATATAAACGCGCATCAGGGGCCTCGCGACATCGGCATGACAGCGCGCCAGCGACGATGCGCTCACGTCCGTTCGTTTTCCATGCTGCAGTACCATGGGCCGTTTGCGGTAGGTTTCTTGGATCCTGCCAGCTCACATCAGTGGTTTCAAACCCGCCATGGCCTGCCTTGGATCCTCTGCCGATGCATCTGGTTCGAGCCGGCTCATCAATCTGGCACCCTGCATCGACGATGACCGAAGCAACCAGCATAGAATATAAACGCGCATCAGGGGCTTCGCCATTTGGGCGTGACACCGCGCCAGCGACGATGCGCTCACAACTAGGATAAAAGGTCCGGTAATTTGGCCATACACTGCCGTGATTGCAGTCCTTGCCGACGCGTCTCCCCCACTTTCAAGGAAACAGAGATTTTGGCAAAAAACTTAAATCAACTGACTCGAGAAATCATTGAAGCAGCCACTATTACCAAGCTAAAAGATGAGTGCGTTAGCACACCATCAGTTGCATTGTTAGACAAAGAGTGTTCATTCCTCTCTGCTTTGATTTGATTCAGTGTATTCTTTTCGTTTCATTCCGTGATGATTTTTTTGCGCCCTCTTTTTTTGCGATGTTTTCCTTTTTAAACTCTTCTGTATTCTTCTCTGTTATGTTTTATCGCCCACACGTTTTTTACGATTCTTTGCTTGTTTTTAGAGATCTGTTGTCTGTTCAATGTCATATTTTAGTGACCACCTTTTCTGCTTGTATTCTTTCGCGTCGGCTTCTTGGGTTTTTGCTTGTATCTGTTTTAACGCCTTTAGTTTCCGTCATCTTTTAGCTGTGCCGAATCTTTTACTCTCCCGCAGGTTTTTCCTGCACCTTTTATGCCTGTTTGTTCAGTTTTAGTGCCTTCATCTTGTCACCTTTCATCGTCAGTCGTTTAGCCGTGTTGGTTGTTGGCTTCTTCGGGATCTTTTGGTACTTTTTGGAATTGTTTCTTACGTTCCCTGCCTTTGCTCCCCCCGTTGGTTCTTTCTCTTCTTTCCTTTTTTCTTTTTTCTTTTTTCTTTTTTCTTTTTTCTTTTTTTTCTTTTTTCTTTTCTTGCTTGTTTTGGCTGCGTTGTTGGTTATCAGTGGCGATAAGAATAGTTGGTCTATGTGTTAGCTCTTTCCATGGTCCCACCTGGCTGTGTTGTGCGCGTGCGCATCATTCCCTCCAATTCTGTATAAAAGGCGCGGATCGGCCCCCTTCCGAAATAAAAGTTGTTAGTTAGCGCAGGTGTGTGTCCTTCTTGTTCTGGTCCTTTGTCTGCAAGCGCTGTGTTCTCAAGATGTACCCCAACCAACTCGCCCAGCAACAAACCTTGCTCAAGTTCATTTCATTTTCATTTCAAATATTTATTCCAACATTACACCATACAGATATAATGTCGAGGATGGCAGGCAAAAAGCCTCCTGGAGGCTTGACCGGTCCTGCATTTCTAATACAAGGGGCCCTTTTTTCTCGTTCAGTGTCGATCCGTGCCATCTTGTCTCGTTGATTTCATCCGCTTCCTGCAAGGCTAGGATTCTGGGTTTCTGCGTGCGACACCAGATCTTACCGCCTGATGTTCTGAACCTGTTCGGTGGTCTTCGACCCTCGGCCGGCCATGGAAACCGGATTTGTAAGATTTTGCGCTCCGAATGGCAGCACCAAGCCCGTCTGCTCCGGCAACATCTTCAACTTCTGCTTGTGCCTCCGTCAACACCCATCTCGTGGAGCAAGTGGCGCGAGTTTTCGCGCATAATCGATAGCACCACTGAGTTCCTGTGGCAGAGTGCGCTCCCACGTCTCCGGTCGGCAGTTCCAAAGAAGCAAGCACCGGCCAGCAATCGTCTTCATCTTTTAGGAGGCGCCAGTAACATTCCCAAGGAATTCCAGCAGTTGCTCCAGTGCGGGCCCAAGCTCGCCATCGAACCAAGCCCCTCAGCCCCGGAATTACTGACCATGGTCAGGCAAGTCTCAAGGTCAGCTCCTGCAGCCGACATAGATCGTTGCGTCTCCGAAGGCGTTGACGTACTCAACCGCCACAGTCGTACCAGCAAAAAGCCACCTATTGGGAAGACTATCGCTTACTTGAAAAACAACAACTTGTCCCTGCTACTCGCTGACAAGGAAGGGGGTTTTGTTTTACTGCCGAAGGTTGTCTATTGTGAAAAAGCATCGTCCGCACTCAATTCCTGCTTTGACAAATGTCAGAACGTTGCCTTGACAAAAGTTAAGAGTACAGCAGGAAAGTTGTGCCAACGGTTGAACCTCGATAAACTTTCCCGCTCGATAACAGATAGCAGAAGAATGTCCCTCAGCTTATTTTTTACCGCAAAAACACATAAACCCGAGTGCCCGCTTCGTGTAATCGTTTCAGAGAATGACACTTGGCAAAAATTGGTTGCCAACTTTCTTCAAGCCTATCTCAGCGTTCTCGCAGTAGAAGACCCGTTCCTAGTAAAAAACTCAAGTGATACCATTCACTTCTTGCGAGAACATGGCAGCAGGGCCTACCTAGGTTTCTCCGTTGACGTGAAAGACCTCTACTATTCAATTCCGCACGACGATCTGCTCCTTTGTGTAAACGAGTGTATCGACAAACACGGAGCTGTGGCTTTTCAAAATGCATGTGGCGTTTCTGCTAGTGGCTTTTTAGAATTATTGTCTGTATATCTTAGGTCTACCTATGCTGAGTGGAATGGATCTCTTTTTATACAGAAGCAGGGCATATGTATTGGGTCGTGCATCGCCCCTATCCTGAGCGACCTCTTCTTGGCCATGCGTGACAGAGAAGTAAGCACAAAGATTGCAAATTCACCGGTACTAAAGATATTCAGATATGTCGATGATTATCTAATTTTTCTCGACTGCCCAGGCAATGCTTTCATGACTGAAGTTTCCAAGGTTCTAGGCATTTTTAGGGAGTCTTTTCATCCCCTCGTTTTATCGCATGAAGTTCCAGAAAATAGCTGTCTTCGCTTTCTTGAACTTAAGCTGCACTTCTTACCCGATCACGTATGCTGGATCTTCGAACCAAGGGCCAATAAGCCACTTTTACCGTACGAGTCAGCTCATTCGAAATTGGTCAAGAGAAACATAATCCAGGCCACCTTCAATAACGCATTACTCAAGTCCTGCGCGCACAGTCTTGAAAGCAGTTTCTTTAACCAAGCGCAGAGGCTTCTCAGCTCTGGGTACCCGGCCCTACTCCTATCCTCAGTTGCTCAAAAAATGTTGAAAACGAGGCAAGGAAAGAGCCTAACCTCAAGGGAAGGGCAGAGTCGCAATAAAAAGGTAGCTGTAATCCCCTACATCCACCAACTGTCGCACAACCTAAAAAGAATTGGAAAAAGGGCAGGAGTAGACGTTATTTTCTCTGCTCCTCACCGGCTTTCTAGACTCTGCAGGAAGGTCAACGGCTCTGGGGAAAAAGTTCCAGACTGCACAATTAAGCATCGGGATCCGTTCGTAGCATGCTCGTCGGGTGTCGTCTATTCGATTCCTTTACAATGCGGCAGGAAGTACGTCGGCCAAACAGGCCGATGTATCAATAAGCGGTTACTGGAGCATAAAGCTAATGCTGAGGATAAAAGGTCCGGTAATTTGGCCATACACTGCCGTGATTGCAGTCCTTGCCGACGCGTCTCCCCCACTTTCAAGGAAACAGAGATTTTGGCAAAAAACTTAAATCAACTGACTCGAGAAATCATTGAAGCAGCCACTATTACCAAGCTAAAAGATGAGTGCGTTAGCACACCATCAGTTGCATTGTTAGACAAAGAGTGTTCATTCCTCTCTGCTTTGATTTGATTCAGTGTATTCTTTTCGTTTCATTCCGTGATGATTTTTTTGCGCCCTCTTTTTTTGCGATGTTTTCCTTTTTAAACTCTTCTGTATTCTTCTCTGTTATGTTTTATCGCCCACACGTTTTTTACGATTCTTTGCTTGTTTTTAGAGATCTGTTGTCTGTTCAATGTCATATTTTAGTGACCACCTTTTCTGCTTGTATTCTTTCGCGTCGGCTTCTTGGGTTTTTGCTTGTATCTGTTTTAACGCCTTTAGTTTCCGTCATCTTTTAGCTGTGCCGAATCTTTTACTCTCCCGCAGGTTTTTCCTGCACCTTTTATGCCTGTTTGTTCAGTTTTAGTGCCTTCATCTTGTCACCTTTCATCGTCAGTCGTTTAGCCGTGTTGGTTGTTGGCTTCTTCGGGATCTTTTGGTACTTTTTGGAATTGTTTCTTACGTTCCCTGCCTTTGCTCCCCCCGTTGGTTCTTTCTCTTCTTTCCTTTTTTCTTTTTTCTTTTTTCTTTTTTCTTTTTTCTTTTTTTTTCTTTTTTCTTTTCTTGCTTGTTTTGGCTGCGTTGTTGGTTATCAGTGGCGATAAGAATAGTTGGTCTATGTGTTGGCTCTTTCCATGGTCCCACCTGGCTGTGTTGTGCGCGTGCGCATCATTCCCTCCAATTCTGTATAAAAGGCGCGGATCGGCCCCCTTCCGAAATAAAAGTTGTTAGTTAGCGCAGGTGTGTGTCCTTCTTGTTCTGGTCCTTTGTCTGCAAGCGCTGTGTTCTCAAGATGTACCCCAACCAACTCGCCCAGCAACAAACCTTGCTCAAGTTCATTTCTAATACAAGGGGCCCTTTTTTCTCGTTCAGTGTCGATCCGTGCCATCTTGTCTCGTTGATTTCATCCGCTTCCTGCAAGGCTAGGATTCTGGGTTTCTGCGTGCGACACCAGATCTTACCGCCTGATGTTCTGAACCTGTTCGGTGGTCTTCGACCCTCGGCCGGCCATGGAAACCGGATTTGTAAGATTTTGCGCTCCGAATGGCAGCACCAAGCCCGTCTGCTCCGGCAACATCTTCAACTTCTGCTTGTGCCTCCGTCAACACCCATCTCGTGGAGCAAGTGGCGCGAGTTTTCGCGCATAATCGATAGCACCACTGAGTTCCTGTGGCAGAGTGCGCTCCCACGTCTCCGGTCGGCAGTTCCAAAGAAGCAAGCACCGGCCAGCAATCGTCTTCATCTTTTAGGAGGCGCCAGTAACATTCCCAAGGAATTCCAGCAGTTGCTCCAGTGCGGGCCCAAGCTCGCCATCGAACCAAGCCCCTCAGCCCCGGAATTACTGACCATGGTCAGGCAAGTCTCAAGGTCAGCTCCTGCAGCCGACATAGATCGTTGCGTCTCCGAAGGCGTTGACGTACTCAACCGCCACAGTCGTACCAGCAAAAAGCCACCTATTGGGAAGACTATCGCTTACTTGAAAAACAACAACTTGTCCCTGCTACTCGCTGACAAGGAAGGGGGTTTTGTTTTACTGCCGAAGGTTGTCTATTGTGAAAAAGCATCGTCCGCACTCAATTCCTGCTTTGACAAATGTCAGAACGTTGCCTTGACAAAAGTTAAGAGTACAGCAGGAAAGTTGTGCCAACGGTTGAACCTCGATAAACTTTCCCGCTCGATAACAGATAGCAGAAGAATGTCCCTCAGCTTATTTTTTACCGCAAAAACACATAAACCCGAGTGCCCGCTTCGTGTAATCGTTTCAGAGAATGACACTTGGCAAAAATTGGTTGCCAACTTTCTTCAAGCCTATCTCAGCGTTCTCGCAGTAGAAGACCCGTTCCTAGTAAAAAACTCAAGTGATACCATTCACTTCTTGCGAGAACATGGCAGCAGGGCCTACCTAGGTTTCTCCGTTGACGTGAAAGACCTCTACTATTCAATTCCGCACGACGATCTGCTCTTTTGTGTAAACGAGTGTATCGACAAACACGGAGCTGTGGCTTTTCAAAATGCATGTGGCGTTTCTGCTAGTGGCTTTTTAGAATTATTGTCTGTATATCTTAGGTCTACCTATGCTGAGTGGAATGGATCTCTTTTTATACAGAAGCAGGGCATATGTATTGGGTCGTGCATCGCCCCTATCCTGAGCGACCTCTTCTTGGCCATGCGTGACAGAGAAGTAAGCACAAAGATTGCAAATTCACCGGTACTAAAGATATTCAGATATGTCGATGATTATCTAATTTTTCTCGACTGCCCAGGCAATGCTTTCATGACTGAAGTTTCCAAGGTTCTAGGCATTTTTAGGGAGTCTTTTCATCCCCTCGTTTTATCGCATGAAGTTCCAGAAAATAGCTGTCTTCGCTTTCTTGAACTTAAGCTGCACTTCTTACCCGATCACGTATGCTGGATCTTCGAACCAAGGGCCAATAAGCCACTTTTACCGTACGAGTCAGCTCATTCGAAATTGGTCAAGAGAAACATAATCCAGGCCACCTTCAATAACGCATTACTCAAGTCCTGCGCGCACAGTCTTGAAAGCAGTTTCTTTAACCAAGCGCAGAGGCTTCTCAGCTCTGGGTACCCGGCCCTACTCCTATCCTCAGTTGCTCAAAAAATGTTGAAAACGAGGCAAGGAAAGAGCCTAACCTCAAGGGAAGGGCAGAGTCGCAATAAAAAGGTAGCTGTAATCCCCTACATCCACCAACTGTCGCACAACCTAAAAAGAATTGGAAAAAGGGCAGGAGTAGACGTTATTTTCTCTGCTCCTCACCGGCTTTCTAGACTCTGCAGGAAGGTCAACGGCTCTGGGGAAAAAGTTCCAGACTGCACAATTAAGCATCGGGATCCGTTCGTAGCATGCTCGTCGGGTGTCGTCTATTCGATTCCTTTACAATGCGGCAGGAAGTACGTCGGCCAAACAGGCCGATGTATCAATAAGCGGTTACTGGAGCATAAAGCTAATGCTGAGGATAAAAGGTCCGGTAATTTGGCCATACACTGCCGTGATTGCAGTCCTTGCCGACGCGTCTCCCCCACTTTCAAGGAAACAGAGATTTTGGCAAAAAACTTAAATCAACTGACTCGAGAAATCATTGAAGCAGCCACTATTACCAAGCTAAAAGATGAGTGCGTTAGCACACCATCAGTTGCATTGTTAGACAAAGAGTGTTCATTCCTCTCTGCTTTGATTTGATTCAGTGTATTCTTTTCGTTTCATTCCGTGATGATTTTTTTGCGCCCTCTTTTTTTGCGATGTTTTCCTTTTTAAACTCTTCTGTATTCTTCTCTGTTATGTTTTATCGCCCACACGTTTTTTACGATTCTTTGCTTGTTTTTAGAGATCTGTTGTCTGTTCAATGTCATATTTTAGTGACCACCTTTTCTGCTTGTATTCTTTCGCGTCGGCTTCTTGGGTTTTTGCTTGTATCTGTTTTAACGCCTTTAGTTTCCGTCATCTTTTAGCTGTGCCGAATCTTTTACTCTCCCGCAGGTTTTTCCTGCACCTTTTATGCCTGTTTGTTCAGTTTTAGTGCCTTCATCTTGTCACCTTTCATCGTCAGTCGTTTAGCCGTGTTGGTTGTTGGCTTCTTCGGGATCTTTTGGTACTTTTTGGAATTGTTTCTTACGTTCCCTGCCTTTGCTCCCCCCGTTGGTTCTTTCTCTTCTTTCCTTTTTTCTTTTTTCTTTTTTCTTTTTTCTTTTTTTTCTTTTTTCTTTTCTTGCTTGTTTTGGCTGCGTTGTTGGTTATCAGTGGCGATAAGAATAGTTGGTCTATGTGTTGGCTCTTTCCATGGTCCCACCTGGCTGTGTTGTGCGCGTGCGCATCATTCCCTCCAATTCTGTATAAAAGGCGCGGATCGGCCCCCTTCCGAAATAAAAGTTGTTAGTTAGCGCAGGTGTGTGTCCTTCTTGTTCTGGTCCTTTGTCTGCAAGCGCTGTGTTCTCAAGATGTACCCCAACCAACTCGCCCAGCAACAAACCTTGCTCAAGTTCATTTCTAATACAAGGGGCCCTTTTTTCTCGTTCAGTGTCGATCCGTGCCATCTTGTCTCGTTGATTTCATCCGCTTCCTGCAAGGCTAGGATTCTGGGTTTCTGCGTGCGACACCAGATCTTACCGCCTGATGTTCTGAACCTGTTCGGTGGTCTTCGACCCTCGGCCGGCCATGGAAACCGGATTTGTAAGATTTTGCGCTCCGAATGGCAGCACCAAGCCCGTCTGCTCCGGCAACATCTTCAACTTTTGCTTGTGCCTCCGTCAACACCCATCTCGTGGAGCAAGTGGCGCGAGTTTTCGCGCATAATCGATAGCACCACTGAGTTCCTGTGGCAGAGTGCGCTCCCACGTCTCCGGTCGGCAGTTCCAAAGAAGCAAGCACCGGCCAGCAATCGTCTTCATCTTTTAGGAGGCGCCAGTAACATTCCCAAGGAATTCCAGCAGTTGCTCCAGTGCGGGCCCAAGCTCGCCATCGAACCAAGCCCCTCAGCCCCGGAATTACTGACCATGGTCAGGCAAGTCTCAAGGTCAGCTCCTGCAGCCGACATAGATCGTTGCGTCTCCGAAGGCGTTGACGTACTCAACCGCCACAGTCGTACCAGCAAAAAGCCACCTATTGGGAAGACTATCGCTTACTTGAAAAACAACAACTTGTCCCTGCTACTCGCTGACAAGGAAGGGGGTTTTGTTTTACTGCCGAAGGTTGTCTATTGTGAAAAAGCATCGTCCGCACTCAATTCCTGCTTTGACAAATGTCAGAACGTTGCCTTGACAAAAGTTAAGAGTACAGCAGGAAAGTTGTGCCAACGGTTGAACCTCGATAAACTTTCCCGCTCGATAACAGATAGCAGAAGAATGTCCCTCAGCTTATTTTTTACCGCAAAAACACATAAACCCGAGTGCCCGCTTCGTGTAATCGTTTCAGAGAATGACACTTGGCAAAAATTGGTTGCCAACTTTCTTCAAGCCTATCTCAGCGTTCTCGCAGTAGAAGACCCGTTCCTAGTAAAAAACTCAAGTGATACCATTCACTTCTTGCGAGAACATGGCAGCAGGGCCTACCTAGGTTTCTCCGTTGACGTGAAAGACCTCTACTATTCAATTCCGCACGACGATCTGCTCCTTTGTGTAAACGAGTGTATCGACAAACACGGAGCTGTGGCTTTTCAAAATGCATGTGGCGTTTCTGCTAGTGGCTTTTTAGAATTATTGTCTGTATATCTTAGGTCTACCTATGCTGAGTGGAATGGATCTCTTTTTATACAGAAGCAGGGCATATGTATTGGGTCGTGCATCGCCCCTATCCTGAGCGACCTCTTCTTGGCCATGCGTGACAGAGAAGTAAGCACAAAGATTGCAAATTCACCGGTACTAAAGATATTCAGATATGTCGATGATTATCTAATTTTTCTCGACTGCCCAGGCAATGCTTTCATGACTGAAGTTTCCAAGGTTCTAGGCATTTTTAGGGAGTCTTTTCATCCCCTCGTTTTATCGCATGAAGTTCCAGAAAATAGCTGTCTTCGCTTTCTTGAACTTAAGCTGCACTTCTTACCCGATCACGTATGCTGGATCTTCGAACCAAGGGCCAATAAGCCACTTTTACCGTACGAGTCAGCTCATTCGAAATTGGTCAAGAGAAACATAATCCAGGCCACCTTCAATAACGCATTACTCAAGTCCTGCGCGCACAGTCTTGAAAGCAGTTTCTTTAACCAAGCGCAGAGGCTTCTCAGCTCTGGGTACCCGGCCCTACTCCTATCCTCAGTTGCTCAAAAAATGTTGAAAACGAGGCAAGGAAAGAGCCTAACCTCAAGGGAAGGGCAGAGTCGCAATAAAAAGGTAGCTGTAATCCCCTACATCCACCAACTGTCGCACAACCTAAAAAGAATTGGAAAAAGGGCAGGAGTAGACGTTATTTTCTCTGCTCCTCACCGGCTTTCTAGACTCTGCAGGAAGGTCAACGGCTCTGGGGAAAAAGTTCCAGACTGCACAATTAAGCATCGGGATCCGTTCGTAGCATGCTCGTCGGGTGTCGTCTATTCGATTCCTTTACAATGCGGCAGGAAGTACGTCGGCCAAACAGGCCGATGTATCAATAAGCGGTTACTGGAGCATAAAGCTAATGCTGAGGATAAAAGGTCCGGTAATTTGGCCATACACTGCCGTGATTGCAGTCCTTGCCGACGCGTCTCCCCCACTTTCAAGGAAACAGAGATTTTGGCAAAAAACTTAAATCAACTGACTCGAGAAATCATTGAAGCAGCCACTATTACCAAGCTAAAAGATGAGTGCGTTAGCACACCATCAGTTGCATTGTTAGACAAAGAGTGTTCATTCCTCTCTGCTTTGATTTGATTCAGTGTATTCTTTTCGTTTCATTCCGTGATGATTTTTTTGCGCCCTCTTTTTTTGCGATGTTTTCCTTTTTAAACTCTTCTGTATTCTTCTCTGTTATGTTTTATCGCCCACACGTTTTTTACGATTCTTTGCTTGTTTTTAGAGATCTGTTGTCTGTTCAATGTCATATTTTAGTGACCACCTTTTCTGCTTGTATTCTTTCGCGTCGGCTTCTTGGGTTTTTGCTTGTATCTGTTTTAACGCCTTTAGTTTCCGTCATCTTTTAGCTGTGCCGAATCTTTTACTCTCCCGCAGGTTTTTCCTGCACCTTTTATGCCTGTTTGTTCAGTTTTAGTGCCTTCATCTTGTCACCTTTCATCGTCAGTCGTTTAGCCGTGTTGGTTGTTGGCTTCTTCGGGATCTTTTGGTACTTTTTGGAATTGTTTCTTACGTTCCCTGCCTTTGCTCCCCCCGTTGGTTCTTTCTCTTCTTTCCTTTTTTCTTTTTTCTTTTTTCTTTTTTCTTTTTTTTCTTTTTTCTTTTCTTGCTTGTTTTGGCTGCGTTGTTGGTTATCAGTGGCGATAAGAATAGTTGGTCTATGTGTTGGCTCTTTCCATGGTCCCACCTGGCTGTGTTGTGCGCGTGCGCATCATTCCCTCCAATTCTGTATAAAAGGCGCGGATCGGCCCCCTTCCGAAATAAAAGTTGTTAGTTAGCGCAGGTGTGTGTCCTTCTTGTTCTGGTCCTTTGTCTGCAAGCGCTGTGTTCTCAAGATGTACCCCAACCAACTCGCCCAGCAACAAACCTTGCTCAAGTTCATTTCTAATACAAGGGGCCCTTTTTTCTCGTTCAGTGTCGATCCGTGCCATCTTGTCTCGTTGATTTCATCCGCTTCCTGCAAGGCTAGGATTCTGGGTTTCTGCGTGCGACACCAGATCTTACCGCCTGATGTTCTGAACCTGTTCGGTGGTCTTCGACCCTCGGCCGGCCATGGAAACCGGATTTGTAAGATTTTGCGCTCCGAATGGCAGCACCAAGCCCGTCTGCTCCGGCAACATCTTCAACTTCTGCTTGTGCCTCCGTCAACACCCATCTCGTGGAGCAAGTGGCGCGAGTTTTCGCGCATAATCGATAGCACCACTGAGTTCCTGTGGCAGAGTGCGCTCCCACGTCTCCGGTCGGAAGTTCCAAAGAAGCAAGCACCGGCCAGCAATCGTCTTCATCTTTTAGGAGGCGCCAGTAACATTCCCAAGGAATTCCAGCAGTTGCTCCAGTGCGGGCCCAAGCTCGCCATCGAACCAAGCCCCTCAGCCCCGGAATTACTGACCATGGTCAGGCAAGTCTCAAGGTCAGCTCCTGCAGCCGACATAGATCGTTGCGTCTCCGAAGGCGTTGACGTACTCAACCGCCACAGTCGTACCAGCAAAAAGCCACCTATTGGGAAGACTATCGCTTACTTGAAAAACAACAACTTGTCCCTGCTACTCGCTGACAAGGAAGGGGGTTTTGTTTTACTGCCGAAGGTTGTCTATTGTGAAAAAGCATCGTCCGCACTCAATTCCTGCTTTGACAAATGTCAGAACGTTGCCTTGACAAAAGTTAAGAGTACAGCAGGAAAGTTGTGCCAACGGTTGAACCTCGATAAACTTTCCCGCTCGATAACAGATAGCAGAAGAATGTCCCTCAGCTTATTTTTTACCGCAAAAACACATAAACCCGAGTGCCCGCTTCGTGTAATCGTTTCAGAGAATGACACTTGGCAAAAATTGGTTGCCAACTTTCTTCAAGCCTATCTCAGCGTTCTCGCAGTAGAAGACCCGTTCCTAGTAAAAAACTCAAGTGATACCATTCACTTCTTGCGAGAACATGGCAGCAGGGCCTACCTAGGTTTCTCCGTTGACGTGAAAGACCTCTACTATTCAATTCCGCACGACGATCTGCTCCTTTGTGTAAACGAGTGTATCGACAAACACGGAGCTGTGGCTTTTCAAAATGCATGTGGCGTTTCTGCTAGTGGCTTTTTAGAATTATTGTCTGTATATCTTAGGTCTACCTATGCTGAGTGGAATGGATCTCTTTTTATACAGAAGCAGGGCATATGTATTGGGTCGTGCATCGCCCCTATCCTGAGCGACCTCTTCTTGGCCATGCGTGACAGAGAAGTAAGCACAAAGATTGCAAATTCACCGGTACTAAAGATATTCAGATATGTCGATGATTATCTAATTTTTCTCGACTGCCCAGGCAATGCTTTCATGACTGAAGTTTCCAAGGTTCTAGGCATTTTTAGGGAGTCTTTTCATCCCCTCGTTTTATCGCATGAAGTTCCAGAAAATAGCTGTCTTCGCTTTCTTGAACTTAAGCTGCACTTCTTACCCGATCACGTATGCTGGATCTTCGAACCAAGGGCCAATAAGCCACTTTTACCGTACGAGTCAGCTCATTCGAAATTGGTCAAGAGAAACATAATCCAGGCCACCTTCAATAACGCATTACTCAAGTCCTGCGCGCACAGTCTTGAAAGCAGTTTCTTTAACCAAGCGCAGAGGCTTCTCAGCTCTGGGTACCCGGCCCTACTCCTATCCTCAGTTGCTCAAAAAATGTTGAAAACGAGGCAAGGAAAGAGCCTAACCTCAAGGGAAGGGCAGAGTCGCAATAAAAAGGTAGCTGTAATCCCCTACATCCACCAACTGTCGCACAACCTAAAAAGAATTGGAAAAAGGGCAGGAGTAGACGTTATTTTCTCTGCTCCTCACCGGCTTTCTAGACTCTGCAGGAAGGTCAACGGCTCTGGGGAAAAAGTTCCAGACTGCACAATTAAGCATCGGGATCCGTTCGTAGCATGCTCGTCGGGTGTCGTCTATTCGATTCCTTTACAATGCGGCAGGAAGTACGTCGGCCAAACAGGCCGATGTATCAATAAGCGGTTACTGGAGCATAAAGCTAATGCTGAGGATAAAAGGTCCGGTAATTTGGCCATACACTGCCGTGATTGCAGTCCTTGCCGACGCGTCTCCCCCACTTTCAAGGAAACAGAGATTTTGGCAAAAAACTTAAATCAACTGACTCGAGAAATCATTGAAGCAGCCACTATTACCAAGCTAAAAGATGAGTGCGTTAGCACACCATCAGTTGCATTGTTAGACAAAGAGTGTTCATTCCTCTCTGCTTTGATTTGATTCAGTGTATTCTTTTCGTTTCATTCCGTGATGATTTTTTTGCGCCCTCTTTTTTTGCGATGTTTTCCTTTTTAAACTCTTCTGTATTCTTCTCTGTTATGTTTTATCGCCCACACGTTTTTTACGATTCTTTGCTTGTTTTTAGAGATCTGTTGTCTGTTCAATATCATATTTTAGTGACCACCTTTTCTGCTTGTATTCTTTCGCGTCGGCTTCTTGGGTTTTTGCTTGTATCTGTTTTAACGCCTTTAGTTTCCGTCATCTTTTAGCTGTGCCGAATCTTTTACTCTCCCGCAGGTTTTTCCTGCACCTTTTATGCCTGTTTGTTCAGTTTTAGTGCCTTCATCTTGTCACCTTTCATCGTCAGTCGTTTAGCCGTGTTGGTTGTTGGCTTCTTCGGGATCTTTTGGTACTTTTTGGAATTGTTTCTTACGTTCCCTGCCTTTGCTCCCCCCGTTGGTTCTTTCTCTTCTTTCCTTTTTTCTTTTTTCTTTTTTCTTTTTTCTTTTTTCTTTTTTTTCTTTTTTCTTTTCTTGCTTGTTTTGGCTGCGTTGTTGGTTATCAGTGGCGATAAGAATAGTTGGTCTATGTGTTGGCTCTTTCCATGGTCCCACCTGGCTGTGTTGTGCGCGTGCGCATCATTCCCTCCAATTCTGTATAAAAGGCGCGGATCGGCCCCCTTCCGAAATAAAAGTTGTTAGTTAGCGCAGGTGTGTGTCCTTCTTGTTCTGGTCCTTTGTCTGCAAGCGCTGTGTTCTCAAGATGTACCCCAACCAACTCGCCCAGCAACAAACCTTGCTCAAGTTCATTTCTAATACAAGGGGCCCTTTTTTCTCGTTCAGTGTCGATCCGTGCCATCTTGTCTCGTTGATTTCATCCGCTTCCTGCAAGGCTAGGATTCTGGGTTTCTGCGTGCGACACCAGATCTTACCGCCTGAAGTTCTGAACCTGTTCGGTGGTCTTCGACCCTCGGCCGGCCATGGAAACCGGATTTGTAAGATTTTGCGCTCCGAATGGCAGCACCAAGCCCGTCTGCTCCGGCAACATCTTCAACTTCTGCTTGTGCCTCCGTCAACACCCATCTCGTGGAGCAAGTGGCGCGAGTTTTCGCGCATAATCGATAGCACCACTGAGTTCCTGTGGCAGAGTGCGCTCCCACGTCTCCGGTCGGCAGTTCCAAAGAAGCAAGCACCGGCCAGCAATCGTCTTCATCTTTTAGGAGGCGCCAGTAACATTCCCAAGGAATTCCAGCAGTTGCTCCAGTGCGGGCCCAAGCTCGCCATCGAACCAAGCCCCTCAGCCCCGGAATTACTGACCATGGTCAGGCAAGTCTCAAGGTCAGCTCCTGCAGCCGACATAGATCGTTGCGTCTCCGAAGGCGTTGACGTACTCAACCGCCACAGTCGTACCAGCAAAAAGCCACCTATTGGGAAGACTATCGCTTACTTGAAAAACAACAACTTGTCCCTGCTACTCGCTGACAAGGAAGGGGGTTTTGTTTTACTGCCGAAGGTTGTCTATTGTGAAAAAGCATCGTCCGCACTCAATTCCTGCTTTGACAAATGTCAGAACGTTGCCTTGACAAAAGTTAAGAGTACAGCAGGAAAGTTGTGCCAACGGTTGAACCTCGATAAACTTTCCCGCTCGATAACAGATAGCAGAAGAATGTCCCTCAGCTTATTTTTTACCGCAAAAACACATAAACCCGAGTGCCCGCTTCGTGTAATCGTTTCAGAGAATGACACTTGGCAAAAATTGGTTGCCAACTTTCTTCAAGCCTATCTCAGCGTTCTCGCAGTAGAAGACCCGTTCCTAGTAAAAAACTCAAGTGATACCATTCACTTCTTGCGAGAACATGGCAGCAGGGCCTACCTAGGTTTCTCCGTTGACGTGAAAGACCTCTACTATTCAATTCCGCACGACGATCTGCTCCTTTGTGTAAACGAGTGTATCGACAAACACGGAGCTGTGGCTTTTCAAAATGCATGTGGCGTTTCTGCTAGTGGCTTTTTAGAATTATTGTCTGTATATCTTAGGTCTACCTATGCTGAGTGGAATGGATCTCTTTTTATACAGAAGCAGGGCATATGTATTGGGTCGTGCATCGCCCCTATCCTGAGCGACCTCTTCTTGGCCATGCGTGACAGAGAAGTAAGCACAAAGATTGCAAATTCACCGGTACTAAAGATATTCAGATATGTCGATGATTATCTAATTTTTCTCGACTGCCCAGGCAATGCTTTCATGACTGAAGTTTCCAAGGTTCTAGGCATTTTTAGGGAGTCTTTTCATCCCCTCGTTTTATCGCATGAAGTTCCAGAAAATAGCTGTCTTCGCTTTCTTGAACTTAAGCTGCACTTCTTACCCGATCACGTATGCTGGATCTTCGAACCAAGGGCCAATAAGCCACTTTTACCGTACGAGTCAGCTCATTCGAAATTGGTCAAGAGAAACATAATCCAGGCCACCTTCAATAACGCATTACTCAAGTCCTGCGCGCACAGTCTTGAAAGCAGTTTCTTTAACCAAGCGCAGAGGCTTCTCAGCTCTGGGTACCCGGCCCTACTCCTATCCTCAGTTGCTCAAAAAATGTTGAAAACGAGGCAAGGAAAGAGCCTAACCTCAAGGGAAGGGCAGAGTCGCAATAAAAAGGTAGCTGTAATCCCCTACATCCACCAACTGTCGCACAACCTAAAAAGAATTGGAAAAAGGGCAGGAGTAGACGTTATTTTCTCTGCTCCTCACCGGCTTTCTAGACTCTGCAGGAAGGTCAACGGCTCTGGGGAAAAAGTTCCAGACTGCACAATTAAGCATCGGGATCCGTTCGTAGCATGCTCGTCGGGTGTCGTCTATTCGATTCCTTTACAATGCGGCAGGAAGTACGTCGGCCAAACAGGCCGATGTATCAATAAGCGGTTACTGGAGCATAAAGCTAATGCTGAGGATAAAAGGTCCGGTAATTTGGCCATACACTGCCGTGATTGCAGTCCTTGCCGACGCGTCTCCCCCACTTTCAAGGAAACAGAGATTTTGGCAAAAAACTTAAATCAACTGACTCGAGAAATCATTGAAGCAGCCACTATTACCAAGCTAAAAGATGAGTGCGTTAGCACACCATCAGTTGCATTGTTAGACAAAGAGTGTTCATTCCTCTCTGCTTTGATTTGATTCAGTGTATTCTTTTCGTTTCATTCCGTGATGATTTTTTTGCGCCCTCTTTTTTTGCGATGTTTTCCTTTTTAAACTCTTCTGTATTCTTCTCTGTTATGTTTTATCGCCCACACGTTTTTTACGATTCTTTGCTTGTTTTTAGAGATCTGTTGTCTGTTCAATGTCATATTTTAGTGACCACCTTTTCTGCTTGTATTCTTTCGCGTCGGCTTCTTGGGTTTTTGCTTGTATCTGTTTTAACGCCTTTAGTTTCCGTCATCTTTTAGCTGTGCCGAATCTTTTACTCTCCCGCAGGTTTTTCCTGCACCTTTTATGCCTGTTTGTTCAGTTTTAGTGCCTTCATCTTGTCACCTTTCATCGTCAGTCGTTTAGCCGTGTTGGTTGTTGGCTTCTTCGGGATCTTTTGGTACTTTTTGGAATTGTTTCTTACGTTCCCTGCCTTTGCTCCCCCCGTTGGTTCTTTCTCTTCTTTCCTTTTTTCTTTTTTCTTTTTTCTTTTTTCTTTTTTCTTTTTTTTTCTTTTTTCTTTTCTTGCTTGTTTTGGCTGCGTTGTTGGTTATCAGTGGCGATAAGAATAGTTGGTCTATGTGTTGGCTCTTTCCATGGTCCCACCTGGCTGTGTTGTGCGCGTGCGCATCATTCCCTCCAATTCTGTATAAAAGGCGCGGATCGGCCCCCTTCCGAAATAAAAGTTGTTAGTTAGCGCAGGTGTGTGTCCTTCTTGTTCTGGTCCTTTGTCTGCAAGCGCTGTGTTCTCAAGATGTACCCCAACCAACTCGCCCAGCAACAAACCTTGCTCAAGTTCATTTCTAATACAAGGGGCCCTTTTTTCTCGTTCAGTGTCGATCCGTGCCATCTTGTCTCGTTGATTTCATCCGCTTCCTGCAAGGCTAGGATTCTGGGTTTCTGCGTGCGACACCAGATCTTACCGCCTGATGTTCTGAACCTGTTCGGTGGTCTTCGACCCTCGGCCGGCCATGGAAACCGGATTTGTAAGATTTTGCGCTCCGAATGGCAGCACCAAGCCCGTCTGCTCCGGCAACATCTTCAACTTCTGCTTGTGCCTCCGTCAACACCCATCTCGTGGAGCAAGTGGCGCGAGTTTTCGCGCATAATCGATAGCACCACTGAGTTCCTGTGGCAGAGTGCGCTCCCACGTCTCCGGTCGGCAGTTCCAAAGAAGCAAGCACCGGCCAGCAATCGTCTTCATCTTTTAGGAGGCGCCAGTAACATTCCCAAGGAATTCCAGCAGTTGCTCCAGTGCGGGCCCAAGCTCGCCATCGAACCAAGCCCCTCAGCCCCGGAATTACTGACCATGGTCAGGCAAGTCTCAAGGTCAGCTCCTGCAGCCGACATAGATCGTTGCGTCTCCGAAGGCGTTGACGTACTCAACCGCCACAGTCGTACCAGCAAAAAGCCACCTATTGGGAAGACTATCGCTTACTTGAAAAACAACAACTTGTCCCTGCTACTCGCTGACAAGGAAGGGGGTTTTGTTTTACTGCCGAAGGTTGTCTATTGTGAAAAAGCATCGTCCGCACTCAATTCCTGCTTTGACAAATGTCAGAACGTTGCCTTGACAAAAGTTAAGAGTACAGCAGGAAAGTTGTGCCAACGGTTGAACCTCGATAAACTTTCCCGCTCGATAACAGATAGCAGAAGAATGTCCCTCAGCTTATTTTTTACCGCAAAAACACATAAACCCGAGTGCCCGCTTCGTGTAATCGTTTCAGAGAATGACACTTGGCAAAAATTGGTTGCCAACTTTCTTCAAGCCTATCTCAGCGTTCTCGCAGTAGAAGACCCGTTCCTAGTAAAAAACTCAAGTGATACCATTCACTTCTTGCGAGAACATGGCAGCAGGGCCTACCTAGGTTTCTCCGTTGACGTGAAAGACCTCTACTATTCAATTCCGCACGACGATCTGCTCCTTTGTGTAAACGAGTGTATCGACAAACACGGAGCTGTGGCTTTTCAAAATGCATGTGGCGTTTCTGCTAGTGGCTTTTTAGAATTATTGTCTGTATATCTTAGGTCTACCTATGCTGAGTTGAATGGATCTCTTTTTATACAGAAGCAGGGCATATGTATTGGGTCGTGCATCGCCCCTATCCTGAGCGACCTCTTCTTGGCCATGCGTGACAGAGAAGTAAGCACAAAGATTGCAAATTCACCGGTACTAAAGATATTCAGATATGTCGATGATTATCTAATTTTTCTCGACTGCCCAGGCAATGCTTTCATGACTGAAGTTTCCAAGGTTCTAGGCATTTTTAGGGAGTCTTTTCATCCCCTCGTTTTATCGCATGAAGTTCCAGAAAATAGCTGTCTTCGCTTTCTTGAACTTAAGCTGCACTTCTTACCCGATCACGTATGCTGGATCTTCGAACCAAGGGCCAATAAGCCACTTTTACCGTACGAGTCAGCTCATTCGAAATTGGTCAAGAGAAACATAATCCAGGCCACCTTCAATAACGCATTACTCAAGTCCTGCGCGCACAGTCTTGAAAGCAGTTTCTTTAACCAAGCGCAGAGGCTTCTCAGCTCTGGGTACCCGGCCCTACTCCTATCCTCAGTTGCTCAAAAAATGTTGAAAACGAGGCAAGGAAAGAGCCTAACCTCAAGGGAAGGGCAGAGTCGCAATAAAAAGGTAGCTGTAATCCCCTACATCCACCAACTGTCGCACAACCTAAAAAGAATTGGAAAAAGGGCAGGAGTAGACGTTATTTTCTCTGCTCCTCACCGGCTTTCTAGACTCTGCAGGAAGGTCAACGGCTCTGGGGAAAAAGTTCCAGACTGCACAATTAAGCATCGGGATCCGTTCGTAGCATGCTCGTCGGGTGTCGTCTATTCGATTCCTTTGCAATGCGGCAGGAAGTACGTCGGCCAAACAGGCCGATGTATCAATAAGCGGTTACTGGAGCATAAAGCTAATGCTGAGGATAAAAGGTCCGGTAATTTGGCCATACACTGCCGTGATTGCAGTCCTTGCCGACGCGTCTCCCCCACTTTCAAGGAAACAGAGATTTTGGGAAAAAACTTAAATCAACTCACTCGAGAAATCATTGAAGCAGCCACTATTACCAAGCTAAAAGATGAGTGCGTTAGCACACCATCAGTTGCATTGTTAGACAAAGAGTGTTCATTCCTCTCTGCTTTGATTTGATTCAGTGTATTCTTTTCGTTTCATTCCGTGATGATTTTTTTGCGCCCTCTTTTTTTGCGATGTTTTCCTTTTTAAACTCTTCTGTATTCTTCTCTGTTATGTTTTATCGCCCACACGTTTTTTACGATTCTTTGCTTGTTTTTAGAGATCTGTTGTCTGTTCAATGTCATATTTTAGTGACCACCTTTTCTGCTTGTATTCTTTCGCGTCGGCTTCTTGGGTTTTTGCTTGTATCTGTTTTAACGCCTTTAGTTTCCGTCATCTTTTAGCTGTGCCGAATCTTTTACTCTCCCGCAGGTTTTTCCTGCACCTTTTATGCCTGTTTGTTCAGTTTTTAGTGCCTTCATCTTGTCACCTTTCATCGTCAGTCGTTTAGCCGTGTTGGTTGTTGGCTTCTTCGGGATCTTTTGGTACTTTTTGGAATTGTTTCTTACGTTCCCTGCCTTTGCTCCCCCCGTTGGTTCTTTCTCTTCTTTTCTTTTTTCTTTTTTCTTTTTTCTTTTTTCTTTTCTTGCTTGTTTTGGCTGCGTTGTTGGTTATCAGTGGCGATAAGAATAGTTGGTCTATGTGTTGGCTCTTTCCATGCTCCCACCTGGCTGTGTTGTGCGCGTGCGCATCATTCCCTCCAATTCTGTATAAAAGGCGCGGATCGGCCCCCTTCCGAAATAAAAGCTGTTAGTGAGCGCAGGTGTGTGTCCTTCTTGTTCTGGTCCTTTGTCTGCAAGCGCTGTGTTCTCAAGATGTACCCCAACCAACTCGCCCAGCAACAAACCTTGCTCATTTGAGCTAGTTGGTTCTAGCTTGACATGGTTTACGCAAAACGCGTACAGGCGCTAAAAGACGAAGACAAGCACACTAAAGACAGGACAGGCGCCTGTCTTGTCTTGAATGTGCTTGTCTTCGTCTTTTAGCGCCTGTACGCGTTTTGCGTAAACCATGTCACGCTCACAACCGTTCGTTTTCCAGGCTGCAGTCACATGGGTCGTTTTCGGTTGGTTCCTTGGTTTCTGCCAGCTCACATCAGGGGTTTCAATCTTGCCATCGCCTGCCCTGTATCCTCTACCGATGCATCTGGTTCGACCCGGCTCATCAATCTGGCAACCTGCCTCGACGATGACCGAAGCAACCAGCATGGAATATAAACGCGCATCAGGGGCTTCGCCATTTGGGCATGACACCGCGCCAGCAACGATGCGCTCACTACCGTTCGTTTTCCAGGCACCAGTCACATGGGCCGTTTGCGCTGGGTTCCTTTGTTCCTGCCAGCTCACATCAGGGATTTCAATCCCGCCATCGCCTGCCTTGAATCCTCTGCCGATGCATCTGGTTCGAGCCGGCTCATCAATCTGGCAACCTGCCTCGACGATGACCGAACCAAACAGCATTGCACATAAACGTGCATCAGGGGCTTCGCCATTCGGGCATGACACCGCGCCAGCGACGATGCGCTCACCACCGTTCGTTTTCCAGGCTGCAGTCACATGGGCCGTTTGCGGTGGGTTCCTTGGTACCTGCCAGCTCACATCAGTGGTTTCAACCCCGCCATCGCCTGCCTTGGATCCTCTGCCGATGCATCTGGTTCGAGCCGGCTCATCAATCTGGCAACCTCCTCGACGATGACTGAAGCAACCAGCATGACTCATAAACGCGCACCAGGGGCTTCGCCATTTGGGCATGACACCGCACCAGCGACGATGCGCTCACAACCGTTCGTTTTCCAGGCTGCAGTCACATGGGCCGTTTGCGGTGGGTTCCTTGGTTCCTGTCAGCTCACATCAGGGGTTTCAAATCCGCCATGACCTGCCTTGGAGCCTCTGCCGATGCATCTGGTTCGAGCAGGCTCATCAGTCTGGCAACCTGCCTCGACGATGATCGAAGCAAACAGCATGAAACATAAACACGCATCAGGGCTTCGCCATTTGGGCATGACAACGCGTAAGCGACGATGCGCTCACAACCGTTCGTTTTCTAGGCTGCAGTCACATGGGCCGTTTGCGGTGGGTTCCTTGATTCCTGCCAGCTCACATCAGGGGTTTCAGACACGCCATCGCCTGCCTTGGATCCTCTGCCGATGCATCTGGTTCGAGCTGGCTCATCAATCTGGCAACCTGCCTCGACGATGACCGAAGCAAACAGCATGGCACATAAACGCGCATCAGGGGCTTCGCCATATGGGCATGAAACCGCGCCAGCGACGATGCGCTCACAACCGTTCGTTTTCCAGGCTGCAGTCACATGGGCCGTTTGCGGTGGGTTGCTTGGTTCCTGCAACCTCACATCAGGGGTTTCAATCCCGCCATCGCCTGCCTTGGATCCTCTGCCGATCCATCTGGTTCGAGCCGGCTCATCAATCTGGAACCCTGCCTCGACGATGACCGAAGCAAACAGCATGACACATAAACGCGCATCAGGGGCTTCGCCATTTGGGCATGAAACCGCGCCAGCGACGATGCGCTCACAACCGTTCGTTTTCCAGGCTGCAGTCACATGGGCCGTTTGCGGTGGGTTCCTTGGTTTCTGCCAGCTCACATCAGGGGTTTCAAACCCGCCATGGCCTGCCTTTGATCCTCTGCCAATGCATCTGTTTCGAGCCGGCTCATCAATCTGGCAACCTGCCTCGAGGATGACCGCAGCAAACAGCATGACACATAAACGCGCATCAGGGGCTTCGCCATTTGGGCATGACACCGTGCCAGCGACGATGCGCTCACACCCGTTCCTTTTCCAGGCAGCAGTCACATAGGCTGTTTGCGGTGGGTTGCTTGGTTCCTGCCAGCTCACATCAGGGGTTTCAATCCCGCCATCGCCTGACTTGGATCCTCTGCCGATGCATCTGGTTCGAGCCGGCTCATCAATATGGCAACCTGCCTCGGCGATGACCGAAGCAAACAGCATGACACATAAACGCGCATCAGGGGCTTCGCCATTTGGGCATGAAACCGCGCCAGCGACGATGCGCTCACAACCGTTCGTTTTCCAGGCTGCAGTCACATGGGCCGTTTGCGGTGGGTTCCTTGGTACCTGCCAGCTCACATCAGTGGTTTCAATCCCGCCATCGCCTGCCTTGGATCCTCTGCCGATGCATCTGGTTCGAGCCGGCTCATCAATCTGGCAACCTCCTCGACGATGACTGAAGCAACCAGCATGACTCATAAACGCGCACCAGGGGCTTCGCCATTTGGGCATGACACCGCACCAGCGACGATGCGCTCACAACCGTTCGTTTTCCAGGCTGCAGTCACATGGGCCGTTTGCGGTGGGATCCTTGGTTCCTGTCAGCTCACATCAGGGGTTTCAAATCCGCCATGACCTGCCTTGGAGCCTCTGCCGATGCATCTGGTTCGAGCAGGCTCATCAGTCTGGCAACCTGCCTCGACGATGATCAAAGCAAACAGCATGAAACATAAACACGCATCAGGGCTTCGCCATTTGGGCATGACAACGCGTAAGCGACGATGCGCTCACAACCGTTCGTTTTCTAGGCTGCAGTCACATGGGCCGTTTGCGGTGGGTTCCTTGATTCCTGCCAGCTCACATCAGAGGATTTAATCCCGCCATCGCCTGCCTTGGATCCTCTGCCGATGCATCTGGTTCGAGCTGGCTCATCAATCTGGCAACCTGCCTCGACGATGACCGAAGCAAACAGCATGGCACATAAACGCGCATCAGGGGCTTCGCCATATGGGCATGAAACCGCGCCAGCGACGATGCGCTCACAACCGTTCGTTTTCCAGGCTGCAGTCACATGGGCCGTTTGCGGTGGGTTCCTTGGTTTCTCCAAGCTCACATCAGGGGTTTCAAACCCGCCATGGCCTGCCTTTGATCCGTTGCCGATGCATCTTTTTCGAGCCGGCTCATCAATCTGGCAACCTGCCTCGACGATGACCGAAGCAAACAGCATGACACATAAACGCGCATCAGGGGCTTCGCCATTTGGGCATGACACCGCGCCTGCGACGATGCGCTCACAATCGTTCCTTTTCCTGGCAGCAGACAAATGGGCTGTTTACGGTGGGTTGCTTGGTTCCTGCCAGCTCACATCAGGGGTTTCAATCCCGCCATCGCCTGCCTTGGATCCTCTGCCGATGCATCTGGTTCGAGCCGGCTCATCAATCTGGAACCCTGCCTCGACGATGACCGAAGCAAACAGCATGACACATAAACGCGCATCAGGGGCTTCGCCATTTGGGCATGAAACCGCGCCAGCGACGATGCGCTCACAACCGTTCGTTTTCCAGGCTGCAGTCACATGGGCCGTTTGCGGTGGGTTCCTTGGTTTCTGCCAGCTCACATCAGGGGTTTCAAACCCGCCATGGCCTGCCTTTGATCCTCTGCCAATGCATCTGTTTCGAGCCGGCTCATCAATCTGGCAACCTGCCTCGACGATGACCGCAGCAAACAGCATGACACATAAACGCGCATCAGGGGCTTCGCCATTTGGGCATGACACCGTGCCAGCGACGATGCGCTCACACCCGTTCCTTTTCCAGGCAGCAGTCACATGGGCTGGTTGCGGTGGGTTGCTTGGTTCCTGCCAGCTCACATCAGGGGTTTCAATCCCGCCATCGCCTGCCTTGGATCCTCTGCCGATGCATCTGTTTCGAGCCGGCTCATCAATATGGCAACCTGCCTCGACGATGACCGAAGCAAACAGCGTGACACATAAACGCGCCTCAGGGGCTTCGCCCTTGGGCATGAAACCGCGCCAGGGACAATGCGCTCACAACTAGACTTTCATTTGAGCTAGTTGGTTGTAGCTTCACATGGTTTACGCAAAACGCGTACAGGCGCTAAAAGACAAAGACAAGCACACTCAATACTGTACAGGAGCCTGTCCTGTCTTGAGTGTGCTTGTCTTCGTCTTTTAGCGCCTGTACGCGTTTTGCGTAAACCATGTCACGCTCACAACTGTTCGTTTTCCAGGCTGCAGTGACATGGGCCGTTTGCGGTGGGTTGCTTGGTTCCTGCCAGCTCACACCAGGGGTTTCAATCCCGCCATCGCCCGCCTTGGATCCTATGCCGATGCATCTGGTTCGAGCCGGCTCATCAATCTGGCAACCTACCTCGACGATGACCGAAACAAACACCATGACACATAAGCGCGCATCAGGGGCTTCGCCATTTGGGCATGACACCGCGCCAGCGACGATGCGCTCACAACCGTTTGTTTTCCAGGCTGCAGTCACATGGACCGTTTGTGGTGGGTTCCTTGGTTCCCACCAGCTCACATCAGGGGTTTCAAACCCGCCATGGCCTGCCTTGGATCCTCTGCTGGTGCATCTGGATCGAGCCGGCTCATCAATCTGGCAACCTGCTCGACGATGACCGCAGCAAACAGCATGACACATAAACGCGCATCAGGGGCTTCGCCATTTGGGCATGACACCGCGCCAGCGAAGATGCGCTCACAACCGTTTGTTTTTCAGGCTGCAGTCACATGGGCCGTTTGCGGTGGGTTGCTTGGTTCCTGCCAGCTCACATCAGTGGTTTCAATCCCGCCATCGCCTGCCTTGGATCCTCTGCCGATGCATCTGGTTCGAGCCGTCTCATCAATCTGGCAACCTTCCTCGACGATGACCGAAGCAAACAGCATGACACGTAAACGCGCATCCGGGGCTTCGCCATTTGGGCATGACACCGCGCCAGCGACGATGCGCTCACAACCGTTCGTTTTCCAAGATGAAGTCACATGGGCCGTTTGCGGTGGGTTCCTTGGTTCCTGTCAGCTCAAATCAGGGGTTTCAAACCCGGCATGACCTGCCTTGGATACTCTGCCGATGCATCTTGTTCGAAACCGCTCATCAATCTGGCAACCTGCCTCGACGATGACCGAAGCAAACAGCATGACACATAAACACGCATCAGGGGCTTCGCCATTTGGCCATGACACCGCTCCAGCGACGATGCGCTCACCACCGTTCGTTTTCCAGGCTGCAGTCACATGGGCCGTTTGCGGTGGGTTCCTTGGTTCCTGCCAGCTCACATAGGTGGTTTCAATCCCGCCATCGCCTGCCTTGGATCCTCTGCCGATGCATCTGGTTCGAGCCGGCTCATCAATCTGGCAACCTGCCTCGACGATGACTGAAGCAAACAGCATGACTAATAAACGCGCACCAGGGGCTTCGCCATTTGGGCATGACACCGCACCAGCGACGATGCGCTCACAACCGTTCGTTTTCTAGGCTGCAGTCACATGGGCCGTTTGCGGTGGGTTCCTTGATTCCTGCCAGCTCACATCAGGGGATTTAATCCCGCCATCGCCTGCCTTGGATCCTCTGCCGATGCATCTGGTTCGAGCTGGCTCATCAATCTGGCAACCTGCCTCGACGATGACCGAAGCAAACAGCATGGCACATAAACGCGCATAAGGGGCTTCGCCATTTGGGCATGACACCGCGCCAGCGAAGATGCGCTCACAACCGTTTGTTTTTCAGGCTGCAGTCACATGGGCCGTTTGCGGTGGGTTCCTTGGTTCCTGTCAGCTCAAATCAGGGGTTTCAAACCCGGCATGACCTGCCTTGGATACTCTGCCGATGCATCTTGTTCGAAACCGCTCATCAATCTGGCAACCTGCCTCGACGATGACCGAAGCAAACAGCATGACACATAAACACGCATCAGGGGCTTCGCCATTTGGCCATGACACCGCTCCAGCGACGATGCGCTCACCACCGTTCGTTTTCCAGGCTGCAGTCACATGGGCCGTTTGCGGTGGGTTCCTTGGTTCCTGCCAGCTCACATCAGTGGTTTCAATCCCGCCATCGCCTGCCTTGGATCCTCTGCCGATGCATCTGGTTCGAGCCGGCTCATCAATCTGGCAACCTGCCTCGACGATGACTGAAGCAAACAGCATGACTAATAAACGCGCACCAGGGGCTTCGCCATTTGGGCATGACACCGCACCAGCGACGATGCGCTCACAACCGTTCGTTTTCTAGGCTGCAGTCACATGGGCCGTTTGCGGTGGGTTCCTTGATTCCTGCCAGCTCACATCAGGGGATTTAATCCCGCCATCGCCTGCCTTGGATCCTCTGCCGATGCATCTGGTTCGAGCTGGCTCATCAATCTGGCAACCTGCCTCGACGATGACCGAAGCAAACAGCATGGCACATAAACGCGCATAAGGGGCTTCGCCATTTGGGCATGACACCGCGCCAGCGAAGATGCGCTCACAACCGTTTGTTTTTCAGGCTGCAGTCACATGGGCCGTTTGCGGTGGGTTGCTTGGTTCCTGCCAGCTCACATCAGTGGTTTCAATCCCGCCATCGCCTGCCTTGGATCCTCTGCCGATGCGTCTGGTTCGAGCCGTCTCATCAATCTGGCAACCTTCCTCGACGATGACCGAAGCAAACAGCATGACACGTAAACGCGCATCCGGGGCTTCGCCATTTGGGCATGACACCGCGCCAGCGACGATGCGCTCACAACCGTTCGTTTTCCAAGATGAAGTCACATGGGCCGTTTGCGGTGGGTTCCTTGGTTCCTGTCAGCTCAAATCAGGGGTTTCAAACCCGGCATGACCTGCCTTGGATACTCTGCCGATGCATCTTGTTCGAAACCGCTCATCAATCTGGCAACCTGCCTCGACGATGACCGAAGCAAACAGCATGACACATAAACACGCATCAGGGGCTTCGCTATTTGGCCATGACACCGCTCCAGCGACGATGCGCTCACCACCGTTCGTTTTCCAGGCTGCAGTCACATGGGCCGTTTGCGGTGGGTTCCTTGGTTCCTGCCAGCTCACATCAGTGGTTTCAATCCCGCCATCGCCTGCCTTGGATCCTCTGCCGATGCATCTGGTTCGAGCCGGCTCATCAATCTGGCAACCTGCCTCGACGATGACTGAAGCAAACAGCATGACTAATAAACGCGCACCAGGGGCTTCGCCATTTGGGCATGACACCGCACCAGCGACGATGCGCTCACAACCGTTCGTTTTCTAGGCTGCAGTCACATGGGCCGTTTGCGGTGGGTTCCTTGATTCCTGCCAGCTCACATCAGGGGATTTAATCCCGCCATCGCCTGCCTTGGATCCTCTGCCGATGCATCTGGTTCGAGCTGGCTCATCAATCTGGCAACCTGCCTCGACGATGACCGAAGCAAACAGCATGGCACATAAACGCGCATAAGGGGCTTCGCCATTTGGGCATGACACCGCACCAGCGACGATGCGCTCACAACTAGACTTTCATTTGAGCTAGTTGGTTGTAGCTTCACATGGTTTACGCAAAACGCGTACAGGCGCTAAAAGGCGAAGACAAGCACACTCAAGACAGGACAGGAGCCTGTCCTGTCTTGAGTGTGCTTGTCTTCGCCTTTTAGCGCCTGTACGCGTTTTGCGTAAACCATGTCACGCTCACAACTGTTCGTTTTCCAGGCTGCAGTGACATGGGCCGTTTGCGGTGGGTTGCTTGGTTCCTGCCATCTCACACGAGGGGTTTCAATCCGCCATCGCCTGCCTTGGATCCACTGCCGATGCATCTGGTTCGAGCCGGCTCATCAATCTGGCAACCTACCTCGACGATGACCGAAACAAACACCATGACACATAAGCGCGCATCTGGGGCTTCGCCATTTGGGCATGACACCGCGCCAGCGACGATGCGCTCACAACAGTTCGTTTTCCAGGCTGCAGTCACATGGAGCGTTTGTGGTGGGTTCCTTGGTTCCCGCCAGCTCACATCACGGGTTTCAAACCCGCCGTGGCCTGCCTTGGATCCTCTACCGGTGCATCTGGTTCAAGCCGGCTCATCAATCTGGCAACCTGCTCGACGATGACCGCAGCAAACAGCATGGCACATAAACGCGCATCAGGGGATTCGCCATTTGGGCATGACACCGCGCCAGCGGCGATGCGCTCACAACCGTTCCTTTTTCAGGCTGCAGTCACATGGGCCGTTTGCGGTGGGTTGCTTGGTTCCTGCCAGCTCACATCAGGGGTTTCAGACACGCCATGGCCTGCCTTGGATCCTCTGCCGATGCATCTGGTTCGAGCCGGCTCATCAATATGGCAACCTGCCTCGACGATGACCGAAGCAAACAGCATGACACATAAACGCGCATCAAGGGCTTCGCCATTTGGGCATGACACCCCGCCAGCTACGATGCGCTCAGAACCGTTCGTTTTCCAGGATGGAGTCACATGGGCCATTTGCGGTGGGTTCCTTGGTTCCTTCCAGCTCACATCAGGGGTTTCAATCCCGCCATCGCCTGCCTTTGATCCTCTGCCGATGCATCTGGTTCGAAAGGCTCATCAATCTGGCAACCTGCCTCGACGATGACCGAAGCAAACAGCATGACACATAAACGCGCATCAGGGGCTTTGCCATTTGGGCATGACACCGCCCCAGCGACGATGCGCTCAAAACCATTCGTTTTCCAGGCTGCAGTCACATGGACCGTTTGTGGTGGGTTCCTTGGTTCCTGCCAGCTCACACCAGGGGTTTCTAACCCGCCATGGCCTGCCTTGGATCGTCTGCCGATGCATCTGGTTCGAGCCGGCTCATAAATCTGGCATCCTGCCTCGACGATGACCGCAGCAAACAGCATGACACATAAACGCGCATCAGGGGCTTCGCCATTTGGGCATGACACCGCGCCAGCGACGATGCGCTCACAACCGTTCGTTTTAGAGGCTGCAGTCACGTGGGCCGTTTGCGGTGGGTTGCGTGGTTCCTGCCAGCTCACATCAGAGGTTTCAATCCCGCCATCGCCTGCCTTGGATCCTCTGCCGATGCATCTGGTTCGAGCCGGCTCATCAATCTGGCAACCTGCCTCGACGATGACCGAAGCAAACAGCATGGCACATAAACGCGCATCAGGGGCTTCGCCATTTGGGCATGAAACCGCGCCAGGGACGATGCGCTCACAACCGTTCGTTTTCCAGGCTGCAGTCACATGGGCCGTTTGCGGTGGGTTCCATGGTTTCTGCCAGCTCACATCAGGGGTTTCAAACCCGCCATGGCCTGCCTTTGATCTTCTGCCGATGCATCTGTTTCGAGCCGGCTCATCAATCTGGCAACCTGCCTCGACGATGACCGAAGCAAACAGCATGACACATAAACACGCATCAGGGGCTTCGCCATTTGGCCATGACACCGCTCCAGCGACGATGCGCTCACCACCGTTCGTTTTCCAGGCTGCAGTCACATGGGCCGTTTGCGGTGGGTTCCTTGGTTCCTGCCAGCTCACATCAGTGGTTTCAATCCCGCCATCGCCTGCCTTGGATCCTCTGCCGATGCATCTGGTTCGAGCCGGCTCATCAATCTGGCAACCTGCCTCGACGATGACTGAAGCAAACAGCATGACTAATAAACGCGCACCAGGGGCTTCGCCATTTGGGCATGACACCGCACCAGCGACGATGCGCTCACACCCGTTCCTTTTCCAGGCAGCAGTCACATGGGCTGTTTGCGGTGGGTTGCTTGGTTCCTGCCAGCTCACATCAGGGGTTTCAATCCCGCCATCGCCTGCCTTGGATCCTCTGCCGATGCATCTGGTTCGAGCCGGCTCATCAATATGGCAACCTGCCTCGACGATGACCGAAGCAAACAGCATGACACATAAACGCGCATCAGGGGCTTCGCCATTTGGGCATGAAACCGCGCCAGCGACGATGCGCTCACAACTAGACTTTCATTTGAGCTAGTTGGTTGTAGCTTCACATGGTTTACGCAAAACGCGTACAGGCGCTAAAAGACGAAGACCAGCACACTCAATACTGGACAGGAGCCTGTCCTGTCTTGAGTGTGCTTGTCTTCGTCTTTTAGCGCCTGTACGCGTTTTGCGTAAACCATGTCACGCTCACAACTGTTCGTTTTCCAGGCTGCAGTGACATGGGCCGTTTGCGGTGGGTTGCTTGGTTCCTGCCAGCTCACACCAGGGGTTTCAATCCCGCCATCGCCTGCCTTGGATCCACTGCCGATGCATCTGGTTCGAGCCGGCTCATCAATCTGGCAACCTACCTCGACGATGACCGAAACAAACACCATGACACATAAGCGCGCATCTGGGGCTTCGCCATTTGGGCATGACACCGCGCCAGCGACGATGCGCTCACAACAGTTCGTTTTCCAGGCTGCAGTCACATGGAGCGTTTGTGGTGGGTTCCTTGGTTCCCGCCAGCTCACATCACGGGTTTCAAACCCGCCGTGGCCTGCCTTGGATCCTCTACCGGTGCATCTGGTTCGAGCCGGCTCATCAATCTGGCAACCTGCTCGACGATGACCGCAGCAAACAGCATGGCACATAAACGCGCATCAGGGGATTCGCCATTTGGGCATGACACCGCGCCAGCGGCGATGCGCTCACAACCGTTCCTTTTTCAGGCTGCAGTCACATGGGCCGTTTGCGGTGGGTTGCTTGGTTCCTGCCAGCTCACATCAGGGGTTTCAGACACGCCATGGCCTGCCTTGGATCCTCTGCCGATGCATCTGTTTCGAGCCGGCTCATCAATATGGCAACCTGCCTCGACGATGACCGAAGCAAACAGCATGACACATAAACGCGCATCAGGGGCTTCGCCATTTGGGCATGAAACCGCGCCAGGGACAATGCGCTCACAACTAGACTTTCATTTGAGCTAGTTGGTTGTAGCTTCACATGGTTTACGCAAAACGCGTACAGGCGCTAAAAGACGAAGACAAGCACACTCAATACTGTACAGGAGCCTGTCCTGTCTTGAGTGTGCTTGTCTTCGTCTTTTAGCGCCTGTACGCGTTTTGCGTAAACCATGTCACGCTCACAACTGTTCGTTTTCCAGGCTGCAGTGACATGGGCCGTTTGCGGTGGGTTGCTTGGTTCCTGCCAGCTCACACCAGGGGTTTCAATCCCGCCATCGCCCGCCTTGGATCCTCTGCCGATGCATCTGGTTCGAGCCGGCTCATCAATCTGGCAACCTACCTCGACGATGACCGAAACAAACACCATGACACATAAGCGCGCATCAGGGGCTTCGCCATTTGGGCATGACACCGCGCCAGCGACGATGCGCTCACAACCGTTTGTTTTCCAGGCTGCAGTCACATGGACCGTTTGTGGTGGGTTCCTTGGTTCCCACCAGCTCACATCAGGGGTTTCAAACCCGCCATGGCCTGCCTTGGATCCTCTGCTGGTGCATCTGGATCGAGCCGGCTCATCAATCTGGCAACCTGCTCGACGATGACCGCAGCAAACAGCATGACACATAAACGCGCATCAGGGGCTTCGCCATTTGGGCATGACACCGCGCCAGCGAAGATGCGCTCACAACCGTTTGTTTTTCAGGCTGCAGTCACATGGGCCGTTTGCGGTGGGTTGCTTGGTTCCTGCCAGCTCACATCAGTGGTTTCAATCCCGCCATCGCCTGCCTTGGATCCTCTGCCGATGCATTTGGTTCGAGCCGTCTCATCAATCTGGCAACCTTCCTCGACGATGACCGAAGCAAACAGCATGACACGTAAACGCGCATCCGGGGCTTCGCCATTTGGGCATGACACCGCGCCAGCGACGATGCGCTCACAACCGTTCGTTTTCCAAGATGAAGTCACATGGGCCGTTTGCGGTGGGTTCCTTGGTTCCTGTCAGCTCAAATCAGGGGTTTCAAACCCGGCATGACCTGCCTTGGATACTCTGCCGATGCATCTTGTTCGAAACCGCTCATCAATCTGGCAACCTGCCTCGACGATGACCGAAGCAAACAGCATGACACATAAACACGCATCAGGGGCTTCGCCATTTGGCCATGACACCGCTCCAGCGACGATGCGCTCACCACCGTTCGTTTTCCAGGCTGCAGTCACATGGGCCGTTTGCGGTGGGTTCCTTGGTTCCTGCCAGCTCACATCAGTGGTTTCAATCCCGCCATCGCCTGCCTTGGATCCTCTGCCGATGCATCTGGTTCGAGCCGGCTCATCAATCTGGCAACCTGCCTCGACGATGACTGAAGCAAACAGCATGACTAATAAACGCGCACCAGGGGCTTCGCCATTTGGGCATGACACCGCACCAGCGACGATGCGCTCACAACCGTTCGTTTTCTAGGCTGCAGTCACATGGGCCGTTTGCGGTGGGTTCCTTGATTCCTGCCAGCTCACATCAGGGGATTTAATCCCGCCATCGCCTGCCTTGGATCCTCTGCCGATGCATCTGGTTCGAGCTGGCTCATCAATCTGGCAACCTGCCTCGACGATGACCGAAGCAAACAGCATGGCACATAAACGCGCATAAGGGGCTTCGCCATTTGGGCATGACACCGCACCAGCGACGATGCGCTCACAACTAGACTTTCATTTGAGCTAGTTGGTTGTAGCTTCACATGGTTTACGCAAAACGCGTACAGGCGCTAAAAGGCGAAGACAAGCACACTCAAGACAGGACAGGAGCCTGTCCTGTCTTGAGTGTGCTTGTCTTCGCCTTTTAGCGCCTGTACGCGTTTTGCGTAAACCATGTCACGCTCACAACTGTTCGTTTTCCAGGCTGCAGTGACATGGGCCGTTTGCGGTGGGTTGCTTGGTTCCTGCCATCTCACACGAGGGGTTTCAATCCGCCATCGCCTGCCTTGGATCCACTGCCGATGCATCTGGTTCGAGCCGGCTCATCAATCTGGCAACCTACCTCGACGATGACCGAAACAAACACCATGACACATAAGCGCGCATCTGGGGCTTCGCCATTTGGGCATGACACCGCGCCAGCGACGATGCGCTCACAACAGTTCGTTTTCCAGGCTGCAGTCACATGGAGCGTTTGTGGTGGGTTCCTTGGTTCCCGCCAGCTCACATCACGGGTTTCAAACCCGCCGTGGCCTGCCTTGGATCCTCTACCGGTGCATCTGGTTCAAGCCGGCTCATCAATCTGGCAACCTGCTCGACGATGACCGCAACAAACAGCATGGCACATAAACGCGCATCAGGGGATTCGCCATTTGGGCATGACACCGCGCCAGCGGCGATGCGCTCACAACCGTTCCTTTTTCAGGCTGCAGTCACATGGGCCGTTTGCGGTGGGTTGCTTGGTTCCTGCCAGCTCACATCAGGGGTTTCAGACACGCCATGGCCTGCCTTGGATCCTCTGCCGATGCATCTGGTTCGAGCCGGCTCATCAATATGGCAACCTGCCTCGACGATGACCGAAGCAAACAGCATGACACATAAACGCGCATCAAGGGCTTCGCCATTTGGGCATGACACCCCGCCAGCTACGATGCGCTCAGAACCGTTCGTTTTCCAGGACGGAGTCACATGGGCCATTTGCGGTGGGTTCCTTGGTTCCTTCCAGCTCACATCAGGGGTTTCAATCCCGCCATCGCCTGCCTTTGATCCTCTGCCGATGCATCTGGTTCGAGCCGGCTCATCAATCTGGCAACCTGCCTCGACGATGACCGAAGCAAACAGCATGACACATAAACGCGCATCAGGGGCTTTGCCATTTGGGCATGACACCGCCCCAGCGACGATGCGCTCAAAACCATTCGTTTTCCAGGCTGCAGTCACATGGACCGTTTGTGGTGGGTTCCTTGGTTCCTGCCAGCTCACACCAGGGGTTTCTAACCCGCCATGGCCTGCCTTGGATCGTCTGCCGATGCATCTGGTTCGAGCCGGCTCATAAATCTGGCATCCTGCCTCGACGATGACCGCAGCAAACAGCATGACACATAAACGCGCATCAGGGGCTTCGCCATTTGGGCATGACACCGCGCCAGCGACGATGCGCTCACAACCGTTCGTTTTAGAGGCTGCAGTCACATGGGCCGTTTGCGGTGGGTTGCGTGGTTCCTGCCAGCTCACATCAGAGGTTTCAATCCCGCCATCGCCTGCCTTGGATCCTCTGCCGATGCATCTGGTTCGAGCCGGCTCATCAATCTGGCAACCTGCCTCGACGATGACCGAAGCAAACAGCATGGCACATAAACGCGCATCAGGGGCTTCGCCATTTGGGCATGAAACCGCGCCAGGGACGATGCGCTCACAACCGTTCGTTTTCCAGGCTGCAGTCACATGGGCCGTTTGCGGTGGGTTCCATGGTTTCTGCCAGCTCACATCAGGGGTTTCAAACCCGCCATGGCCTGCCTTTGATCTTCTGCCGATGCATCTGTTTCGAGCCGGCTCATCAATCTGGCAACCTGCCTCGACGATGACCGAAGCAAACAGCATGACACATAAACACGCATCAGGGGCTTCGCCATTTGGCCATGACACCGCTCCAGCGACGATGCGCTCACCACCGTTCGTTTTCCAGGCTGCAGTCACATGGGCCGTTTGTGGTGGGTTCCTTGGTTCCTGCCAGCTCACATCAGTGGTTTCAATCCCGCCATCGCCTGCCTTGGATCCTCTGCCGATGCATCTGGTTCGAGCCGGCTCATCAATCTGGCAACCTGCCTCGACGATGACTGAAGCAAACAGCATGACTAATAAACGCGCACCAGGGGCTTCGCCATTTGGGCATGACACCGCACCAGCGACGATGCGCTCACACCCGTTCCTTTTCCAGGCAGCAGTCACATGGGCTGTTTGCGGTGGGTTGCTTGGTTCCTGCCAGCTCACATCAGGGGTTTCAATCCCGCCATCGCCTGCCTTGGATCCTCTGCCGATGCATCTGGTTCGAGCCGGCTCATCAATATGGCAACCTGCCTCGACGATGACCGAAGCAAACAGCATGACACATAAACGCGCATCAGGGGCTTCGCCATTTGGGCATGAAACCGCGCCAGCGACGATGCGCTCACAACTAGACTTTCATTTGAGCTAGTTGGTTGTAGCTTCACATGGTTTACGCAAAACGCGTACAGGCGCTAAAAGACGAAGATCAGCACACTCAATACTGGACAGGAGCCTGTCCTGTCTTGAGTGTGCTTGTCTTCGTCTTTTAGCGCCTGTACGCGTTTTGCGTAAACCATGTCACGCTCACAACTGTTCGTTTTCCAGGCTGCAGTGACATGGGCCGTTTGCGGTGGGTTGCTTGGTTCCTGCCAGCTCACACCAGGGGTTTCAATCCCGCCATCGCCTGCCTTGGATCCACTGCCGATGCATCTGGTTCGAGCCGGCTCATCAATCTGGCAACCTACCTCGACGATGACCGAAACAAACACCATGACACATAAGCGCGCATCTGGGGCTTCGCCATTTGGGCATGACACCGCGCCAGCGACGATGCGCTCACAACAGTTCGTTTTCCAGGCTGCAGTCACATGGACCGTTTGTGGTGGGTTCCTTGGTTCCCGCCAGCTCACATCACGGGTTTCAAACCCGCCGTGGCCTGCCTTGGATCCTCTACCGGTGCATCTGGTTCGAGCCGGCTCATCAATCTGGCAACCTGCTCGACGATGACCGCAGCAAACAGCATGGCACATAAACGCGCATCAGGGGATTCGCCATTTGGGCATGACACCGCGCCAGCGGCGATGCGCTCACAACCGTTCCTTTTTCAGGCTGCAGTCACATGGGCCGTTTGCGGTGGGTTGCTTGCTTCCTGCCAGCTCACATCAGGGGTTTCAGACACGCCATGGCCTGCCTTGGATCCTCTGCCGATGCATCTGGTTCGAGCCGGCTCATCAATCTGGCAACCTGCCTCGACGATGACCGAAGCAAACAGCATGACACATAAACGCGCATCAAGGGCTTCGCCATTTGGGCATGACACCCCGCCAGCTACGATGCGCTCAGAACCGTTCGTTTTCCAGGATGGAGTCACATGGGCCATTTGCGGTGGGTTCCTTGGTTCCTTCCAGCTCACATCAGGGGTTTCAATCCCGCCATCGCCTGCCTTGGATCCTCTGCCGATGCATCTGGTTCGAGCCGGCTCATCAATCTGGCAACCTGCCTCGACGATGACCGAAGCAAACAGCATGACACATAAACGCGGATCAGGGGCTTTGCCATTTGGGCATGACACCGCCCCAGCGACGATGCGCTCAAAACCGTTCGTTTTCCAGGCTGCAGTCACATGGACCGCTTGTGGTGAGTTCCTTGGTTCCTGCCAGCTCACACCAGGGGTTTCTAACCCGCCATGGCCTGCCTTGGATCGTCTGCCGATGCATCTGGTTCGAGCCGGCTCATAAATCTGGCAACCTGCCTCGACGATGACCGAAGCAAACAGCATGGCACATAAACGCGCATCAGGGGCTTCGCCATATGGGCATGAAACCGCGCCAGCGACGATGCGCTCACAACCGTTCGTTTTCCAGGCTGCAGTCACATGGGCCGTTTGCGGTGGGTTGCTTGGTTCCTGCAACCTCACATCAGGGGTTTCAATCCCGCCATCGCCTGCCTTGGATCCTCTGCCGATCCATCTGGTTCGAGCCGGCTCATCAATCTGGAACCCTGCCTCGACGATGACCGAAGCAAACAGCATGACACATAAACGCGCATCAGGGGCTTCGCCATTTGGGCATGAAACCGCGCCAGCGACGATGCGCTCACAACCGTTCGTTTTCCAGGCTGCAGTCACATGGGCCGTTTGCGGTGGGTTCCTTGGTTTCTGCCAGCTCACATCAGGGGTTTCAAACCCGCCATGGCCTGCCTTTGATCCTCTGCCAATGCATCTGTTTCGAGCCGGCTCATCAATCTGGCAACCTGCCTCGAGGATGACCGCAGCAAACAGCATGACACATAAACGCGCATCAGGGGCTTCGCCATTTGGGCATGACACCGTGCCAGCGACGATGCGCTCACACCCGTTCCTTTTCCAGGCAGCAGTCACATAGGCTGTTTGCGGTGGGTTGCTTGGTTCCTGCCAGCTCACATCAGGGGTTTCAATCCCGCCATCGCCTGACTTGGATCCTCTGCCGATGCATCTGGTTCGAGCCGGCTCATCAATATGGCAACCTGCCTCGGCGATGACCGAAGCAAACAGCATGACACATAAACGCGCATCAGGGGCTTCGCCATTTGGGCATGAAACCGCGCCAGCGACGATGCGCTCACAACCGTTCGTTTTCCAGGCTGCAGTCACATGGGCCGTTTGCGGTGGGTTCCTTGGTACCTGCCAGCTCACATCAGTGGTTTCAATCCCGCCATCGCCTGCCTTGGATCCTCTGCCGATGCATCTGGTTCGAGCCGGCTCATCAATCTGGCAACCTCCTCGACGATGACTGAAGCAACCAGCATGACTCATAAACGCGCACCAGGGGCTTCGCCATTTGGGCATGACACCGCACCAGCGACGATGCGCTCACAACCGTTCGTTTTCCAGGCTGCAGTCACATGGGCCGTTTGCGGTGGGATCCTTGGTTCCTGTCAGCTCACATCAGGGGTTTCAAATCCGCCATGACCTGCCTTGGAGCCTCTGCCGATGCATCTGGTTCGAGCAGGCTCATCAGTCTGGCAACCTGCCTCGACGATGATCAAAGCAAACAGCATGAAACATAAACACGCATCAGGGCTTCGCCATTTGGGCATGACAACGCGTAAGCGACGATGCGCTCACAACCGTTCGTTTTCTAGGCTGCAGTCACATGGGCCGTTTGCGGTGGGTTCCTTGATTCCTGCCAGCTCACATCAGAGGATTTAATCCCGCCATCGCCTGCCTTGGATCCTCTGCCGATGCATCTGGTTCGAGCTGGCTCATCAATCTGGCAACCTGCCTCGACGATGACCGAAGCAAACAGCATGGCACATAAACGCGCATCAGGGGCTTCGCCATATGGGCATGAAACCGCGCCAGCGACGATGCGCTCACAACCGTTCGTTTTCCAGGCTGCAGTCACATGGGCCGTTTGCGGTGGGTTCCTTGGTTTCTCCAAGCTCACATCAGGGGTTTCAAACCCGCCATGGCCTGCCTTTGATCCGTTGCCGATGCATCTTTTTCGAGCCGGCTCATCAATCTGGCAACCTGCCTCGACGATGACCGAAGCAAACAGCATGACACATAAACGCGCATCAGGGGCTTCGCCATTTGGGCATGACACCGCGCCTGCGACGATGCGCTCACAATCGTTCCTTTTCCTGGCAGCAGAAAAATGGGCTGTTTACGGTGGGTTGCTTGGTTCCTGCCAGCTCACATCAGGGGTTTCAATCCCGCCATCGCCTGCCTTGGATCCTCTGCCGATGCATCTGGTTCGAGCCGGCTCATCAATCTGGAACCCTGCCTCGACGATGACCGAAGCAAACAGCATGACACATAAACGCGCATCAGGGGCTTCGCCATTTGGGCATGAAACCGCGCCAGCGACGATGCGCTCACAACCGTTCGTTTTCCAGGCTGCAGTCACATGGGCCGTTTGCGGTGGGTTCCTTGGTTTCTGCCAGCTCACATCAGGGGTTTCAAACCCGCCATGGCCTGCCTTTGATCCTCTGCCAATGCATCTGTTTCGAGCCGGCTCATCAATCTGGCAACCTGCCTCGACGATGACCGCAGCAAACAGCATGACACATAAACGCGCATCAGGGGCTTCGCCATTTGGGCATGACACCGTGCCAGCGACGATGCGCTCACACCCGTTCCTTTTCCAGGCAGCAGTCACATGGGCTGGTTGCGGTGGGTTGCTTGGTTCCTGCCAGCTCACATCAGGGGTTTCAATCCCTCCATCGCCTGCCTTGGATCCTCTGCCGATGCATCTGTTTCGAGCCGGCTCATCAATATGGCAACCTGCCTCGACGATGACCGAAGCAAACAGCGTGACACATAAACGCGCCTCAGGGGCTTCGCCCTTGGGCATGAAACCGCGCCAGGGACAATGCGCTCACAACTAGACTTTCATTTGAGCTAGTTGGTTGTAGCTTCACATGGTTTACGCAAAACGCGTACAGGCGCTAAAAGACGAAGACAAGCACACTCAATACTGTACAGGAGCCTGTCCTGTCTTGAGTGTGCTTGTCTTCGTCTTTTAGCGCCTGTACGCGTTTTGCGTAAACCATGTCACGCTCACAACTGTTCGTTTTCCAGGCTGCAGTGACATGGGCCGTTTGCGGTGGGTTGCTTGGTTCCTGCCAGCTCACACCAGGGGTTTCAATCCCGCCATCGCCCGCCTTGGATCCTCTGCCGATGCATCTGGTTCGAGCCGGCTCATCAATCTGGCAACCTACCTCGACGATGACCGAAACAAACACCATGACACATAAGCGCGCATCAGGGGCTTCGCCATTTGGGCATGACACCGCGCCAGCGACGATGCGCTCACAACCGTTTGTTTTCCAGGCTGCAGTCACATGGACCGTTTGTGGTGGGTTCCTTGGTTCCCACCAGCTCACATCAGGGCTTTCAAACCCGCCATGGCCTGCCTTGGATCCTCTGCTGGTGCATCTGGATCGAGCCGGCTCATCAATCTGGCAACCTGCTCGACGATGACCGCAGCAAACAGCATGACACATAAACGCGCATCAGGGGCTTCGCCATTTGGGCATGACACCGCGCCAGCGAAGATGCGCTCACAACCGTTTGTTTTTCAGGCTGCAGTCACATGGGCCGTTTGCGGTGGGTTGCTTGGTTCCTGCCAGCTCACATCAGTGGTTTCAATCCCGCCATCGCCTGCCTTGGATCCTCTGCCGATGCATCTGGTTCGAGCCGTCTCATCAATCTGGCAACCTTCCTCGACGATGACCGAAGCAAACAGCATGACACGTAAACGCGCATCCGGGGCTTCGCCATTTGGGCATGACACCGCGCCAGCGACGATGCGCTCACAACCGTTCGTTTTCCAAGATGAAGTCACATGGGCCGTTTGCGGTGGGTTCCTTGGTTCCTGTCAGCTCAAATCAGGGGTTTCAAACCCGGCATGACCTGCCTTGGATACTCTGCCGATGCATCTTGTTCGAAACCGCTCATCAATCTGGCAACCTGCCTCGACGATGACCGAAGCAAACAGCATGACACATAAACACGCATCAGGGGCTTCGCCATTTGGCCATGACACCGCTCCAGCGACGATGCGCTCACCACCGTTCGTTTTCCAGGCTGCAGTCACATGGGCCGTTTGCGGTGGGTTCCTTGGTTCCTGCCAGCTCACATCAGTGGTTTCAATCCCGCCATCGCCTGCCTTGGATCCTCTGCCGATGCATCTGGTTCGAGCCGGCTCATCAATCTGGCAACCTGCCTCGACGATGACTGAAGCAAACAGCATGACTAATAAACGCGCACCAGGGGCTTCGCCATTTGGGCATGACACCGCACCAGCGACGATGCGCTCACAACCGTTCGTTTTCTAGGCTGCAGTCACATGGGCCGTTTGCGGTGGGTTCCTTGATTCCTGCCAGCTCACATCAGGGGATTTAATCCCGCCATCGCCTGCCTTGGATCCTCTGCCGATGCATCTGGTTCGAGCTGGCTCATCAATCTGGCAACCTGCCTCGACGATGACCGAAGCAAACAGCATGGCACATAAACGCGCATAAGGGGCTTCGCCATTTGGGCATGACACCGCGCCAGCGAAGATGCGCTCACAACCGTTTGTTTTTCAGGCTGCAGTCACATGGGCCGTTTGCGGTGGGTTGCTTGGTTCCTGCCAGCTCACATCAGTGGTTTCAATCCCGCCATCGCCTGCCTTGGATCCTCTGCCGATGCATCTGGTTCGAGCCGTCTCATCAATCTGGCAACCTTCCTCGACGATGACCGAAGCAAACAGCATGACACGTAAACGCGCATCCGGGGCTTCGCCATTTGGGCATGACACCGCGCCAGCGACGATGCGCTCACAACCGTTCGTTTTCCAAGATGAAGTCACATGGGCCGTTTGCGGTGGGTTCCTTGGTTCCTGTCAGCTCAAATCAGGGGTTTCAAACCCGGCATGACCTGCCTTGGATACTCTGCCGATGCATCTTGTTCGAAACCGCTCATCAATCTGGCAACCTGCCTCGACGATGACCGAAGCAAACAGCATGACACATAAACACGCATCAGGGGCTTCGCCATTTGGCCATGACACCGCTCCAGCGACGATGCGCTCACCACCGTTCGTTTTCCAGGCTGCAGTCACATGGGCCGTTTGCGGTGGGTTCCTTGGTTCCTGCCAGCTCACATCAGTGGTTTCAATCCCGCCATCGCCTGCCTTGGATCCTCTGCCGATGCATCTGGTTCGAGCCGGCTCATCAATCTGGCAACCTGCCTCGACGATGACTGAAGCAAACAGCATGACTAATAAACGCGCACCAGGGGCTTCGCCATTTGGGCATGACACCGCACCAGCGACGATGCGCTCACAACCGTTCGTTTTCTAGGCTGCAGTCACATGGGCCGTTTGCGGTGGGTTCCTTGATTCCTGCCAGCTCACATCAGGGGATTTAATCCCGCCATCGCCTGCCTTGGATCCTCTGCCGATGCATCTGGTTCGAGCTGGCTCATCAATCTGGCAACCTGCCTCGACGATGACCGAAGCAAACAGCATGGCACATAAACGCGCATAAGGGGCTTCGCCATTTGGGCATGACACCGCACCAGCGACGATGCGCTCACAACTAGACTTTCATTTGAGCTAGTTGGTTGTAGCTTCACATGGTTTACGCAAAACGCGTACAGGCGCTAAAAGGCGAAGACAAGCACACTCAAGACAGGACAGGAGCCTGTCCTGTCTTGAGTGTGCTTGTCTTCGCCTTTTAGCGCCTGTACGCGTTTTGCGTAAACCATGTCACGCTCACAACTGTTCGTTTTCCAGGCTGCAGTGACATGGGCCGTTTGCGGTGGGTTGCTTGGTTCCTGCCATCTCACACGAGGGGTTTCAATCCGCCATCGCCTGCCTTGGATCCACTGCCGATGCATCTGGTTCGAGCCGGCTCATCAATCTGGCAACCTACCTCGACGATGACCGAAACAAACACCATGACACATAAGCGCGCATCTGGGGCTTCGCCATTTGGGCATGACACCGCGCCAGCGACGATGCGCTCACAACAGTTCGTTTTCCAGGCTGCAGTCACATGGAGCGTTTGTGGTGGGTTCCTTGGTTCCCGCCAGCTCACATCACGGGTTTCAAACCCGCCGTGGCCTGCCTTGGATCCTCTACCGGTGCATCTGGTTCAAGCCGGCTCATCAATCTGGCAACCTGCTCGACGATGACCGCAGCAAACAGCATGGCACATAAACGCGCATCAGGGGATTCGCCATTTGGGCATGACACCGCGCCAGCGGCGATGCGCTCACAACCGTTCCTTTTTCAGGCTGCAGTCACATGGGCCGTTTGCGGTGGGTTGCTTGGTTCCTGCCAGCTCACATCAGGGGTTTCAGACACGCCATGGCCTGCCTTGGATCCTCTGCCGATGCATCTGGTTCGAGCCGGCTCATCAATCTGGCAACCTGCCTCGACGATGACCGAAGCAAACAGCATGACACATAAACGCGCATCAGGGGCTTTGCCATTTGGGCATGACACCGCCCCAGCGACGATGCGCTCAAAACCATTCGTTTTCCAGGCTGCAGTCACATGGACCGTTTGTGGTGGGTTCCTTGGTTCCTGCCAGCTCACACCAGGGGTTTCTAACCCGCCATGGCCTGCCTTGGATCGTCTGCCGATGCATCTGGTTCGAGCCGGCTCATAAATCTGGCATCCTGCCTCGACGATGACCGCAGCAAACAGCATGACACATAAACGCGCATCAGGGGCTTCGCCATTTGGGCATGACACCGCGCCAGCGACGATGCGCTCACAACCGTTCGTTTTAGAGGCTGCAGTCACATGGGCCGTTTGCGGTGGGTTGCGTGGTTCCTGCCAGCTCACATCAGAGGTTTCAATCCCGCCATCGCCTGCCTTGGATCCTCTGCCGATGCATCTGGTTCGAGCCGGCTCATCAATCTGGCAACCTGCCTCGACGATGACCGAAGCAAACAGCATGGCACATAAACGCGCATCAGGGGCTTCGCCATTTGGGCATGAAACCGCGCCAGGGACGATGCGCTCACAACCGTTCGTTTTCCAGGCTGCAGTCACATGGGCCGTTTGCGGTGGGTTCCATGGTTTCTGCCAGCTCACATCAGGGGTTTCAAACCCGCCATGGCCTGCCTTTGATCTTCTGCCGATGCATCTGTTTCGAGCCGGCTCATCAATCTGGCAACCTGCCTCGACGATGACCGAAGCAAACAGCATGACACATAAACACGCATCAGGGGCTTCGCCATTTGGCCATGACACCGCTCCAGCGACGATGCGCTCACCACCGTTCGTTTTCCAGGCTGCAGTCACATGGGCCGTTTGCGGTGGGTTCCTTGGTTCCTGCCAGCTCACATCAGTGGTTTCAATCCCGCCATCGCCTGCCTTGGATCCTCTGCCGATGCATCTGGTTCGAGCCGGCTCATCAATCTGGCAACCTGCCTCGACGATGACTGAAGCAAACAGCATGACTAATAAACGCGCACCAGGGGCTTCGCCATTTGGGCATGACACCGCACCAGCGACGATGCGCTCACACCCGTTCCTTTTCCAGGCAGCAGTCACATGGGCTGTTTGCGGTGGGTTGCTTGGTTCCTGCCAGCTCACATCAGGGGTTTCAATCCCGCCATCGCCTGCCTTGGATCCTCTGCCGATGCATCTGGTTCGAGCCGGCTCATCAATATGGCAACCTGCCTCGACGATGACCGAAGCAAACAGCATGACACATAAACGCGCATCAGGGGCTTCGCCATTTGGGCATGAAACCGCGCCAGCGACGATGCGCTCACAACTAGACTTTCATTTGAGCTACTTGGTTGTAGCTTCACATGGTTTACGCAAAACGCGTACAGGCGCTAAAAGACGAAGACCAGCACACTCAATACTGGACAGGAGCCTGTCCTGTCTTGAGTGTGCTTGTCTTCGTCTTTTAGCGCCTGTACGCGTTTTGCGTAAACCATGTCACGCTCACAACTGTTCGTTTTCCAGGCTGCAGTGACATGGGCCGTTTGCGGTGGGTTGCTTGGTTCCTGCCAGCTCACACCAGGGGTTTCAATCCCGCCATCGCCTGCCTTGGATCCACTGCCGATGCATCTGGTTCGAGCCGGCTCATCAATCTGGCAACCTACCTCGACGATGACCGAAACAAACACCATGACACATAAGCGCGCATCTGGGGCTTCGCCATTTGGGCATGACACCGCGCCAGCGACGATGCGCTCACAACAGTTCGTTTTCCAGGCTGCAGTCACATGGAGCGTTTGTGGTGGGTTCCTTGGTTCCCGCCAGCTCACATCACGGGTTTCAAACCCGCCGTGGCCTGCCTTGGATCCTCTACCGGTGCATCTGGTTCGAGCCGGCTCATCAATCTGGCAACCTGCTCGACGATGACCGCAGCAAACAGCATGGCACATAAACGCGCATCAGGGGATTCGCCATTTGGGCATGACACCGCGCCAGCGGCGATGCGCTCACAACCGTTCCTTTTTCAGGCTGCAGTCACATGGGCCGTTTGCGGTGGGTTGCTTGGTTCCTGCCAGCTCACATCAGGGGTTTCAGACACGCCATGGCCTGCCTTGGATCCTCTGCCGATGCATCTGTTTCGAGCCGGCTCATCAATATGGCAACCTGCCTCGACGATGACCGAAGCAAACAGCATGACACATAAACGCGCATCAGGGGCTTCGCCATTTGGGCATGAAACCGCGCCAGGGACAATGCGCTCACAACTAGACTTTCATTTGAGCTAGTTGGTTGTAGCTTCACATGGTTTACGCAAAACGCGTACAGGCGCTAAAAGACGAAGACAAGCACACTCAATACTGTACAGGAGCCTGTCCTGTCTTGAGTGTGCTTGTCTTCGTCTTTTAGCGCCTGTACGCGTTTTGCGTAAACCATGTCACGCTCACAACTGTTCGTTTTCCAGGCTGCAGTGACATGGGCCGTTTGCGGTGGGTTGCTTGGTTCCTGCCAGCTCACACCAGGGGTTTCAATCCCGCCATCGCCCGCCTTGGATCCTCTGCCGATGCATCTGGTTCGAGCCGGCTCATCAATCTGGCAACCTACCTCGACGATGACCGAAACAAACACCATGACACATAAGCGCGCATCAGGGGCTTCGCCATTTGGGCATGACACCGCGCCAGCGACGATGCGCTCACAACCGTTTGTTTTCCAGGCTGCAGTCACATGGACCGTTTGTGGTGGGTTCCTTGGTTCCCACCAGCTCACATCAGTGGTTTCAATCCCGCCATCGCCTGCCTTGGATCCTCTGCCGATGCATTTGGTTCGAGCCGTCTCATCAATCTGGCAACCTTCCTCGACGATGACCGAAGCAAACAGCATGACACGTAAACGCGCATCCGGGGCTTCGCCATTTGGGCATGACACCGCGCCAGCGACGATGCGCTCACAACCGTTCGTTTTCCAAGATGAAGTCACATGGGCCGTTTGCGGTGGGTTCCTTGGTTCCTGTCAGCTCAAATCAGGGGTTTCAAACCCGGCATGACCTGCCTTGGATACTCTGCCGATGCATCTTGTTCGAAACCGCTCATCAATCTGGCAACCTGCCTCGACGATGACCGAAGCAAACAGCATGACACATAAACACGCATCAGGGGCTTCGCCATTTGGCCATGACACCGCTCCAGCGACGATGCGCTCACCACCGTTCGTTTTCCAGGCTGCAGTCACATGGGCCGTTTGCGGTGGGTTCCTTGGTTCCTGCCAGCTCACATCAGTTGTTTCAATCCCGCCATCGCCTGCCTTGGATCCTCTGCCGATGCATCTGGTTCGAGCCGGCTCATCAATCTGGCAACCTGCCTCGACGATGACTGAAGCAAACAGCATGACTAATAAACGCGCACCAGGGGCTTCGCCATTTGGGCATGACACCGCACCAGCGACGATGCGCTCACAACCGTTCGTTTTCTAGGCTGCAGTCACATGGGCCGTTTGCGGTGGGTTCCTTGATTCCTGCCAGCTCACATCAGGGGATTTAATCCCGCCATCGCCTGCCTTGGATCCTCTGCCGATGCATCTGGTTCGAGCTGGCTCATCAATCTGGCAACCTGCCTCGACGATGACCGAAGCAAAAAGCATGGCACATAAACGCGCATAAGGGGCTTCGCCATTTGGGCATGACGCCGCACCAGCGACGATGCGCTCACAACTAGACTTTCATTTGAGCTAGTTGGTTGTAGCTTCACATGGTTTACGCAAAACGCGTACAGGCGCTAAAAGGCGAAGACAAGCACACTCAAGACAGGACAGGAGCCTGTCCTGTCTTGAGTGTGCTTGTCTTCGCCTTTTAGCGCCTGTACGCGTTTTGCGTAAACCATGTCACGCTCACAACTGTTCGTTTTCCAGGCTGCAGTGACATGGGCCGTTTGCGGTGGGTTGCTTGGTTCCTGCCATCTCACACGAGGGGTTTCAATCCGCCATCGCCTGCCTTGGATCCACTGCCGATGCATCTGGTTCGAGCCGGCTCATCAATCTGGCAACCTACCTCGACGATGACCGAAACAAACACCATGACACATAAGCGCGCATCTGGGGCTTCGCCATTTGGGCATGACACCGCGCCAGCGACGATGCGCTCACAACAGTTCGTTTTCCAGGCTGCAGTCACATGGAGCGTTTGTGGTGGGTTCCTTGGTTCCCGCCAGCTCACATCACGGGTTTCAAACCCGCCGTGGCCTGCCTTGGATCCTCTACCGGTGCATCTGGTTCAAGCCGGCTCATCAATCTGGCAACCTGCTCGACGATGACCGCAGCAAACAGCATGGCACATAAACGCGCATCAGGGGATTCGCCATTTGGGCATGACACCGCGCCAGCGGCGATGCGCTCACAACCGTTCCTTTTTCAGGCTGCAGTCACATGGGCCGTTTGCGGTGGGTTGCTTGGTTCCTGCCAGCTCACATCAGGGGTTTCAGACACGCCATGGCCTGCCTTGGATCCTCTGCCGATGCATCTGGTTCGAGCCGGCTCATCAATATGGCAACCTGCCTCGACGATGACCGAAGCAAACAGCATGACACATAAACGCGCATCAAGGGCTTCGCCATTTGGGCATGACACCCCGCCAGCTACGATGCGCTCAGAACCGTTCGTTTTCCAGGATGGAGTCACATGGGCCATTTGCGGTGGGTTCCTTGGTTCCTTCCAGCTCACATCAGGGGTTTCAATCCCGCCATCGCCTGCCTTTGATCCTCTGCCGATGCATCTGGTTCGAGCCGGCTCATCAATCTGGCAACCTGCCTCGACGATGACCGAAGCAAACAGCATGACACATAAACGCGCATCAGGGGCTTTGCCATTTGGGCATGACACCGCCCCAGCGACGATGCGCTCAAAACCATTCGTTTTCCAGGATGCAGTCACATGGACCGTTTGTGGTGGGTTCCTTGGTTCCTGCCAGCTCACACCAGGGGTTTCTAACCCGCCATGGCCTGCCTTGGATCGTCTGCCGATGCATCTGGTTCGAGCCGGCTCATAAATCTGGCATCCTGCCTCGACGATGACCGCAGCAAACAGCATGACACATAAACGCGCATCAGGGGCTTCGCCATTTGGGCATGACACCGCGCCAGCGACGATGCGCTCACAACCGTTCGTTTTAGAGGCTGCAGTCACATGGGCCGTTTGCGGTGGGTTGCGTGGTTCCTGCCAGCTCACATCAGAGGTTTCAATCCCGCCATCGCCTGCCTTGGATCCTCTGCCGATGCATCTGGTTCGAGCCGGCTCATCAATCTGGCAACCTGCCTCGACGATGACCGAAGCAAACAGCATGGCACATAAACGCGCATCAGGGGCTTCGCCATTTGGGCATGAAACCGCGCCAGGGACGATGCGCTCACAACCGTTCGTTTTCCAGGCTGCAGTCACATGGGCCGTTTGCGGTGGGTTCCATGGTTTCTGCCAGCTCACATCAGGGGTTTCAAACCCGCCATGGCCTGCCTTTGATCTTCTGCCGATGCATCTGTTTCGAGCCGGCTCATCAATCTGGCAACCTGCCTCGACGATGACCGAAGCAAACAGCATGACACATAAACACGCATCAGGGGCTTCGCCATTTGGCCATGACACCGCTCCAGCGACGATGCGCTCACCACCGTTCGTTTTCCAGGCTGCAGTCACATGGGCCGTTTGCGGTGGGTTCCTTGGTTCCTGCCAGCTCACATCAGTGGTTTCAATCCCGCCATCGCCTGCCTTGGATCCTCTGCCGATGCATCTGGTTCGAGCCGGCTCATCAATCTGGCAACCTGCCTCGACGATGACTGAAGCAAACAGCATGACTAATAAACGCGCACCAGGGACTTCGCCATTTGGGCATGACACCGCACCAGCGACGATGCGCTCACACCCGTTCCTTTTCCAGGCAGCAGTCACATGGGCTGTTTGCGGTGGGTTGCTTGGTTCCTGCCAGCTCACATCAGGGGTTTCAATCCCGCCATCGCCTGCCTTGGATCCTCTGCCGATGCATCTGGTTCGAGCCGGCTCATAAATATGGCAACCTGCCTCGACGATGACCGAAGCAAACAGCATGACACATAAACGCGCATCAGGGGCTTCGCCATTTGGGCATGAAACCGCGCCAGCGACGATGCGCTCACAACTAGACTTTCATTTGAGCTAGTTGGTTGTAGCTTCACATGGTTTACGCAAAACGCGTACAGGCGCTAAAAGACGAAGATCAGCACACTCAATACTGGACAGGAGCCTGTCCTGTCTTGAGTGTGCTTGTCTTCGTCTTTTAGCGCCTGTACGCGTTTTGCGTAAACCATGTCACGCTCACAACTGTTCGTTTTCCAGGCTGCAGTGACATGGGCCGTTTGCGGTGGGTTGCTTGGTTCCTGCCAGCTCACACCAGGGGTTTCAATCCCGCCATCGCCTGCCTTGGATCCACTGCCGATGCATCTGGTTCGAGCCGGCTCATCAATCTGGCAACCTACCTCGACGATGACCGAAACAAACACCATGACACATAAGCGCGCATCTGGGGCTTCGCCATTTGGGCATGACACCGCGCCAGCGACGATGCGCTCACAACAGTTCGTTTTCCAGGCTGCAGTCACATGGACCGTTTGTGGTGGGTTCCTTGGTTCCCGCCAGCTCACATCACGGGTTTCAAACCCGCCGTGGCCTGCCTTGGATCCTCTACCGGTGCATCTGGTTCGAGCCGGCTCATCAATCTGGCAACCTGCTCGACGATGACCGCAGCAAACAGCATGGCACATAAACGCGCATCAGGGGATTCGCCATTTGGGCATGACACCGCGCCAGCGGCGATGCGCTCACAACCGTTCCTTTTTCAGGCTGCAGTCACATGGGCCGTTTGCGGTGGGTTGCTTGGTTCCTGCCAGCTCACATCAGGGGTTTCAGACACGCCATGGCCTGCCTTGGATCCTCTGCCGATGCATCTGGTTCGAGCCGGCTCATCAATCTGGCAACCTGCCTCGACGATGACCGAAGCAAACAGCATGACACATAAACGCGCATCAAGGGCTTCGCCATTTGGGCATGACACCCCGCCAGCTACGATGCGCTCAGAACCGTTCGTTTTCCAGGATGGAGTCACATGGGCCATTTGCGGTGGGTTCCTTGGTTCCTTCCAGCTCACATCAGGGGTTTCAATCCCGCCATCGCCTGCCTTGGATCCTCTGCCGATGCATCTGGTTCGAGCCGGCTCATCAATCTGGCAACCTGCCTCGACGATGACCGAAGCAAACAGCATGACACATAAACGCGGATCAGGGGCTTTGCCATTTGGGCATGACACCGCCCCAGCGACGATGCGCTCAAAACCGTTCGTTTTCCAGGCTGCAGTCACATGGACCGTTTGTGGTGAGTTCCTTGGTTCCTGCCAGCTCACACCAGGGGTTTCTAACCCGCCATGGCCTGCCTTGGATCGTCTGCCGATGCATCTGGTTCGAGCCGGCTCATAAATCTGGCATCCTGCCTCGACGATGACCGCAGCAAACAGCATGACACATAAACGCGCATCAGGGGCTTCGCCATTTGGGCATGACACCGCGCCAGCGACGATGCGCTCACAACCGTTCGTTTTAGAGGCTGCAGTCACATGGGCCGTTTGCGGTGGGTTGCGTGGTTCCTGCCAGCTCACATCAGAGGTTTCAATCCCGCCATCGCCTGCCTTGGATCCTCTGCCGATGCATCTGGTTCGAGCCGGCTCATCAATCTGGCAACCTGCCTCGACGATGACCGAAGCAAACAGCATGGCACATAAACGCGCATCAGGGGCTTCGCCATTTGGGCATGAAACCGCGCCAGGGACGATGCGCTCACAACCGTTCGTTTTCCAGGCTGCAGTCACATGGGCTGTTTGCGGTGGGTTCCATGGTTTCTGCCAGCTCACATCAGGGGTTTCAAACCCGCCATGGCCTGCCTTTGATCCTCTGCCGATGCATCTGTTTCGAGCCGGCTCATCAATCTGGCAACCTGCCTCGACGATGACCGATGCAAACAGCATGACACATAAACGTGCATCAGGGGCTTCGCCATTTGGGCATGACACCGTGCCAGCGACGATGCGCTCACAACCGTTCCTTTTCCAGGCAGCAGTCACATGGGCTGTTTGCGGTGGGTTGCTTGGTTCCTGCCAGCTCACATCAGGGGTTTCAATCCCGCCATCGCCTGCCTTGGATCCTCTGCCGATGCATCTGGTTCGAGCCGGCTCATCAATCTGGCAACCTGCCTCGACGATGACCGAAGCAAACAGCATGACACATAAACGCGCATCAAGGGCTTCGCCATTTGGGCATGACACCCCGCCAGCTACGATGCGCTCAGAACCGTTCGTTTTCCAGGATGGAGTCACATGGGCCATTTGCGGTGGGTTCCTTGGTTCCTTCCAGCTCACATCAGGGGTTTCAATCCCGCCATCGCCTGCCTTGGATCCTCTGCCGATGCATCTGGTTCGAGCCGGCTCATCAATCTGGCAACCTGCCTCGACGATGACCGAAGCAAACAGCATGACACATAAACGCGGATCAGGGGCTTTGCCATTTGGGCATGACACCGCCCCAGCGACGATGCGCTCAAAACCGTTCGTTTTCCAGGCTGCAGTCACATGGACCGTTTGTGGTGAGTTCCTTGGTTCCTGCCAGCTCACACCAGGGGTTTCTAACCCGCCATGGCCTGCCTTGGATCGTCTGCCGATGCATCTGTTTCGAGCCGGCTCATAAATCTGGCATCCTGCCTCGACAATGACCGCAGCAAACAGCATGACACATAAACGCGCATCAGGGGCTTCGCCATTTGGGCATGACACCGCGCCAGCGACGATGCGCTCACAACCGTTCGTTTTAGAGGCTGCAGTCACATGGGCCGTTTGCGGTGGGTTGCGTGGTTCCTGCCAGCTCACATCAGAGGTTTCAATCCCGCCATCGCCTGCCTTGGATCCTCTGCCGATGCATCTGGTTCGAGCCGGCTCATCAATCTGGCAACCTGCCTCGACGATGACCGAAGCAAACAGCATGGCACATAAACGCGCATCAGGGGCTTCGCCATTTGGGCATGAAACCGCGCCAGGGACGATGCGCTCACAACCATTCGTTTTCCAGGCTGCAGTCACATGGGCTGTTTGCGGTGGGTTCCATGGTTTCTGCCAGCTCACATCAGGGGTTTCAAACCCGCCATGGCCTGCCTTTGATCCTCTGCCGATGCATCTGTTTCGAGCCGGCTCATCAATCTGGCAACCTGCCTCGACGATGACCGATGCAAACAGCATGACACATAAACGTGCATCAGGGGCTTCGCCATTTGGGCATGACACCGTGCCAGCGACGATGCGCTCACAACCGTTCCTTTTCCAGGCAGCAGTCACATGGGCTGTTTGCGGTGGGTTGCTTGGTTCCTGCCAGCTCACATCAGGGGTTTCAATCCCGCCATCGCCTGCCTTGGATCCTCTGCCGATGCATCTGGTTCGAGCCGGCTCATCAATCTGGCAACCTGCCTCGACGATGACCGAAGCAAACAGCATGACACAGAAACGCGCATCAGGGGTTTCGCACTTTGGGAATGACACCGCGGCAGCGACGATGCGCTCACAACCGTTCGTTTTCCAGGCTGCAGTTACATGGGCCGTTTGGGGTGGGTTCCTTGGTTCCTGTCAGCTCACATCAGGGGTTTCAAATCCGCCATGACCTGCCTTGGATCCTCTGCCGATGCATTTGGTTCGAGCAGGCTCAACAGTCTAGCAACCTGCCTCGACGATGATCGAAGCAAACAGCATGACACATAAACACGCATCAGGGGCTTCGCCATTTGGGCATGACAACGCGCCAGCGACGATGCGCTCACAACCGTTCGTTTTCTAGGCTGCAGTCACATGGGCCGTTTGCGGTGGGTTCCTTGATTCCTGCCAGCTCACATCAGGGGATTTAATCCCGCCATCGCCTGCCTTGGATCCTCTGCCGATGCATCTGGTTCGAGCTGGCTCATCAATCTGGCAACCTGCCTCGACGATGACCGAAGCAAACAGCATGGCACATAAACGCGCATAAGGGGCTTCACCCTTTGGGCATGACACCGCGCCAGCGACGATGCGCTCACAACTAGACTTTCATTTGAGCTAGTTGGTAGTAGCTTCACATGGTTTACGCAAAACGCGTACAGGCGCTAAAAGACGAAGACAAGCACACTCAATACTGGACAGGAGCCTGTCCTGTCTTTAGTGTGCTTGTCTTCGTCTTTTAGCACCTGTACGCGTTTTGCGTAAACCATGTCATGCTCACAACTGTTCGTTTTCCAGGCTGCAGTGACATGGGCAGTTTGCGGTGGGTTGCTTGGTTCCTGCCAGCTCACACCAGGGGTTTCAATCCCGCCATCGCCTGCCTTGGATCCACTGCCGATGCATCTGGTTCGAGCCGGCTCATCAATCTGGCAACCTACCTCGACGTTGACCTAAACAAACACCATGACACATAAGCGCGCATCAGGGGCTTCGCCATTTGGGCATGACACCGCGCCAGCGACGATGCGCTCACAACAGTTCGTTTTCCAGGCTGCAGTCACATGGACCGTTTGTGGTGGGTTCCTTGGTTCCCGCCAGCTCACATCAGGGGTTTCAAACCCGCCATGGCCTGCCTTGGATCCTCTGCCAGTGCATCTGGTTCGAGCCGGCTCATCAATCTGGCAACCTGCTCGACGATGACCGCAGCAAACAGCATGGCACATAAACGCGCATCAGGGGATTCGCCAGTTGGGCATGACACCGCGCCAGCGGCGATGCGCTCACAACCGTTTCTTTTTCAGGCTGCAGTCACATGGGCCGTTTGCCGTGGGTTGCTTGGTTCCTGCCAGCTCACATCAGGGGTTTCAGACACGCCATGGCCTGCCTTGGATCCTCTGCCGATGCATCTGGTTCGAGCCGGCTCATCAATCTGGCAACCTGCCTCGACGATGACCGAAGCAAACAGCATGACACATAAACGCGCATCAGGGGCTTCGCCATTTGGGCAAGACACCCCGCCAGCTGCGATGCGCTCAGAACCGTTCGTTTTCCAGGATGGAGTCACATGGGCAATTTGCGGTGGGTTCCTTGGTTCCTGCCAGCTCACATCAGGGGTTTCAATCCCGCCATCGCCTGCCTTGGATCCTCTGCCGATGCATCTGGTTCGAGCCGGCTCATCAATCTGGCAACCTGCCTCGACGATGACCGAAGCAAACAGCATGACACATAAACCCGCATCAGGGGCGTTGCCATTTGGGCATGACACCGCCCCAGTGACGATGCGCTCACAACCGTTCCTTTTCCAGGCAGCAGTCATATGGGCTGTTTGCGGTGGGTTGCTTGGTTCCTGCCAGCTCACATCAGGGGTTTCAATCCCGCCATCGCCTGCCTTGGATCCTCTGCCGATGCATCTGGTTCGAGCCGGCTAATCAATCTGGCAACCTGCCTCGACGATGACCGAAGCAAACAGCATGACTAATAAACGCGCACCAGGGGCTTCGCCATTTGGGCATGACACCGCACCAGCGACGATGCGCTCACAACCGTTCGTTTTCTAGGCTGCAGTCACATGGGCCGTTTGCGGTGGGCTCCTTGATTCCTGCCAGCTCACATCAGGGGATTTAATCCCGCCATCGCCTGCCTTGGATCCTCTGCCGATGCATCTGGTTCGAGCTGGCTCATCAATCTGGCAACCTGCCTCGACGATGACCGAAGCAAACAGCATGGCACATAAACGCGCATAAGGGGCTTCGCCATTTGGGCATGACACCGCACCAGCGACGATGCGCTCACAACTAGACTTCCATTTCAGCTAGTTGGTTGTAGCTTCACATGGTTTACGCAAAACGCGTACAGGCGCTAAAAGACGAAGACAAGCACACTCAATACTGGACAGGAGCCTGCCCTGTCTTGAGTGTGCTTGTCTTCGCCTTTTAGCGCCTGTACGCGTTTTGCGTAAACCATGTCACGCTCACAACAGTTCGTTTTCCAGGCTGCAGTCACATGGAGCGTTTGTGGTGGGTTCCTTGGTTCCCGCCAGCTCACATCAGGGGTTTCAAACCCGCCATGGCCTGCCTTGGATCCTCTACCGGTGCATCTGGTTCGAGCCGGCTCATCAATCTGGCATCCTGCCTCGACGATGACCGCAGCAAACAGCATGACACATAAACGCGCATCAGGGGCTTCGCCATTTGGGCATGACACCGCGCCAGCGACGATGCGCTCACAACCGTTCGTTTTAGAGGCTGCAGTCACATGGGCCGTTTGCGGTGGGTTGCGTGGTTCCTGCCAGCTCACATCAGAGGTTTCAATCCCGCCATCGCCTGCCTTGGATCCTCTGCCGATGCATCTGGTTCGAGCTGGCTCATCAATCTGGCAACCTGCCTCGACGATGACCGAAGCAAACAGCATGGCACATAAACGCGCATCAGGGGCTTCGCCATTTGGGCATGAAACCGCGCCAGGGACGATGCGCTCACAACCGTTCGTTTTCCAGGCTGCAGTCACATGGGCCGTTTGCGGTGGGTTCCATGGTTTCTGCCAGCTCACATCAGGGGTTTCAAACCCGCCATGGCCTGCCTTTGATCTTCTGCCGATGCATCTGTTTCGAGCCGGCTCATCAATCTGGCAACCTGCCTCGACGATGACCGAAGCAAACAGCATGACACATAAACACGCATCAGGGGCTTCGCCATTTGGCCATGACACCGCTCCAGCGACGATGCGCTCACCACCGTTCGTTTTCCAGGCTGCAGTCACATGGGCCGTTTGCGGTGGGTTCCTTGGTTCCTGCCAGCTCACATCAGTGGTTTCAATCCCGCCATCGCCTGCCTTGGATCCTCTGCCGATGCATCTGGTTCGAGCCGGCTCATCAATCTGGCAACCTGCCTCGACGATGACTGAAGCAAACAGCATGACTAATAAACGCGCACCAGGGGCTTCGCCATTTGGGCATGACACCGCACCAGCGACGATGCGCTCACACCCGTTCCTTTTCCAGGCAGCAGTCACATGGGCTGTTTGCGGTGGGTTGCTTGGTTCCTGCCAGCTCACATCAGGGGTTTCAATCCCGCCATCGCCTGCCTTGGATCCTCTGCCGATGCATCTGGTTCGAGCCGGCTCATCAATATGGCAACCTGCCTCGACGATGACCGAAGCAAACAGCATGACACATAAACGCGCATCAGGGGCTTCGCCATTTGGGCATGAAACCGCGCCAGCGACGATGCGCTCACAACTAGACTTTCATTTGAGCTAGTTGGTTGTAGCTTCACATGGTTTACGCAAAACGCGTACAGGCGCTAAAAGACGAAGACCAGCACACTCAATACTGGACAGGAGCCTGTCCTGTCTTGAGTGTGCTTGTCTTCGTCTTTTAGCGCCTGTACGCGTTTTGCGTAAACCATGTCACGCTCACAACTGTTCGTTTTCCAGGCTGCAGTGACATGGGCCGTTTGCGGTGGGTTGCTTGGTTCCTGCCAGCTCACACCAGGGGTTTCAATCCCGCCATCGCCTGCCTTGGATCCACTGCCGATGCATCTGGTTCGAGCCGGCTCATCAATCTGGCAACCTATCTCGACGATGACCGAAACAAACACCATGACACATAAGCGCGCATCTGGGGCTTCACCATTTGGGCATGACACCGCGCCAGCGACGATGCGCTCACAACAGTTTGTTTTCCAGGCTGCAGTCACATGGAGCGTTTGTGGTGGGTTCCTTGGTTCCCGCCAGCTCACATCACGGGTTTCAACCCCGCCGTGGCCTGCCTTGGATCCTCTACCGGTGCATCTGGTTCGAGCCGGCTCATCAATCTGGCAACCTGCTCGACGATGACCGCAGCAAACAGCATGGCACATAAACGCGCATCAGGGGATTCGCCATTTGGGCATGACACCGCGCCAGCGGCGATGCGCTCACAACCGTTCCTTTTTCAGGCTGCAGTCACATGGGCCGTTTGCGGTGGGTTGCTTGGTTCCTGCCAGCTCACATCAGGGGTTTCAGACACGCCATGGCCTGCCTTGGATCCTCTGCCGATGCATCTGGTTCGAGCCGGCTCATCAATCTGGCAACCTGCCTCGACGATGACCGAAGCAAACAGCATGACACATAAACGCGCATCAAGGGCTTCGCCATTTGGGCATGACACCCCGCCAGCTACGATGCGCTCAGAACCGTTCGTTTTCCAGGATGGAGTCACATGGGCCATTTGCGGTGGGTTCCTTGGTTCCTTCCAGCTCACATCAGGGGTTTCAATCCCGCCATCGCCTGCCTTGGATCCTCTGCCGATGCATCTGGTTCGAGCCGGCTCATCAATCTGGCAACCTGCCTCGACGATGACCGAAGCAAACAGCATGACACATAAACGCGCATCAGGGGCTTTGCCATTTGGGCATGACACCGCCCCAGCGACGATGCGCTCAAAACCGTTCGTTTTCCAGGCTGCAGTCACATGGACCGTTTGTGGTGAGTTCCTTGGTTCCTGCCAGCTCACACCAGGGGTTTCTAACCCGCCATGGCCTGCCTTGGATCGTCTGCCGATGCATCTGGTTCGAGCCGGCTCATAAATCTGGCATCCTGCCTCGACGATGACCGCAGCAAACAGCATGACACATAAACGCGCATCAGGGGCTTCGCCATTTGGGCATGACACCGCGCCAGCGACGATGCGCTCACAACCGTTCGTTTTAGAGGCTGCAGTCACATGGGCCGTTTGCGGTGGGTTGCGTGGTTCCTGCCAGCTCACATCAGAGGTTTCAATCCCGCCATCGCCTGCCTTGGATCCTCTGCCGATGCATCTGGTTCGAGCCGGCTCATCAATCTGGCAACCTACCTCGACGTTGACCTAAACAAACACCATGACACATAAGCGCGCATCAGGGGCTTCGCCATTTGGGCATGACACCGCGCCAGCGACGATGCGCTCACAACAGTTCGTTTTCCAGGCTGCAGTCACATGGACCGTTTGTGGTGGGTTCCTTGGTTCCCGCCAGCTCACATCAGGGGTTTCAAACCCGCCATGGCCTGCCTTGGATCCTCTGCCAGTGCATCTGGTTCGAGCCGGCTCATCAATCTGGCAACCTGCTCGACGATGACCGCAGCAAACAGCATGGCACATAAACGCGCATCAGGGGATTCGCCAGTTGGGCATGACACCGCGCCAGCGGCGATGCGCTCACAACCGTTTCTTTTTCAGGCTGCAGTCACATGGGCCGTTTGCGGTGGGTTGCTTGGTTCCTGCCAGCTCACATCAGGGGTTTCAGACACGCCATGGCCTGCCTTGGATCCTCTGCCGATGCATCTGGTTCGAGCCGGCTCATCAATCTGGCAACCTGCCTCGACGATGACCGAAGCAAACAGCATGACACATAAACGCGCATCAGGGGCTTCGCCATTTGGGCAAGACACCCCGCCAGCTGCGATGCGCTCAGAACCGTTCGTTTTCCAGGATGGAGTCACATGGGCAATTTGCGGTGGGTTCCTTGGTTCCTGCCAGCTCACATCAGGGGTTTCAATCCCGCCATCGCCTGCCTTGGGTCCTCTGCCGATGCATCTGGTTCGAGCCGGCTCATCAATCTGGCAACCTGCCTCGACGATGACCGAAGCAAACAGCATGACACATAAACCCGCATCAGGGGCGTTGCCATTTGGGCATGACACCGCCCCTGTGACGATGCGCTCACAACCGTTCCTTTTCCAGGCAGCAGTCATATGGGCTGTTTGCGGTGGGTTGCTTGGTTCCTGCCAGCTCACATCAGGGGTTTCAATCCCGCCATCGCCTGCCTTGGATCCTCTGCCGATGCATCTGGTTCGAGCCGGCTAATCAATCTGGCAACCTGCCTCGACGATGACCGAAGCAAACAGCATGACTAATAAACGCGCACCAGGGGCTTCGCCATTTGGGCATGACACCGCACCAGCGACGATGCGCTCACAACCGTTCGTTTTCTAGGCTGGAGTCACATGGGCCGTTTGCGGTGGGTTCCTTGATTCCTGCCAGCTCACATCAGGGGATTTAATCCCGCCATCGCCTGCCTTGGATCCTCTGCCGATGCATCTGGTTCGAGCTGGCTCATCAATCTGGCAACCTGCCTCGACGATGACCGAAGCAAACAGCATGGCACATAAACGCGCATAAGGGGCTTCGCCATTTGGGCATGACACCGCACCAGCGACGATGCGCTCACAACTAGACTTCCATTTCAGCTAGTTGGTTGTAGCTTCACATGGTTTACGCAAAACGCGTACAGGCGCTAAAAGACGAAGACAAGCACACTCAATACTGGACAGGAGCCTGCCCTGTCTTGAGTGTGCTTGTCTTCGCCTTTTAGCGCCTGTACGCGTTTTGCGTAAACCATGTCACGCTCACAACAGTTCGTTTTCCAGGCTGCAGTCACATGGAGCGTTTGTGGTGGGTTCCTTGGTTCCCGCCAGCTCACATCAGGGGTTTCAAACCCGCCATGGCCTGCCTTGGATCCTCTACCGGTGCATCTGGTTCGAGCCGGCTCATCAATCTGGCAACCTGCTCGACGATTACCGCAGCAAACAGCATGGCACATAAACGCGCATCAGGGGATTCGCCATTTGGGCGTGACACCGCGCCAGCGGCGATGCGCTCACAACAGTTCCTTTTTCAGGCTGCAGTCACAAGGGCCGTTTGCGGTGGGTTGCTTGGTTCCTGCCAGCTTACATCAGGGGTTTCTAACCCGCCATGGCCTGCCTTGGATCGTCTCCGATGCATCTGGTTCGAGCCGGCTCATAAATCTGGCATCCTGCCTCGACGATGACCGCAGCAAACAGCATGACACATAAACGCGCATCAGGGGCTTCGCCATTTGGGCATGACACCGCGCCAGCGACGATGCGCTCACAACCGTTCGTTTTAGAGGCTGCAGTCACATGGGCCGTTTGCGGTGGGTTGCGTGGTTCCTGCCAGCTCACATCAGAGGTTTCAATCCCGCCATCGCCTGCCTTGGATCCTCTGCCGATGCATCTGGTTCGAGCCGGCTCATCAATCTGGCAACCTGCCTCGACGATGACCGAAGCAAACAGCATGGCACATAAACGCGCATCAGGGGCTTCGCCATTTGGGCATGAAACCGCGCCAGGGACGATGCGCTCACAACCGTTCGTTTTCCAGGCTGCAGTCACATGGGCCGTTTGCGGTGGGTTCCATGGTTTCTGCCAGCTCACATCAGGGGTTTCAAACCCGCCATGGCCTGCCTTTGATCTTCTGCCGATGCATCTGTTTCGAGCCGGCTCATCAATCTGGCAACCTGCCTCGACGATGACCGAAGCAAACAGCATGACACATAAACACGCATCAGGGGCTTCGCCATTTGGCCATGACACCGCTCCAGCGACGATGCGCTCACCACCGTTCGTTTTCCAGGCTGCAGTCACATGGGCCGTTTGCGGTGGGTTCCTTGGTTCCTGCCAGCTCACATCAGTGGTTTCAATCCCGCCATCGCCTGCCTTGGATCCTCTGCCGATGCATCTGGTTCGAGCCGGCTCATCAATCTGGCAACCTGCCTCGACGATGACTGAAGCAAACAGCATGACTAATAAACGCGCACCAGGGGCTTCGCCATTTGGGCATGACACCGCGCCAGCGACGATGCGCTCACAACCGTTCGTTTTCTAGGCTGCAGTCACATGGGCCGTTTGCGGTGGGTTCCTTGATTCCTGCCAGCTCACATCAGGGGATTTAATCCCGCCATCGCCTGCCTTGGATCCTCTGCCGATGCATCTGGTTCGAGCTGGCTCATCAATCTGGCAACCTGCCTCGACGATGACCGAAGCAAACAGCATGGCACATAAACGCGCATAAGGGGCTTCACCCTTTGGGCATGACACCGCGCCAGCGACGATGCGCTCACAACTAGACTTTCATTTGAGCTAGTTGGTAGTAGCTTCACATGGTTTACGCAAAACGCGTACAGGCGCTAAAAGACGAAGACAAGCACACTCAATACTGGACAGGAGCCTGTCCTGTCTTTAGTGTGCTTGTCTTCGTCTTTTAGCGCCTGTACGCGTTTTGCGTAAACCATGTCACGCTCACAACTGTTCGTTTTCCAGGCTGCAGTGACATGGGCCGTTTGCGGTGGGTTGCTTGGTTCCTGCCAGCTCACACCAGGGGTTTCAATCCCGCCATCGCCTGCCTTGGATCCACTGCCGATGCATCTGGTTCGAGCCGGCTCATCAATCTGGCAACCTATCTCGACGATGACCGAAACAAACACCATGACACATAAGCGCGCATCTGGGGCTTCGCCATTTGGGCATGACACCGCGCCAGCGACGATGCGCTCACAACAGTTTGTTTTCCAGGCTGCAGTCACATGGAGCGTTTGTGGTGGGTTCCTTGGTTCCCGCCAGCTCACATCACGGGTTTCAAACCCGCCGTGGCCTGCCTTGGATCCTCTACCGGTGCATCTGGTTCGAGCCGGCTCATCAATCTGGCAACCTGCTCGACGATGACCGCAGCAAACAGCATGGCACATAAACGCGCATCAGGGGATTCGCCATTTGGGCATGACACCGCGCCAGCGGCGATGCGCTCACAACCGTTCCTTTTTCAGGCTGCAGTCACATGGGCCGTTTGCGGTGGGTTGCTTGGTTCCTGCCAGCTCACATCAGGGGTTTCAGACACGCCATGGCCTGCCTTGGATCCTCTGCCGATGCATCTGGTTCGAGCCGGCTCATCAATCTGGCAACCTGCCTCGACGATGACCGAAGCAAACAGCATGACACATAAACGCGCATCAAGGGCTTCGCCATTTGGGCATGACACCCCGCCAGCTACGATGCGCTCAGAACCGTTCGTTTTCCAGGATGGAGTCACATGGGCCATTTGCGGTGGGTTCCTTGGTTCCTTCCAGCTCACATCAGGGGTTTCAATCCCGCCATCGCCTGCCTTGGATCCTCTGCCGATGCATCTGGTTCGAGCCGGCTCATCAATCTGGCAACCTGCCTCGACGATGACCGAAGCAAACAGCATGACACATAAACGCGCATCAGGGGCTTTGCCATTTGGGCATGACACCGCCCCAGCGACGATGCGCTCAAAACCGTTCGTTTTCCAGGCTGCAGTCACATGGACCGTTTGTGGTGAGTTCCTTGGTTCCTGCCAGCTCACACCAGGGGTTTCTAACCCGCCATGGCCTGCCTTGGATCGTCTGCCGATGCATCTGGTTCGAGCCGGCTCATAAATCTGGCATCCTGCCTCGACGATGACCGCAGCAAACAGCATGACACATAAACGCGCATCAGGGGCTTCGCCATTTGGGCATGACACCGCGCCAGCGACGATGCGCTCACAACCGTTCGTTTTAGAGGCTGCAGTCACATGGGCCGTTTGCGGTGGGTTGCGTGGTTCCTGCCAGCTCACATCAGAGGTTTCAATCCCGCCATCGCCTGCCTTGGATCCTCTGCCGATGCATCTGGTTCGAGCCGGCTCATCAATCTGGCAACCTGCCTCGACGATGACCGAAGCAAACAGCATGGCACATAAACGCGCATCAGGGGCTTCGCCATTTGGGCATGAAACCGCGCCAGGGACGATGCGCTCACAACCGTTCGTTTTCCAGGCTGCAGTCACATGGGCCGTTTGCGGTGGGTTCCATGGTTTCTGCCAGCTCACATCAGGGGTTTCAAACCCGCCATGGCCTGCCTTTGATCCTCTGCCGATGCATCTGTTTCGAGCCGGCTCATCAATCTGGCAACCTGCCTCGACGATGACCGATGCAAACAGCATGACACATAAACGTGCATCAGGGGCTTCGCCATTTGGGCATGACACCGTGCCAGCGACGATGCGCTCACAACCGTTCCTTTTCCAGGCAGCAGTCACATGGGCTGTTTGCGGTGGGTTGCTTGGTTCCTGCCAGCTCACATCAGGGGTTTCAATCCCGCCATCGCCTGCCTTGGATCCTCTGCCGATGCATCTGGTTCGAGCCGGCTCATCAATCTGGCAACCTGCCTCGACGATGACCGAAGCAAACAGCATGACACAGAAACGCGCATCAGGGGTTTCGCACTTTGGGAATGACACCGCGGCAGCGACGATGCGCTCACAACCGTTCGTTTTCCAGGCTGCAGTTACATGGGCCGTTTGGGGTGGGTTCCTTGGTTCCTGTCAGCTCACATCAGGGGTTTCAAATCCGCCATGACCTGCCTTGGATCCTCTGCCGATGCATTTGGTTCGAGCAGGCTCAACAGTCTAGCAACCTGCCTCGACGATGATCGAAGCAAACAGCATGACTCATAAACACGCATCAGGGGCTTCGCCATTTGGGCATGACAACGCGCCAGCGACGATGCGCTCACAACCGTTCGTTTTCTAGGCTGCAGTCACATGGGCCGTTTGCGGTGGGTTCCTTGATTCCTGCCAGCTCACATCAGGGGATTTAATCCCGCCATCGCCTGCCTTGGATCCTCTGCCGATGCATCTGGTTCGAGCTGGCTCATCAATCTGGCAACCTGCCTCGACGATGACCGAAGCAAACAGCATGGCACATAAACGCGCATAAGGGGCTTCACCCTTTGGGCATGACACCGCGCCAGCGATGATGCGCTCACAACTAGACTTTCATTTGAGCTAGTTGGTAGTAGCTTCACATGGTTTACGCAAAACGCGTACAGGCGCTAAAAGACGAAGACAAGCACACTCAATACTGGACAGGAGCCTGTCCTGTCTTTAGTGTGCTTGTCTTCGTCTTTTAGCACCTGTACGCGTTTTGCGTAAACCATGTCATGCTCACAACTGTTCGTTTTCCAGGCTGCAGTGACATGGGCAGTTTGCGGTGGGTTGCTTGGTTCCTGCCAGCTCACACCAGGGGTTTCAATCCCGCCATCGCCTGCCTTGGATCCACTGCCGATGCATCTGGTTCGAGCCGGCTCATCAATCTGGCAACCTACCTCGACGTTGACCTAAACAAACACCATGACACATAAGCGCGCATCAGGGGCTTCGCCATTTGGGCATGACACCGCGCCAGCGACGATGCGCTCACAACAGTTCGTTTTCCAGGCTGCAGTCACATGGACCGTTTGTGGTGGGTTCCTTGGTTCCCGCCAGCTCACATCAGGGGTTTCAAACCCGCCATGGCCTGCCTTGGATCCTCTGCCAGTGCATCTGGTTCGAGCCGGCTCATCAATCTGGCAACCTGCTCGACGATGACCGCAGCAAACAGCATGGCACATAAACGCGCATCAGGGGATTCGCCAGTTGGGCATGACACCGCGCCAGCGGCGATGCGCTCACAACCGTTTCTTTTTCAGGCTGCAGTCACATGGGCCGTTTGCGGTGGGTTGCTTGGTTCCTGCCAGCTCACATCAGGGGTTTCAGACACACCATGGCCTGCCTTGGATCCTCTGCTGATGCATCTGGTTCGAGCCGGCTCATCAATCTGGCAACCTGCCTCGACGATGACCGAAGCAAACAGCATGACACATAAACGCGCATCAGGGGCTTCGCCATTTGGGCAAGACACCCCGCCAGCTGCGATGCGCTCAGAACCGTTCGTTTTCCAGGATGGAGTCACATGGGCAATTTGCGGTGGGTTCCTTGGTTCCTGCCAGCTCACATCAGGGGTTTCAATCCCGCCATCGCCTGCCTTGGATCCTCTGCCGATGCATCTGGTTCGAGCCGGCTCATCAATCTGGCAACCTGCCTCGACGATGACCGAAGCAAACAGCATGACACATAAACCCGCATCAGGGGCGTTGCCATTTGGGCATGACACCGCCCCAGTGACGATGCGCTCACAACCGTTCCTTTTCCAGGCAGCAGTCATATGGGCTGTTTGCGGTGGGTTGCTTGGTTCCTGCCAGCTCACATCAGGGGTTTCAATCCCGCCATCGCCTGCCTTGGATCCTCTGCCGATGCATCTGGTTCGAGCCGGCTAATCAATCTGCAACCTGCCTCGACGATGACCGAAGCAAACAGCATGACTAATAAACGCGCACCAGGGGCTTCGCCATTTGGGCATGACACCGCACCAGCGACGATGCGCTCACAACCGTTCGTTTTCTAGGCTGCAGTCACATGGGCTGTTTGCGGTGGGTTCCTTGATTCCTGCCAGCTCACATCAGGGGATTTAATCCCGCCATCGCCTGCCTTGGATCCTCTGCCGATGCATCTGGTTCGAGCTGGCTCATCAATCTGGCAACCTGCCTCGACGATGACCGAAGCAAACAGCATGGCACATAAACGCGCATAAGGGGCTTCGCCATTTGGGCATGACACCGCACCAGCGACGATGCGCTCACAACTAGACTTCCATTTCAGCTAGTTGGTTGTAGCTTCACATGGTTTACGCAAAACGCGTACAGGCGCTAAAAGACGAAGACAAGCACACTCAATACTGGACAGGAGCCTGCCCTGTCTTGAGTGTGCTTGTCTTCGCCTTTTAGCGCCTGTACGCGTTTTGCGTAAACCATGTCACGCTCACAACTGTTCGTTTTCCAGGCTGCAGTGACATGGGCCGTTTGCGGTGGGTTGCTTGGTTCCTGCCAGCTCACACCAGGGGTTTCAATCCCGCCATCGCCTGCCTTGGATCCACTGCCGATGCATCTGGTTCGAGCCGGCTCATCAATCTGGCAACCTACCTCGACGATGACCGAAACAAACACCATGACACATTAGCGCGCATCTGGGGCTTCGCCATTTGGGCATGACACCGCGCCAGCGACGATGCGCTCACAACAGTTCGTTTTCCAGGCTGCAGTCACATGGAGCGTTTGTGGTGGGTTCCTTGGTTCCCGCCAGCTCACATCAGGGGTTTCAAACCCGCCATGGCCTGCCTTGGATCCTCTACCGGTGCATCTGGTTCGAGCCGGCTCATCAATCTGGCAACCTGCTCGACGATGTCCGCAGCAAACAGCATGGCACATAAACGCGCATCAGGGGATTCGCCATTTGGGCATGACACCGCGCCAGCGGCGATGCGCTCACAACAGTTCCTTTTTCAGGCTGCAGTCACAAGGGCCGTTTGCGGTGGGTTGCTTGGTTCCTGCCAGCTTACATCAGGGGTTTCAGACACGCCATGGCCTGCCTTGGATCCTCTGCCGATGCATCTGGTTCGAGCCGGCTCATCAATCTGGCAAACTGCCTCGACGATGACCGAAGCAAACAGCATGACACATAAACGCGCATCAAGGGCTTCGCCATTTGGGCATGACACCCCGCCAGCTCCGATGCGCTCAGAACCGTTCGTTTTCCAGGATGGAGTCACATGGGCCATTTGCGGTGGGTTCCTTGGTTCCTTCCAGCTCACATCAGGGGTTTCAATCCCGCCATCGCCTGCCTTGAATCCTCTGCCGATGCATCTGGTTCGAGCCGGCTCATCAATCTGGCAACCTGCCTCGACGATGACCGAAGCAAACAGCATGACACATAAACGCGCATCAGGGGCTTTGCCATTTGGGCATGACACCGCCCCAGCGACGATGCGCTCAAAACCATTCGTTTTCCAGGCTACAGTCACATGGACCGTTTGTGGTGGGTTCCTTGGTTCCTGCCAGCTCACACCAGGGGTTTCTATCCCGCCATGGCCTGCCTTGGATCGTCTGCCGATGCATCTGGTTCGAGCCGGTTCATAAATCTGGCATCCTGCCTCGACGATGACCGCAGGAAACAGCATGACACATAAACGCGCATCAGGGGCTTCGCCATTTGGGCATGACACCGCGCCAGCGACGATGCGCTCACAACCGTTCGTTTTAGAGGCTGCAGTCACATGGGCCATTTGCGGTGGGTTCCATGGTTTCTGCCAGCTCACATCAGGGGTTTCAAACCCGCCATCGCCTGCCTTGGATCCTCTGCCGATGCATCTGGTTCGAGCCGGCTCATCAATCTGGCAACCTGCCTCGACGATGACCGAAGCAAACAGCATGGCACATAAACGCGCATCAGGGGCTTCGCCATTTGGGCATGAAACCGCGCCAGGGACGATGCGCTCACAACCGTTCGTTTTCCAGGCTGCAGTCACATGGGCCGTTTGCGGTGGGTTCCATGGTTTCTGCCAGCTCACATCAGGGGTTTCAAACCCGCCATGGCCTGGCTTTGATCCTCTGCCGATGCATCTGTTTCGAGCCGGCTCATCAATCTGGCAACCTGCCTCGACGCTGACCGATGCAAACAGCATGACACATAAACGTGCATCAGGGGCTTCGCCATTTGGGCATGACACCGTGCCAGCGACGATGCGCTCACAACCGTTCCTTTTCCAGGCAGCAGTCACATGGGCTGTTTGCGGTGGGTTGCTTGGTTCCTGCCAGCTCACATCAGGGGTTTCAATCCCGCCATCGCCTGCCTTGGATCCTCTGCCGATGCATCTGGTTCGAGCCGGCTCACCAAAATGGCAACCTGCCTCGACGATGACCGAAGCAAACAGCATGACACATAAACCCGCATCAGGGGCGTTGCCATTTGGGCATGACACCGCCCCAGTGACGATTCGCTCACAACCGTTCCTTTTCCAGGCAGCAGTCATATGGGCTGTTTGCGGTGGGTTGCTTGGTTCCTGCCAGCTCACATCAGGGGTTTCAATCCCGCCATCGCCTGCCTTGGATCCTCTGCCGATGCATCTGGTTCGAGCCGGCTAATCAATCTGGCAACCTGCCTCGACGATGACCGAAGCAAAGAGCATGACTAATAAACGCGCACCAGGGGCTTCGCCATTTGGGCATGACACCGCACCAGCGACGATGCGCTCACAACCGTTCGTTTTCAAGGCTGCAGTCACATGGGCCGTTTGCGGTGGGTTCCTTGATTCCTGCCAGCTCACATCAGGGGATTTAATCCCGCCATCGCCTGCCTTGGATCCTCTGCCGATGCATCTGGTTCGAGCTGGCTCATCAATCTGGCAACCTGCCTCGACGATGACCGAAGCAAACAGCATGGCACATAAACGCGCATAAGGGGCTTCGCCATTTGGGCATGACACCGCACCAGCGACGATGCGCTCACAACTAGACTTCCATTTGAGCTAGTTGGTTGTAGCTTCACATGGTTTACGCAAAACGCGTACAGGCGCTAAAAGACGAAGACAAGCACACTCAATACTGGACAGGAGCCTGTCCTGTCTTGAGTGTGTTGTCTTCGCCTTTTAGCGCCTGTACGCGTTTTGCGTAAACCATGTCACGCTCACAACTGTTCGTTTTCCAGGCTGCAGTGACAAGGGCCGTTTGCGGTGGGTTGCTTGGTTCATGCCAGCTCACACCAGGGGTTTCAATCCCGCCATCGCCTGCCTTGGATCCACTGCCGATGCATCTGGTTCGAGCCGGCTCATCAATCTGGCAACCTACCTCGACGATGACCGAAACAAACACCATGACACATAAGCGCGCATCTGGGGCTTCGCCATTTGGGCATGACACCGCGCCAGCGACGATGCGCTCACAACAGTTCGTTTTCCAGGCTGCAATCACATGGAGCGTTTGTGGTGGGTTCCTTGGTTCCCGCCAGCTCACATCAGGGGTTTCAAACCCGCCATGGCCTGCCTTGGATCCTCTACCGGTGCATCTGGTTCGAGCCGGCTCATCAATCTGGCAACCTGCTCGACGATGACCGCAGCAAACAGCATGGCACATAAACGCGCATCAGGGGATTCGCCATTTGGGCATGACACCGCGCCAGCGGCGATGCGCTCACAACAGTTCCTTTTTCAGGCTGCAGTCACATGGGCCGTTTGCGGTGGGTTGCTTGGTTCCTGCCAGCTTACATCAGGGGTTTCAGACACGCCATGGCCTGCCTTGGATCCTCTGCCGATGCATCTGGTTCGAGCCGGCACATCAATCTGGCAACCTGCCTCGACGATGACCGAAGCAAACAGCATGACACATAAACGCGCATCAAGGGCTTCGCCATTTGGGCATGACACCCCGCCAGCTACGATGCGCTCACAACCGTTCGTTTTAGAGGCTGCAGTCACATGGGCCATTTGCGGTGGGTTGCGTGGTTCCTGCCAGCTCACATCACAGGTTTCAATCCCGCCATCGCCTGCCTTGGATCCTCTGCCGATGCATCTGTTTCGAGCCGGCTCATCAATCTGGCAACCTGCCTCGACGATGACCGAAGCAAACAGCATGGCACATAAACGCGCATCAGGGGCTTCGCCATTTGGGCATGAAACCGCGCCAGGGACGATGCGCTCACAACTGTTCGTTTTCCAGGCTGCAGTCACATGGGCCGTTTGCGGAGGGTTCCATGGTTTCTGCCAGCTCACATCAGGGGTTTCAATCCCGCCATGGCCTGCCTTTGATCCTCTGCCGATGCATCTGTTTCGAGCCGGCTCATCAATCTGGCAACCTGCCTCGACGATGACCGATGCAAACAGCATGACACATAAGCGTGCATCAGGGGCTTCGCCATTTGGGCATGACACCGTGCCAGCGACGATGCGCTCACAACCGTTCCTTTTTCCAGGCAGCAGTCACATGGGCTGTTTGCGGTGGGTTGCTTGGTTCCTGCCAGCTCACATCAGGGGTTTCAATCCCGCCATCGCCTGCTTTGGATCCTCTGCCGATGCATCTGGTTCGAGCCGGCTCATCAATCTGGCAACCTGCCTCGACGATGACCGAAGCAAACAGCATGACACAGAAACGCGCATCAGGGGTTTCGCACTTTGGGAATGACACCGCGGCAGCGACGATGCGCTCACAACCGTTCGTTTTCCAGGCTGCAGTTACATGGGCCGTTTGGGGTGGGTTCCTTGGTTCCTGTCAGCTCACATCAGGGGTTTCAAATCCGCCATGACCTGCCTTGGATCCTCTGCCGATGCATCTGGTTCGAGCAGGCTCATCAGTCTAGCAACCTGCCTCGACGATGATCGAAGCAAACAGCATGACACATAAACACGCATCAGGGGCTTCGCCATTTGGGCATGACAACGCGCCAGCGACGATGCGCTCACAACCGTTCGTATTCTAGGCTGCAGTCACATGGGCCGTTTGCAGTGGGTTCCTTGATTCCTGCCAGCTCACATCAGGGGATTTAATCCCGCCATCGCCTGCCTTGGATCCTCTGCCGATGCATCTGGTTCGAGCTGGCTCATCAATCTGGCAACCTGCCTCGACGATGACCGAAGCAAACAGCATGGCACATAAACGCGCATAAGGGGCTTCACCCTTTGGGCATGACACCGCGCCAGTGACGATGCGCTCACAACTAGACTTTCATTTGAGCTAGTTGGTTGTATCTTCACATGGTTTACGCAAAACGCTTACAGGCGCTAAAAGACGAAGACAAGCACACTCAATACTGGACAGGAGCCTGTCCTGTCTTTAGTGTGCTTGTCTTTGTCTTTTAGCGCCTGTACGCGTTTTGCGTAAAACATGTCATGCTCACAACTGTTCGTTTTCCAGGCTGCAGTGACATGGGCCGTTTGCGGTGGGTTGCTTGGTTCCTGCCAGCTCACACCAGGGGTTTCAATCCCGCCATCGCCTGCCTTGGATTCACTGCCGATGCATCTGGTTCGAGCCGGCTCATCAATCTGGCAACCTACCTCGACGACGACCGAAACAAACACCATGACACATAAGCGCGCATCAGGGGCTTCGCCATTTGGGCATGACACCGCGAGAGCGACGATGCGCTCACAACAGTTCGTTTTCCAGGCAGCAGTCACATGGGCTGTTTGCGGTGGGTTGCTTGGTTCCTGCCAGCTCACATCAGGGGTTTCAATCCCGCCATCGCCTGCCTTGGATCCTCTGCCGATGCATCTGGTTCGAGCCGGCTCATCAATCTGGCAACCTGCCTCGACGATGACCGAAGCAAACAGCATGACACAGAAACGCGCATCAGGGCTTTCGCACTTTGGGCATGACACCGCGGTAGCGACGATGCGCTCACAACCGTTCGTTTTCCAGGCTGCAGTTACATGGGCCGTTTGGGGTGGGTTGCTTGGTTCCTGTCAGCTCACATCAGGGGTTTCAAATCCGCCATGACCTGCCTTGGATCCTCTGCCGATGCATCTTGTTCGAGCAGGCTCATCAGTCTGGCAACCTGCCTCGACGATGATCGAAGCAAACAGCATGACACATAAACACGCATCGGGGGCTTCGCCATTTGGGCATGACAAGGCGCCAGCGACGATGCGCTCACAAGCGTTCGTTTTCCAGGCTGCAGTCACATGGACCGTTTGTGGTGGGTTCCTTGGTTCCCGCCAGCTCACATCAGGGGTTTCAAACCCGCCATGGCCTGCCTTGGAACCTCTGCCGGTGCATCTGGTTCGAGACGGCTCATCAATCTGGCAACCTTCCTCGACGATGACCGAAGCAAACAGCATGACACATAAACGCGCATCAGGGGCTTCGCCATTTGGGCATGAAACCGCGCCAGCGGCGATGCGCTCACAACCGTTCGTTTTCTAGGCTGCAGTCACATGGGCCTTTTGCGGTGGGTTCCTTGATTCCTGCCAGCTCACATCAGGGGATTTAATCCCGCCATCGCCTGCCTTGGATCCTCTGCCGATGCATCTGGTTCGAGCCGGCTCATCAATCTGACAACCTGCCTCGACGATGACCGAAGCAAACAGCATGGCACATAAATGCGCATCAGGGGCTTCGCCATTTGGGCATGAAACCGCGCCAGGGACGATGCGCTCACAACCGTTCGTTTTCCAGGCTGCAGTCACATGGGCCGTTTGCGGTGGGCTGCCAGCTCACATCAGGGGTTTCAAACCCGCCATGGCCTGCCTTTGATCCTCTGCCGATGCATCTGGTTCGAGCAGGCTCATCAGTCTGGCAACCTGCCTCGACGATGATCGAAGCAAACAGCATGACACATAAACGCGCATCAGGGGATTCGCCATTTGGGCATGACACCGCGCCAGCGACGATGCGCTCACAACCGTTCGTTTTCCAGGCTGCAGTCACATAGGCCGTTTGCGGTGGGTTCCTTGGTTCCTGGCAGCACACATGAGGGGTTTCAAACCCGCCATGGCCTGCCTTGGATCCTCTGCCGATGCATCTGTTTCGAGCAGGCTCATCAATCTGGCAACCTGCCTCGACGATGACCGAAGCAAACAGCATGACACATAAACGCGCATCAGGGGCTTCGCCATTTGGGCATGAAACCGCGCCAGCGACGATGCGCTCACAACCGTTCGTTTTCCAGGCTGCAGTTACATGGGCCGTTTGGGGTGGGTTGCTTGGTTCCTGTCAGCTCACATCAGGGGTTTCAAATCCGCCATGACCTGCCTTGGATCCTCTGCCAATGCATCTTGTTCGAGCAGGCTCATCAGTCTGGCAACCTGCCTCGACGATGATCGAAGCAAACAGCATGACACATAAACACGCATCGGGGGCTTCGCCATTTGGGCATGACAACGCGCCAGCGACGATGCGCTCACAACCGTTCGTTTTCCAGGCTGCAGTCACATAGGCCGTTTGCGGTGGGTTCCTTGATTCCTGCCAGCTCACATCAGGGGATTTAATCCCGCCATCGCCTGCCTTGGATCCTCTGCCGATGCATCTGGTTCGAGCTGGCTCATCAATCTGGCAACCTGCCTCGACGATGAGCGAAGCAAACAGCATGGCACATAAACGCGCATCAGGGGATTCGCAATTTGGGCATGACACCGCGCCAGCGACGATGCGCTCACAAGCGTTCGTTTTCCAGGCTGCAGTCACATGGACCGTTTGTGGTGGGTTCCTTGGTTCCCGCCAGCTCACATCAGGGGTTTCAAACCCGCCATGGCCTGCCTTGGAACCTCTGCCGGTGCATCTGGTTCGAGACGGCTCATCAATCTGGCAACCTTCCTCGACGATGACCGAAGCAAACAGCATGACACATAAACGCGCATCAGGGGCTTCGCCATTTGGGCATGAAACCGCGCCAGCGGCGATGCGCTCACAACCGTTCGTTTTCTAGGCTGCAGTCACATGGGCCTTTTGCGGTGGGTTCCTTGATTCCTGCCAGCTCACATCAGGGGATTTAATCCCGCCATCGCCTGCCTTGGATCCTCTGCCGATGCATCTGGTTCGAGCCGGCTCATCAATCTGACAACCTGCCTCGACGATGACCGAAGCAAACAGCATGGCACATAAATGCGCATCAGGGGCTTCGCCATTTGGGCATGAAACCGCGCCAGGGACGATGCGCTCACAACCGTTCGTTTTCCAGGCTGCAGTCACATGGGCCGTTTGCGGTGGGTTCCTTGGTTTCTGCCAGCTCACATCAGGGGTTTCAAACCCGCCATGGCCTGCCTTTGATCCTCTGCCGATGCATCTGGTTCGAGCAGGCTCATCAGTCTGGCAACCTGCCTCGACGATGATCGAAGCAAACAGCATGACACATAAACGCGCATCAGGGGATTCGCCATTTGGGCATGACACCGCGCCAGCGACGATGCGCTCACAACCGTTCGTTTTCCAGGCTGCAGTCACATAGGCCGTTTGCGGTGGGTTCCTTGGTTCCTGGCAGCACACATGAGGGGTTTCAAACCCGCCATGGCCTGCCTTGGATCCTCTGCCGATGCATCTGTTTCGAGCAGGCTCATCAATCTGGCAACCTGCCTCGACGATGACCGAAGCAAACAGCATGACACATTAACGCGCATCAGGGGCTTCGCCATTTGGGCATGAAACCGCGCCAGCGACGATGCGCTCACAACCGTTCGTTTTCCAGGCTGCAGTTACATGGGCCGTTTGGGGTGGGTTGCTTGGTTCCTGTCAGCTCACATCAGGGGTTTCAAATCCGCCATGACCTGCCTTGGATCCTCTGCCAATGCATCTTGTTCGAGCAGGCTCATCAGTCTGGCAACCTGCCTCGACGATGATCGAAGCAAACAGCATGACACATAAACACGCATCGGGGGCTTCGCCATTTGGGCATGACAACGCGCCAGCGACGATGCGCTCACAACCGTTCGTTTTCCAGGCTGCAGTCACATAGGCCGTTTGCGGTGGGTTCCTTGATTCCTGCCAGCTCACATCAGGGGTTTAATCCCGCCATCGCCTGCCTTGGATCCTCTGCCGATGCATCTGGTTCGAGCTGGCTCATCAATCTGGCAACCTGCCTCGACGATGAGCGAAGCAAACAGCATGGCACATAAACGCGCATCAGGGGATTCGCAATTTGGGCATGACACCGCGCCAGCGACGATGCGCTCACAAGCGTTCGTTTTCCAGGCTGCAGTCACATGGACCGTTTGTGGTGGGTTCCTTGGTTCCCGCCAGCTCACATCAGGGGTTTCAAACCCGCCATGGCCTGCCTTGGAACCTCTGCCGGTGCATCTGGTTCGAGACGGCTCATCAATCTGGCAACCTTCCTCGACGATGACCGAAGCAAACAGCATGACACATAAACGCGCATCAGGGGCTTCGCCATTTGGGCATGAAACCGCGCCAGCGGCGATGCGCTCACAACCGTTCGTTTTCTAGGCTGCAGTCACATGGGCCTTTTGCGGTGGGTTCCTTGATTCCTGCCAGCTCACATCAGGGGATTTAATCCCGCCATCGCCTGCCTTGGATCCTCTGCCGATGCATCTGGTTCGAGCCGGCTCATCAATCTGACAACCTGCCTCGACGATGACCGAAGCAAACAGCATGGCACATAAATGCGCATCAGGGGCTTCGCCATTTGGGCATGAAACCGCGCCAGGGACGATGCGCTCACAACCGTTCGTTTTCCAGGCTGCAGTCACATGGGCCGTTTGCGGTGGGTTCCTTGGTTTCTGCCAGCTCACATCAGGGGTTTCAAACCCGCCATGGCCTGCCTTTGATCCTCTGCCGATGCATCTTGTTCGAGCAGGCTCATCAGTGTGGCAACCTGCCTCGACGATGATCGAAGCAAACAGCATGACACATAAACGCGCATCAGGGGATTCGCCATTTGGGCATGACACCGCGCCAGCGACGATGCGCTCACAACCGTTCGTTTTCCAGGCTGCAGTCACATAGGCCGTTTGCGGTGGGTTCCTTGGTTCCTGGCAGCACACATCAGGGGTTTCAAACCCGCCATGGCCTGCCTTGGATCCTCTGCCGATGCATCTGTTTCGAGCAGGCTCATCAATCTGGCAACCTGCCTCGACGATGACCGAAGCAAACAGCATGACACATAAACGCGCATCAGGGGCTTCGCCATTTGGGCATGAAACCGCGCCAGCGGCGATGCGCTCACAACCGTTCGTTTTCTAGGCTGCAGTCACATGGGCCTTTTGCGGTGGGTTCCTTGATTCCTGCCAGCTCACATCAGGGGATTTAATCCCGCCATCGCCTGCCTTGGATCCTCTGCCGATGCATCTGGTTCGAGCCGGCTCATCAATCTGGCAACCTGCCTCGACGATGACCGAAGCAAACAGCATGGCACATAAACGCGCATCAGGGGCTTCGCCATTTGGGCATGAAACCGCGCCAGGGACGATGCGCTCACAACCGTTCGTTTTCCAGGCTGCAGTCACATGGGCCGTTTGCGGTTGGTTCCATGGTTTCTGCCAGCTCACATCAGGGGTTTCAAACCCGCCATGGCCTGCCTTTGATCCTCTGCCGATGCATCTGTTTCGAGCCGGCTCATCAATCTGGCAACCTGCCTCGACGATGATCGAAGCAAACAGCATGACACATAAACACGCATCAGGGGCTTCGCCATTTGGGCATGACAACGCGCCAGCGACGATGCGCTCACAACCGTTCGTTTTCTAGGCTGCAGTCACATGGGCCGTTTGCGGTGGGTTGCTTGGTTCCTGCCAGCTCACATCAGGGGTTTCAATCCCGCCATCGCCTGCCTTGGATCATCTGCCGATGCATCTGGTTTGAGCCGGCTCATCAATCTGGCAACCTGCCTCGACGATGACCACAGCAAACAGCATGGCACATAAACGCGCATCAGGGGATTCGCCATTTGGGCATGACACCGCGCCAGCGGCGATGCGCTCACAACAGTTCCTTTTTAAGGCTGCAGTCACATGGGCCGTTTGCGGTGGGTTGCTTGGTTCCTGCCAGCTTACATCAGGGGTTTCAGACACGCCATGGCCTGCCTTGGATCCTCTGCCGATGCATCTGGTTCGAGCCGGCTCATCAATCTGGCAACCTGCCTCGACGATGACCGAAGCAAACAGCATGACACATAAACGCGCATCAAGGGCTTCGCCATTTGGGCATGACACCCCGCCAGCTACGATGCGCTCAGAACAGTTCGTTTTCCAGGATGGAGTCACATGGGTCATTTGCGGTGGGTTCCTTGGTTCCTTCCAGCTCACATCAGGGGTTTCAATCCCGCCATCGCCTGCCTTGAATCCTCAGCCGATGCATCTGGTTCGAGCCGGCTCATCAATCTGGCAACCTGCCTCGACGATGACCGAAGCAAACAGCATGACACATAAACGCGCATCAGGGGCTTTGCCATTTGGGCATGACACCGCCCCAGCGACGATGCGCTCAAAACCGTTCGTTTTCCAGGCTGCAGTCACATGGACCGTTTGTGGTGGGTTCCTTGGTTCCTGCCAGCTCACACCAGGGGTTTCTAACCCGCCATGGCCTGCCTTGGATCGTCTGCCGATGCATCTGGTTCGAGCCGGTTCATAAATCTGGCATCCTGCCTCGACGATGACCGCAGGAAACAGCATGACACATAAACGCGCATCAGGGGCTTCGCCATTTGGGCATGACACCGCGCCAGCGACGATGCGCTCACAACCGTTCGTTTTAGAGGCTGCAGTCACATGGGCCATTTGCGGTGGGTTGCGTGGTTCCTGCCAGCTCACATCAGAGGTTTCAATCCCGCCATCGCCTGCCTTGGATCCTCTGCCGATGCATCTGTTTCGAGCCGGCTCATCAATCTGGCAACCTGCCTCGACGATGACCGAAGCAAACAGCATGGCACATAAACGCGCATCAGGGGCTTCGCCATTTGGGCATGAAACCGCGCCAGGGACGATGCGCTCACAACCGTTCGTTTTCCAGGCTGCAGTCACATGGGCCGTTTGCGGTGGGTTCCATGGTTTCTGCAAGCTCACATCAGGGGTTTCAAACCCGCCATGGCCTGCCTTTGATCCTCTGCCGATGCATCTGTTTCGAGCCGGCTCATCAATCTGGCAACCTGCCTCGACGATGACCGATGCAAACAGCATGACACATAAACGTGCATCAGGGGCTTCGCCATTTGGGCATGACACCGTGCCAGCGACGATGCGCTCACAACCGTTCCTTTTCCAGGCAGCAGTCACATGGGCTGTTTGCGGTGGGTTGCTTGGTTCCTGCCAGCTCACATCAGGGGTTTCAATCCCGCCGTCGCCTGCCTTGGATCCTCTGCCGATGCAACTTGTTCGAGCCGGCTCATCAATCTGGCAACCTGCCTCGACGATGACCGAAGCAAACAGCATGACACAGAAACGCGCATCAGGGGTTTCGCACTTTGGGAATGACACCGCGGCAGCGACGATGCGCTCACAACCGTTCGTTTTCCAGGCTGCAGTTACATGGGCCGTTTGGGGTGGGTTGCTTGGTTCCTCTCAGCTCACATCAGGGGTTTCAAATCCGCCATGACCTGCCTTGGATCCTCTGCCGATGCATCTGGTTCGAGCAGGCTCATCAGTCTAGCAACCTGCCTCGACGATGATCGAAGCAAACAGCATGACACATAAACACGCATCAGGGGCTTCGCCATTTGGGCATGACAACGCGCCAGCGACGATGCGCTCACAACCGTTCGTTTTCTAGGCTGCAGTCACATGGGCCGTTTGCGGTGGGTTCCTTGATTCCTGCCAGCTCACATCAGGGGATTTAATCCCGCCATCGCCTGCCTTGGATCCTCTGCCGATGCATCTGGTTCGAGCTGGCTCATCAATCTGGCAACCTGCCTCGACGATGACCGAAGCAAACAGCATGGCACATAAACGCGCATAAGGGGCTTCACCCTTTGGGCATGGCACCGCGCCAGTGACGATGCGCTCACAACTAGACTTTCATTTGAGCTAGTTGGTTGTATCTTCACATGGTTTACGCAAAACGCTTACAGGTGCTAAAAGACGAAGACAAGCACACTCAATACTGGACAGGAGCCTGTCCTGTCTTTAGTGTGCTTGTCTTTGTCTTTTAGCGCCTGTACGCGGTTTGCGTAAACCATGTCATGCTCAAAACCGTTCGTTTTCCAGGCTGCAGTCACATGGACCGTTTGTGGTGGGTTCCTTGGTTCCTGCCAGCTCACACCAGGGGTTTCTAACCCGCCATGGCCTTCCTTGGATCGTCTGCCGATGCATCTGGTTCGAGCCGGTTCATAAATCTGGCATCCTGCCTCGACGATGACCGCAGGAAACAGCATGACACATAAACGCGCATCAGGGGCTTCGCCATTTGGGCATGACACCGCGCCAGCGACGATGCGCTCACAACCGTTCGTTTTAGAGGGTGCAGTCACATGGGCCATTTGCGGTGGGTTGCGTGGTTCCTGCCAGCTCACATCAGAGGTTTCAATCCCGCCATCGCCTGCCTTGGATCCTCTGCCGATGCATCTGTTTCGAGCCGGCTCATCAATCTGGCAACCTGCCTCGACGATGACCGAAGCAAACAGCATGGCACATAAACGCGCATCAGGGGCTTCGCCATTTGGGCATGAAACCGCGCCAGGGACGATGCGCTCACAACCGTTCGTTTTCCAGGCTGCAGTCACATGGGCCGTTTGCGGTGGGTTCCATGGTTTCTGCAAGCTCACATCAGGGGTTTCAAACCCGCCATGGCCTGCCTTTGATCCTCTGCCGATGCATCTGTTTCGAGCCGGCTCATCAATCTGGCAACCTGCCTCGACGATGACCGATGCAAACAGCATGACACATAAACGTGCATCAGGGGCTTCGCCATTTGGGCATGACACCGTGCCAGCGACGATGCGCTCACAACCGTTCCTTTTCCAGGCTGCAGTCACATAGGCCGTTTGCGGTGGGTTCCTTGGTTCCCGCCAGCTCACATCAGGGGTTTCAAACCCGCCATGGCCTGCCTTGGAACCTCTGCCGGTGCATCTGGTTCGAGACGGCTCATCAATCTGGCAACCTTCCTCGACGATGACCGAAGCAAACAGCATGACACATAAACGCGCATCAGGGGCTTCGCCATTTGGGCATGAAACCGCGCCAGCGGCGATGCGCTCACAACCGTTCGTTTTCTAGGCTGCAGTCACATGGGCCTTTTGCGGTGGGTTCCTTGATTCCTGCCAGCTCACATCAGGGGATTTAATCCCGCCATCGCCTGCCTTGGATCCTCTGCCGATGCATCTGGTTCGAGCCGGCTCATCAATCTGACAACCTGCCTCGACGATGACCGAAGCAAACAGCATGGCACATAAATGCGCATCAGGGGCTTCGCCATTTGGGCATGAAACCGCGCCAGGGACGATGCGCTCACAACCGTTCGTTTTCCAGGCTGCAGTCACATGGGCCGTTTGCGGTGGGTTCCTTGGTTTCTGCCAGCTCACATCAGGGGTTTCAAACCCGCCATGGCCTGCCTTTGATCCTCTGCCGATGCATCTTGTTCGAGCAGGCTCATCAGTGTGGCAACCTGCCTCGACGATGATCGAAGCAAACAGCGTGACACATAAACGCGCATCAGGGGATTCGCCATTTGGGCATGACACCGCGCCAGCGACGATGCGCTCACAACCGTTCGTTTTCCAGGCTGCAGTCACATAGGCCGTTTGCGGTGGGTTCCTTGGTTCCTGGCAGCACACATCAGGGGTTTCAAACCCGCCATGGCCTGCCTTGGATCCTCTGCCGATGCATCTGTTTCGAGCAGGCTCATCAATCTGGCAACCTGCCTCGACGATGACCGAAGCAAACAGCATGACACATAAACGCGCATCAGGGGCTTCGCCATTTGGGCATGAAACCGCGCCAGCGGCGATGCGCTCTAAACCGTTCGTTTTCTAGGCTGCAGTCACATGGGCCTTTTGCGGTGGGTTCCTTGATTCCTGCCAGCTCACATCAGGGGATTTAATCCCGCCATCGCCTGCCTTGGATCCTCTGCCGATGCATCTGGTTCGAGCCGGCTCATCAATCTGGCAACCTGCCTCGACGATGACCGAAGCAAACAGCATGGCACATAAACGCGCATCAGGGGCTTCGCCATTTGGGCATGAAACCGCGCCAGGGACGATGCGCTCACAACCGTTCGTTTTCCAGGCTGCAGTCACATGGGCCGTTTGCGGTTGGTTCCATGGTTTCTGCCAGCTCACATCAGGGGTTTCAAACCCGCCATGGCCTGCCTTTGATCCTCTGCCGATGCATCTGTTTCGAGCCGGCTCATCAATCTGGCAACCTGCCTCGACGATGACCGATGCAAACAGCATGACACATAAACGTGCATCAGGGGCTTCGCCATTTGGGCATGACACCGTGCCAGCGACGATGCGCTCACAACCGTTCCTTTTCCAGGCTGCAGTCACATGGGCCGTTTGCGGTGGGTTCCATGGTTTCTGCAAGCTCACATCAGGGGTTTCAAACCCGCCATGGCCTGCCTTTGATCCTCTGCCGATGCATCTGTTTCGAGCCGGCTCATCAATCTGGCAACCTGACTCGACGATGACCGAAGCAAACAGCATGACACAGAAACGCGCATCAGGGGTTTCGCACTTTGGGAATGACACCGCGGCAGCGACGATGCGCTCACAACCGTTCGTTTTCCAGGCTGCAGTTACATGGGCCGTTTGGGGTGGGTTCCTTGGTTCCTGTCAGCTCACACTAGGGGTTTCAAATCCGCCATGACCTGCCTTGGATCCTCTGCCGATGCATCTGGTTCGAGCAGGCTCATCAGTCTAGCAACCTGCCTCGACGATGATCGAAGCAAACAGCATGACACATAAACACGCATCAGGGGCTTCGCCATTTGGGCATGACAACGCGCCAGCGACGATGCGCTCACAACCGTTCGTTTTCTAGGCTGCAGTCACATGGGCCGTTTGCGGTGGGTTGCTTGGTTCCTGCCAGCTCACATCAGGGGTTTCAATCCCGCCATCGCCTGCCTTGGATCATCTGCCGATGCATCTGGTTCGAGCCGGCTCATCAATCTGGCAACCTGCCTCGACGATGACCGCAGCAAACAGCATGGCACATAAACGCGCATCAGGGGATTCGCCATTTGGGCATGACACCGCGCCAGCGGCGATGCGCTCACAACAGTTCCTTTTTAAGGCTGCAGTCACATGGGCCGTTTGCGGTGGGTTGCTTGGTTCCTGCCAGCTTACATCAGGGGTTTCAGACACGCCATGGCCTGCCTTGGATCCTCTGCCGATGCATCTGGTTCGAGCCGGCTCATCAATCTGGCAACCTGCCTCGACGATGACCGAAGCAAACAGCATGACACATAAACGCGCATCAAGGGCTTCGCCATTTGGGCATGACACCCCGCCAGCTACGATGCGCTCAGAACAGTTCGTTTTCCAGGATGGAGTCACATGGGCCATTTGCGGTGGGTTCCTTGGTTCCTTCCAGCTCACATCAGGGGTTTCAATCCCGCCATCGCCTGCCTTGAATCCTCAGCCGATGCATCTGGTTCGAGCCGGTTCATAAATCTGGCATCCTGCCTCGACGATGACCGCAGGAAACAGCATGACACATAAACGCGCATCAGGGGCTTCGCCATTTGGGCATGACACCGCGCCAGCGACGATGCGCTCACAACCGTTCGTTTTAGAGGCTGCAGTCACATGGGCCATTTGCGGTGGGTTGCGTGGTTCCTGCCAGCTCACATCAGAGGTTTCAATCCCGCCATCGCCTGCCTTGGATCCTCTGCCGATGCATCTGTTTCGAGCCGGCTCATCAATCTGGCAACCTGCCTCGACGATGACCGAAGCAAACAGCATGGCACATAAACGCGCATCAGGGGCTTCGCCATTTGGGCATGACACCGCGCCAGCGGCGATGCGCTCACAACAGTTCCTTTTTAAGGCTGCAGTCACATGGGCCGTTTGCGGTGGGTTCCATGGTTTCTGCAAGCTCACATCAGGGGTTTCAAACCCGCCATGGCCTGCCTTTGATCCTCTGCCGATGCATCTGTTTCGAGCCGGCTCATCAATCTGGCAACCTGCCTCGACGATGACCGATGCAAACAGCATGACACATAAACGTGCATCAGGGGCTTCGCCATTTGGGCATGACACCGTGCCAGCGACGATGCGGTCACAACCGTTCCTTTTCCAGGCAGCAGTCACATGGGCTGTTTGCGGTGGGTTGCTTGGTTCCTGCCAGCTCACATCAGGGGTTTCAATCCCGCCGTCGCCTGCCTTGGATCCTCTGCCGATGCAACTTGTTCGAGCCGGCTCATCAATCTGGCAACCTGCCTCGACGATGACCGAAGCAAACAGCATGACACAGAAACGCGCATCAGGGGTTTCGCACTTTGGGAATGACACCGCGGCAGCGACGATGCGCTCACAACCGTTCGTTTTCCAGGCTGCAGTTACATGGGCCGTTTGGGGTGGGTTGCTTGGTTCCTCTCAGCTCACATCAGGGGTTTCAAATCCGCCATGACCTGCCTTGGATCCTCTGCCGATGCATCTGGTTCGAGCAGGCTCATCAGTCTAGCAACCTGCCTCGACGATGATCGAAGCAAACAGCATGACACATAAACACGCATCAGGGGCTTCGCCATTTGGGCATGACAACGCGCCAGCGACGATGCGCTCACAACCGTTCGTTTTCTAGGCTGCAGTCACATGGGCCGTTTGCGGTGGGTTCCTTGATTCCTGCCAGCTCACATCAGGGGATTTAATCCCGCCATCGCCTGCCTTGGATCCTCTGCCGATGCATCTGGTTCGAGCTGGCTCATCAATCTGGCAACCTGCCTCGACGATGACCGAAGCAAACAGCATGGCACATAAACGCGCATAAGGGGCTTCACCCTTTGGGCATGGCACCGCGCCAGTGACGATGCGCTCACAACTAGACTTTCATTTGAGCTAGTTGGTTGTATCTTCACATGGTTTACGCAAAACGCTTACAGGCGCTAAAAGACGAAGACAAGCACACTCAATACTGGACAGGAGCCTGTCCTGTCTTTAGTGTGCTTGTCTTTGTCTTTTAGCGCCTGTACGCGGTTTGCGTAAACCATGTCATGCTCAAAACCGTTCGTTTTCCAGGCTGCAGTCACATGGACCGTTTGTGGTGGGTTCCTTGGTTCCTGCCAGCTCACACCAGGGGTTTCTAACCCGCCATGGCCTGCCTTGGATCGTCTGCCGATGCATCTGGTTCGAGCCGGTTCATAAATCTGGCATCCTGCCTCGACGATGACCGCAGGAAACAGCATGACACATAAACGCGCATCAGGGGCTTCGCCATTTGGGCATGACACCGCGCCAGCGACGATGCGCTCACAACTGTTCGTTTAAAGGGTGCAGTCACATGGGCCATTTGCGGTGTGTTGCGTGGTTCCTGCCAGCTCACATCAGAGGTTTCAATCCCGCCATCGCCTGCCTTGGATCCTCTGCCGATGCATCTGTTTCGAGCCGGCTCATCAATCTGGCAACCTGCCTCGACGATGACCGAAGCAAACAGCATGGCACATAAACGCGCATCAGGGGCTTCGCCATTTGGGCATGAAACCGCGCCAGGGACGATGCGCTCACAACCGTTCGTTTTCCAGGCTGCAGTCACATGGGCCGTTTGCGGTGGGTTCCATGGTTTCTGCAAGCTCACATCAGGGGTTTCAAACCCGCCATGGCCTGCCTTTGATCCTCTGCCGATGCATCTGTTTCGAGCCGGCTCATCAATCTGGCAACCTGCCTCGACGATGACCGATGCAAACAGCATGACACATAAACGTGCATCAGGGGCTTCGCCATTTGGGCATGACACCGTGCCAGCGACGATGCGCTCACAACCGTTCCTTTTCCAGGCAGCAGTCACATGGGCTGTTTGCGGTGGGTTGCTTGGTTCCTGCCAGCTCACATCAGGGGTTTCAATCCCGCCGTCGCCTGCCTTGGATCCTCTGCCGATGCAACTGGTTCGAGCCGGCTCATCAATCTGGCAACCTGCCTCGACGATGACCGAAGCAAACAGCATGACACAGAAACGCGCATCAGGGGTTTCGCACTTTGGGAAGGACACCGCGGCAGCGACGATGCGCTCACAACCGTTCGTTTTCCAGGCTGCAGTTACATGGGCCGTTTGGGGTGGGTTGCTTGGTTCCTGTCAGCTCACATCAGGGGTTTCAAATCCGCCATGACCTGCCTTGGATCCTCTGCCGATGCATCTGGTTCGAGCAGGCTCATCAGTCTAGCAACCTGCCTCGACGATGATCGAAGCAAACAGCATGACACATAAACACGCATCAGGGGCTTCGCCATTTGGGCATGACAACGCGCCAGCGACGATGCGCTCACAACCGTTCGTTTTCTAGGCTGCAGTCACATGGGCCGTTTGCGGTGGGTTCCTTGATTCCTGCCAGCTCACATCAGGGGATTTAATCCCGCCATCGCCTGCCTTGGATCCTCTGCCGATGCATCTGGTTCGAGCTGGCTCATCAATCTGGCAACCTGCCTCGACGATGACCGAAGCAAACAGCATGGCACATAAACGCGCATAAGGGGCTTCACCCTTTGGGCATGACACCGCGCCAGTGACGATGCGCTCACAACTAGACTTTCATTTGAGCTAGTTGGTTGTATCTTCACATGGTTTACGCAAAACGCTTACAGGCGCTAAAAGACGAAGACAAGCACACTCAATACTGGACAGGAGCCTTTCCTGTCTTTAGTGTGCTTGTCTTTGTCTTTTAGCGCCTGTACGCGTTTTGCGTAAACCATGTCATGCTCACAACTGTTCGTTTTCCAGGCTGGAGTCACATAGGCCGTTTGCGGTGGGTTCCTTGATTCCTGCCAGCTCACATCAGGGGATTTAATCCCGCCATCGCCTGCCTTGGATCCTCTGCCGATGCATCTGGTTCGAGCTGGCTCATCAATCTGGCAACCTGCCTCGACGATGACCGAAGCAAACAGCATGGCACATAAACGCGCATCAGGGGATTCGCAATTTGGGCATGACACCGCGCCAGCGACGATGCGCTCACAAGCGTTCGTTTTCCAGGCTGCAGTCACATGGACCGTTTGTGGTGGGTTCCTTGGTTCCCGCCAGCTCACATCAGGGGTTTCAAACCCGCCATGGCCTGCCTTGGAACCTCTGCCGGTGCATCTGGTTCGAGACGGCTCATCAATCTGGCAACCTTCCTCGACGATGACCGAAGCAAACAGCATGACACATAAACGCGCATCAGGGGCTTCGCCATTTGGGCATGAAACCGCGCCAGCGGCGATGCGCTCACAACCGTTCGTTTTCCAGGCTGCAGTCACATGGGCCGTTTGCGGTGGGTTCCTTGGTTTCTGCCAGCTCACATCAGGGGTTTCAAACCCGCCATGGCCTGCCTTTGATCCTCTGCCGATGCATCTGGTTCGAGCAGGCTCATCAGTCTGGCAACCTGCCTCGACGATGATCGAAGCAAACAGCATGACACATAAACGCGCATCAGGGGATTCGCCATTTGGGCATGACACCGCGCCAGCGACGATGCGCTCACAACCGATCGTTTTCCAGGCTGCAGTCACATAGGCCGTTTGCGGTGGGTTCCTTGGTTCCTGGCAGCACACATCAGGGGTTTCAAACCCGCCATGGCCTGCCTTGGATCCTCTGCCGATGCATCTGTTTCGAGCAGGCTCATCAATCTGGCAACCTGCCTCGACGATGACCGAAGCAAACAGCATGACACATAAACGCGCATCAGGGGCTTCGCCATTGGGGCATGAAACCGCGCCAGCGGCGATGCGCTCACAACCGTTCGTTTTCCAGGCTGCAGTGACATGGGCCGTTTGCGGTGGGTTGCTTGGTTCCTGCCAGCTCACACCAGGGGTTTCAATCCCGCCATCGCCTGCCTTGGATCCACTGCCGATGCATCTGGTTCGAGCCGGCTCATCAATCTGGCAACCTACCTCGACGACGACCGAAACAAACACCATGACACATAAGCGCGCATCAGGGGCTTCGCCATTTGGGCATGACACCGCGCCAGCGACGATGCGCTCACAACAGTTCGTTTTCCAGGCAGCAGTCACATGGGCTGTTTGCGGTGGGTTGCTTGGTTCCTGCCAGCTCACATCAGGGGTTTCAATCCCGCCATCGCCTGCCTTGGATCCTCTGCCGATGCATCTGGTTCGAGCCGGCTCATCAATCTGGCAACCTGCCTCGACGATGACCGAAGCAAACAGCATGACACATAAACGCGCATCAGGGGATTCGCCATTTGGGCATGACACCGCGCCAGCGACGATGCGCTCACAACCGATCGTTTTCCAGGCTGCAGTCACATAGGCCGTTTGCGGTGGGTTCCTTGGTTCCTGGCAGCACACATCAGGGGTTTCAAACCCGCCATGGCCTGCCTTTGATCATCTGCCGATGCATCTGTTTCGAGCCGGCTCATCAATCTGGCAACCTGCCTCGACGATGACCGATGCAAACAGCATGACACATAAACGTGCATCAGGGGCTTCGCCATTTGGGCATGAAACCGCGCCAGGGACGATGCGCTCACAACCGTTCGTTTTCCAGGCTGCAGTCACATGGGCCGTTTGCGGTGGGTTCCATGGTTTCTGCCAGCTCACATCAGGGGTTTCAAACCCGCCATGGCCTGCCTTTGATCATCTGCCGATGCATCTGTTTCGAGCCGGCTCATCAATCTGGCAACCTGCCTCGACGATGACCGATGCAAACAGCATGACACATAAACGTGCATCAGGGGCTTCGCCATTTGGGCATGACACCGTGCCAGCGACGATGCGCTCACAACCGTTCCTTTTCCAGGCAGCAGTCACATGGGCTGTTTGCGGTGGGTTGCTTGGTTCCTGCCAGCTCACATCAGGGGTTTCAAATCCGCCATGACCTGCCTTGGATCCTCTGCCGATGCATCTGGTTCGAGCAGGCTCATCAGTCTAGCAACCTGCCTCGACGATGATCGAAGCAAACAGCATGACACATAAACACGCATCAGGGGCTTCGCCATTTGGGCATGACACCGCGCCAGTGACGATGCGCTCACAACTAGACTTTCATTTGAGCTAGTTGGTTGTATCTTCACATGGTTTACGCAAAACGCTTACAGGCGCTAAAAGACGAAGACAAGCACACTCAATACTGGACAGGAGCCTGTCCTGTCTTTAGTGTGTTTGTCTTTGTCTTTTAGCGCCTGTACGCGTTTTGCGTAAACCATGTCATGCTCACAACTGTTCGTTTTTCAGGCTGCAGTGACATGGGCCGTTTGCGGTGGGTTGCTTGGTTCCTGCCAGCTCACACCAGGGGTTTCATTCCCGCCATCGCCTGCCTTGGATCCACTGCCGATGCATCTGGTTCGAGCCGGCTCATCAATCTGGCAACCTACCTCGACGACGACCGAAACAAACACCATGACACATAAGCGCGCATCAGGGGCTTCGCCATTTGGGCATGACACCGCGCCAGCGACGATGCGCTCACAACAGTTCGTTTTCCAGGCAGCAGTCACATGGGCTGTTTGCGGTGGGTTGCTTGGTTCCTGCCAGCTCACACCAGGGGTTTCAATCCCGCCATCGCCTGCCTTGGATCCACTGCCGATGCATCTGGTTCGAGCCGGCTCATCAATCTGGCAACCTACCTCGACGACGACCGAAACAAACACCATGACACATAAGCGCGCATCAGGGGCTTCGCCATTTGGGCATGACACCGCGCCAGCGACGATGCGCTCACAACAGTTCGTTTTCCAGGCAGCAGTCACATGGGCTGTTTGCGGTGGGTTGCTTGGTTCCTGCCAGCTCACATCAGGGGTTTCAAACCCGCCATGGCCTGCCTTGGATCCTCTGCCGATGCATCTGTTTCGAGCAGGCTCATCAATCTGGCAACCTGCCTCGACGATGACCGAAGCAAACAGCATGACACATAAACGCGCATCAGGGGCTTCGCCATTGGGGCATGAAACCGCGCCAGCGGCGATGCGCTCACAACCGTTCGTTTTCTAGGCTGCAGTCACATGGGCCTTTTGCGGTGGGTTCCTTGATTCCTGCCAGCTCACATCAGGGGATTTAATCCCGCCATCGCCTGCCTTGGATCCTCTGCCGATGCATCTGGTTCGAGCCGGCTCATCAATCTGGCAACCTGCCTCGACGATGACCGAAGCAAACAGCATGGCACATAAACGCGCATCAGGGGCTTCGCCATTTGGGCATGAAACCGCGCCAGGGACGATGCGCTCACAACCGTTCGTTTTCCAGGCTGCAGTCACATGGGCCGTTTGCGGTGGGTTCCATGGTTTCTGCCAGCTCACATCAGGGGTTTCAAACCCGCCATGGCCTGCCTTTGATCCTCTGCCGATGCATCTGTTTCGAGCCGGCTCATCAATCTGGCAACCTGCCTCGACGATGACCGATGCAAACAGCATGACACATAAACGTGCATCAGGGGCTTCGCCATTTGGGCATGACACCGTGCCAGCGACGATGCGCTCACAACCGTTCCTTTTCCAGGCAGCAGTCACATGGGCTGTTTGCGGTGGGTTGCTTGGTTCCTGCCAGCTCACATCAGGGGTTTCAATCCCGCCATCGCCTGCCTTGGATCCTCTGCCGATGCATCTGGTTCGAGCCGGCTCATCAATCTGGCAACCTGCCTCGACGATGACCGAAGCAAACAGCATGACACAGAAACGCGCATCAGGGGTTTCGCACTTTGGGAATGACACCGCGGCAGCGACGATGCGCTCACAACCGTTCGTTTTCCAGGCTGCAGTTACATGGGCCGTTTGGGGTGGGTTCCTTGATTCCTGCCAGCTCACATCAGGGGATTTAATCCCGCCATCGCCTGCCTTGGATCCTCTGCCGATGCATCTGGTTCGAGCTGGCTCATCAATCTGGCAACCTGCCTCGACGATGACCGAAGCAAACAGCATGGCACATAAACGCGCATAAGGGGCTTCACCCTTTGGGCATGACACCGCGCCAGTGACGATGCGCTCACAACTAGACTTTCATTTGAGCTAGTTGGTTGTATCTTCACATGGTTTACGCAAAACGCTTACAGGCGCTAAAAGACGAAGACAAGCACACTCAATACTGGACAGGAGCCTGTCCTGTCTTTAGTGTGTTTGTCTTTGTCTTTTAGCGCCTGTACGCGTTTTGCGTAAACCATGTCATGCTCACAACTGTTCGTTTTCCAGGCTGCAGTGACATGGGCCGTTTGCGGTGGGTTGCTTGGTTCCTGCCAGCTCACACCAGGGGTTTCATTCCCGCCATCGCCTGCCTTGGATCCACTGCCGATGCATCTGGTTCGAGCCGGCTCATCAATCTGGCAACCTACCTCGACGACGACCGAAACAAACACCATGACACATAAGCGCGCATCAGGGGCTTCGCCATTTGGGCATGACACCGCGCCAGCGACGATGCGCTCACAACAGTTCGTTTTCCAGGCAGCAGTCACATGGGCTGTTTGCGGTGGGTTGCTTGGTTCCTGCCAGCTCACACCAGGGGTTTCAATCCCGCCATCGCCTGCCTTGGATCCACTGCCGATGCATCTGGTTCGAGCCGGCTCATCAATCTGGCAACCTACCTCGACGACGACCGAAACAAACACCATGACACATAAGCGCGCATCAGGGGCTTCGCCATTTGGGCATGACACCGCGCCAGCGACGATGCGCTCACAACAGTTCGTTTTCCAGGCAGCAGTCACATGGGCTGTTTGCGGTGGGTTGCTTGGTTCCTGCCAGCTCACATCAGGGGTTTCAATCCCGCCATCGCCTGCCTTGGATCCTCTGCCGATGCATCTGGTTCGAGCCGGCTCATCAATCTGGCAACCTGCCTCGACGATGACCGAAGCAAACAGCATGACACAGAAACGCGCATCAGGGCTTTCGCACTTTGGGCATGACACCGCGGTAGCGACGATGCGCTCACAACCGTTCGTTTTCCAGGCTGCAGTTACATGGGCCGTTTGGGGTGGGTTCCTTGGTTCCTGTCAGCTCACATCAGGGGTTTCAAATCCGCCATGACCTGCCTTGGATCCTCTGCCGATGCATCTTGTTCGAGCAGGCTCATCAGTCTGGCAACCTGCCTCGACGATGATCGAAGCAAACAGCATGACACATAAACACGCATCGGGGGCTTCGCCATTTGGGCATGACAACGCGCCAGCGACGATGCGCTCACAACCGTTCGTTTTCCAGGCTGCAGTCACATAGGCCGTTTGCGGTGGGTTCCTTGATTCCTGCCAGCTCACATCAGGGGATTTAATCCCGCCATCGCCTGCCTTGGATCCTCTGCCGATGCATCTGGTTCGAGCTGGCTCATCAATCTGGCAACCTGCCTCGACGATGACCGAAGCAAACAGCATGGCACATAAACGCGCATCAGAGGATTCGCAATTTGGGCATGACACCGCGCCAGCGACGATGCGCTCACAAGCGTTCGTTTTCCAGGCTGCAGTCACATGGACCGTTTGTGGTGGGTTCCTTGGTTCCCGCCAGCTCACATCAGGGGTTTCAAACCCGCCATGGCCTGCCTTGGAACCTCTGCCGGTGCATCTGGTTCGAGACGGCTCATCAATCTGGCAACCTTCCTCGACGATGACCAAAGCAAACAGCATGACACATAAACGCGCATCAGGGGCTTCGCCATTTGGGCATGAAACCGCGCCAGCGGCGATGCGCTCACAACCGTTCGTTTTCTAGGCTGCAGTCACATGGGCCTTTTGCGGTGGGTTCCTTGATTCCTGCCAGCTCACATCAGGGGATTTTTTCCCGCCATCGCCTGCCTTGGATCCTCTGCCGATGCATCTGGTTCGAGCCGGCTCATCAATCTGACAACCTGCCTCGACGATGACCGAAGCAAACAGCATGGCACATAAATGCGCATCAGGGGCTTCGCCATTTGGGCATGAAACCGCGCCAGGGACGATGCGCTCACAACCGTTCGTTTTCCAGGCTGCAGTCACATGGGCCGTTTGCGGTGGGTTCCTTGGTTTCTGCCAGCTCACATCAGGGGTTTCAAACCCGCCATGGCCTGCCTTTGATCCTCTGCCGATGCATCTGGTTCGAGCAGGCTCATCAGTCTGGCAACCTGCCTCGACGATGATCGAAGCAAACAGCATGACACATAAACGCGCATCAGGGGATTCGCCATTTGGGCATGACACCGCGCCAGCGACGATGCGCTCACAACCGTTCGTTTTCCAGGCTGCAGTCACATAGGCCGTTTGCGGTGGGTTCCTTGGTTCCTGGCAGCACACATCAGGGGTTTCAAACCCGCCATGGCCTGCCTTGGATCCTCTGCCGATGCATCTGTTTCGAGCAGGCTCATCAATCTGGCAACCTGCCTCGACGATGACCGAAGCAAACAGCATGACACATAAACGCGCATCAGGGGCTTCGCCATTTGGGCATGAAACCGCGCCAGCGGCGATGCGCTCACAACCGTTCGTTTTCTAGGCTGCAGTCACATGGGCCTTTTGCGGTGGGTTCCTTGATTCCTGCCAGCTCACATCAGGGGATTTAATCCCGCCATCGCCTGCCTTGGATCCTCTGCCGATGCATCTGGTTCGAGCCGGCTCATCAATCTGGCAACCTGCCTCGACGATGACCGAAGCAAACAGCATGGCACATAAACGCGCATCAGGGGCTTCGCCATTTTGGCATGAAACCGCGCCAGGGACGATGCGCTCACAACCGTTCGTTTTCCAGGCTGCAGTTACATGGGCCGTTTGGGGTGGGTTCCTTGGTTCCTGGCAGCACACATCAGGGGTTTCAAACCCGCCATGGCCTGCTTTGGATCCTCTGCCGATGCATCTGTTTCGAGCCGGCTCATCAATCTGGCAACCTGCCTCGACGATGACCGAAGCAAACAGCATGACACATAAACGCGCATCAGGGGCTTCGCCATTTGGGCATGACACCGCGCCAGCGACGATGCGCTCACAACCGTTCGTTTTTCAGGCTGCAGTCACATGGGCCGTTTGCGGTGGGTTGCTTGGTTCCTGCCAGCTCACATCAGGGGTTTCAGACACGCCATGGCCTGCCTTTGATCCTCTGCCGATGCATCTGTTTCGAGCCGGCTCATCAATCTGGCAACCTGCCTCGACGATGACCGAAGCAAACAGCATGACACATAAACGTGCATCAGGGGCTTCGCCATTTGGGCATGACACCGTGCCAGCGACGATGCGCTCACAACCGTTCCTTTTCCAGGCAGCACTCACATGGGCTGTTTGCGGTGGGTTGCTTGGTTCCTGCCAGCTCACATCAGGGGTTTCAATCCCGCCATCGCCTGCCTTGGATCCTCTGCCGATGCATCTGGTTCGAGCCGGCTCATCAATCTGGCAACCTGCCTCGACGATGACCGAAGCAAACAGCATGACACAGAAACGCGCATCAGGTGTTTCGCACTTTGGGCATGACACCGCGGGAGCGACGATGCGCTCACAACCGTTCGTTTTCCAGGCTGCAGTTACATGGGCCGTTTGGGGTGGGTTCCTTGGTTCCTGTCAGCTCACATCAGAGGTTTCAATCCCGCCATCGCCTGCCTTGGATCCTCTGCCGATGCATCTGGTTCGAGCCGGCTCATCAATCTGGCAACCTGCCTCGACGATGACCGAAGCAAACAGCATGGCACATAAACGCGCATCAGGGGCTTCGCCATTTGGGCATGAAACCGCGCCAGCGACGATGCGCTCACAACCGTTCTTTTTCCAGGCTGCAGTCACATGGGCCGTTTGCGGTGGGTTCCATGGTTTCTGCCAGCTCACATCAGGGGTTTCAAACCCGCCATGGCCTGCCTTTGACCTTCTGCCGATGCATCTGTTTCGAGCCGGCTCATCAATCTGGCAACCTGCCTCGACGATGACCGAAGCAAACAGCATGACACATAAACACGCATCAGGGGCTTCGCCATTTGGCCATGACACCGCGCCAGCGACGATGCGCTCACAACCGTTCATTTTCCAGGCTGCAGTCACATGGACCGTTTGTGGTGGGTTCCTTGGTTCCCGCCAGCTCACACCAGGGGTTTCTAACCCGCCATGGCCTGCCTTGGATCGTCTGCCGATGCATCTGGTTCGAGCCGGCTCATAAATCTGGCATCCTGCCTCGACGATGACCGCAGCAAACAGCATGACACATAAACGCGCATCATGCTGTTTGCTGCGGTCATCGTCGAGGCAGGATGCCAGATTTATGAGCCGGCTCGAACCTGATGCATCGGCAGACGATCCAAGGCAGGCCATAGCAAACAGCATGACACATAAACGCGCATCAGGGGCTTCGCCATTTGGCCCCGCCGCGGTGGCTCAGTGGTTAGGGCGCTCGACTACTGATCCGGAGTTCCCGGGTTCGAACCCGACTGCGGCGGCTGCGTTTTTATGGAGGAAAAACGCTAAGGCGCCCGTGTGCTGTGCGATGTCAGTGCACGTTAAAGATCCCCAGGTGGTCGAAATTATTCCGGAGCCCTCCACTACGGACCCATTTGTTCCTCTCCTCTTTCACTCCCTCCTTTACCCCTTCCCTTACGGCGCGGTTCAGGTGTCCAACGATATATGAGACAGATACTGCGCCATTTCCTTTCCACCAAAAACCAATTATTATTATTATTATTATTCGCCATTTGGGCATGACACCGCACCAGCGACGATGCGCTCACAACCGTTCGTTTTAGAGGCTGCAGTCACATGGGTCGTTTGCGGTGGGTTGCTTGGTTCCTGCCAGCTCACTACAGGGGTTTCAATCCCGCCATCGCCTGCCTTGGATCCTCTGCCGATGCATCTGGTTCGAGCCGGCTCATCAATCTGGCAACCTGCCTCGACGATGACCGAAGCAAACAGCATGGCACATAAACGCGCATCAGGGGCTTCGCCATTTGGGCATGAAACCGCGCCAGGGACGATGCTCTCACAACCGTTCGTTTTCCAGGCTGCAGTCACATGGGCCGTTTGCGGTGGGTTCCTTGGTTTCTGCCAGCTCACATCAGGGGTTTCAAACCCGCCATGGCCTGCCTTTGATCCTCTGCCGATGCATCTGTTTCGAGCCGGCTCATCAATCTGGCAACCTGCCTCGACGATGACCGAAGCAAACAGCATGACACATAAACGTGCATCAGGGGCTTCGCCATCTGGGCATGACACTGTGCCAGCGACGGTGCGCTCACAACCGTTCCTTTTCCAGGCAGCACTCTCATGGGCTGTTTGCGGTGGGTTGCTTTGTTCCTGCCAGCTCACATCAGGGGTTTCAATCCCGCCATCGCCTGCCTTGGATCCTCTGCCGATGCATCTGTTTCGAGCCGGCTCATCAATCTGGCAACCTGCCTCGACGATGACCGAAGCAAACAGCATGGGACATAAACGCGCATCAGGGGCTTCGCCATTTGGGCGTGAAACCGCGCCAGCGACGATACGCTCACAACCGTTCGTTTTCCAGGCTGCAGTCACATGGGCCGTTTGCGGTGGGTTCCTTGGTTCCTGTCAGCTCACATAAGGGTTTTCAAATCCGCCATGACCTGCCTTGGATCCTCTGCCGATGCATCTGGTTCGAGCAGGCTCATCAGTCTGGCAACCTGCTCGACGATGACCGCAGCAAACAGCATGGCACATAAACGCGCATCAGGGGATTCGCCATTTGGGCATGACACCGCGCCAGCGGCGATGTGCTCACAACCGTTCCTTTTTCAGGCTGCAGTCACATGGGCCATTTGCGGTGGGTTGCTTGGTTCCTGCCAGCTCACATCAGGGGTTTCAATCCCGCCATCGCCTGCCTTGGATCCTTTGCCGATGCATCTGGTTCGAGCCGTCTCATCAATCTGGCAACCTTCCTCGACGATGACCGAAGCAAACAGCATGACACATAAACGCGCATCAGGGGCTTCGCCATTTGGGCATGAAACCGCGCCAGCGACGATGCGCTCACAACCGTTCTTTTTCCAGGCTGCAGTCACATGGGCCGTTTGCGGTGGGTTCCTTGGTTTCTGCCAGCTCACATCAGGGGTTTCAAACCCGCCATGGCCTGCCTTTGATCCTCTGCCGATGCATCTGTTTCGAGCCGGCTCATCAATCTGGCAACCTGCCTCGATGATGACCGAAGCAAACAGCATGACACATAAACGTGCATCAGGGGCTTCGCCATCTGGGCATGACATCGTGCCAGCGACGGTGCGCTCACAACCGTTCCTTTTCCAGGCAGCACTCTCATGGGCTGTTTGCCGTGGGTTGCTTGGTTCCTGCCAGCTCACATCAGGGGTTTCAATCCCGCCATCGCCTGCCTTGGATCCTCTGCCGATGCATCTGGTTCGAGCCGGCTCATCAATCTGGCAACCTGCCTCGACGATGACCGAAGCAAACAGCATGACACAGAAACGCGCATCAGGGGTTTTGCACTTTGGGCATGACACCGCGGGAGCGACTGTGCGCTCACAACCGTTCGTTTTCCAGGCCGCAGTTACATGGGCCGTTTGGGGTGGGTTCCTTGGTTCCTGTCAGCTCACATCAGGGGTCTCAAATCCGCCATGACCTGCCTTGGATCCTCTGCCGATGCATCTGGTTCGAGCAGGCTCATCAGTCTGGCAACCTGCCTCGACGATGATCGAAGCAAACAGCATGACACATAAACACGCATCGGGGGCTTCGCAATTTGGGAATGACAACGCGCCAGCGACGATGCGCTCACAACCGTTCCTTTTCCAGGCTGCAGTCACATAGGCCGTTTGCGGTGGGTTCTTTGATTCCTGCCAGCTCACATAAGGGGATTTAATCCCGCCATCGCCTGCCTTGGATCCTCTGCCGATGCATCTGGTTCGAGCTGGCTCATCAATCTGGCAACCTGACTCGACAATGACCGAAGCAAACAGCATGGTACATAAACGCGTATAAGGGGCTTCGCCATTTGGGCATGACACCGCGCCAGCGACGATGCGCTCACAACTAGACTTTTATTTGAGCTAGTTGGTTGTAGCTTCACATGGTTTACGCAAAACGCTTACAGGCGCTAAAAGACGAAGACAACCACACTCAATACTGGACAGGAGCCTGTCCTGTCTTGAGTGTGCTTGTCTTCGTCTTTTAGCGCCTGTACGCGTTTTGCGTAAACCATGTCACGCTCACAACTGTTCGTTTTCCAGGCTGCAGTGGCATGGCCCGTTTGCGGTGGGTTGCTTGGTTCCTGCCAGCTCACACCAGGGGTTTCAATCCCGCCATCGCCTGCCTTGGATCCTCTGCCGATGCATCTGGTTCGAGCCGTCTCATCAATCTGGCAACCTACCTCGACGATGACCGAAACAAACACCATGACACATAAGCGCGTATCAGGGGCTTCGCTATTTGGGCATGACACCGCGCCAGCGACGATGCGCTCACAACCGTTCCTTTTTCAGGCTGCAGTCACATGGGCCGTTTGCGGTGGGTTGCTTGGTTCCTTCCAGCTCACATCAGGGGTTTCAATCCCGCCATCGCCTGCCTTGGATCCTCTGCCGATGCATCTGGTTCGAGCCGTCTCATCAATCTGGCAACCTTCCTCGACGATGACCGAAGCAAACAGCATGACACATAAACGCGCATCAGGCGCCTCGCCATTTGGGCATCACACCGCGACAGCGAAGATGCGCTCACAGCCGTTCCTTTTCCACGATGCAGTCACATGGGCCGTTTGCGGAGGGTTCCTTTGTTCCTGCCAGCTCACATCAGGGGTTTCAATCCCGCCATCGCCTGCCTTGGATCCTCTGCCGATGCATCTGGTTCGAGCCGGCTTATCGATCTGGCAACCTGTCTCGACGATGACCAAAGCACACAGCATGGCACATAAAAGCGCATCAGGGGATTCGCCATTTGGTCATGGCACCGCTCCAGCGGCGATGCGCTCACAACCGTTCCTTTTTCAGGCTGCAGTCACATGGGCCGTTTGCGGTGGGTTGCTTGGTTCCTGCCAGCTCACATCAAGGGTTTCAGTCACGCCATGGCATGCCTTGGATCCTCTGCCGATGCATCTGGTTCGAGCCGGCTCATCAATCTGGCAACCTGCCTCGACGATGACCGAAGCAAACAGCATGACACATAAACGCGCATCAGGGGCTTCGCCATTTGGGCATGACACCCCGCCAGCTACGATGCGCTCAGAACCGTTCGTTTTCCAGGATGGAGTCACATGGGCCGTTTGCGGTGGGTTCCTTGGTTCCTGCCAGCTCACATCAGGGGTTTCAAACCCGCCATGGCCTGCCTTTGATCCTCTGCCGATGCATCTGTTTCGAGCCGGCTCATCAATCTGGCAACCTGCCTCGACGATGACCGAAGCAAACAGCATGACACATAAACGTGCATCAGGGGCTTCGCCATCTGGGCATGACATCGTGCCAGCGACGGTGCGCTCACAACCGTTCCTTTTCCAGGCAGCACTCTCATGGGCTGTTTGCGGTGGGTTGCTTGGTTCCTGCCAGCTCACATCAGGGGTTTCAATCCCGCCATCGCCTGCCTTGGATCCTCTGCCGATGCATCTGGTTCGAGCCGGCTCATCAATCTGGCAACCTGCCTCGACGATGACCGAAGCAAACAGCATGACACAGAAACGCGCATCAGGGGTTTTGCACTTTGGGCATGACACCGCGGGAGCGACTGTGCGCTCACAACCGTTCGTTTTCCAGGCCGCAGTTACATGGGCCGTTTGGGGTGGGTTCCTTGGTTCCTGTCAGCTCACATCAGGGGTTTCAAATCCGCCATGACCTGCCTTGGATCCTCTGCCGATGCATCTGGTTCGAGCAGGCTCATCAGTCTGGCAACCTGCCTCGACGATGATCGAAGCAAACAGCATGACACATAAACACGCATCGGGGGCTTCGCCATTTGGGCATGACAACGCGCCAGCGACGATGCGCTCACAACCGTTCGTTTTCCAGGCTGCAGTCACATAGGCCGTTTGCGGTGGGTTCCTTGATTCCTGCCAGCTCACATCAGGGGATTTAATCCCGCCATCGCCTGCCTTGGATCCTCTGCCGATGCATCTGGTTCGAGCTGGCTCATCAATCTGGCAACCTACCTCGACGATGACCGAACCAAACAGCATGGTACATAAACGCGTATAAGGGGCTTCGCCATTTGGGCATGACACCGCGCCAGCGACGATGCGCTCACAACTAGACTTTCATTTGAGCTAGTTGGTTGTAGCTTCACATGGTTTACGCAAAACGCTTACAGGCGCTAAAGACGAAGACAAGCACACTCAATACTGGACAGGAGCCTGTCCTGTCATGAGTGTGCTTGTCTTCGTCTTTTAGCGCCTGTACGCGTTTTGCGTAAACCATGTCACGCTCACAACTGTTCGTTTTCCAGGCTGCAGTGACATGGCCCGTTTGCGGTGGGTTGCTTGCATCCTGCCAGCTCACACCAGGGGTTTCAATCCCGCCATCGCCTGCCTTGGATCCTCTGCCGATGCATCTGGTTCGAGCCGGCTCATCAATCTGGCAACCTACCTCGACGATGACCGAAACAAACACCATGACACATAAGCGCGTATCAGGGGCTTCGCTATTTGGGCATGACACCGCGCCAGCGACGATGCGCTCACAACCGTTCCTTTTTCAGGCTGCAGTCACATGGGCCGTTTGCGGTGGGTTGCTTGGTTCCTGCCAGCTCACATCAGGGGTTTCAATCCCGCCATCGCCTGCCTTGGATCCTCTGCCGATGCATCTGGTTCGAGCCGTCTCATCAATCTGGCAACCTTCCTCGACGATGACCGAAGCAAACAGCATGACACATAAACGCGCATCAGGCGCCTCGCCATTTGGGCATCACACCGCGACCGCGAAGATGCGCTCACAGCCGTTCCTTTTCCACGATGCAGTCACATGGGCCGTTTGCGGAGGGTTCCTTTGTTCCTGCCAGCTCACATCAGGGGTTTCAATCCCGCCATCGCCTGCCTTGGATCCTCTGCCGATGCATCTGGTTCGAGCCGGCTTATCGATCTGGCAACCTGTCTCGACGATGACCGAAGCAAACAGCATGGCACATAAACGCGCATCATGGGATTCGCCATTTGGTCATGACACCGCTCCAGCGGCGATGCGCTCACAACCGTTCCTTTTTCAGGCTGCAGTCACATGGGCCGTTTGCGGTGGGTTGCTTGGTTCCTGCCAGCTCACATCAAGGGTTTCAGTCACGCCATGGCATGCCTTGGATCCTCTGCCGATGCATCTGGTTCGAGCCGGCTCATCAATCTGGCAACCTGCCTCGACGATGACCGAAGCAAACAGCATGACACATAAACGCGCATCAGGGGCTTCGCCATTTGGGCATGACACCCCGCCAGCTACGATGCGCTCAGAACCGTTCGTTTTCCAGGATGGAGTCACATGGGCCGTTTGCGGTGGGTTCCTTGGTTCCTGCCAGCTCACATCAGGGGTTTCAATCCCGCCATCGCCTGCCTTGGATCCTCTGCCGATGCATCTGGTTCGAGCCGGCTCATCAATCTGGCAACCTGCCTCGACGATGACCGAAGCTAACAGCATGGCACATAAACGCGCATCAGGGGCTTCGCCATTTGGGCATGAAACCGCGCCAGGGACGATGCGCTCACAACCGTTCGTTTTCCAGGCTGCAGTCACATGGGCCGTTTGCGGTGGGTTCCTTGGTTTCTGCCAGCTCACATCAGGGGTTTCAAACCCGCCATGGCCTGCCTTTGATCCTCTGCCGATGCATCTGTTTCGAGCCGGCTCATCAATCTGGCAACCTGCCTCGACGATGACCGAAGCAAACAGCATGACACATAAACGTGCATCAGGGGCTTCGCCATCTGGGCATGACATCGTGCCAGCGACGGTGCGCTCACAACCGTTCCTTTTCCAGGCAGCACTCTCATGGGCTGTTTGCGGTGGGTTGCTTGGTTCCTGCCAGCTCACATCAGGGGTTTCAATCCCGCCATCGCCTGCCTTGGATCCTCTGCCGATGCATCTGGTTCGAGCCGGCTCATCAATCTGGCAACCTGCCTCGACGATGACCGAAGCAAACAGCATGGCACAGAAACGCGCATCAGGGGTTTTGCACTTTGGGCATGACACCGCGGGAGCGACTGTGCGCTCACAACCGTTCGTTTTCCAGGCCGCAGTTACATGGGCCGTTTGGGGTGGGTTCCTTGGTTCCTGTCAGCTCACATCAGGGGTTTCAAATCCGCCATGACCTGCCTTGGATCCTCTGCCGATGCATCTGGTTCGAGCAGGCTCATCAGTCTGGCAACCTGCCTCGACGATGATCGAAGCAAACAGCATGACACATAAACACGCATCGGGGGCTTCGCCATTTGGGCATGACAACGCGCCAGCGACGATGCGCTCACAACCGTTCGTTTTCCAGGCTGCAGTCACATAGGCCGTTTGCGGTGGGTTCCTTGATTCCTGCCAGCTCACATCAGGGGATTTTATCCCGCCATCGCCTGCCTTGGATCCTCTGCTGATGCATCTGGTTCGAGCTGGCTCATCAATCTGGCAACCTGCCTCGACGATGACCGAAGCAAACAGGATGGTACATAAACGCGTATAAGGGGCTTCGCCATTTGGTCATGACACCGCGCCAGCGACGATGCGCTCACAACTAGACTTTCATTTGAGCTAGTTGGTTGTAGCTTCACATGGTTTACGCAAAACGCTTACAGGCGCTAAAAGACGAAGACAAGCACACTCAATACTGGACAGGAGCCTGTCCTGTCTTGAGTGTGCTTGTCTTCGTCTTTTAGCGCCTGTACGCGTTTTGCGTAAACAATGTCACGCTCACAACTGTTCGTTTTCCAGGCTGCAGTGACATGGCCCGTTTGCGGTGGGTTGCTTGGTTCCTGCCAGCTCACACCAGGGGTTTCAATCCCGCCATCGCCTGCCTTGGATCCTCTGCCGATGCATCTGGTTCGAGCCGGCTCATCAATCTGGCAACCTACCTCTACGATGACCGAAACAAACACCATGACACATAAGCGCGTATCAGGGGCTTCGCTATTTGGGCATGACACCGCGCCAGCGACGATGCGCTCACAACCGTTCCTTTTTCAGGCTGCAGTCACATGGGCCGTTTGCGGTGGGTTGCTTGGTTCCTTCCAGCTCACATCAGGGGTTTCAATCCCGCCATCGCCTGCCTTGGATCCTCTGCCGATGCATCTGGTTCGAGCCGTCTCATCAATCTGGCAACCTTCCTCGACGATGACCGAAGCAAACAGCATGACACATAAACGCGCATCAGGCGCCTCGCCATTTGGGCATCACACCGCGACAGCGAAGATGCGCTCACAGCCGTTCCTTTTCCACGATGCAGTCACATGGGCCGTTTGCGGAGGGTTCCTTTGTTCCTGCCAGCTCACATCAGGGGTTTCAATCCCGCCATCGCCTGCCTTGGATCCTCTGCCGATGCATCTGGTTCGAGCCGGCTTATCGATCTGGCAACCTGTCTCGACGATGACCAAAGCACACAGCATGGCACATAAACGCGCATCAGGGGATTCGCCATTTGGTCATGGCACCGCTCCAGCGGCGATGCGCTCACAACCGTTCCTTTTTCAGGCTGCAGTCACATGGGCCGTTTGCGGTGGGTTGCTTGGTTCCTGCCAGCTCACATCAAGGGTTTCAGTCACGCCATGGCATGCCTTGGATCCTCTGCCGATGCATCTGGTTCGAGCCGGCTCATCAATCTGGCAACCTGCCTCGACGATGACCGAAGCAAACAGCATGACACATAAACGCGCATCAGGGGCTTCGCCATTTGGGCATGACACCCCGCCAGCTACGATGCGCTCAGAACCGTTCGTTTTCCAGGATGGAGTCACATGGGCCGTTTGCGGTGGGTTCCTTGGTTCCTGCCAGCTCACATCAGGGGTTTCAAACCCGCCATGGCCTGCCTTTGATCCTCTGCCGATGCATCTGTTTCGAGCCGGCTCATCAATCTGGCAACCTGCCTCGACGATGACCGAAGCAAACAGCATGACACATAAACGTGCATCAGGGGCTTCGCCATCTGGGCATGACATCGTGCCAGCGACGGTGCGCTCACAACCGTTCCTTTTCCAGGCAGCACTCTCATGGGCTGTTTGCGGTGGGTTGCTTGGTTCCTGCCAGCTCACATCAGGGGTTTCAATCCCGCCATCGCCTGCCTTGGATCCTCTGCCGATGCATCTGGTTCGAGCCGGCTCATCAATCTGGCAACCTGCCTCGACGATGACCGAAGCAAACAGCATGACACACAAACGCGCATCAGGGGTTTTGCACTTTGGGCATGACACCGCGGGAGCGACTGTGCGCTCACAACCGTTCGTTTTCCAGGCCGCAGTTACATGGGCCGTTTGGGGTGGGTTCCTTGGTTCCTGTCAGCTCACATCAGGGGTTTCAAATCCGCCATGACCTGCCTTGGATCCTCTGCCGATGCATCTGGTTCGAGCAGGCTCATCAGTCTGGCAACCTGCCTCGACGATGATCGAAGCAAACAGCATGACACATAAACACGCATCGGGGGCTTCGCCATTTGGGCATGACAACGCGCCAGCGACGATGCGCTCACAACCGTTCGTTTTCCAGGCTGCAGTCACATAGGCCGTTTGCGGTGGGTTCCTTGATTCCTGCCAGCTCACATCAGGGGATTTAATCCCGCCATCGCCTGCCTTGGATCCTCTGCCGATGCATCTGGTTCGAGCTGGCTCATCAATCTGGCAACCTACCTCGACGATGACCGAACCAAACAGCATGGTACATAAACGCGTATAAGGGGCTTCGCCATTTGGGCATGACACCGCGCCAGCGACGATGCGCTCACAACTAGACTTTCATTTGAGCTAGTTGGTTGTAGCTTCACATGGTTTACGCAAAACGCTTACAGGCGCTAAAGACGAAGACAAGCACACTCAATACTGGACAGGAGCCTGTCCTGTCATGAGTGTGCTTGTCTTCGTCTTTTAGCGCCTGTACGCGTTTTGCGTAAACCATGTCACGCTCACAACTGTTCGTTTTCCAGGCTGCAGTGACATGGCCCGTTTGCGGTGGGTTGCTTGCTTCCTGCCAGCTCACACCAGGGGTTTCAATCCCGCCATCGCCTGCCTTGGATCCTCTGCCGATGCATCTGGTTCGAGCCGGCTCATCAATCTGGCAACCTACCTCGACGATGACCGAAACAAACACCATGACACATAAGCGCGTATCAGGGGCTTCGCTATTTGGGCATGACACCGCGCCAGCGACGATGCGCTCACAACCGTTCCTTTTTCAGGCTGCAGTCACATGGGCCGTTTGCGGTGGGTTGCTTGGTTCCTGCCAGCTCACATCAGGGGTTTCAATCCCGCCATCGCCTGCCTTGGATCCTCTGCCGATGCATCTGGTTCGAGCCGTCTCATCAATCTGGCAACCTTCCTCGACGATGACCGAAGCAAACAGCATGACACATAAACGCGCATCAGGCGCCTCGCCATTTGGGCATCACACCAGGACCGCGAAGATGCGCTCACAGCCGTTCCTTTTCCACGATGCAGTCACATGGGCCGTTTGCGGAGGGTTCCTTTGTTCCTGCCAGCTCACATCAGGGGTTTCAATCCCGCCATCGCCTGCCTTGGATCCTCTGCCGATGCATCTGGTTCGAGCCGGCTTATCGATCTGGCAACCTGTCTCGACGATGACCGAAGCAAACAGCATGGCACATAAACGCGCATCAGGGGATTCGCCATTTGGTCATGACACCGCTCCAGCGGCGATGCGCTCACAACCGTTCCTTTTTCAGGCTGCAGTCACATGGGCCGTTTGCGGTGGGTTGCTTGGTTCCTGCCAGCTCACATCAAGGGTTTCAGTCACGCCATGGCATGCCTTGGATCCTCTGCCGATGCATCTGGTTCGAGCCGGCTCATCAATCTGGCAACCTGCCTCGACGATGACCGAAGCAAACAGCATGACACATAAACGCGCATCAGGGGCTTCGCCATTTGGGCATGACACCCCGCCAGCTACGATGCGCTCAGAACCGTTCGTTTTCCAGGATGGAGTCACATGGGCCGTTTGCGGTGGGTTCCTTGGTTCCTGCCAGCTCACATCAGGGGTTTCAATCCCGCCATCGCCTGCCTTGGATCCTCTGCCGATGCATCTGGTTCGAGCCGGCTCATCAATCTGGCAACCTGCCTCGACGATGACCGAAGCTAACAGCATGGCACATAAACGCGCATCAGGGGCTTCGCCATTTGGGCATGAAACCGCGCCAGGGACGATGCGCTCACAACCGTTCGTTTTCCAGGCTGCAGTCACATGGGCCGTTTGCGGTGGGTTCCTTGGTTTCTGCCAGCTCACATCAGGGGTTTCAAACCCGCCATGGCCTGCCTTTGATCCTCTGCCGATGCATCTGTTTCGAGCCGGCTCATCAATCTGGCAACCTGCCTCGACGATGACCGAAGCAAACAGCATGACACATAAACGTGCATCAGGGGCTTCGCCATCTGGGCATGACATCGTGCCAGCGACGGTGCGCTCACAACCGTTCCTTTTCCAGGCAGCACTCTCATGGGCTGTTTGCGGTGGGTTGCTTGGTTCCTGCCAGCTCACATCAGGGGTTTCAATCCCGCCATCGCCTGCCTTGGATCCTCTGCCGATGCATCTGGTTCGAGCCGGCTCATCAATCTGGCAACCTGCCTCGACGATGACCGAAGCAAACAGCATGACACAGAAACGCGCATCAGGGGTTTTGCACTTTGGGCATGACACCGCGGGAGCGACTGTGCGCTCACAACCGTTCGTTTTCCAGGCCGCAGTTACATGGGCCGTTTGGGGTGGGTTCCTTGGTTCCTGTCAGCTCACATCAGGGGTTTCAAATCCGCCATGACCTGCCTTGGATCCTCTGCCGATGCATCTGGTTCGAGCAGGCTCATCAGTCTGGCAACCTGCCTCGACGATGATCGAAGCAAACAGCATGACACATAAACACGCATCGGGGGCTTCGCCATTTGGGCATGACAACGCGCCAGCGACGATGCGCTCACAACCGTTCGTTTTCCAGGCTGCAGTCACATAGGCCGTTTGCGGTGGGTTCCTTGATTCCTGCCAGCTCACATCAGGGGATTTTATCCCGCCATCGCCTGCCTTGGATCCTCTGCTGATGCATCTGGTTCGAGCTGGCTCATCAATCTGGCAACCTGCCTCGACGATGACCGAAGCAAACAGGATGGTACATAAACGCGTATAAGGGGCTTAGCCATTTGGTCATGACACCGCGCCAGCGACGATGCGCTCACAACTAGACTTTCATTTGAGCTAGTTGGTTGTAGCTTCACATGGTTTACGCAAAACGCTTACAGGCGCTAAAAGACGAAGACAAGCACACTCAATACTGGACAGGAGCCTGTCCTGTCTTGAGTGTGCTTGTCTTCGTCTTTTAGCGCCTGTACGCGTTTTGCGTAAACAATGTCACGCTCACAACTGTTCGTTTTCCAGGCTGCAGTGACATGGCCCGTTTGCGGTGGGTTGCTTGGTTCCTGCCAGCTCACACCAGGGGTTTCAATCCCGCCATCGCCTGCCTTGGATCCTCTGCCGATGCATCTGGTTCGAGCCGGCTCATCAATCTGGCAACCTACCTCTACGATGACCGAAACAAACACCATGACACATAAGCGCGTATCAGGGGATTCGCTATTTGGGCATGACACCGCGCCAGCGACGATGCGCTCACAACCGTTCCTTTTTCAGGCTGCAGTCACATGGGCCGTTTGCGGTGGGTTGCTTGGTTCCTGCAAGCTCACATCAGGGGTTTCAATCCCGCCATCGCCTGCCTTGGATCCTCTGCCGATGTGTCTGGTTCGAGCCGTCTCATCAATCTGGCAACCTTCCTCGACGATGACCGAAGCAAACAGCATGACACATAAACGCGCATCAGGCGCTTCGCCATTTGGGCATGACACCGCGCCAGCGAAGATGCGCTCACAGCCGTTCCTTTTCCACGATGCAGTCACATGGGCCGTTTGCGGAGGGTTCCTTTGTTCCTGCCAGCTCACATCAGGGATTTCAATCCCGCCATCGCCTGCCTTGGATCCTCTGCCGATGCATCTGGTTCGAGCCGGCTTATGGATCTGGCAACCTGTCTCGACGATGACCGAAGCAAACAGCATGGCACATAAACGCGCATCAGGGGATTTGCCATTTGGTCATGACACCGCGCCAGCGGCGATGCGCTCACAACCGTTCCTTTTTCAGGCTGCAGTCACATGGGCCGTTTGCGGTGGGTTGTTTGGTTCCTGCCAGCTCACATCAAGGGTTTCAGTCACGCCATGGCCTGCCTTGGATCCTCTGCCGATGCATCTGGTTCGAGCCGGCTCATCAATCTGGCAACCTGCCTCGACGATGACCGAAGCGAACAGCATGACACATAAACACGCATCAGGGGCTTCGCCATTTGGGCATGACACCCCGCCAGCTATGATGCGCTCAGAACCGTTCGTTTTCCAGGATGGAGTCACATGGGCCGTTTGCGGTGGGTTCCTTGGTTCCTGCCAGCTCACATCAGGGGTTTCAATCCCGCCATCGCCTGCCTTGGATCCTCTGCCGATGCATCTGGTTCGAGCCGGCTCATCAATCTGGCAACCTGCCTCGACGATGACCGAAGCAAACAGCATGGCACATAAACGCGCATCAGGGGCTTCGCCATTTGGGCATGAAACCGCGCCAGGGACGATGCGCTCACAACCGTTCGTTTTCCAGGCTGCAGTCACATGGGCCGTTTGCGGTGGGTTCCTTGGTTTCTGCCAGCTCACATCAGGGGTTTCAAACCCGCCATGGCCTGCCTTTGATCCTCTGCCGATGCATCTGTTTCGAGCCGGCTCATGAATCTGGCAACCTGCCTCGACGATGACCGAAGCAAACTGCATGACACATAAACGTGCATCAGGGGCTTCGCCATCTGTGCATGACACCGTGCCAGCGACGGTGCGCTCACAACCGTTCCTTTTCCAGGCAGCACTCTCATGGGCCGTTTGCGGTGGGTTCCTTGGTTTCTGCCAGCTCACATCAGGGGTTTCAAACCCGCCATGGCCTGCCTTTGATCCTCTGCCGATGCATCTGTTTCGAGCCGGCTCATCAATCTGGCAACCTGCCTCGACGATGACCGAAGCAAACAGCATGACACATAAACGTGCATCAGGGGCTTCGCCATCTGGGCATGACACCGTGCCAGCGACGGTGCGCTCACAACCGTTCCTTTTCCAGGCAGCACTCTCATGGGCTATTTGTGGTGGGTTGCTTGGTTCCTGCCAGCTAACATCAGGGGTTTCAATCCCGCCATCGCCTGCCTTGGATCCTCTGCCGATGCATCTGGTTCGAGCCGGCTCATCAATCTGGCAACCTGCCTCGACGATGACCGAAGCAAACAGCATGACACAGAAACGCGCATCAGGGGTTTTGCACTTTGGGCATGGCACCGCGGGAGCGACTGTGCGCTCACAACCGGTCGTTTTCCAGGCTGCAGTCACATAGGCCGTTTGCGGTGGGTTCCTTGATTCCTGCCAGCTCACATCAGGGGATTTGATCCCGCCATCGCCTGCCTTGGATCCTCTGCCGATGCATCCGGTTCGAGCTGGCTCATCAATCTGGCAACCTACCTCGACGATGACCGAAGCAAACAGCATGGTACATAAACGCGTATAAGGGGCTTCGCCATTTGGGCATGACACCGCGCCAGCGACGATGCGCTCACAACTATACTTTCATTTGACCTAGTTGGTTGTAGCTTCACATGGTTTACGCAAAACGCTTACAGGCGCTAAAGACGAAGACAAGCACACTCAATACTGGACAGGAGCCTGTCCTGTCATGAGTGTGCTTGTCTTCGTCTTTTAGCGCCTGTACGCGTTTTGCGTAAACCATGTCACGCTCACAACTGTTCGTTTTCCAGGCTGCAGTGACATGGCCCGTTTGCGGTGGGTTGCTTGCTTCCTGCCAGCTCACACCAGGGGTTTCAATCCCGCCATCGCCTGCCTTGGATCCTCTGCCGATGCATCTGTTTCGAGCCGGCTCATCAATCTGGCAACCTGCCTCGACGATGACCGAAGCAAACTGCATGACACATAAACGTGCATCAGGGGCTTCGCCATCTGTGCATGACACCGTGCCAGCGAAGGTGCGCTCACAACCGTTCCTTTTCCAGGCAGCACTCTCATGGGCCGTTTGCGGTGGGTTCCTTGGTTTCTGCCAGCTCACATCAGGGGTTTCAAACCCGCCATGGCCTGCCTTTGATCCTCTGCCGATGCATCTGTTTCGAGCCGGCTCATCAATCTGGCAACCTGCCTCGACGATGACCGAAGCAAACAGCATGACACATAAACGTGCATCAGGGGCTTCGCCATCTGGGCATGACACCGTGCCAGCGACGGTGCGCTCACAACCGTTCCTTTTCCAGGCAGCACTCTCATGGGCTATTTGTGGTGGGTTGCTTGGTTCCTGCCAGCTAACATCAGGGGTTTCAATCCCGCCATCGCCTGCCTTGGATCCTCTGCCGATGCATCTGGTTCGAGCCGGCTCATCAATCTGGCAACCTGCCTCGACGATGACCGAAGCAAACAGCATGACACAGAAACGCGCATCAGGGGTTTTGCACTTTGGGCATGGCACCGCGGGAGCGACTGTGCGCTCACAACCGGTCGTTTTCCAGGCTGCAGTCACATAGGCCGTTTGCGGTGGGTTCCTTGATTCCTGCCAGCTCACATCAGGGGATTTAATCCCGCCATCGCCTGCCTTGGATCCTCTGCCGATGCATCCGGTTCGAGCTGGCTCATCAATCTGGCAACCTACCTCGACGATGACCGAAGCAAACAGCATGGTACATAAACGCGTATAAGGGGCTTCGCCGTTTGGGCATGACACCGCGCCAGCGACGATGCGCTCACAACTATACTTTCATTTGACCTAGTTGGTTGTAGCTTCACATGGTTTACGCAAAACGCTTACAGGCGCTAAAGACGAAGACAAGCACACTCAATACTGGACAGGAGCCTGTCCTGTCATGAGTGTGCTTGTCTTCGTCTTTTAGCGCCTGTACGCGTTTTGCGTAAACCATGTCACGCTCACAACTGTTCGTTTTCCAGGCTGCAGTGACATGGCCCGTTTGCGGTGGGTTGCTTGCTTCCTGCCAGCTCACACCAGGGGTTTCAATCCCGCCATCGCCTGCCTTGGATCCTCTGCCGATGCATCTGGTTCGAGCCGGCTCATCAATCTGGCAACCTACCTCGACGATGACCGAAACAAACAGCATGACACATAAACGCGCATCAGGGGCTTCGCCATTTGGGCATGACACCGCGCCAGCGAAGATGCGCTCACAACCGTTCCTTTTCCAGGATGCAGTCACATGGGCCGTTTGCGGTGGGTTCCTTTGTTCCTGCCAGCTCACATCAGGGGTTTCAATCCCGCCATCGCCTGCCATGGATCCTCTGCCGATGCATCTGGTTCGAGCCGGCTTATCGATCTGGCAACCTGTCTCGACGATGACCGAAGCAAACAGCATGGCACATAAACGCGCATCAGGGGATTCGCCATTTGGGCATGACACCGCGCCAGCGGCGATGCGCTCACAACCATTCCTTTTTCAGGCTGCAGTCACATGGGCCGTTTGCGGTGGGTTGCTTGGTTCCTGCCAGCTCACATCAGGGGTTTCAATCCCGCCATCGCCTGCCTTGGATCCTCTGCCGATGCATCTGGTTCGAGCCGTCTCATCAATCTGGCAACCTTCCTCGACGATGACCGAAGCAAACAGCATGACACATAAACGCGCATCAGGCGCTTCGCCATTTGGGCATGACACCGCGCCAGCGAAGATGCGCTCACAGCCGTTCCTTTTCCACGATGCAGTCACATGTCACATGGGCCGTTTGCGGAGGGTTCCTTTGTTCCTGCCAGCTCACATCAGGGGTTTCAATCCCGCCATCGCCTGCCATGGATCCTCTGCCGATGCATCTGGTTCGAGCCGGCTTATCGATCTGGCAACCTGTCTCGACGATGACCGAAGCAAACAGCATGGCACATAAACGCGCGTCAGGGGATTCGCCATTTGGTCATGACACCGCGCCAGCGGCGATGCGCTCACAACCGTTCCTTTTTCAGGCTGCAGTCACATGGGCCGTTTGCGGTGGGTAGTTTGGTTTCTGCCAGCTCACATCAAGGGTTTCAGTCATGCCATGGCCTGCCTTGCATCCTCTGCCGATGCATCTGGTTCGAGCCGGCTCATCAATCTGGCAACCTGCCTCGACGATGACCGAAGCAAACAGCATGACACATAAACGCGCATCAGGGGCTTCGCCATTTGGGCATGACACCCCGCCAGCTACGATGCGCTCAGAACCGTTCGTTTTCCAGGATGGAGTCTCATGGGCCGTTTGCGGTGGGTTCCTTGATTCCTGCCAGCTCACATCAGGGGTTTCAATCCCGCCATCGCCTGCCTTGGATCCTCTGCCGATGCATCTGGTTCGAGCCGGCTCATCAATCTGGCAACCTGCCTCGACGATGACCGAAGCAAACAGCATGGCACATAAACGCGCATCAGGGGCTTCGCCATTTGGGCATGAAACCGCGCCAGGGACGATGCGCTCACAACCGTTCGTTTTCCAGGCTGCAGTCACATGGGCCGTTTGCGGTGAGTTCCTTGGTTTCTGCCAGCTCACATCAGGGGTTTCAAACCCGCCATGGCCTGCCTTTGATCCTCTGCCGATGCATCTGTTTCGAGCCGGCTCATCAATCTGGCAACCTGCCTCGACGATGACCGAAGCAAACAGCATGACACATAAACGTGCATCAAGGGCTTCGCCATCTGGGCATGACACCGTGCCAGCGACGGTGCGCTCACAACCGTTCCTTTTCCAGGCAGCACTCTCATGGGCTGTTTGCGGTGGGTTGCTTGGTTCCTGCCAGCTCACATCAGGGGTTTCAATCCCGCCATCGCCTGCCTTGGATCCTCTGCCGATGCATCTGGTTCGAGCCGGCACATCAATCTGGCAACCTGCCTCGACGATGACCGAAGCAAACAGCATGGGACATAAACGCGCATCAGGGGCTTCACCATTTGGCCATGAAACCGCGCCAGCGACGATACGCTCACAACCGTTCGTTTTCCAGGCTGCAGTCACATGGGCCGTTTGCGGTGGGTTCCTTGGTTCTTGTCAGCTCACATCAGGGGTTTCAAATCCGCCATGACCTGCCTTGGATCCTCTGCCGATGCATCTGGTTCGAGCAGGCTCATCAGTCTGGCAACCTGCTCGACGATGACCGCAGCAAACAGCATGACACATAAACGCGCATCAGGGGCTTCGCCATTTGGGCATGACACCGCGCCAGCGAAGATGCGCTCACAAATGTTCCTTTTCCAGGATGCAGTCACATGGGCCGTTTGCGGTGGGTTCCTTTGTTCCTGCCAGCTCACATCAGGGGTTTCAATCCCGCCATCGCCTGCCTTGGATCCTCTGCCGATGCATCTGGTTCGAGCCGGCTTATCGATCTGGCAACCTGTCTCGACGATGACCGAAGCAAACAGCATGGCACATAAACGCGCATCAGGGGATTCGCCATTTGGGCATGACACCGCGCCAGCGGCGATGCGCTCACAACCGTTCCTTTTTCAGGCTGCAGTCACATGGGCCATTTGCGGTGGGTTGCTTGGTTCCTGCCAGCTCACATCAGGGGTTTCAATCCCGCCATCGCCTGCCTTGGATCCTCTGCCGATGCATCTTGTTCGAGCCGTCTCATCAATCTGGCAACCTTCCTCGACGATGACCGAAGCAAACAGCATGACACATAAACGCGCATCAGGCGCTTCGCCATTTGGGCATCACACCGCGACAGCGAAGATGCGCTCACAGCCGTTCCTTTTCCACGATGCAGTCACATGGGCCGTTTGCGGTGGGTTTCTTGGTTCCTGCCAGCTCACATCAAGGGTTTCAGTCACGCCATGGCATGCCTTGGATCCTCTGCCGATGCATCTGGTTCGAGCCGGCTCATCGATCTGGCAACCTGCCTCGACGATGACCGAAGCAAACAGCATGACACATAAACGCGCATCAGGGGCTTCGCCATTTGGGCATGACACCCCGCCAGCTACGATGCGCTCAGAACCGTTCGTTTTCCAGGATGGAGTCACATGGGCCGTTTGCGGTGGGTTCCTTGGTTCCTGCCAGCTCACATCAGGGGTTTCAATCCCGCCATCGCCTGCCTTGGATCCTCTGCCGATGCATCTGGTTCGAGCCGGCTCATCAATCTGGCAACCTGCCTCGACGATGACCGAAGCAAACAGCATGGCACATAAACGCGCATCAGGGGCTTCGCCATTTGGGCATGAAACCGCGCCAGGGACGATGCGCTCACAACCGTTCGTTTTCCAGGCTGCAGTCACATGGGCCGTTTGCGGTGGGTTCCTTGGTTTCTGCCAGCTCACATCAGGGGTTTCAAACCCGCCATGGCCTGCCTTTGATCCTCTGCCGATGCATCTGTTTCGAGCCGGCTCATCAATCTGGCAACCTGCCTCGACGATGACCGAAGCAAACAGCATGACACATAAACGTGCATCAGGGGCTTCGCCATCTGCGCTTGACATCGTGCCAGCGACGGTGCGCTCACAACCGTTCCTTTTCCAGGCAGCACTCTCATGGGCTGTTTGCGGTGGGTTGCATGGTTCCTGCCAGCTCACATCAGGGGTTTAAATCCCGCCATCGCCTGCCTTGGATCCTCTGCCGATGCGTCTGGTTCGAGCCGGCTCATCAATCTGGCAACCTGCCTCGACGATGACCGAAGCAAACAGCATGACACAGAAACGCGCATCAGGGGTTTTGCACTTTGGGCATGACACCGCGGGAGCGACTGTGCGCTCACAACCGTTCGTTTTCCAGGCTGCAGTTACATGGGCCGTTTGGGGTGGGTTCCTTGGTTCCTGTCAGCTCACATCAGGGGTTTCAAATCCGCCATGACCTGCCTTGGATCCTCTGCCGATGCATCTGGTTCGAGCAGGCTCATCAGTCTGGCAACCTGCCTCGACGATGATCGAAGCAAACAGCATGACACATAAACACGCATCGGGGGCTTCGCCATTTGGGCATGACAACGCGGCAGCGACGATGCGCTCACAACCGTTCGTTTTCCAGGCTGCAGTCACATAGGCCGTTTGCTGTGGGTTCCTTGATTCCTGCCAGCTCACATCAGGGGATTTAATCCCGCCATCGCCTGCCTTGGATCCTCTGCTGATGCATCTGGTTCGAGCTGGCTCATCAATCTGGCAACCTGCCTCGACGATGACCGAAGCAAACAGCATGGTACATAAACGCGTATAAGGGGCTTCGCCATTTGGGCATGACACCGCGCCAGCGACGATGCGCTCACAACTATACTTTCATTTGAGCTAGTTGGTTGTAGCTTCACATGGTTTACGCAAAATGCTTACAGGCGCTAAAAGACGAAGACAAGCACACTCAATACTGGACAGGAGCCTGTCCTGTCTTGAGTGTGCTTGTCTTCGTCTTTTAGCGCCTGTACGCGTTTTGCGTAAACAATGTCACGCTCACAACTGTTCGTTTTCCAGGCTGCAGTGACATGGCCCGTTTGCGGTGGGTTGCTTGGTTCCTGCGAGCTCACACCAGGGGTTTCAATCCCGCCATCGCCTGCCTTGGATCCTCTGCCGATGCATCTGGTTCGAGCCGGCTCATCAATCTGGCAACCTACCTCTACGATGACCGAAACAAACACCATGACACATAAGCGCGTATCAGGGGCTTCGCTATTTGGGCATGACACCGCGCCAGCGACGATGCGCTCACAACCGTTCCTTTTTCAGGCTGCAGTCACATGGGCCGTTTGCGGTGGGTTGCTTGGTTCCTGCCAGCTCAGATCAGGGGTTTCAATCCCGCCATCGCCTGCCTTGGATCCTCTGCCGATGTGTCTGGTTCGAGCCGTCTCATCGATCTGGCAACCTTCCTCGACGATGACCGAAGCAAACAGCATGACACATAAACGCGCATCAGGCGCTTCGCCATTTGGGCATGACACCGCGCCAGCGAAGATGCGCTCACAGCCGTTCCTTTTCCACGATGCAGTCACATGGGCCGTTTGCGGAGGGTTCCTTTGTTCCTGCCAGCTCACATCAGGGATTTCAATCCCGCCATCGCCTGCCTTGGATTCTCAGCCGATGCATCTGGTTCGAGCCGGCTTATCGATCTGGCAACCTGTGTCGACGATGACCGAAGCAAACAGCATGGCACATAAACGCGCATCAGGGGATTCGCCATTTGGTCATGACACCGCGCCAGCGGCGATGCGCTCACAACCGTTTCTTTTTCAGGCTGCAGTCACATGGGCCGTTTGCGGTGGGTTGTTTGGTTCCTGCCAGCTCACATCAAGGGTTTCAGTCACGCCATGGCCTGCCTTGGATCCTCTGCCGATGCATCTGGTTCGAGCCGGCTCATCAATCTGGCAACCTGCCTCGACGATGACCGAAGCAAACAGCATGACACATAAACGCGCATCAGGGGCTTCGCCATTTGGGCATGACACCCCGCCAGCTACGATGCGCTCAGAACCGTTCGTTTTCCAGGATGGAGTCACATGGGCCGTTTGCGGTGGGTTCCTTGGTTCCTGCCAGCTCACATCAGGGGTTTCAATCCCGCCATCGCCTGCCTTGGATCCTCTGCCGATGCATCTGGTTCGAGCCGGCTCATCAATCTGGCAACCTGCCTCGACGATGACCGAAGCAAACAGCATGGCACATAAACGCGCATCAGGGGGCTTCGCCATTTGGGCATGAAACCGCGCCAGGGACGATGCGCTCACAACCGTTCGTTTTCCAGGCTGCAGTCACATGGGCCGTTTGCGGTGGGTTCCTTGGTTGCTGCCAGCTCACATCAGGGGTTTCAAACCCGCCATGGCCTGCCTTTGATCCTCTGCCGATGCATCTGTTTCGAGCCGGCTCATCAATCTGGCAACCTGCCTCGACGATGACCGAAGCAAACAGCATGACACATAAACGTGCATCAGGGGCTTCGCCATCTGTGCATGACACCGTGCCAGAGACGGTGCGCTCACAACCGTTCCTTTTCCAGGCAGCACTCTCATGGGCCGTTTGCGGTGGGTTCCTTGGTTTCTGCCAGCTCACATCAGGGGTTTCAAACCCGCCATGGCCTGCCTTTGATCCTCTGCCGATGCATCTGTTTCGAGCCGGCTCATCAATCTGGCAACCTGCCTCGACGATGACCGAAGCAAACAGCATGACACATAAACGTGCATCAGGGGCTTCGCCATCTGGGCATGACACCGTGCCAGCGACGGTGCGCTCACAACCGTTCCTTTTCCAGGCAGCACTCTCATGGGCTGTTTGCGGTGGGTTGCTTGGTTCCTGCCAGCTCACATCAGGGGTTTCAATACCGCCATCGCCTGCCTTGGATCCTCTGCCGATGCATCTGGTTCGAGCCGGCTCATCAATCTGGCAACCTGCCTCGACGATGACCGAAGCAAACAGCATGACACAGAAACGCGCATCAGGGGTTTTGCACTTTGGGCATGGCACCGCGGGAGCGACTGTGCGCTCACAACCGTTCGTTTTCCAGGCTGCAGTCACATAGGCCGTTTGCGATGGGTTCCTTGATTCCTGCCAGCTCACATCAGGGGATTTAATCCCGCCATCGCCTGCCTTGGATCCTCTGCCGATGCATCTGGTTCGAGCTGGCTCATCAATCTGGCAACCTACCTCGACGATGACCGAAGCAAACAGCATGGTACATAAACGCGTATAAGGGGCTTCGCCATTTGGGCATGACACCGCGCCAGCGACGATGCGCTCACAACTAGACTTTCATTTGAGCTAGTTGGTTGTAGCTTCACATGGTTTACGCAAAACGCTCACAGGCGCTAAAACACGAAGACAAGCACACTCAATACTGGACAGGAGCCTGTCCTGTCTTGAGTGTGCTTGTCTTCGTCTTTTAGCGCCTGTACGCGTTTTGCGTAAACCATGTCACGCTCACAACCGTTCCTTTTTCAGGCTGCAGTCACATGGGCCGTTTGCTGTGGGTTGCTTGGTTCCTGCCAGCTCACATCAAGGGTTTCAGTCACGCCATGGCATGCCTTGGATCCTCTGCCGATGCATCTGGTTCGGGCCGGCTCATCAATCTGGCAACCTGCCTCGACGATGACCGAAGCAAACAGCATGACACATAAACGCGCATCAGGGGCTTCGCCATTTGGCCATGACGCCCCGCCAGCTACGATGCGCTCAGAACCGTTCGTTTTCCAGGATGGAGTCACATGGGCCGTTTGCGGTGGGTTCCTTGGTTCCCGCCAGCTCACATCAGGGGTTTCAAACCCGCCATGGCCTGCCTTGGATCCTCTGCGATGCATCTGGTTCGAGCCGGCTCATCAATCTGGCAACCTGCCTCGACGATGACCGAAGCAAACAGCATGGCACATAAACGCGCATCAGGGGCTTCGCCATTTGGGCATGAAACCGCGCCAGGGACGATGCGCTCACAACCGTTCGTTTTTGTGGTATTGTATTCTGTAGTTATGTTTGTATAAACTAGGTGGCGCTAGGCATGCGCCCTATCTGGTCAGCTGACTCGCACATCTGTATATATATTCATCATTGAACTGGAATAAAAGGGAGTTGGTCGAAGTATGTAGTACGTGGCGGGTGCTTGACGTGGTGGTGCTCCGACTGCTCCGGGCAGTCGGACCGGGCAGTTCCCCAACGGTACGGGATACAACAGTTGGCGACGAGTGGTGAAGTAACCGAACGCGGAAGCAATGAGCCTGCATCAACCGCCCGAGTTCCTGCCGACGCCCGGGAAGCCCGCCATTCCTTGGACGCAGTGGCACCGCCTTTTCAAGAACTATCTCCTGGCGTCCGGGAGCGACGCTCACCCACCTGCGCGCCGTAAGGCTTTGCTGCTACACTGTTTGGGTGTGGAAGGCCAACGCTTGTACTACGCGTTGCCGGAGGAGAAATCGTCGACGCCGCCTACAGAAGGAAAGGAAGGAAGCGGTACGAGCGACGAGTACGATGCAGCGGTGGCTACGTTGGACGCTTACTTCACTTCTAAAACGAACGTCGTCGTGGAGCGGCATCGGTTCGGACAACGCACCCAACTGCCCGGGGAGACTGCAACAGCGTTCGTCACGGCGTTGCGTGAGCTGGCATTAAGTTGCGACTTCGGTAAGCAGGCTGACGATTTTATTCGTGCCCAACTTGTAGCGAAAACGTGCAACCCTGTTCTTCGGGAACGCTTACTGCTTGAAGGCACTTCGCTCACTCTTGAACGCGCACTGGCTATTGCAAACAGTATCGAAGAAGCCACGAAATACTCACTTGAGCTGCAGTCATCGGCTGCGAGCGTTCAAAAGGTCGAAAAACATCGGATGCCACGCCGCTCAGAAACGCAGTTACCGCGTTCGCAGCAGCCGAAGTCCTGTTTCCGTTGCGGGTCTTCAGGGCATCTTGCAGATTCCAAGACATGCAAGGCGCGGGGTAAAACTTGCAGCAAATGTGGCAAACGAGGACATTTTCAGCGTGTCTGTAGAAGCGGCATGCCTGACGAAAGGGCCCTTGCTGTCCGAGAAGTCGACACCTGCAGTGCATCCGGCGATCTCAACGTGTTGCTTCTCGACCGGCAGTGCAAAGGAGGGATACACACAGAAGTCTTCGTACAAGATGTTCCTATACGTTTCCTCGTAGACACGGGTTCTGCTGTCTCCATTCTGTCGAACGCCACGTATTCAAGGTTGAAACGCTTCCCTTTGCAGCCAACATCAGCGTCACTCTACGATTTCTCTCGCCGCAGAATAACCATCGAGGGGTGTTTCACGGCGCCAGTCATCTTCCAGGATCGGCAGGCCGACATTCTCTTCTACGTCGTCAAGGACGGTACTGACATTCTCGGCATCGACGCTGTCGAAACGCTGCGTCTGCAAATCAACGGTACGTCATTGCAATGCACCCATATTACGCAAGCGCCAGAAGGCCTTGACCGTGAACTGTTTTGCCAGTTTCCGCACTTGTTTGATGGCAAGTTAGGGCTTGCAACAAATTTTGTCCATAAGGTCAAGATAAGAGAAGGAATCACGCCTGTTGTTGCTAAGTTGCGGCGTTTGCCATTTTCAATGCGAGACCGAGTACGCGAAGAGCTGCAGCGCCTTGAGCAAGAAGATGTCATAGAAAAGATTGACACGTCTGAATGGGTGTCTCCAATCGTAGTAGTAGCAAAGAAAAACGGCAAGATAAGAATTTGTGTCGATCTGCGCGAACCAAACAAAGCGATTGTCGTTGACAAATTTCCACTGCCGCACACGGAAGAAATATTGCACAAACTTCATGGCGCAAATTACTTTTCAAAGATTGATTTAGCAGCTGCATATCACCAAGTTCTGCTAAACCCTGAAAGCAGGGAACTGACTACCTTCATAACCGATAGTGGACTGTACAGATTCAAGCGCGTCTGTTTCGGTCTTGCATCAGCACCGTCTGCGTTTCAGAAAATGATGGCCACTATTTTGCAGAACTGCAAAAACACTTTGTGCTACATAGATGATGTCATTGTGTACGGAAGCACACGTGAAGAGCACTTCAAGAATTTGAAACAAGTTTTGCACTTGATTGCAAAGGCTGGATTGAAGTTGAATGACAAATGCATTTTTAATGTGCAAGAAGTCGACTTCCTTGGTCACAGGATCAGTCACAAGGGAATACGCCCTTTACAAAGTAACATTGACGCCATCAAGGCTGTGCCAGCCCCAACAAATGTCGGTACTCTGCGCTCATTCTTGGGCATGGTAGGCTACTACGCCAAATTTATACCTGACTATGCGGTGGTTGTCGAGCCTCTTCGAGAGTTGCTACGTAAGAATGCCACATTCACATGGAACCCTGCAAGACAAGCTTGTTTCGAGCAACTGAAATGTTCCCTGGCCACAAGATGTTTACAGCTATTTCATCCTGCGGGTGACATTATTGTCATTACGGATGCCTCATCCATTGGCTTGGGAGCAGTGTTGCAACAGACAAGGAATGATGAACTGGTGACGATTGCTTTTGCTTCTCGCAGGCTTACTTCACAGGAACAGAAGTATTCTGTAGGGGAATTGGAAGCCCTTGCTTGCTTGTGGGCATGCGAATATTGGAGAGTGTACCTTTGGGGTCGTTCATTCATATTACGCACCGATCACCAGGCTCTGGTCACACTCCTTAGTACAAAGGGAGTAGGTCGCCGACCGTTCCGGATTGCGAGGTGGCACGCCAGGCTGTTGGCATACAACTTCACGATTGAATTTCACAAGGGTGACAAGAATACTGTTGCTGATGCTCTTTCAAGGATGCCCCTTCCAGGTCGTGTGGAGGAAGAGGAAGAAGAGACTGTTTGTGTTGTCTCAACATGCATTACTCATGAAGAGTTTGTCATTGAAACGATGCAGGACCCGTTGCTGCAGCAGGTTATAAAGTGGGTGACATCGGCATGGCCCGCAGTGAAGATGTTGCCAGCCGAAGCAGTTCCGTTCTACTGGGTGCAAACTGAGCTCTCAGTCGTTGGAGACCTCCTGCTTCGTGGTGACAAATTTGTAGTACCTTCGTCCCTCGTAGCACGGCTTCTTGACGCAGCCCACGAGTCTCATCCGGGAATAACGAGGACAAAGCAGCGACTACGTGAGCAATACTGGTGGCCTGCTATGTGCAAGCAAGTAGAACAATTCATTGCATCCTGCGCGGTATGCCAATCTGTTGACAAGTCTGCAAAACCCGTGACACCACCTCTGCAGCCAGTTGCATTCCCATCTGCACCATGGCAGAAGCTAGGCATCGATATTGTGGGCCCTTTTTCCGAAGTGCCGGCAGATTGCCGTTTTGCCATTACAGCCATCGATTACTACAGCAAGTGGCCTGAGGTTTGTTTCTCAGCAAGGGTGACAACTGCAACAGTCATCTCCTTTCTGCGAAGCATCTTCAGCAGGGAAGGATATCCAGACGAGATTGTGAGTGATCATGGTGCTCAGTTTACAGCCTTGGAGTTTGACAGTTTCCTCAAAGAACGTGGCATCGCTCATACGTATTCGGCAGTCTATCATCCGCAAGCTAACGGGCAGGTAGAGAGGTTTAATCGAGTACTCAAAGAGTACGTTCAAGTCTGCGCACAAGAACATCGGCCTTTGAAGGAAGCTATCACCGAATACCTGGGAGTCTACCGTTTCACACCGCATGCGACCACAGGAGTGAAGCCTTCCGTCCTTCTTCACGGCCGTCATCCCAGAACAAAACTTGATCTTGTAGGAGCGCCAGGTAAAGAGTTTTTTCAAGATCCGCAGGCAGCGATGAAGTCCATCCACAGCAGAGTAGCACAAAGGCAACAAGCAAGTAAGACTTACACTGACCGTCGACGAGCTGCAAAGTACTCTCCATTAACAACAGGTCAACCGGTGAGAGTCAAGTTGCCTGGTCACGTGCCTAAGGGCGCTCTGAGCTACTCGAGTCCATTCACCATTGTGGACCAATGTGGTCAAGATACCTACAAGCTCAATGATGGCCGCACATGGAATCGGAGTCGGCTGGTACCTTGCCCCCAACCAGTTCCACCACCTACAGTTCCGAAAAGTTGTTCGCCTGAATCAGCAAAACCACTTGGCGAACCACAGCAGGAGAACCACGACCCACCCCAGCAGCCATCTGTTCAGACGCCAGTTGAAAGGGACGTTCCAGGACTGAGGCATTCGACGAGACAAAGAAGACCACCAGTGTGGTTTAAAGACTATGAAAGACATTGAGTGTTTATTGTGTTTTTCCAGTGTTAGTTGCTAACTCTTTTGAGGGGGAATAATGTGGTATTGTATTCTGTAGTTATGTTTGTATAAACTAGGTGGCGCTAGGCATGCGCCCTATCTGGTCAGCTGACTCGCACATCTGTATATATATTCATCATTGAACTGGAATAAAAGGGAGTTGGTCGAAGTATGTAGTACGTGGCGGGTGCTTGACGTGGTGGTGCTCCGGCTGCTCCGGGCAGTCGGACCGGGCAGTTCCCCAACGGTACGGGATACAACAGTTTTCCAGGCTGCAGTCACATGGGCCGTTTGCGGTGGGTTCCTTGGTTTCTGCCAGCTCACATCAGGGGTTTCAAACCCGCCATGGCCTGCCTTTGATCCTCTGCCGATGCATCTGTTTCGAGCCGGCTCATCAATCTGGCAACCTGCCTCGACGATGACCGAAGCAAACAGCATGACACATAAACGTGCATCAGGGGCTTCGCCATCTGGGCATGACATCGTGCCAGCGACGGTGCGCTCACAACCGTTCCTTTTCCAGGCAGCACTCTCATGGGCCGTTTGCGGTGGGTTGCTTGGTTCCTGCCAGCTCACATCAGGGGTTTCAATCCCGCCATCGCCTGCCTTGGATCCTCTGCCGATGCATCTGGTTCGAGCCGGCTCATCAATCTGGCAACCTGCCTCGACGATGACCGAAACAAACACCATGACACATAAGCGCGTATCAGGGGCTTCGCTATTTGGGCATGACACCGCGCCAGCGACGATGCGCTCACAACCGTTCCTTTTTCAGGCTGCAGTCACATGGGCCGTTTGCGGTGGGTTGCTTGGTTCCTGCCAGCTCACATCAGGGGTTTCAATCCCGCCATCGCCTGCCTTGGATCCTCTGCCGATGTGTCTGGTTCGAGCCGTCTCATCAATCTGGCAACCTTCCTCGACGATGACCGAAGCAAACAGCATGACACATAAACGCGCATCAGGCGCTTCGCCATTTGGGCATGACACCGCGCCAGCGAAGATGCGCTCACAGCCGTTCCTTTTCCACGATGCAGTCACATGGGCCGTTTGCGGAGGGTTCCTTTGTTCCTGCCAGCTCACATCAGGGATTTCAATCCCGCCATCGCCTGCCTTGGATCCTCTGCCGATGCATCTGGTTCGAGCCGGCTTATCGATCTGGCAACCTGTCTCGACGATGACCGAAGCAAACAGCATGGCACATAAACGCGCATCAGGGGATTCGCCATTTGGTCATGACACCGCGCCAGCGGCGATGCGCTCACAACCATTCCTTTTTCAGGCTGCAGTCACATGGGCCGTTTGCGGTGGGTTGTTTGGTTCCTGCCAGCTCACATCAAGGGTTTCAGTCACGCCATGGCCTGCCTTGGATCCTCTGCCGATGCATCTGGTTCGAGCCGGCTCATCAATCTGGCAGCCTGCCTCGACGATGACCGAAGCAAACAGCATGACACATAAACGCGCATCAGGGGCTTCGCCATTTGGGCATGACACCCCGCCAGCTACGATGCGCTCAGAACCGTTCGTTTTCCAGGATGGAGTCACATGGGCCGTTTGCGGTGGGTTCCTTGGTTCCTGCCAGCTCACATCAGTGGTTTCAATCCCGCCATCGCCTGCCTTGGATCCTCTGCCGATGCATCTGGTTCGAGCCGGCTCATCAATCTGGCAACCTGCCTCGACGATGACCGAAGCAAACAGCATGGCACATAAACGCGCAACAGGGGCTTCGCCATTTGGGCATGAAACCGCGCCAGGGACGATGCGCTCACAACCGTTCGTTTTCCAGGCTGCAGTCACATGGGCCGTTTGCGGTGGGTTCCTTGGTTTCTGCCAGCTCACATCAGGGGTTTCAAACCCGCCATGGCCTGCCTTTGATCCTCTGCCGATGCATCTGTTTCGAGCCGGCTCATCAATCTGGCAACCTGCCTCGACGATGACCGAAGCAAACAGCATGACACATAAACGTGCATCAGGGGCTTCGCCATCTGTGCATGACACCGTGCCAGCGACGGTGCGCTGACAACCGTTCCTTTTCCAGGCAGCACTCTCATGGGCCGTTTGCGGTGGGTTCCTTGGTTTCTGCCAGCTCACATCAGGGGTTTCAAACCCGCCATGGCCTGCCTTTGATCCTCTGCCGATGCATCTGTTTCGAGCCGGCTCATCAATCTGGCAACCTGCCTCGACGATGACCGAAGCAAACAGCATGACACATAAACGTGCATCAGGGGCTTCGCCATCTGGGCATGACACCGTGCCAGCGACGGTGCGCTCACAACCGTTCCTTTTCCAGGCAGCACTCTCATGGGCTGTTTGCGGTGGGTTGCTTGGTTCCTGCCAGCTCACATCAGGCGTTTCAATCCCGCCATCGCCTGCCTTGGATCCTCTGCCGATGCATCTGGTTCGAGCCGGCTTATCAATCTGGCAACCTGCCTCGACGATGACCGAAGCAAACAGCATGACACAGAAACGCGCATCAGGGGTTTTGCACTTTGGGCATGGCACCGCGGGAGCGACTGTGCGCTAACAACCGTTCGTTTTCCAGGCTGCAGTCACATAGGCAGTTTGCGGTGGGTTCCTTGATTCCTGCCAGCTCACATCAGGGGATTTAATCCCGCCATCGCCTGCCTTGGATCCTCTGCCGATGCATCTGGTTCGAGCTGGCTCATCAATCTGGCAACCTACCTCGACGATGACCGAAGCAAACAGCACGGTACATAAACGCGTATAAGGGGCTTCGCTATTTGGGCATGACACCGCGCCAGCGACGATGCGCTCACAACCGTTCGTTTTCCAGGCTGCAGTCACATGGACCGTTTGTGGTGGGTTCCTTGGTTCCCGCCAGCTCACATCAGGGGTTTCAAACCCGCCATGGCCTGCCTTGGATCCTCTGCCGGTGCATCTGGTTCGAGACGGCTCATCAATCTGGCAACCTGCTCGACGATGACCGCAGCAAACAGCATGACACATAAACGCGCATCAGGGGCTTCGGCATTTGGGCATGACACCGCGCCAGCGAAGATGCGCTTACAACCGTTCCTTTTCCAGGATGCAGTCACATGGGCCGTTTGCGGTGGGTTCCTTTGTTCCTGCCAGCTCACATCAGGGGTTTCAATCCCGCCATCGCCTGCCTTGGATCCTCTGCCGATGCATCTGGTTCGAGCCGGCTTATCGATCTGGCAACCTGTCTCGACGATGACCGAAGCAAACAGCATGGCACATAAACGCGCATCAGGGGATTCGCCATTTGGGCATGACACCGCGCCAGCGGCGATGCGCTCACAACCGTTCCTTTTTCAGGCTGCAGTCACATGGGCCGTTTGCGGTGGGTTGCTTGGTTCCTGCCAGCTCACATCAGGGGTTTCAATTCCGCCATCGCCTGCCTTGGATCCTCTGCCGATGCATCTGGTTCGAGCCGTCTCATCAATCTGGCAACCTTCCTCGACGATGACCGAAGCAAACAGCATAACACATAAACGCGCATCAGGCGCTTCGCCATTTGGGCATGACACCGCGCCAGCGAAGATGCGCTCACAGCCGTTCCTTTTCCACGATGCAGTCACATGGGCCGTTTGCGGAGGGTTCCTTTGTTCCTGACAGCTCACATCAGGGGTTTCAATCCCGCCATCGCCTGCCTTGGATCCTCTGCCGATGCATCTGGTTCGAGCCGGCTTATCGATCTGGCAACCTGTCTCGACGATGACCGAAGCAAACAGCATGGCACATAAACGCGCATCAGGGGATTCGCCATTTGGTCATGACACCGCGCCAGCGGCGATGCGCTCACAACCGTTCCTTTTCAGGCTGCAGTCACATGGGCTGTTTGCGGTGGGTTCCTTGATTCCTGCCAGCTCACATCAGGGGTTTCAATCCCGCCATCGCCTGCCTTGGATCCTCTGCCGATGCATCTGGTTCGAGCCGGCTCATCAATCTGGCAACCTGCCTCGACGATGACCGAAGCAAACAGCATGGCACATAAACGCGCATCAGGGGCTTCGCCATTTGGGCATGAAACCGCGCCAGGGACGATGCGCACACAACCGTTCGTTTTCCAGGCTGCAGTCACATGGGCCGTTTGCGGTGGGTTCCTTGCTTCCTGTCGGCTCACATCAGGGGTTTCAAATCCGCCATGACCTGCCTTGGATCCTCTGCCGATGCATCTGGTTCGAGCAGGCTCATCAGTCTGGCAACCTGCTCGACGATGACCGCAGCAAACAGCATGACACATAAACGCGCATCAGGGGCTTCGCCATTTGGGCATGACACCGCGCCAGCGAAGATGCACTCACAAATGTTCCTTTTCCAGGATGCAGTCACATGGGCCGTTTGCGGTGGGTTCCTTTGTTCCTGCCAGCTCACATCAGGGGTTTCAATCCCGCCATCGCCTGCCTTGGATCCTCTGCCGATGCATCTGGTTCGAGCCGGCTTATCGATCTGGCAACCTGACTCGACGATGACCGAAGCAAACAGCATGGCACATAAACGCGCATCAGGGGATTCGCCATTTGGGCATGACACCGCGCCAGCGGCGATGCGCTCACAACCGTTCCTTTTTCAGGCTGCAGTCACATGGGCCATTTGCGGTGGGTTGCTTGGTTCCTGCCAGCTCACATCAGGGGTTTCAATCCCGCCATCGCCTGCCTTGGATTCTTTGCCGATGCATCTGGATCGAGCCGTCTCATCAATCTGGCAACCTTCCTCGACGATGACCGAAGCAAACAGCATGACACATAAACGCGCATCAGGGGCTTCGCCATTTGGGCATGACAACGCGCCAGCGACTGTGCACTCACAACCGTTCGTTTTCCAGGCTGCAGTCACATGGGCCGTTTGCGGTGGGTTCCTTGGTTTCTGCCAGCTCACATCAGGGGTTTCAAACCCGCCATGGCCTGCCTTTGATCCTCTGCCGATGCATCTGTTTCGAGCCGGCTCATCAATCTGGCAACCTGCCTCGACATTGACCGAAGCAAACAGCATGACACATAAACGTGCATCAGGGGCTTCGCCATCTGTGCATGACACCGTGCCAGCGACGGTGCGCTCACAACCGTTCCTTTTCCAGGCAGCACTCTCATGGGCCGTTTGCGGTGGGTTCCTTGGTTTCTGCCAGCTCACATCAGGGGTTTCAAACCCGCCATGGCCTGCCTTTGATCCTCTGCCGATGCATCTGTTTCGAGCCGGCTCATCAATCTGGCAACCTGCCTCGACGATGACCGAAGCAAACAGCATGACACATAAACGTGCATCAGGGGCTTCGCCATCTGTGCATGACACCGTGCCAGCGACGGTGCGCTCACAACCGTTCCTTTTCCAGGCAGCACTCTCATGGGCCGTTTGCGGTGGGTTCCTTGGTTTCTGCCAGCTCACATCAGGGGTTTCAAACCCGCCATGGCCTGCCTTTGATCCTCTGCCGATGCATCTGTTTCGAGCCGGCTCATCAATCTGGCAACCTGCCTCGACGATGACCGAAGCAAACAGCATGACACATAAACGTGCATCAGGGGCTTCGCCATCTGGGCATGACACCGTGCCAGCGACGGTGCGCTCACAACCGTTCCTTTTCCAGGCAGCACTCTCATGGGCTGTTTGCGGTGGGTTGCTTGGTTCCTGCCAGCTCACATCAGGCGTTTCAATCCCGCCATCGCCTGCCTTGGATCCTCTGCCGATGCATCTGGTTCGAGCCGGCTTATCAATCTGGCAACCTGCCTCGACGATGACCGAAGCAAACAGCATGACACAGAAACGCGCATCAGGGGTTTTGCACTTTGGGCATGGCACCGCGGGAGCGACTGTGCGCTAACAACCGTTCGTTTTCCAGGCTGCAGTCACATAGGCAGTTTGCGGTGGGTTCCTTGATTCCTGCCAGCTCACATCAGGGGATTTAATCCCGCCATCGCCTGCCTTGGATCCTCTGCCGATGGATCTGGTTCGAGCTGGCTCATCAATCTGGCAACCTACCTCGACGATGACCGAAGCAAACAGCACGGTACATAAACGCGTATAAGGGGCTTCGCTATTTGGGCATGACACCGCGCCAGCGACGATGCGCTCACAACCGTTCGTTTTCCAGGCTGCAGTCACATGGACCGTTTGTGGTGGGTTCCTTGGTTCCCGCCAGCTCACATCAGGGGTTTCAAACCCGCCATGGCCTGCCTTGGATCCTCTGCCGGTGCATCTGGTTCGAGACGGCTCATCAATCTGGCAACCTGCTCGACGATGACCGCAGCAAACAGCATGACACATAAACGCGCATCAGGGGCTTCGCCATTTGGTCATGACACCGCGCCAGCGAAGATGCGCTTACAACCGTTCCTTTTCCAGGATGCAGTCACATGGGCCGTTTGCGGTGGGTTCCTTTGTTCCTGCCAGCTCACATCAGGGGTTTCAATCCCGCCATCGCCTGCCTTGGATCCTCTGCCGATGCATCTGGTTCGAGCCGGCTTATCGATCTGGCAACCTGTCTCGACGATGACCGAAGCAAACAGCATGGCACATAAACGCGCATCAGGGGATTCGCCATTTGGGCATGACACCGCGCCAGCGGCGATGCGCTCACAACCGTTCCTTTTTCAGGCTGCAGTCACATGGGCCGTTTGCGGTGGGTTGCTTGGTTCCTGCCAGCTCACATCAGGGGTTTCAATTCCGCCATCGCCTGCCTTGGATCCTCTGCCGATGCATCTGGTTCGAGCCGTCTCATCAATCTGGCAACCTTCCTCGACGATGACCGAAGCAAACAGCATAACACATAAACGCGCATCAGGCGCTTCGCCATTTGGGCATGACACCGCGCCAGCGAAGATGCGCTCACAGCCGTTCCTTTTCCACGATGCAGTCACATGGGCCGTTTGCGGAGGGTTCCTTTGTTCCTGCCAGCTCACATCAGGGGTTTCAATCCCGCCATCGCCTGCCTTGGATCCTCTGCCGATGCATCTGGTTCGAGCCGGCTTATCGATCTGGCAACCTGTCTCGACGATGACCGAAGCAAACAGCATGGCACATAAACGCGCATCAGGGGATTCGCCATTTGGTCATGACACCGCGCCAGCGGCGATGCGCTCACAACCGTTCCTTTTTCAGGCTGCAGTCACATGGGCTGTTTGCGGTGGGTTCCTTGATTCCTGCCAGCTCACATCAGGGGTTTCAATCCCGCCATCGCCTGCCTTGGATCCTCTGCCGATGCATCTGGTTCGAGCCGGCTCATCAATCTGGCAACCTGCCTCGACGATGACCGAAGCAAACAGCATGGCACATAAACGCGCATCAGGGGCTTCGCCATTTGGGCATGAAACCGCGCCAGGGACGATGCGCTCACAACCGTTCGTTTTCCAGGCTGCAGTCACATGGGCCGTTTGCGGTGGGTTCCTTGGTTCCTGTCGGCTCACATCAGGGGTTTCAAATCCGCCATGACCTGCCTTGGATCCTCTGCCGATGCATCTGGTTCGAGCAGGCTCATCAGTCTGGCAACCTGCTCGACGATGACCGCAGCAAACAGCATGACACATAAACGCGCATCAGGGGCTTCGCCATTTGGGCATGACACCGCGCCAGCGAAGATGCACTCACAAATGTTCCTTTTCCAGGATGCAGTCACATGGGCCGTTTGCGGTGGGTTCCTTTGTTCCTGCCAGCTCACATCAGGGGTTTCAATCCCGCCATCGCCTGCCTTGGATCCTCTGCCGATGCATCTGGTTCGAGCCGGCTTATCGATCTGGCAACCTGACTCGACGATGACCGAAGCAAACAGCATGGCACATAAACGCGCATCAGGGGATTCGCCATTTGGGCATGACACCGCGCCAGCGGCGATGCGCTCACAACCGTTCCTTTTTCAGGCTGCAGTCACATGGGCCATTTGCGGTGGGTTGCTTGGTTCCTGCCAGCTCACATCAGGGGTTTCAATCCCGCCATCGCCTGCCTTGGATTCTTTGCCGATGCATCTGGTTCGAGCCGTCTCATCAATCTGGCAACCTTCCTCGACGATGACCGAAGCAAACAGCATGACACATAAACGCGCATCAGGGGCTTCGCCATTTGGGCATGACAACGCGCCAGCGACTGTGCACTCACAACCGTTCGTTTTCCAGGCTGCAGTCACATGGGCCGTTTGCGGTGGGTTCCTTGGTTCCTGGCAGCACACATCAGGGGTTTCAAAACCGCCATGGCCTGCCTTGGATCCTCTGCCGATGCATCTGTTTCGAGCCGGCTCATCAATCTGGCAACCTGCCTCGACGATGAATGAAGCAAACAGCATGACACATAAAAGCGCATCAGGGGCTTCGCCATTTGGGCATGACACCGCGCCAGCGACGATGCGCTCACAACCGTTCGTTTTCCAGGCTGCAGTCACATGGGCCGTTTGCGGTGGGTTCCTTGGTTCCTGTCAGCACACATCAGGGGTTTCAAATCCGCCATGACCTGCCTTGGATCCTCTGCCGATGCATCTGGTTCGAGCAGGCCCATCAGTCTGGCAACCTGCTCGACGATGACCGCAGCAAACAGCATGACACATAAACGCGCATCAGGGGCTTCGCCATTTGGGCATGACACCGCGCCAGCGAAGATGCGCTCACAACTGTTCCTTTTCCAGGATGCAGTCACATGGGCCGTTTGCGGTGGGTTCCTTTGTTCCTGCCAGCTCACATCAGGGGTTTCAAATCCGCCATGACCTGCCTTGGATCCTCTGCCGATGCATCTGGTTCGAGCTGGCTCATCAATCTGGCAACCTGCCTCAACGATGACCGATGCAAACAGGATGGCACATAAACGCGCATCAGGGGCTTCGCCATTTGGGCATGAAACCGCGCCAGGAGCGATGCGCTCACAACCGTTCCTTTTTCAGGCTGCAGTCACATGGGCCGTTTGCGGTGGGTTGCTTGGTTTCTGCCAGCTCACATCAGGGATTTCAGACACGCCATGGCCTGCGTTGGATCCTCTGCCGATGCATCTGGTTCGAGCCTGCTCATCAATCTGGCAACCTGTCTCGACGATGACCGATGCAAACAGCATGGCTCATAAACGCGCATCAGGGGCTTCGCCATTTGGGCATGACACCGCGCCAGCGACGTTGCGCTCACAACCGTTCGTTTTCGAGGCTGCAGTCACATGGGCCGTTTGCGGTGGGCGGCGTGGTTCCTGCCAGCTCACATCAGGGGTTTCAATCCCGCCATCGCCTGCCTTGGATCCTCTGCCGATGCATCTGGTTCGAGCCGGCTTATCGATCTGGCAACCTGTCTCGACGATGACCGAAGCAAACAGCATGGCACATAAACGCGCATCAGGGGATTCGCCATTTGGTCATGATACCGCGCCAGCGGCGATGCGGTCACAACCGTTCGTTTTCCAGGCTGCAGTCACATGGGCCGTTTGCGGTGGGTTCCTTGGTTTCTGCCAGCTCGCATCAGGGGTTTCAAACCCGCCATGACCTGCCTTTGATCCTCTGCCGATGCATCTGTTTCGAGCCGGCTCATCAATCTGGCAACCTGCCTCGACGATGACCGAAGCACACAGCATGACACATAAACGTGCATCAGGGGTTCCGCATTTGCGCATGACACCGTGCCAGCGAAGATGCGCTCACAGCCGTTCCTTTTCCACGATGCAGTCACATGGGCCGTTTGCGGAGGGTTCCTTTGTTCCTGCCAGCTCACACCAGGGATTTCAATCCCGCCATCGCCTGCCTTGGATCCTCTGCCGATGCATCTGGTTCGAGCCGGCTTATCGATCTGGCAACCTGTCTCGACGATGACCGAAGCAAACAGCATGGCACATAAACGCGCATCAGGGGATTCGCCATTTGGTCATGACACCGCGCCAGCGGCGATGCGCTCACAACCATTCCTTTTTCAGGCTGCAGTCACATGGGCCGTTTGCGGTGGGTTGTTTGGTTCCTGCCAGCTCACATCAAGGGTTTCAGTCACGCCATGGCCTGCCTTGGATCCTCTGCCGATGCATCTGGTTCGAGCCGGCTCATCAATCTGGCAGCCTGCCTCGACGATGACGGAAGCAAACAGCATGACACATAAACGCGCATCAGGGGCTTCGCCATTTGGGCATGACACCCCGCCAGCTACGATGCGCTCAGAACCGTTCGTTTTCCAGGATGGAGTCACATGGGCCGTTTGCGGTGGGTTCCTTGGTTCCTGCCAGCTCACATCAGGGGTTTCAATCCCGCCATCGCCTGCCTTGGATCCTCTGCCGATGCATCTGGTTCGAGCCGGCTCATCAATCTGGCAACCTGCCTCGACGATGACCGAAGCAAACAGCATGGCACATGAACGCGCATCAGGGGCTTCGCCATTTGGGCATGAAACCGCGCCAGGGACGATGCGCTCACAACCGTTCGTTTTCCAGGCTGCAGTCACATGGGCCGTTTGCGGTGGGTTCCTTGGTTTCTGCCAGCTCACATCAGGGGTTTCAAACCCGCCATGGCCTGCCTTTGATCCTCTGCGATGCATCTGTTTCGAGCCGGCTCATCAATCTGGCAACGTGCCTCGACGATGACCGAAGCAAACAGCATGACACATAAACGTGCATCAGGGGCTTCGCCATCTGTGCATGACACCGTGCCAGCGACGGTGCGCTCACAACCGTTCCTTTTCCAGGCAGCACTCTCATGGGCCGTTTGCGGTGGGTTCCTTGGTTTCTGCCAGCTCACATCAGGGGTTTCAAACCCGCCATGGCCTGCCTTTGATCCTCTGCCGATGCATCTGTTTCGAGCCGGCTCATCAATCTGGCAACCTGCCTCGACGATGACCGAAGCAAACAACATGACACATAAACGTGCATCAGGGGCTTCGCCATCTGGGCATGACACCGTGCCAGCGACGGTGCGCTCACAACCGTTCCTTTTCCAGGCAGCACTCTCATGGGCTGTTTGCGGTGGGTTGCTTGGTTCCTGCCAGCTCACATCAGGCGTTTCAATCCCGCCATCGCCTGCCTTGGATCCTCTGCCGATGCATCTGGTTCGAGCCGGCTTATCAATCTGGCAACCTGCCTCGACGATGACCGAAGCAAACAGCATGACACAGAAACGCGCATCAGGGGTTTTGCACTTTGGGCATGGCACCGCGGGAGCGACTGTGCGCTAACAACCGTTCGTTTTCCAGGCTGCAGTCACATAGGCAGTTTGCGGTGGGTTCCTTGATTCCTGCCTGCTCACATCAGGGGATTTAATCCCGCCATCGCCTGCCTTGGATCCTCTGCCGATGCATCTGGTTCGAGCTGGCTCATCAATCTGGCAACCTACCTCGACGATGACCGAAGCAAACAGCACGGTACATAAACGCGTATAAGGGGCTTCGCTATTTGGGCATGACACCGCGCCAGCGACGATGCGCTCACAACCGTTCGTTTTCCAGGCTGCAGTCACATGGACCGTTTGTGGTGGGTTCCTTGGTTCCCGCCAGCTCACATCAGGGGTTTCAAACCCGCCATGGCCTGCCTTGGATCCTCTGCCGGTGCATCTGGTTCGAGACGGCTCATCAATCTGGCAACCTGCTCGACGATGACCGCAGCAAACAGCATGACACATAAACGCGCATCAGGGGCTTCGCCATTTGGGCATGACACCGCGCCAGCGAAGATGCGCTTACAACCGTTCCTTTTCCAGGATGCAGTCACATGGGCCGTTTGCGGTGGGTTCCTTTGTTCCTGCCAGCTCACATCAGGGGTTTCAATCCCGCCATCGCCTGCCTTGGATCCTCCGCCGATGCATCTGGTTCGAGCCGGCTTATCGATCTGGCAACCTGTCTCGACGATGACCGAAGCAAACAGCATGGCACATAAACGCGCATCAGGGGATTCGCCATTTGGGCATGACACCGCGCCAGCGGCGATGCGCTCACAACCGCTCCTTTTTCAGGCTGCAGTCACATGGGCCGTTTGCGGTGGGTTGCTTGGTTCCTGCCAGCTCACATCAGGGGTTTCAATTCCGCCATCGCCTGCCTTGGATCCTCTGCCGATGCATCTGGTTCGAGCCGTCTCATCAATCTGGCAACCTTCCTCGACGATGACCGAAGCAAACAGCATAACACATAAACGCGCATCAGGTGCTTCGCCATTTGGGCATGACACCGCGCCAGCGAAGATGCGCTCACAGCCGTTCCTTTTCCACGATGCAGTCACATGGGCCGTTTGCGGAGGGTTCCTTTGTTCCTGCCAGCTCACATCAGGGGTTTCAATCCCGCCATCGCCTGCCTTGGATCCTCTGCCGATGCATCTGGTTCGAGCCGGCTTATCGATCTGGCAACCTGTCTCGACGATGACCGAAGCAAACAGCATGGCACATAAACGCGCATCAGGGGATTCGCCATTTGGTCATGACACCGCGCCAGCGGCGATGCGCTCACAACCGTTCCTTTTTCAGGCTGCAGTCACATGGGCTGTTTGCGGTGGGTTCCTTGATTCCTGCCAGCTCACATCAGGGGTTTCAATCCCGCCATCGCCTGCCTTGGATCCTCTGCCGATGCATCTGGTTCGAGCCGGCTCATCAATCTGGCAACCTGCCTCGACGATGACCGAAGCAAACAGCATGGCACATAAACGCGCATCAGGGGCTTCGCCATTTGGGCATGAAACCGCGCCAGGGACGATGCGCTCACAACCGTTCGTTTTCCAGGCTGCAGTCACATGGGCCGTTTGCGGTGGGTTCCTTGGTTTCTGCCAGCTCACATCAGGGGTTTCAAACCCGCCATGGCCTGCCTTTGATCCTCTGCCGATGCATCTGTTTCGAGCCGGCTCAACAATCTGGCAACCTGCCTCGACGATGACCGAAGCAAACAGCATGACACATAAACGTGCATCAGGGGCTTCGCCATCTGGGCATGACACCGTGCCAGCGACGGTGCGCTAACAACCGTTCCTTTTCCAGGCAGCACTCTCATGGGCTGTTTGCGGTGGGTTGCTTGGTTCCTGCCAGCTCACGTCAGGGGTTTCAATCCCGCCATCGCCTGCCTTGGATCCTCTGCCGATGCATCTGGTTCGAGCCGGCTCATCAATCTGGCAACCTGCCTCGACGATGACCGAAGCAAACAGCATGGGACATAAACGCGCATCAGGGGCTTCGCCATTTGGGCATGAAACCGCGCCAGCGACGATACGCTCACAACCGTTCGTTTTCCACACTGCAGTCACATGGGCCGTTTGCGGTGGGTTCCTTGGTTCCTGTCGGCTCACATCAGGGGTTTCAAATCCGCCATGACCTGCCTTGGATCCTCTGCCGATGCATCTGGTTCGAGCAGGCTCATCAGTCTGGCAACCTGCTCGACGATGACCGCAGCAAACAGCATGACACATAAACGCGCATCAGGGGCTTCGCCATTTGGGCATGACACCGCGCCAGCGAAGATGCACTCACAAATGTTCCTTTTCCAGGATGCAGTCACATGGGCCGTTTGCGGTGGGTTCCTTTGTTCCTGCCAGCTCACATCAGGGGTTTCAATCCCGCCATCGCCTGCCTTGGATCCTCTGCCGATGCATCTGGTTCGAGCCGGCTTATCGATCTGGCAACCTGACTCGACGATGACCGAAGCAAACAGCATGGCACATAAACGCGCATCAGGGGATTCGCCATTTGGGCATGACACCGCGCCAGCGAAGATGCACTCACAAATGTTCCTTTTCCAGGATGCAGTCACATGGGCCGTTTGCGGTGGGTTCCTTTGTTCCTGCCAGCTCACATCAGGGGTTTCAATCCCGCCATCGCCTGCCTTGGATCCTCTGCCGATGCATCTGGTTCGAGCCGGCTTATCGATCTGGCAACCTGACTCGACGATGACCGAAGCAAACAGCATGGCACATAAACGCGCATCAGGGGATTCGCCATTTGGGCATGACACCGCGCCAGCGGCGATGCGCTCACAACCGTTCCTTTTTCAGGCTGCAGTCACATGGGCCATTTGCGGTGGGTTGCTTGGTTCCTGCCAGCTCACATCAGGGGTTTCAATCCCGCCATCGCCTGCCTTGGATTCTTTGCCGATGCATCTGGTTCGAGCCGTCTCATCAATCTGGCAACCTTCCTCGACGATGACCGAAGCAAACAGCATGACACATAAACGCGCATCAGGGGCTTCGCCATTTGGGCATGACAACGCGCCAGCGACTGTGCACTCACAACCGTTCGTTTTCCAGGCTGCAGTCACATGGGCCGTTTGCGGTGGGTTCCTTGGTTCCTGGCAGCACACATCAGGGGTTTCAAAACCGCCATGGCCTGCCTTGGATCCTCTGCCGATGCATCTGTTTCGAGCCGGCTCATCAATCTGGCAACCTGCCTCGACGATGAATGAAGCAAACAGCATGACACATAAAAGCGCATCAGGGGCTTCGCCATTTGGGCATGACACCGCGCCAGCGACGATGCGCTCACAACCGTTCGTTTTCCAGGCTGCAGTCACATGGGCCGTTTGCGGTGGGTTCCTTGGTTCCTGTCAGCTCACATCAGGGGTTTCAAATCCGCCATGACCTGCCTTGGATCCTCTGCCGATGCATCTGGTTCGAGCAGGCTCATCAGTCTGGCAACCTGCTCGACGATGACCGCAGCAAACAGCATGACCCATAAACGCGCATCAGGGGCTTCGCCATTTGGGCATGACACCGCGCCAGCGAAGATGCGCTCACAACTGTTCCTTTTTCAGGCTGCAGTCACATGGGCCGTTTGCGGTGGGTTGCTTGCTTTCTGCCAGCTCACATCAGGGATTTCAGACACGCCATGGCCTGCGTTGGATCCTCTGCCGATGCATCTGGTTCGAGCCTGCTCATCAATCTGGCAACCTGTCTCGACGATGACCGATGCAAACAGCATGGCTCATAAACGCGCATCAGGGGCTTCGCCATTTGGGCATGACACCGCGCCAGCGACGTTGCGCTCACAACCGTTCGTTTTCGAGGCTGCAGTCACATGGGCCGTTTGCGGTGGGCGGCGTGGTTCCTGCCAGCTCACATCAGGGGTTTCAATCCCGCCATCGCCTGCCTTGGATCCTCTGCCGATGCATCTGGTTCGAGCCGGCTTATCGATCTGGCAACCTGTCTCGACGATGACCGAAGCAAACAGCATGGCACATAAACGCGCATCAGGGGATTCGCCATTTGGTCATGACACCGCGCCAGCGGCGATGCGCTCACAACCGTTCCTTTTTCAGGCTGCAGTCACATGGGCCGTTTGCGGTGGGTTGCTTGGTTCCTGCCAGCTCACATCAAGGGTTTCAGTCACGCCATGGCCTGCCTTGGATCCTCTGCCGATGCATCTGGTTCGAGCCGGCTCATCAATCTGGCAACCTGCCTCGACGATGACCGAAGCAAACAGCATGGCACATAAACGCGCATCAGGGGCTTCGCCATTTGGGCATGAAACCGCGCCAGGGACAATGCGGTCACAACCGTTCGTTTTCCAGGCTGCAGTCACATGGGCCGTTTGCGGTGGGTTCCTTGGTTTCTGCCAGCTCGCATCAGGGGTTTCAAACCCGCCATGACCTGCCTTTGATCCTCTGCCGATGCATCTGTTTCGAGCCGGCTCATCAATCTGGCAACCTGCCTCGACGATGACCGAAGCACACAGCATGACACATAAACGTGCATCAGGGGTTCCGCATTTGCGCATGACACTGTGCCAGCGACGGCGCGCTCACAACCGTTCCTTTTCCAGGCAGCAGTCACATGGGCTGTTTGCGGTGGGTTGCTTGGTTCCTGCCAGCTCACATCAGGGGTTTCAATCCCGCCATCGCCTGCCTTGGATCCTCTGCCGATGCATCTGGTTCGAGCCGGCTCATCAATCTGGCAACCTGCCTCGACGATGACCGAAGCAAACAGCATGGGACATAAACGCGCATCAGGGGCTTCGCCATTTGGTCATGACACCGCGCCAGCGACGATGCGCTCACAACCGTTCGTTTTCCAGGCTGCAGTCACATGGGCCGTTTGCGGTGGGTTCCTTGATTCCTGCCAGCTCACATCAGGGGATTTAATCCCGCCATCGCCTGCCTTGGATCCTCTGCCGATGCATCTGGTTCGAGCTGGCTCATCAATCTGGCAACCTGCCTCGACGATGACCGAAGCAAACAGCATGGCACATAAACGCGCATCAGGGGCGCTTCGCCATTTGGGCATGAAACCGCGCCAGCGGCGATGCGCTCACAACCGTTCCTTTTTCAGGCTGAAGTCACATGGGCCGTTTGCGGTGGGTTGCTTGGTTCCTGCCAGCTCACATCAGGGGTTTCAGGCACGCCATGGCCTGCCTTGGATCCTCTGCCGATGCATCTGGTTCGAGCCGGCTCATCAATCTGGCAACCTGTCTCGATGATGACCGATGCAAACAGCATGGCTCATAAACGCGCATCAGGGGCTTCGCCATTTGGGCATGACACCGCTCCAGCGACGTTGCGCTCACAACCGTTCGTTTTAGAGGCTGCAGTCACATGGGCCGTTTGCGGTGGGTTGCGTGGTTCCTGCCAGCTCACATCAGGGGTTTCAATCCCGCCATCGCCTGCCTTTGATCCTCTGCCGATGCATCTGGTTCGAGCCGGCTCATCAATCTGGCAACCTGCCTCGACGATGAACGAAGCAAACAGCATGGCACATAAACGCGCATCAGGGGCTTCGCCATTTGGGCATGAAACCGCGCCAGGGACGATGCGCTCACAACCGTTCGTTTTCCAAGCTGCAGTCACATGGGCCGTTTGCGGTGGGTTCCTTGGTTTCTGCCAGCTCACATCACGGGTTTCAAACCCGCCATGGCCTGCCTTTTATCCTCTGCCGATGCATCTGTTTCGAGCCGGCTCATCAATCTGGCAACCTGTCTCGACGATGACCGAAGCAAACAGCATGACACATAAACGTGCATCAGGGGCTTCGCCATTTGGGCATGACACCGTGCCAGCGACGATGCGCTCACAACCGTTCCTTTTCCAGGCAGCACTCCCATGGGCTGTTTGCGGTGGGTTGCTTGGTTCCTGCCAGCTCACATCAGGGGTTTCATTCCCGCCATCGCCTGCCTTGGATCCTCTGCCGATGCATCTGGTTCGAGGCGGCTCATCAATCTGGCAACCTGCCTCGACGATGACCGAAGCAAGCAGCATGACACAGAAACGCGCATCAGGGGTTTCGCACTTTGGGCATGACACCGCGGTAGCGACGATGCGCTCACAACCGTTCGTTTTCCAGGCTGCAGTTACATGGGCCGTTTGGGGTGGGTTCCTTGGTTCCTGTCAGCTCACATCAGGGGTTTCAAATCCGCCATGACCTGCCTTGGATCCTCTGCCGATGCATCTGGTTCGAGCAGGCTCATCAGTCTGGCAACCTGCCTCGACGATGATCGAAGCAAACAGCATGACACATAAACACGCATCGGGGGCTTCGCCATTTGGACATGACAACGCGCCAGCGACGATGCGCTCACAACCGTTCGTTTTCCAGGCTGCAGTCACATAGGCCGTTTGCGGTGGGTTCCTTGATTCCTGCCAGCTCACATCAGGGGATTTAATCCCGCCATCGCCTGCCTTGGATCCTCTGCCGATGCATCTGGTTCGAGCTGGCTCATCAATCTGGCAACCTGCCTCGACGATGACCGAAGCAAACAGCATGGCACATAAACGCGTATAAGGGGCTTCGCCATTTGGGCATGACACCGCGCCAGCGACGATGCGCTCACAACTAGACTTTCATTTGAGCTAGTTGGTTGTAGCTTCACATGGTTTACGCAAAACGCGTACAGGCGCTAAAAGACGAAGACAAGCACACTCAATACTGGACAGGAGCCTGTCCTGTCTTGAGTGCGCTTGTCTTCGTCTTTTAGCGCCTGTGCGCGTTTTGCGTAAACCATGTCCACGCTCACAACTGTTCGTTTTCCAGGCTGCAGTGACATGGCCCGTTTGCGGTGGGTTGCTTGGTTCCTGCCAGCTCACACCAGGGGTTTCAATCCCGCCATCGCCTGCCTTGGATCCTCTGCCGATGCATCTGGTTCGAGCCGGCTCATCAATCTGGCAACCTACCTCGACGATGACCGAAACAAACCCCATGACACATAAGCGCGTATCAGGGGCTTCGCCATTTGGGCATGACACCGCGCCAGCGAAGATGCGCTCACAACCGTTCGTTTTCCAGGCTGCAGTCAGATGGACCGTTTGTGGTGGGTTCCTTGGTTCCCGCCAGCTCACATCAGGGGTTTCAAACCCGCCATGGCCTGCCTTGGATCCTCTGCCGGTGCATCTGGTTCGAGACGGCTCATCAATCTGGCAACCTGCTCGACGATGACCGCAGCAAACAGCATGACACATAAACGCGCATCAGGGGCTTCGCCATTTGGGCATGACACCGCGCCAGCGAAGATGCGCTCACAACCGTTCCTTTTCCAGGATGCAGTCACATGGGCCGTTTGCGGTGGGTTCCTTTGTTCCTGCCAGCTCACAACAGGGGTTTCAAACCCGCCATCGCCTGCCTTGGATCCTCTGCCGATGCATCTGGTTCGAGCCGGCTTATCGATCTGGCAACCTGTCTCGACGATGACCGAAGCAAACAGCATGGCACATAAACGCGCATCAGGGGATTCGCCATTTGGGCATGACACCGCGCCAGCGGCGATGCGCTCACAACCGTGCCTTTTTCAGGCTGCAGTCACATGGGCCGTTTGCGGTGGGTTGCTTGGTTCCTGCCAGCTCACATCAGGGGTTTCAATCCCGCCATTGACTGCCTTGGATCCTCTGCCGATGCATCTGGTTTGAGCCGTCTCATCAATCTGGTAACCTTCCTCGACGATGACCGAAGCAAACAGCATGACACATAAACGCGCATCAGGCGCTTCGCCATTTGGGCATGACACCTCGCCAGCGAAGATGCGCTCACAGCCGTTCCTTTTCCAGGATGCAGTCACATGGGCCGTTTGCGGAGGGTTCCTTTCTTCCTGCCAGCTCACATCCGGGGTTTCAATCCCGCCATCGCCTGCCTTGGATCCTCTGCCGATGCATCTGGTTCGAGCCGGCTTATTGATCTGGCAACCTGTCTCGACGATGACCGAAGCAAACAGCATGGCACATAAACGCGCATCAGGGGATTCGCCATTTGGTCATGACACCGCGCCAGCGACGATGCGCTCACAACCGTTCGTTTTCCAGGCTGCAGTTACATGGGCCGTTTGGGGTGGGTTCCTTGGTTCCTGTCAGCTCACATCAGGGGTTTCAAATCCGCCATGACTTGCCTTGGATCCTCTGCCGATGCATCTGGTTCGAGCAGGCTCATCAATCTGGCAACCTGCCTCGACGATGACCGAAGCAAACAGCATGACACATAAACGCGCATCAGGGGCTTCGCCGTTTGGGCATGAAACCCCGCCAGCTACGATGCGCTCAGAACCGTTCGTTTTCCAGGATGGAGTCACATGGGCCGTTTGCGGTTGGTTCCTTGGTTCCTGCCAGCTCACATCAGGGGTTTCAATCCCGCCATCGCCTGCCTTGGATCCTCTGCCGATACATCTGGTTCGAGCCGGCTCATCAATCTCGCAACCTGCCTCGACGATGACCGAAGCAAACAGCATGGCCCATAAACGCGCATCAGGGGCTTCGCCATTTGGGCATGAAACCGCGCCAGGGACGATGCGCTCACAACCGTTCGTTTTCCAGGCTGCAGTCACATGGGCTGTTTGCGGTGGGTTCCTTGGTTTCTGCCAGCTCACAACAGGGGTTTCAAACCCGCCATGGCTTGCCTTTGATCCTCTGCCGATGCATCTGTTTCGAGCCGGCTCATCAATCTGGCAACCTGCCTCGACGATGACCGAAGCAAACAGCATGACACATAAACGTGCATCAGGGGTTCGCCATTTGGGCATGACACCGTGCCAGCGACGGTGCGCTCAAAACCGTTCCTTTTCCAGGCAGCAGTCACATGGGCTGTTTGCGGTGGGTTGCTTGGTTCCTGCCAGCTCACATCAGGGGTTTCAATCCCGCCATCGCCTGCCTTGGATCCTCTGCCGATGCATCTGGTTCGAGCCGGCTCATCAATCTGGCAACCTGCCTCGACGATGACCGAAGCAAACAGCATGGGACATAAACGCGCATCAGGGGCTTCGCCATTTGGGCATGAAACCGCGCCAGCGACGATGCGCTCACAACCGTTCGTTTTCCAGGCTGCGGTCACATGGGCCGTTTGCGGTGGGTTCCTTGGTTCCTGCCAGCTCACATCAGGGGTTTCAAACCCGCCATGGCCTGCCTTTGATCCTCTGCCGATGCATCTGTTTCGAGCCGGCCCATCAATCTGGCAACCTGCCTCGACGATGACCGAAGCAAACAGCATGACACATAAACGCGCATCAGGGGCTTCGCCATTTGGGCACGACACCGCGCCTGCGACGATGCGCTCACAACCATTTGTTTTCCAGGATGCAGTCACATGAGCCGTTTGCGGTGGGTTCCTTGGTTCCTGCCAGCTCACATCAGGGGTTTCAATCCCACCATCGCCTGCCTTGGATCCTCTGCCAATGCATCTGGTTCGAGCCGGCTCATCAGTCTGGCAAACTGCCTCGACGATGATCGAAGCAAACAGCATGACACATAAACACGCATCGGGGGCTTCGCCATTTGGGCATGACAACGCGCCAGCGACGATGCGCTCACAACCGTTCGTTTTCCAGGCTGCAGTCACATGGGCCGTTTGCGGTGGGTTCCTTGGTTCCTGTCAGCTCACATCAGGGGTTTCAATCCCGCCATTGCCTGCCTTGGATCCTCTGCCGATGCATCTGGTTCGAGCGGGCTTATCGATCTGGCAACCTGTCTCGACGATGACCGAAGCAAACAGCATGGCGCATAAACGCGCATCAGGGGATTCGCCATTTGGGCATGACACCGCGCCAGCGGCGATGCGCTCACAACCGTTCCTTTTTCAGGCTGCAGTCACATGTGCCGTTTGCGGTGGGTTGCTTGGTTCCTGCCAGCTCACATCAAGGGTTTCAGTCACGCCATGGCCTGCCTTGGATCCTCTGCCGATGCATCTGGTTCGAGCCGGCTCATCAATCTGGCAACCTGCCTCGACGATGACCGAAGCAAACAGCATGGCACATAAACGCGCATCAGGGGCTTCGCCATTTGGGCATGACACCGCGCCAGGGACGATGCGCTCACAACCGTTCGTTTTCCAGGCTGCAGTCACATGGGCCGTTTGCGGTGGGTTCCTTGGTTCCTGCCAGCTCACATCAGGGGTTTCAATCCCACCATCGCCTGCCTTGGATCCTCTGCCAATGCATCTGGTTCGAGCCGGCTCATCAGTCTGGCAAACTGCCTCGACGATGATCGAAGCAAACAGCATGACACATAAACACGCATCGGGGGCTTCGCCATTTGGGCATGACAACGCGCCAGCGACGATGCGCTCACAACCGTTCGTTTTCCAGGCTGCAGTCACATGGGCCGTTTGCGGTGGGTTCCTTGGTTCCTGTCAGCTCACATCAGGGGTTTCAATCCCGCCATTGCCTGCCTTGGATCCTCTGCCGATGCATCTGGTTCGAGCGGGCTTATCGATCTGGCAACCTGTCTCGACGATGACCGAAGCAAACAGCATGGCGCATAAACGCGCATCAGGGGATTCGCCATTTGGGCATGACACCGCGCCAGCGGCGATGCGCTCACAACCGTTCCTTTTTCAGGCTGCAGTCACATGTGCCGTTTGCGGTGGGTTGCTTGGTTCCTGCCAGCTCACATCAAGGGTTTCAGTCACGCCATGGCCTGCCTTGGATCCTCTGCCGATGCATCTGGTTCGAGCCGGCTCATCAATCTGGCAACCTGCCTCGACGATGACCGAAGCAAACAGCATGACACATAAACGCGCATCAGGGGCTTCGCCATTTGGGCATGACACCGCGCCAGCGAAGATGCGCTCACAACCGTTCTTTTTCCAGGATGCAGTCACATGGGCCGTTTGCGGTGGGTTCCTTTGTTCCTGCCAGCTCACAACAGGGGTTTCAATCCCGCCATCGCCTGCCTTGGATCCTCTGCCGATGCATCTGGTTCGAGCCGGCTTATCGATCTGGCAACCTGTCTCGACGATGACCGAAGCAAACAGCATGGCACATAAACGCGCATCAGGGGATTCGCCATTTGGGCATGACACCGCGCCAGCGGCGATGCGCTCACAACCGTGCCTTTTTCAGGCTGCAGTCACATGGGCCGTTTGCGGTGGGTTGCTTGGTTCCTGCCAGCTCACATCAGGGGTTTCAATCCCGCCATTGACTGCCTTGGATCCTCTGCCGATGCATCTGGTTTGAGCCGTCTCATCAATCTGGTAACCTTCCTCGACGATGACCGAAGCAAACAGCATGACACATAAACGCGCATCAGGCGCTTCGCCATTTGGGCATGACACCTCGCCAGCGAAGATGCGCTCACAGCCGTTCCTTTTCCAGGATGCAGTCACATGGGCCGTTTGCGGAGGGTTCCTTTCTTCCTGCCAGCTCACATCCGGGGTTTCAATCCCGCCATCGCCTGCCTTGGATCCTCTGCCGATGCATCTGGTTCGAGCCGGCTTATTGATCTGGCAACCTGTCTCGACGATGACCGAAGCAAACAGCATGGCACATAAACGCGCATCAGGGGATTCGCCATTTGGTCATGACACCGCGCCAGCGACGATGCGCTCACAACCGTTCGTTTTCCAGGCTGCAGTTACATGGGCCGTTTGGGGTGGGTTCCTTGGTTCCTGTCAGCTCACATCAGGGGTTTCAAATCCGCCATGACTTGCCTTGGATCCTCTGCCGATGCATCTGGTTCGAGCAGGCTCATCAATCTGGCAACCTGCCTCGACGATGACCGAAGCAAACAGCATGATACATAAACGCGCATCAGGGGCTTCGCCGTTTGGGCATGAAACCCCGCCAGCTACGATGCGCTCAGAACCGTTCGTTTTCCAGGATGGAGTCACATGGGCCGTTTGCGGTTGGTTCCTTGGTTCCTGCCAGCTCACATCAGGGGTTTCAATCCCGCCATCGCCTGCCTTGGATCCTCTGCCGATACATCTGGTTCGAGCCGGCTCATCAATCTCGCAACCTGCCTCGACGATGACCGAAGCAAACAGCATGGCCCATAAACGCGCATCAGGGGCTTCGCCATTTGGGCATGAAACCGCGCCAGGGACGATGCGCTCACAACCGTTCGTTTTCCAGGCTGCAGTCACATGGGCTGTTTGCGGTGGGTTCCTTGGATTCTGCCAGCTCACAACAGGGGTTTCAAACCCGCCATGGCTTGCCTTTGATCCTCTGCCGATGCATCTGTTTCGAGCCGGCTCATCAATCTGGCAACCTGCCTCGACGATGACCGAAGCAAACAGCATGACACATAAACGTGCATCAGGGGTTCGCCATTTGGGCATGACACCGTGCCAGCGACGGTGCGCTCAAAACCGTTCCTTTTCCAGGCAGCAGTCACATGGGCTGTTTGCGGTGGGTTGCTTGGTTCCTGCCAGCTCACATCAGGGGTTTCAATCCCGCCATCGCCTGCCTTGGATCCTCTGCCGATGCATCTGGTTCGAGCCGGCTCATCAATCTGGCAACCTGCCTCGACGATGACCGAAGCAAACAGCATGGGACATAAACGCGCATCAGGGGCTTCGCCATTTGGGCATGAAACCGCGCCAGCGACGATGCGCTCACAACCGTTCGTTTTCCAGGCTGCGGTCACATGGGCCGTTTGCGGTGGGTTCCTTGGTTCCTGCCAGCTCACATCAGGGGTTTCAAACCCGCCATGGCCTGCCTTTGATCCTCTGCCGATGCATCTGTTTCGAGCCGGCCCATCAATCTGGCAACCTGCCTCGACGATGACCGAAGCAAACAGCATGACACATAAACGCGCATCAGGGGCTTCGCCATTTGGGCACGACACCGCGCCTGCGACGATGCGCTCACAACCATTTGTTTTCCAGGATGCAGTCACATGAGCCGTTTGCGGTGGGTTCCTTGGTTCCTGCCAGCTCACATCAGGGGTTTCAATCCCACCATCGCCTGCCTTGGATCCTCTGCCAATGCATCTGGTTCGAGCCGGCTCATCAGTCTGGCAAACTGCCTCGACGATGATCGAAGCAAACAGCATGACACATAAACACGCATCGGGGGCTTCGCCATTTGGGCATGACAACGCGCCAGCGACGATGCGCTCACAACCGTTCGTTTTCCAGGCTGCAGTCACATGGGCCGTTTGCGGTGGGTTCCTTGGTTCCTGTCAGCTCACATCAGGGGTTTCAATCCCGCCATTGCCTGCCTTGGATCCTCTGCCGATGCATCTGGTTCGAGCGGGCTTATCGATCTGGCAACCTGTCTCGACGATGACCGAAGCAAACAGCATGGCGCATAAACGCGCATCAGGGGATTCGCCATTTGGGCATGACACCGCGCCAGCGGCGATGCGCTCACAACCGTTCCTTTTTCAGGCTGCAGTCACATGTGCCGTTTGCAGTGGGTTGCTTGGTTCCTGCCAGCTCACATCAAGGGTTTCAGTCACGCCATGGCCTGCCTTGGATCCTCTGCCGATGCATCTGGTTCGAGCCGGCTCATCAATCTGGCAACCTGCCTCGACGATGACCGAAGCAAACAGCATGGCACATAAACGCGCATCAGGGGCTTCGCCATTTGGGCATGACACCGCGCCAGGGACGATGCGCTCACAACCGTTCGTTTTCCAGGCTGCAGTCACATGGGCCGTTTGCGGTGGGTTCCTTGGTTCCTGCCAGCTCACATCAGGGGTTTCAATCCCGCCATCGCCTGCCTTGGATCCTCTGCCGATGCATCTGGTTCGAGCCGGCTCATCAATCTGGCAACCTGCCTCGACGATGACCGAAGCAAACAGCATGGCACATAAACGCGCATCAGGGGCTTCGCCATTTGGGCATGAAACCGCGCCAGGGACGATGCGCTCACAACCGTTCCTTTTCCAGGCAGCAGTCACATGGGCTGTTTGCGGTGGGTTGCTTGGTTCCTGCCAGCTCACATCAGCGGTTTCAATCCCGCCATCGCCTGCCTTGGATCCTCTGCCGATGCATCTGGTTCGAGCCGGCTCATCAATCTGGCAACCTGCCTCGACGAAGACCGAAGCAAACAGCATGGAACATAAACGCGCATCAGGGGCTTCGCCATTTGGGCATGAAACCGCGCCAGCGACGATGCGCTCACAACCGTTCGTTTTCCAGGCTGCAGTCACATGGGCCGTTTGCGGTGGGTTCCTTGGTTCCTGCCAGCTCACATCAGGGGTTTCAATCCCGCCATCGCCTGCCTTGGATCCTCTGCCAATGCATCTGGTTCGAGCCGGCTCATCAGTCTGGCAACCTGCCTCGACGATGATCGAAGCAAACAGCCTGACACATAAACACGCATCGGGGGCTTCGACATTTGGGCATGACAACGCGCCAGCGACAATGCGCTCACAACCGTTCGTTTTCCAGGCTGCAGTCACATGGGCCGTTGGCGGTGGGTTCCTTGATTCCTACCAGCTCACATCAGGGAATTTAATCCCGCCATCGCCTGCCTTGGATCCTCTGCCGATGCGTCTGGTTCGAGCTTGCTCATCAATCTGGCAACCTGCCTCGACGATGACCGAAGCAAACAGCATGGCACATAAACGCGTATAAAGGGCTTCGCCATTTGGGCATGACACCGCGCCAGCGACGATGCGGTCACAACTAGACTTTCATTTGAGCTAGTTGGTTGTAGCTTCACATGGTTTACGCAAAACGCGTACAGGCGCTAAAAGACGAAGACAAGCACACTCAATACTGGACAGGAGCCTCTCCTCTCTTGAGTGTGCTTGTCTTCGTCTTTTAGCGCCTGTACGCGTTTTGCGTAAACCATGTCACGCTCACAACTGTTCGTTTTCCAGGCTGCACTGACATGGGCCGTTTGCAGTGGGTTGCTTGGTTCCTGGCAGCTCACACCAGGGGTTTCAATCCCGCCATCGCCTGCCTTGGATCCTCTGCCGATGCATCTGGTTCGAGCCGTCTCATCAATCTGGCAACCTTCCTCGACGATGACCGAAGCAAACAGCATGACACATAAACGCCCATCAGGGGCTTCGCCATTTGGGCATGACACCGCGCCAGCGACGATGCGCTCACAACCGTTCGTTTTCCAGGCTGCAGTCACATGGGCCGTTTGCGGTGGGTTCCTTGGTTCCTGTCAGCTCACATCAGGGGTTTCAATCCCGCCATCGCCTGCCTTGGATCCTCTGCCGATGCATCTGGTTCGAGCCGGCTTATCGATCTGGCAACCTAACTCGACGATGACCGAAGCAAACAGCATGGCACATAAACGCGCATCAGGGGATTCGCCATTTGGGCATGACACCGCGCCAGCGGCGATGCGCTCACAACCGTTCCTTTTTCAGGCTGCAGTCACATGTGCCGTTTGCGGTGGGTTGCTTGGTTCCTGCCAGCTCACATCAAGGGTTTCAGTCACGCCATGGCCTGCCTTGGATCCTCTGCCGATGCATCTGGTTCGAGCCGGCTCATCAATCTGGCAACCTGCCTCGACGATGACCGAAGCAAACAGCATGGCACATAAACGCGCATCAGGGGCTTCGCCATTTGGGCATGACACCGCGCCAGGGACGATGCGCTCACAACCGTTCGTTTTCCAGGCTGCAGTCACATGGGCCGTTTGCGGTGGGTTCCTTGGTTCCTGCCAGCTCACATCAGGGGTTTCAATCCCGCCATCGCCTTCCTTGGATCCTCTGCCGATGCATCTGGTTCGAGCCGGCTCATCAATCTGGCAACCTGCCTCGACGATGACCGAAGCAAACAGCATGGCACATAAACGCGCATCAGGGGCTTCGCCATTTGGGCATGAAACCGCGCCAGGGACGATGCGCTCACAACCGTTCCTTTTTCAGGCAGCAGTCAGATGGGCTGTTTGCGGTGGGTTGCTTGGTTCCTGCCAGCTCACATCAGCGGTTTCAATCCCGCCATCGCCTGCCTTGGATCCTCTGCCGATGCATCTGGTTCGAGCCGGCTCATCAATTTGGCAACCTGCCTCGACGAAGACCGAAGCAAACAGCATGGGACATAAACGCGCATCAGGGGCTTCGCCATTTGGGCATGAAACCGCGCCAGCGACGATGCGCTCACAACCGTTCGTTTTCCAGGCTGCAGTCACATGGGCCGTTTGCGGTGGGTTCCTTGGTTCCTGCCAGCTCACATCAGGGGTTTCAATCCCGCCATCGCCTGCCTTGGATCCTCTGCCAATGCATCTGGTTCGAGCCGGCTCATCAGTCTGGCAACCTGCCTCGACGATGATCGAAGCAAACAGCATGACACATAAACTCGCATCGGGGGCTTCGACATTTGGGCATGACAACGCGCCATTGACGATGCGCTTACAACCGTTCGTTTTCCAGGCTGCAGCCACATTGGCTGTTTGCGATGGGTTCCTTGATTCCTACCAGCTCACATCAGGGAATTTAATCCCGCCATCGCCTGCCTTGGATCCTCTGCCGATGCATCTGGTTCGAGCTTGCTCATCAATCTGGCAACCTGCCTCGACGATGACCGAAGCAAACAGCATGGCACATAAACGCGTATAAGGGGCTTCGCCATTTGGGCATGACACCGCGCCAGCGACGATGCGCTCACAACTAGACTTTCATTTGAGCTAGTTGGTTGTAGCTTTACATGGTTTACGCAAAACGCGTACAGGCGCTAAAAGACGAAGACAAGCACACTCAATACTGGACAGGAGCCTGTCCTGTCTTTAGTGTGCTTGTCTTCGTCTTTTAGCGCCTGTACGCGTTTTGCGTAAACCATGTCACGCTCACAACTGTTCGTTTTCCAGGCTGCAGTGACATGGGCCGTTTGCAGTGGGTTGCTTGGTTCCTGCCAGCTCACACCAGGGGTTTCAATCCTGTCATCGCCTGCCTTGAATCCTCTGCCGATGCTTCTGGTTCGAGCCGGCTTATCAATCTGGCAACCTGCTCGACGATGACCGCAGCAAACAGCATGACACATAAACGCGCATCAGGGGCTTCGCCATTTGGGCATGACACCGCGCCAGCGAAGATGCGCTCACAACCGTTCCTTTTCCAGGATGCAGTCACATGGGCCGTTTGTGGTGGGTTCTTTTGTTCCTGCCAGCTCACATCAGGGGTTTCAATCCCGCCATCGCCTGCCTTGGATCCTCTGCCGATGCATCTGGTTCGAGCCGGCTTATCGATCTGGCAACCTGTCTCGACGATGACGGAAGCAAACAGCATGGCACATAAACGCGCATCAGGGGATTCGCCATTTGGGCATGACACCGCGCCAGCGGCGATGCGCTCACAACCGTTCCTTTTTCAGGCTGCAGTCACATGGGCCATTTGCGGTGGGTTGCTTGGATCCTGCCAGCTCACATCAGGGGTTTCAATCCCGCCATCGCCTGCCTTGGATCCTCTGCTGATGCATCTGGTTCGAGCCGTCTCATCAATCTGGCAACCTTCCTCGACGATAACCGAAGCAAACAGCATGACACATAAACGCGCATCAGGGGCTTCGCCATTTGGGCATGACACCGTGCCAGCGACGATGCGCTCACAACCGTTAGTTTTCCAGGCTGCAGTCACATGGGCCGTTTGCGGTGGGTTCCTTGGTTCCTGGCAGCACACATCAGGGGTTTCAAACCCGCCATGGCCTGCCTTGGATCCTCTGCCGATGCATCTGTTTCGAGCTGGCTCATCAATCTGGCAACCTGCCTCGACGATGACCAAAGCAAACAGCATGACACAAACGCGCATCAGGGGCTTCGCCATTTGGGCATGACACCGCGCCAGCAACGATGCGCTCACAACCGATCGTTTTCCAGGCTGCAGTCACATGGGCCGTTTGCGGTGGGTTCCTTGGTTCCTGTCAGCTCACATTAGGGGTTTCAAATCCGCCATGACCTGCCTTGGATCCTCTGCCGATGCATCTGGTTCGAGCAGGCTCATCAGTCTGGCAACCTGCCTCGACGATGATCGAAGCAAACAGCATGACACATAAACACGCATCAGGGGCTTCTCCATTTGGGCATGACAACGCGCCAGCGACGATGCGCTCACAACCGTTCGTTTTCTAAGCTGCAGTCACATGGGCCGTTTGCGGTGGGTTCCTTGATTCCTGCCAGCTGACATCAGGGGATTTAATCCCGCCATCGCCTGCCTTGGATCCTCTGCCGATGCATCTGGTTCGAGCTGGCTCATCAATCTGGCAACCTGCCTCGAAGATGACCGAAGCAAACAGCATGACACATAAACGCGCACAGGGGCTTCGCCATTTGGGCATGACACCGCGCCAGCGACGATGCGCTCACAACCGTTCCTTTTCCAGGCTGCAATCACATGGGCCGTTTGCGGTGGGTTCCTTGGTTCCTGTCAGCTCACACTAGGGGTTTCAAATCCGCCATGACCTGCCTTGGATCCTCTGCCGATGCATCTGGTTCGAGCAGGCTCATCAGTCTGGCAACCTGTCTCGACGGTGACCGAAGCAAACAGCATGGCACATAAACGCGCATCAGGGGCTTCGCCATTTGGGCATGACACCGCGCTAGCGACGATGCGCTCACAACCGTTCCTTTTCCAGGCTGCAATCACATGGGCCGTTTGCGGTGGGTTCCTTGGTTCCTGCCAGCTCACATTAGGGGTTTCAAATCCGCCATGACCTGCCTTGGATCCTCTGCCGATGCATCTGGTTCGAGCAGGCTCATCAGTCTGGCAACCTGTCTCGACGGTGACCGAAGCAAACAGCATGGCACATAAACGCGCATCAGGGGCTTCGCCATTTGGGCATGACACCGTGCCAGCGACGATGTGCTCACAACCGTTCCTTTTCCAGGCAGCAGTCACATGGGCTGTTTGCGGTGGGTTGCTTGGTTCCTGCCAGCTCACATCAGGGGTCTCAATCCCGCCATCGCCTGCCTTGGATCCTCTGCCGATGCATCTGGTTCGAGCCGTCTCATCAATCTGGCAACCTTCCTCGACGATGACCGAAGCAAACAGCATGACACATAAACGCGCATCAGGGGCTTCGCCATTTGGGCATGACACCGTGCCAGCGACGATGCGCTCACAACCGTTAGTTTTCCAGGCTGCAGTCACATGGGCCGTTTGCGGTGGGTTCTTTGGTTCCTGGCAGCACACATCAGGGGTTTCAAACCCGCCATGGCCTGCCTTGGATCCTCTGCCGATGCATCTGTTTCGAGCCGGCTCATCAATCTGGCAACCTGCCTCGACGATGACCAAAGCAAACAGCATGACACAAACGCGCATCAGGGGCTTCGCCATTTGGGCATGACACCGAGCCAGCGACGATGCGCTCACAACCGATCGTTTTCCAGGCTGCAGTCACATGGGCCGTTTGCGGTGGGTTCCTTGGTTCCTGTCAGCTCACATTAGGGGTTTCAAATCCGCCATGACCTGCCTTGGATCCACTGCCGATGCATCTGGTTCGAGCAGCCTCATCAGTCTGGCAACCTGCCTCGACGATGATCGAAGCAAACAGCATGACACATAAACACGCATCAGGGGCTTCGCCATTTGGGCATGACAACGCGCCAGCGACGATGCGCTCACAACCGTTCGTTTTCTAGGCTGCAGTCACATGGGCCGTTTGCGGTGGGTTCCTTGATTCCTGCCAGCTCACATCAGGGGATTTAATCCCGCCATCGCCTGCCTTGGATCCTCTGCCGATGCATCTGGTTCGAGCTGGCTCTTCAATCTGGCAACCTGCCTCGAAGATGACCGAAGCAAACAGCATGACACATAAACGCGCACAGGGGCTTCGCCATTTGGGCATGACACCGCGCCAGCGACGATGCGCTCACAACCGTTCGTTTTCCAGGCTGCAATCACATGGGCCGTTTGCGGTGGGTTCCTTGGTTCCTGTCAGCTCACATTAGGGGTTTCAAATCCGCCATGACCTGCCTTGGATCCTCTGCCGATGCATCTGGTTCGAGCAGGCTCATCAGTCTGGCAACCTGTCTCGACTGTGACCGAAGCAAACAGCATGGCACATAAACACGCATCAGGGGCTTCGCCATTTGGGCATGACAACGCGCCAGCGACGATGCGCTCACAACCGTTCCTTTTCCAGGCAGCAGTCACATGGGCTGTTTGCGGTGGGTTGCTTGGTTCCTGCCAGCTCACATCAGGGGTCTCAATCCCGCCATCGCCTGCCTTGGATCCTCTGCCGATGAATCTGGTTCGAGCCGGCTCATCAATCTAGCAACCTGTCTCGACGATGACCGAAGCAAACAGCATGACACATAAACGCGCATCAGGGGCTTCGCCATTTGGGCATGAAACCGCGCCAGCGGCGATGCGCTCACAACCGTTCGTTTTCCAGGCTGCAGTCACATGGGCCGTTTGCGGTGGGTTCCTTGGTTCCTGCCAGCTCACATCAGGGGTTTCAAACCCGCCATGGCCCGCCTTTGATCATCTGCCGATACATCTGTTTCGAGCCGGCTCATCAATCTGGCACCCTGCCTCGACGATGACCGAAGCAAACAGCATGACACAGAAACGCGCATCAGGGGTTCGCCATTTGGGCATGACAGCGCGCCAGCGACGATGCGCTCACAACCGTTCGTTTTCCATTCTGCAGTTACATGGGCCGTTTGGGGTGGGTTCCTTGGTTCCTGTCAGCTCACATTAGGGGTTTCAAATCCGCCATGACCTGCCTTGGATCCTCTGTTAATGCATCTGGTTCGAGCAGGCTCATCAGTCTGGCAACCTGCCTCGACGATGATCGAAGCACACAGCATGACACATAAACACGCATCAGGGGCTTCGCCATTTGGGCATGACAACGCGCCAGCGATGATGCGCTCACAACCGTTCGTTTTCCAGGCTGCAGTCACATGGGCCGTTTGCGGTGGGTTCCTTGATCCTGCCAGCTCACATCAGCGGATTTAAACCCGCCATCGCCTGCCTTGGATCCTCTGCCGATGCATCTGGTACGAGCTGGCTCATCAATCCGGCAACCTGCCTCGACGATGACCAAAGCAAACAGCGTGGCACATAAACGCGTATAAGGGACTTCGCCATTTGGGCATGATACCGCGCCAGCGACGATGCGCTCACAACTAGACTTTCATTTGAGCTAGTTGGTTGTAGCTTCACATGGTTTACGCAAAACGCGTACAGGCGCTAAAAGACGAAGACAAGCACACTCAATACAGGACAGGAGCCTGTCCTGTCTTGAGTGTGCTTGTCTTCGTCTTTTAGCGCCTGTACGCGTTTTGCGTAAGCCATGTCACGCTCACAACTGTTCGTTTTCCAGGCTGCAGTGACATGGGCCGTTTGCGGTGGGTTGCTTGGTTCCTGCGAGCTCGCACCAGGGGTTTCAATCCCGCCATCGCCTGCCTTGGATCCTCTGCCGATGCATCTGGTTCGAGCCGGCTCATCAATCTGGCAATCTACCTCGACGATGACCGAAACAAACACCATGACACATAAGCGCGCATCAGGGGCTTCGCCATTTGGGCATGACACCGCGCCAGCGAAGATGGGCTCAGAACCGTTCGTTTTCCAGGATGCAGTCACATGGGCCGTTTGCGGTGGGTTCCTTTGTTCTTGCCAGCTCACATAGAGGGGTTTCAATCCCGCCATCGCCTGCCTTGGATCCTCTGCCGATGCATCTGGTTCGAGCCGGCTCATCAATCTGGCAACCTGTCTCGACGATGACCGATGCAAACAGCATGACACATAAAGGCGCACAGGGGCTTCGCCATTTGGGCATGACACCGCGCCAGCGACGATGCGCTCACAACCGTTCGTTTTCCAGGCTGCAATCACATGGGCCGTTTGCGGTGGGTTCCTTGGTTCCTGTCAGCTCACATTAGGGGTTTCAAATCCGCCATGACCTGCCTTGGATCCTCTGCCGATGCATCTTGTTCGAGCAGGCTCATCAGTCTGGCAACCTGTCTCGACGGTGACCGAAGCAAACAGCATGGCACATAAACGCGCATCAGGGGCTTCGCCATTTGGGCATGACACCGTGCCAGCGACGATGCGCTCACAACCGTTCCTTTTCCAGGCAGCAGTCACATGGGCTGTTTGCGGTGGGTTGCTTGGTTCTTGCCAGCTCACATCAGGGGTCTCAATCCCGCCATCGCCTGCCTTGGATCCTCTGCCGATGAATCTGGTTCGAGCCGGCTCATCAATCTAGCAACCTGTCTTGACGATGACCGAAGCAAACAGCATGGGACATAAACGCGCATCAGGGGCTTCGCCATCTGGGCATGAAACCGCGCCAGCGGCGATGCGCTCACAACCGTTCGTTTTCCAGGCTGCAGTCACATGGGCCGTTTGCGGTGGGCTCCTTGGTTCCTGCCAGCTCACATCAGGGGTTTCAAACCCGCCATGGCCTGCCTTTGATCCTCTGCCGATGCATCTGTTTCGAGCCGGCTCATCAATCTGGCACCCTGCCTCGACGATGACCGAAGCAAACAGCATGACACAGAAACGCGCATCAGGGGTTTCGCCATTTGGGCATGACAGCGCGCCAGCGACGATGCGCTCACAACCGTTCGTTTTCCATTCTGCAGTTACATGGGCCGTTTGGGGTGGGTTCCTTGGTTCCTGTCAGCTCACATCAGGGGTTTCAAATCCGCCATGACCTGCCTTAGATCCTCTGCTAATGCATCTGGTTCGAGCAGGCTCATCAGTCTGACAACCTGCCTCGACGATGACCGAAGCAAACAGCATGGCACATAAACGCGCATCAGGGGATTCGTCATTTGGGCATGACACCGCGCCAGCGGCGATGCGCTCACAACCGTTCCTTTTTCAGGCTGCAGTCACATGTGCCGTTTGCGGTGGGTTGCTTGGTTCCTGCCAGCTCACATCAAGGGTTTCAGTCACGCCATGGCCTGCCTTGGATCCTCTGCCGATGCATCTGGTTCGAGCCGGCTCATCAATCTGGCAACCTGCCTCGACGATGACCGAAGCAAACAGCATGGCACATAAACGCGCATCAGGGGCTTCGCCATTTGGGCATGACACCGCGCCAGGGACGATGCGCTCACAACCGTTCGTTTTCCAGGCTGCAGTCACATGGGCCGTTTGCGGTGGGTTCCTTGGTTCCTGCCAGCTCACATCAGGGGTTTCAATCCCGCCATCGCCTGCCTTGGATCCTCTGCCGATGCATCTGGTTCGAGCCGGCTCATCAATCTGGCAACCTGCCTCGACGATGACCGAAGCAAACAGCATGGCACATAAACGCGCATCAGGGGCTTCGCCATTTGGGCATGAAACCGCGCCAGGGACGATGCGCTCACAACCGTTCCTTTTCCAGGCAGCAGTCAGATGGGCTGTTTGCGGTGGGTTGCTTGGTTCCTGCCAGCTCACATCAGCGGTTTCAATCCCGCCATCGCCTGCCTTGGATCCTCTGCCGATGCATCTGGTTCGAGCCGGCTCATCAATCTGGCAACCTGCCTCGACGAAGACCGAAGCAAACAGCATGGGACATAAACGCGCATCAGGGGCTTCGCCATTTGGGCATGAAACCGCGCCAGCGACGATGCGCTCACAACCGTTCGTTTTCCAGGCTGCAGTCACATGGGCCGTTTGCGGTGGGTTCCTTGGTTCCTGCCAGCTCACATCAGGGGTTTCAATCCCGCCATCGCCTGCCTTGGATCCTCTGCCAATGCATCTGGTTCGAGCCGGCTCATCAGTCTGGCAACCTGCCTCGACGATGATCGAAGCAAACAGCATGACACATAAACACGCATCGGGGGCTTCGACATTTGGGCATGACAACGCGCCATTGACGATGCGCTTACAACCGTTCGTTTTCCAGGCTGCAGTCACATTGGCCGTTTGCGATGGGTTCCTTGATTCCTACCAGCTCACATCAGGGAATTTAATCCCGCCATCGCCTGCCTTGGATCCTCTGCCGATGCATCTGGTTCGAGCTTGCTCATCAATCTGGCAACCTGCCTCGACGATGACCGAAGCAAACAGCATGGCACATAAACGCGTATAAGGGGCTTCGCCATTTGGGCATGACACCGCGCCAGCGACGATGCGCTCACAACTAGACTTTCATTTGAGCTAGTTGGTTGTAGCTTTACATGGTTTACGCAAAACGCGTACAGGCGCTAAAAGACGAAGACAAGCACACTCAATACTGGACAGGAGCCTGTCCTGTCTTTAGTGTGCTTGTCTTCGTCTTTTAGCGCCTGTACGCGTTTTGCGTAAACCATGTCACGCTCACAACTGTTCGTTTTCCAGGCTGCAGTGACATGGGCCGTTTGCAGTGGGTTGCTTGGTTCCTGCCAGCTCACACCAGGGGTTTCAATCCTGCCATCGCCTGCCTTGAATCCTCTGCCGATGCTTCTGGTTCGAGCCGGCTTATCAATCTGGCAACCTGCTCGACGATGACCGCAGCAAACAGCATGACACATAAACGCGCATCAGGGGCTTCGCCATTTGGGCATGACACCGCGCCAGCGAAGATGCGCTCACAACCGTTCGTTTTCCAGGCTGCAGTCACATGGGCCGTTTGTGGTGGGTTTCTTGGTTCCTGCCAGCTCACATCAGGGGTTGCAATCCCGCCATCGCGTGCCTTGGATCCTCTGCCGATGCATCTGGTTCGAGCCGGCTTATCGATCTGGCAACCTGTCTCGACGATGACGGAAGCAAACAGCATGGCACATAAACGCGCATCAGGGGATTCGCCATTTGGGCATGACACCGCGCCAGCGGCGATGCGCTCACAACCGTTCCTTTTTCAGGCTGCAGTCACATGGGCCATTTGCGGTGGGTTGCTTGGATCCTGCCAGCTCACATCAGGGGTTTCAATCCCGCCATCGCCTGCCTTGGATCCTCTGCTGATGCATCTGGTTCGAGCCGTCTCATCAATCTGGCAACCTTCCTCGACGATAACCGAAGCAAACAGCATGACACATAAACGCGCATCAGGGGCTTCGCCATTTGGGCATGACACCGTGCCAGCGACGATGCGCTCACAACCGTTAGTTTTCCAGGCTGCAGTCACATGGGCCGTTTGCGGTGGGTTCCTTGGTTCCTGGCAGCACACATCAGGGGTTTCAAACCCGCCATGGCCTGCCTTGGATCCTCTGCCGATGCATCTGTTTCGAGCTGGCTCATCAATCTGGCAACCTGCCTCGACGATGACCAAAGCAAACAGCATGACACAAACGCGCATCAGGGGCTTCGCCATTTGGGCATGACACCGCGCCAGCGACGATGCGCTCACAACCGATCGTTTTCCAGGCTGCAGTCACATGGGCCGTTTGCGGTGGGTTCCTTGGTTCTCGTCAGCTCACATTAGGGGTTTCAAATCCGCCATGACCTGCCTTGGATCCTCTGCCGATGCATCTGGTTCGAGCAGGCTCATCAGTCTGGCAACCTGCATCGACGATGATCGAAGCAAACAGCATGACACATAAACACGCATCAGGGGCTTCTCCATTTGGGCATGACAACGCGCCAGCGACGATGCGCTCACAACCGTTCGTTTTCTAGGCTGCAGTCACATGGGCCGTTTGCGGTGGGTTCCTTGATTCCTGCCAGCTGACATCAGGGGATTTAATCCCGCCATCGCCTGCCTTGGATCCTCTGCCGATGCATCTGGTTCGAGCTGGCTCATCAATCTGGCAACCTGCCTCGAAGATGACCGAAGCAAACAGCATGACACATAAACGCGCACAGGGGCTTCGCCATTTGGGCATGACACCGCGCCAGCGACGATGCGCTCACAACCGTTCCTTTTCCAGGCTGCAATCACATGGGCCGTTTGCGGTGGGTTCCTTGGTTCCTGTCAGCTCACACTAGGGGTTTCAAATCCGCCATGACCTGCCTTGGATCCTCTGCCGATGCATCTGGTTCGAGCAGGCTCATCAGTCTGGCAACCTGTCTCGACGGTGACCGAAGCAAACAGCATGGCACATAAACGCGCATCAGGGGCTTCGCCATTAGGGCATGACACCGCGCTAGCGACGATGCGCTCACAACCGTTCCTTTTCCAGGCTGCAATCACATGGGCCGTTTGCGGTGGGTTCCTTGGTTCCTGTCAGCTCACATTAGGGGTTTCAAATCCGCCATGACCTGCCTTGGATCCTCTGCCGATGCATCTGGTTCGAGCAGGCTCATCAGTCTGGCAACCTGTCTCGACGGTGACCGAAGCAAACAGCATGGCACATAAACGCGCATCAGGGGCTTCGCCATTTGGGCATGACACCGTGCCAGCGACGATGTGCTCACAACCGTTCCTTTTCCAGGCAGCAGTCACATGGACTGTTTGCGGTGGGTTGCTTGGTTCCTGCCAGCTCACATCAGGGGTCTCAATCCCGCCATCGCCTGCCTTGGATCCTCTGCCGATGCATCTGGTTCGAGCCGTCTCATCAATCTGGCAACCTTCCTCGACGATGACCGAAGCAAACAGCATGACACATAAACGCGCATCAGGGGCTTCGCCATTTGGGCATGACACCGTGCCAGCGACGATGCGCTCACAACCGTTAGTTTTCCAGGCTGCAGTCACATGGGCCGTTTGCGGTGGGTTCTTTGGTTCCTGGCAGCACACATCAGGGGTTTCAAACCCGCCATGGCCTGCCTTGGATCCTCTGCCGATGCATCTGTTTCGAGCCGGCTCATCAATCTGGCAACCTGCCTCGACGATGACCAAAGCAAACAGCATGACACAAACGCGCATCAGGGGCTTCGCCATTTGGGCATGAAACCGCGCCAGCGGCGATGCGCTCACAACCGTTCGTTTTCCAGGCTGCAGTCACATGGGCCGTTTGCGGTGGGTTCCTTGGTTCCTGCCAGCTCACATCAGGGGTTTCAAACCCGCCATGGCCCGCCTTTGATCCTCTGCCGATACATCTGTTTCGAGCCGGCTCATCAATCTGGCACCCTGCCTCGACGATGACCGAAGCAAACAGCATGACACATAAACGCGCATCAGGGGCTTCGCCATTTGGGCATGACACCGTGCCAGCGACGATGCGCTCACAACCGTTAGTTTTCCAGGCTGCAGTCACATGGGCCGTTTGCGGTGGGTTCTTTGGTTCCTGGCAGCACACATCAGGTGTTTCAAACCCGCCATGGCCTGCCTTGGATCCTCTGCCGATGCATCTGTTTCGAGCCGGCTCATCAATCTGGCAACCTGCCTCGACGATGACCAAAGCAAACAGCATGACACAAACGCGCATCAGGGGCTTCGCCATTTGGGCATGACACCGAGCCAGCGACGATGCGCTCACAACCGATCGTTTTCCAGGCTGCAGTCACATGGGCCGTTTGCGGTGGGTTCCTTGGTTCCTGTCAGCTCACATTAGGGGTTTCAAATCCGCCATGACCTGCCTTGGATCCTCTGCCGATGCATCTGGTTCGAGCAGCCTCATCAGTCTGGCAACCTGCCTCGACGATGATCGAAGCAAACAGCATGACACATAAACACGCATCAGGGGCTTCGCCATTTGGGCATGACAACGCGCCAGCGACGATGCGCTCACAACCGTTCGTTTTCTAGGCTGCAGTCACATGGGCCGTTTGCGGTGGGTTCCTTGATTCCTGCCAGCTCACATCAGGGGATTTAATCCCGCCATCGCCTGCCTTGGATCCTCTGCCGATGCATCTGGTTCGAGCTGGCTCTTCAATCTGGCAACCTGCCTCGAAGATGACCGAAGCAAACAGCATGACACATAAACGCGCACAGGGGCTTCGCCATTTGGGCATGACACCGCGCCAGCGACGATGCGCTCACAACCGTTCGTTTTCCAGGCTGCAATCACATGGGCCGTTTGCGGTGGGTTCCTTGGTTCCTGTCAGCTCACATTAGGGGTTTCAAATCCGCCATGACCTGCCTTGGATCCTCTGCCGATGCATCTGGTTCGAGCAGGCTTATCAGTCTGGCAACCTGTCTCGACGGTGACCGAAGCAAACAGCATGGCACATAAACACGCATCAGGGGCTTCGCCATTTGGGCATGACAACGCGCCAGCGACGATGCGCTCACAACCGTTCCTTTTCCAGGCAGCAGTCACATGGGCTGTTTGCGGTGGGTTGCTTGGTTCCTGCCAGCTCACATCAGGGGTCTCAATCCCGCCATCGCCTGCCTTGGATCCTCTGCCGATGAATCTGGTTCGAGTCGGCTCATCAATCTAGCAACCTGTCTCGACGATGACCGAAGCAAACAGCATGACACATAAACGCGCATCAGGGGCTTCGCCATTTGGGCATGAAACCGCGCCAGCGGCGATGCGCTCACAACCGTTCGTTTTCCAGGCTGCAGTCACATGGGCCGTTTGCGGTGGGTTCCTTGGTTCCTGCCAGCTCACATCAGGGGTTTCAAACCCGCCATGGCCCGCCTTTGATCCTCTGCCGATACATCTGTTTCGAGCCGGCTCATCAATCTGGCACCCTGCCTCGACGATGACCGAAGCAAACAGCATGACACAGAAACGCGCATCAGGGGTTCGCCATTTGGGCATGACAGCGCGCCAGCGACGATGCGCTCACAACCGTTCGTTTTCCATTCTGCAGTTACATGGGCCGTTTGGGGTGGGTTCCTTGGTTCCTGTCAGCTCACATTAGGGGTTTCAAATCCGCCATGACCTGCCTTGGATCCTCTGCTAATGCATCTGGTTCGAGCAGGCTCATCAGTCTGGCAACCTGCCTCGACGATGATCGAAGCACACAGCATGACACATAAACACGCATCAGGGGCTTCGCCATTTGGGCATGACAACGCGCCAGCGATGATGCGCTCACAACCGTTCGTTTTCCAGGCTGCAGTCACATGGGCCGTTTGCGGTGGGTTCCTTGATTCCTGCCAGCTCACATCAGCGGATTTAATCCCGCCATCGCCTGCCTTGGATCCTCTGCCGATGCATCTGGTACGAGCTGGCTCATCAATCCGGCAACCTGCCTCGACGATGACCAAAGCAAACAGCGTGGCACATAAACGCGTATAAGGGACTTCGCCATTTGGGCATGATACCGCGCCAGCGACGATGCGCTCACAACTAGACTTTCATTTGAGCTAGTTGGTTGTAGCTTCACATGGTTTACGCAAAACGCGTACAGGCGCTAAAAGACGAAGACAAGCACACTCAATACAGGACAGGAGCCTGTCCTGTCTTGAGTGTGCTTGTCTTCGTCTTTTAGCGCCTGTACGCGTTTTGCGTAAACCATGTCACGCTCACAACTGTTCGTTTTCCAGGCTGCAGTGACATGGGCCGTTTGCGGTGGGTTGCTTGGTTCCTGCGAGCTCGCACCAGGGGTTTCAATCCCGCCATCGCCTGCCTTGGATCCTCTGCCGATGCATCTGGTTCGAGCCGGCTCATCAATCTGGCAATCTACCTCGACGATGACCGAAACAAACACCATGACACATAAGCGCGCATCAGGGGCTTCGCCATTTGGGCATGACACCGTGCCAGCGACGATGCGCTCACAACCGTTCGTTTTACAGGCTGCAGTCACATGGACCGTTTGTGGTGGGTTCCTTGGTTCCCGCCAGCTCACATCAGGAATTTAAAACCCGCCATGGCCTGCCTTGGATCCTCTGCCGGTGCATCTGGTTAGAGCCGGCTCATCAATCTGGCAACCTGCCGGACGATGACCGCAGCAAACAGCATGACACATAAACGCGCATGAGGGGCTTCGCCATTTGGGCATGACACCGCGCCAGCGAAGATGGGCTCAGAACCGTTCGTTTTCCAGGATGCAGTCACATGGGCCGTTTGCGGTGGGTTCCTTTGTTCTTGCCAGCTCACATAGAGGGGTTTCAATCCCGCCATCGCCTGCCTTGGATCCTCTGCCGATGCATCTGGTTCGAGCCGGCTCATCAATCTGGCAACCTGTCTCGACGATGACCGATGCAAACAGCATGACACATAAAGGCGCACAGGGGCTTCGCCATTTGGGCATGACACCGCGCCAGCGACGATGCGCTCACAACCGTTCGTTTTCCAGGCTGCAATCACATGGGCCGTTTGCGGTGGGTTCCTTGGTTCCTGTCAGCTCACATTAGGGGTTTCAAATCCGCCATGACCTGCCTTGGATCCTCTGCCGATGCATCTTGTTCGAGCAGGCTCATCAGTCTGGCAACCTGTCTCGACGGTGACCGAAGCAAACAGCATGGCACATAAACGCGCATCAGGGGCTTCGCCATTTGGGCATGACACCGTGCCAGCGACGATGCGCTCACAACCGTTCCTTTTCCAGGCAGCAGTCACATGGGCTGTTTGCGGTGGGTTGCTTGGTTCTTGCCAGCTCACATCAGGGGTCTCAATCCCGCCATCGCCTGCCTTGGATCCTCTGCCGATGAATCTGGTTCGAGCCGGCTCATCAATCTAGCAACCTGTCTTGACGATGACCGAAGCAAACAGCATGACACATAAACGCGCATCAGGGGCTTCGCCATCTGGGCATGAAACCGCGCCAGCGGCGATGCGCTCACAACCGTTCGTTTTCCAGGCTGCAGTCACATGGGCCGTTTGCGGTGGGCTCCTTGGTTCCTGCCAGCTCACATCAGGGGTTTCAAACCCGCCATGGCCTGCCTTTGATCCTCTGCCGATGCATCTGTTTCGAGCCGGCTCATCAATCTGGCACCCTGCCTCGACGATGACCGAAGCAAACAGCATGACACAGAAACGCGCATCAGGGGTTTCGCCATTTGGGCATGACAGCGCGCCAGCGACGATGCGCTCACAACCGTTCGTTTTCCATTCTGCAGTTACATGGGCCGTTTGGGGTGGGTTCCTTGGTTCCTGTCAGCTCACATCAGGGGTTTCAAATCCGCCATGACCTGCCTTAGATCCTCTGCTAATGCATCTGGTTCGAGCAGGCTCATCAGTCTGGCAACCTGCCTCGAAGATGATCGAAGCACACAGCATGACACATAAACACGCATCAGGGGCTTCGCCATTTGGGCATGACAACGCGCCAGCGATGATGCGCTCACAACCGTTCGTTTTCCAGGCTGCAGTCACATGGGCCGTTTGCGGTGGGTTCCTTGATTCCTGCCAGCTCACATCAGCGGATTTAATCCCGCCATCGCCTGCCTTGGATCCTCTGCCGATGCATCTGGTTCGAGCTGGCTCATCAATCTGGCAACCTGCCTCGACGATGACCGAAGCAAACAGCGTGGCACATAAACGCGTATAAGGGGCCTCGCCATTTGGGCATGACACCGCGCCAGCGACGATGCGCTCACAACTAGACTTTCATTTGAGCTAGTTGGTTGTAGCTTCACATGGTTTACGCAAAACGCGTACAGGCGCTAAAAGACGAAGACAAGCACACTCAATACAGGACAGGAGCCTGTCCTGTCTTGAGTGTGCTTGTCTTCGTCTTTTAGCGCCTGTACGCGTTTTGCGTAAACCATGTCACGCTCACAACTGTTCGTTTTCCAGGCTGTAGTGACATGGGCCGTTTGCGGTGGGTTGCTTGGTTCCTGCGAGCTCGCACCAGGGGTTTCAATCCCGCCATCGCCTGCCTTGGATCCTCTGCCAATGTATCTGGTTCGAGCCGGCTCATCAATCTGGAAACCTACCTCGAAGATGACCGAAACAAACACCATGACACATAAGCGCGCATCAGGGACTTCGCCATTTGGGCATGACACCGTGCCAGCGACGATGCGCTCACAACCGTTCGTTTACTAGGCTGCAGTCACATGGACCGTTTGTGGTGGGTTCCTTGGTTCCCGCCAGCTCACATCAGGAATTTAAAACCCGCCATGGCCTGCCTTGGATCCTCTGCCGGTGCATCTGGTTCGAGCCGGCTCATCAATCTGGCAACCTGCCGGACGATGACCGCAGCAAACAGCATGACACATAAACGCGCATCAGGGGCTTCGCCATTTGGGCATGACACCGCGCCAGCGAAGATGGGCTCAGAACCGTTCGTTTTCCAGGATGCAGTCACATGGGCCGTTTGCGGTGGGTTCCTTTGTTCCTGCCAGCTCACATAGAGGGGTTTCAATCCCGCCATCGCCTGCCTTGGATCCTCAGCCGATGCATCTGGTTCGAGCCGGCTCATCAATCTGGCAACCTGTCTCGACGATGACCGATGCAAACAGCATGGCACATAAACACGCATCAGGGGCTTCGCCATTTGGGCATGACACCGCGCCAGCGGCAATGCGCTCACAACCGTTTCTTTTTCAGGCTGCAGTCACATGGGCCGTTTGCGGTGGGTTCCATGGTTCCTGGCAGCACACATCAGGGGTTTCAAACCCGCCATGGCCTGCCTTGGATCCTCTTCCGATGCATTTGTTTCGAGCCGGCTCATCAATGTGGCAACCTGCCTCGACGATGACCGAAGCAAACAGCATGACACATAAACGCGCATTAGGGTCTTCGCCATTTGATCATGACACCGCGCCAACGACGATGCGCTCACAACCATTCGTTTTCCAGGCTGCAGTCTCATGGGCCGTTTGCGGTGGATTCCTTGGTTCCCGCCAGCTCACATCAGGGGTTTCAAACCCGCTATGGCCTGCCTTGGATCCTCGGCCGGTGCATCTGGTTCGAGCCGGCTCATCAATCTGGCAACCTGCTCGACGATGACCGCAGCAAACAGCATGATACATAAACGCGCATCAGGGCTTCGCCATTTGGGCATGACACCGCGCCAGCGAAAATGCGCTCACAACCGTTCGTTTTCCAGGATGCAGTCACATGGGCGGTTTGCGGTGGGTTCCTTTGTTCCTGCCAGCTCACATCAGAGGTTTCAATCCCGCCATCGCCTGCCTTGGATTCTCTGCCGATGCATCTGGTTCGAGCCGGCTCACCAATCTGGCAACCTCTCTCGACGATGACCGAAGCAAACAGCATGGCACATAAACGCGCATCAGGGGCTTCGCCATTTGGGCTTGACACCGTGCCAACGACGATGGGCTCACAACCGTTCCTTTTCCAGGCAGCAGTCACGTGGGCTGTTTGCGGTGGGTTGCTTGGTTCCTGCCAGCTCACATCAGGGGTTTCAATCCCGCCATCGCCTGCCTTGGATCCTCTGCCGATGCATCTGGTTCGAGCCGGCTCATCAATCTAGCAACCTGTCTCGACGATGACCGAAGCAAACAACATGACACATAAACGCGCATCAGAGGCTTCGCCATTTGGGCATGAAACCGCGCCAGCGGCGATGCGCTCACAACCGTTCGTTTTCCAGGCTGCAGTCACATGGGCCGTTTGCGGTGGGTTGCTTGGTTCCTGCCAGCTCACATCAGGGGTTTCAAACCCGCCATGGCCTGCCTTTGATCCTCTGCCGATGCATCTGTTTCGAGCCGGCTCATCCATCTGGCACCCTGCCTCGACGATGACCGAAGCAAACAGCATGACACAGAAACGCGCATCAGGGGTTTCGCCATTTGGGCATGACAGCGCGCCAGCGACGATGCGCTCACAACCGTTCGTTTTCCATTCTGCAGTTACATGGGCCGTTTGGGGTGGGTTCCTTGGTTCCTGTCAGCTCACATCAGGGGTTTCAAATCCGCCATGACCTGCCAAGGATCCTCTGCTAATGCATCTGGTTCGAGCAGGCTCATCAGTCTGGCAACCTGCCTCGACGATGATCGAAGCAAACAGCATGACACATAAACACGCATCAGGGGCTTCGCCATTTGGGCATGACACCGCGCCAGCGAAGATGCGCTCACAACCGTTCGTTTTCCAGGATGCAGTCACATGGGCCGTTTGCGGTGGGTTCCTTTGTTCCTGCCAGCTCACATCAGAGGTTTCAATCCCGCCATCGCCTGCCTTGGATCCTCTGCCGATGCATCTGGTTCGAGCCGGCTCATCAATCTGGCAACCTGTCTCGACGATGACCGAAGCAAACAGCATGTCACATAAACGCGCATCAGGGGCTTCGCCATTTGGGCATGACACCGCGCTAGCGGCGATGCGCTCACAAACGTTTTCTTTCCAGGCTGCAGTCACATGGACCGTTTGCGGTGGGTTCCATTGTTCCTGCCAGCTCACATCAGGGTTTTCTAACCCGCCATGGCCTGCCTTGGATCCTCTGCCGATGCATCTGGTTCGAGCCGGCTCATAAATCTGGCATCCTGCCTCGACGATGACCGCAGCATACAGCATGACACATAAACGCGCATCAGGGGCTTCGCCATTTGGGCATGACACCGCGCCAGCGACGACGTGCTCACAACCGCTCGTTTTCCAGGCTGCAGACACATGGGCCGTTTGCGGTGGGTTCCTTGGTTTCTGCCAGCTCACATCAGGGGTTTCAAAGCCGCCATGGCCTGCCTTTGATCCTCTTCGGATGCATCTGTTTCGAGCCGGCTCATCAATCTGGCAACCTGCCTCGACGATGACCGAAACAAACAGCATGACACATAAACGCGCATCAGGGGATTCGCCATTTGGGCATGACACCGTGCCAGCGACGATGCGCTCATAACCGTTCCTTTTCCAGGCAGCAGTCACATGGGCTGATTGCGGTGGGTTGCTTGGTTCCTTCCAGCTCACATCAGGGGTTTCAATACCGCCATTGCCTGCCTTGGATCCTCTGCCGATGCATCTGGTTCGAGCCGGCTCATCAATCTGGCAACCTGCCTCGACGATGACCGAAGCAAATAGCATGACACATAAACGCGCATCAGGGGCTTCGCCATTTGGGCATGAAACCGCGCCAGCGACGATGCGCTCACAACCGTTCGTTTTCCTGGCTGCAGTCACATGGGCCGTTTGCGGTGGGTTCCTTGGTTCCTGCCAGCTCACATCAGGGGTTTCAAACCCGCCATGGCCTGCCTTTGATCCTCTGCCGATGCATCTGTTTCGAGCCGGCTCATCAATCTGGCAACCTGCCTCGACGATGACCGAAGAAAGCAGCATGACACATAAACGCGCATCAGGGGCTTCGCCATTTGGGCATGACACCGCGCCAGCGAAGATGCGCTCACAACCGTTCTTTTTCCAGGATGCAGTCACATGGGCCGTTTGTGGTGGGTTCCTTTGTTCCTGTCAGCTCACATCAGGGGTTTCAAATCCGGCATGACCTGCCTTGGATCCTCTGCCGATGCATCTGGTTCGAGGAGGCTCATCAGTCTGGCAACCTGCCTCGACGATGATCGAAGCAACCAGCATGACACATAAACACGCATCAGGGGCTTCGCCATTTGGGCATGACACCGCGCCAGCGACGATGCGCTCACAACCGTTCGTTTTCCAGCCTGCAATCACATGGGCCGTTTGCGGTGGGTTCCTTGGTTCCTGCTAACTCTTATCAGGGGATAAAATCCCGCCATCGCCTGCCTTGGATCCTCTGCCGATGGATCTGGTTCGAGCTGGCTCATCAATCTGGCAACCTGCCTCGACGACGACCGAAGCAAACAGCATGGCACATAAACGCGCATAAGGGGCTTCGCCATTTGGGCATGACACCGCGCCAGCGACGATGCGCTCACTAGACTTTCATTTGAGCTAGTTGGTTGTAGCTTGACATGGTTTACGCAAAACGCGTACAGGCGCTAAAAGACGAAGACAAGCTCACTCAATACAGGACAGGAGCCTGTCCTGTCTTGAGTGTGCTTGTCTTCGTCTTTTAGCGCCTGTACGCTTTTGCTAAAACCATGTCACGCTCACAACTGTTCGTTTTCCAGGCTGCAGTGACATGGGCCGTTTGCGGTGGGTTGCTTGCTTCCTGCCAGCTCACACCAGGGGTTTCAATCCCGCCATCGCCTGCCTTGGACCCTCTGCCGCTGCATCTGGTTCGAGCCGGCTCATCAATCCGGCAACCTGCCTCAACGATGACCGAAGCAAACAGCATGACACATAAACGAGCATCAGGGGCTTAGCCATTTGGGCATGACACCGCGCCAGCGACTATGCGCTCACAACTGTTCATTTTCCACGCTGCAGTCACATGGACCGTTTGCGGTGGGTTCCTTGGTTCCTGCCAGCTCATATGAGGGGTTTCAGACCCGCCATGGCCTGCCTTGGATCCTCTGCCGATGCATCTGGTTCGAGCCGGCTCATCAATCTGGCAACCTGCCTCGACGATGACCGAAGCAAACAGCATGACACATAAACGCGCATCAGGGGCTTCGCCGTTTGGGCATGACACCGCGCCAGCGACGATGCGCTCACAACCGCTCGTTTTCCACGCTGCAGTCACAATGGACCGTTTGCGGTGGGTTCCTTGGTTCCTGCCAGCTCACATCAGGGGTTTCAGACCCGCCATGTCCTGCCTTGGATCCTCTGCCGATGCATCTGGTTCGAGCCGGCTCATCAATCTGGCAACCTGCCTCGACGATGACCAAAGCAAACAGCATGACACATAAACGCGCATCAGGGGCTTCGCCATTTGGGCATGACACCCCGCCAGCTACGATGCGTTCACAACCGTTCGTTTTCCAGGATGGAGTCACATGGGCTGTTTGCGGTGGGTTCCTTGGTTCCTGCCAGCTCACATTAGGGGTTTCAATCCCGCCATCGCCTGCCTTGAATCCTCTGCCGATGCATCCGGGTCGAGCCGGCTCATCAATCTGGAAACCTGCCTAGACGATGACCGAAGCAAACAGCATGACACATAAACGCGCATCAGGGGCTTTGCCATTTGGGCATGACACCGCCCCAGCGACGATGCGCTCAAAACCGTTCGTTTTCCAGGCTGCAGTCACATAGACCGTTTGTGGTGGGTTCCATGGTTCCGGCCAGCTCACATCAGGGGTTTCTAACCCGCCATGGCCTGCCTTGGATCCTCTGCCGATGCATCTGGTTCGAGCCGGCTCATAAATCTGGCATCCTGCCTCGGCGATGGCCGCAGCAAAGAGCATGACACATATACGCGCACCAGGGGCTTCGCCATTTGGGCATGACACCGCGCCAGCGACGATGTGCTCACAACCGTTCGTTTTCCACGCTGCAGTCACATGGGCCGTTTGTGGTGGGTTCCTTTGTTCCTGTCAGCTCACATCAGGGGTTTCAAATCCGCCATGACCTGCCTTGGATCCTCTGCCGATGCATCTGGTTCGAGGAGGCTCATCAGTCTGGCAACCTGCCTCGACGATGATCGAAGCAAACAGCATGACACATAAATACGCATCAAGGGCTTCGCCATTTGGGCATGACACCGCGCCAGCGACGATGCGCTCACAACCGTTCGTTTTCCAGCCTGCAATCACATGGGCCGTTTGCGGTGGGTTCCTTGGTTCCTGCTAGCTCTTATCAGGGGATAAAATCCCGCCATCGCCTGCCTTGGATCCTCTGCCGATGCATCTGGTTCGAGCTGGCTCATCAATCTGGCAACCTGCCTCGACGATGACCGAAGCAAACAGCATGGCACATAAACGCGCATAAGGGGCTTCGCCATTTGGGCATGACACCGCGCCAGCGACGATGCGCTCACAACTAGACTTTCATTTGAGCTAGTTGGTTGTAGCTTGACATGGTTTACGCAAAACGCGTACAGGCGCTAAAAGACGAAGACAAGCACACTCAATACAGGAGAGGAGCCTGTCCTGTCTTGAGTGTGCTTGTCTTCGTCTTTTAGCGCCTGTACGCTTTTGCTAAAACCATGTCACGCTCACAACTGTTCGTTTTCCAGGCTGCAGTGACATGGGCCGTTTGCGGTGGGTTGCTTGCTTCCTGCCAGCTCACACCAGGGGTTTCAATCCCGCCATCGCCTGCCTTGGACCCTCTGCCGCTGCATCTGGTTCGAGCCGGCTCATCAATCCGGCAACCTGCCTCGACGATGACCGAAGCAAACAGCATGACACATAAACGAGCATCAGGGGCTTCGCCATTTGGGCATGACACCGCGCCAGCGACTATGCGCTCACAACTGTTCATTTTCCCCGCTGCAGTCACATGGACCGTTTGCGGTGGGTTCCTTGGTTCCTGCCAGCTCACATGAGGGGTTTCAGACCCGCCATGGCCTGCCTTGGATCCTCTGCCGATGCATCTGGTTCGAGCCGGCTCATCAATCTGGCAACCTGCCTCGACGATGACCGAAGCAAACAGCATGACACATAAACGCGCATCAGGGGCTTCGCCATTTGGGCATGACACCCCGCCAGCTACGATGCGTTCACAACCGTTCGTTTTCCAGGATGGAGTCACATGGGCCGTTTGCGGTGGGTTCCTTGGTTCCTGCCAGCTCACATCAGGGGTTTCAATCCCGCCATCGCCTGCCTTGGATCCTCTGCCGATGCATCCGGTTCGAGCCGGCTCATCAATCTGGAAACCTGCCTAGACGATGACCGAAGCAAACAGCATGACACATAAACGCGCATCAGGGGCTTTGCCATTTGGGCATGACACCGCCCCAGCGACGATGCGCTCAAAACCGTTCGTTTTCCAGGCTGCAGTCACATGGACCGTTTGTGGTGGGTTCCATGGTTCCGGCCAGCTCACATCAGGGGTTTCTAACCCGCCATGGCCTGCCTTGGATCCTCTGCCGATGCATCTGGTTCGAGCCGGCTCATAAATCTGGCATCCTGCCTCGACGATGGCCGCAGCAAAGAGCAAGACACATAAACGCTCACCAGGGCCTTCGCCGTTTGGGCATGACACCGCGCCAGCGACGATGCGCTCACAACCGTTCGTTTTCCAAGCTGCAGTCACAATGGACCGTTTGCGGTGGGTTCCTTGGTTCCTGCCAGCTCACATCAGGGGTTTCAGACCCGCCATGTCCCGCCTTGGATCCTCTGCCGATGCATCTGGTTCGAGCCGGCTCATCAATCTGGCAACCTGCCTCGACGATGACCAAAGCAAACAGCATGACACATAAACGCGCATCAGGGGCTTCGCCATTTGGGCATGACACCCCGCCAGCTACGATGCGTTCACAACCGTTCGTTTTCCAGGATGGAGTCACATGGGCCGTTTGCGGTGGGTTCCTTGGTTCCTGCCAGCTCACATCAGGGGTTTCAATCCCGCCATCGCCTGCCTTGGATCCTCTGCCGATGCATCCGGGTCGAGCCGGCTCATCAATCTGGAAACCTGCCTAGACGATGACCGAAGCAAACAGCATGACACATAAACGCGCATCAGGGGCTTTGCCATTTGGGCATGACACCGCCCCAGCGACGATGCGCTCAAAACCGTTCGTTTTCCAGGCTGCAGTCACATGGACCGTTTGTGGTGGGTTCCATGGTTCCGGCCAGCTCACATCAGGGGTTTCTAACCCGCCATGGCCTGCCTTGGATCCTCTGCCGATGCATCTGGTTCGAGCCGGCTCATAAATCTGGCATCCTGCCTCGACGATGGCCGCAGCAAAGAGCATGACACATAAACGCGCACCAGGGGCTTCGCCATTTGGGCATGACACCGCGCCAGCGACGATGTGCTCACAACCGTTCGTTTTCCACGCTGCAGTCACATGGACCGTTTGCGGTGGGTTCCTTGGTTCCTGCCAGCTCACATCAGGGGTTTCAGACCCGCCATGTCCTGCCTTGGATCCTCTGCCGATGCATCTGGTTCGAGCCGGCTCATCAATCTGGCAACCTGCCTCGACGATGACCAAAGCAAACAGCATGACACATAAACGCGCATCAGGGGCTTCGCCATTTGGGCATGACACCGCGCCTGCGACGATGCGCTCACAACCATTCGTTTTCCAGGCTGCAGTCACATGGGCCGTTTGCGGTGGGTTCCTTGGTTCCTGCCAGCTCACATCAGGGTTTTCAATCCCGCCATCGCCTGCCTTGGATCCTCTGCCGATGCATCTGCTTCGAGCCGGCTCATCAATCTGGCAACCTGCCTAGACGATGACCGAAGCAAACAGCAAGACACATAAACGCGCATCAGGGGCTTTGCCATTTGGGCATGACACCGCGCCTGCGACGATGCGCTCACAACCATTCGTTTTCCAGGATGCAGTCACATGGGCCGTTTGCGGTGGGTTCCTTGGTTCCTGCCAGCTCACATCAGGGGTTTCAATCTCCCCATCGCCTGCCTTGGATCCTCTGCCGATGCATCTGGTTCGAGCCGGCTCATCAATCTGGCAACCTACCTCGACGATGACCGAAACAAACACCATGACACATAAGCGCGCATCAGGGGCTTCGCCATTTGGGCATGACACCGCGCCAGCGAAGATGCGCTCACAACCATTCATTTTCCAGGATGCAGTCACATGGGCCGTTTGTGGTGGGTTCCTTTGTTCCTGTCAGCTCACATCAGGGGTTTCAAATCCGCCATGACCTGCCTTGGATCCTCTGCCGATGCATCTGGTTCGAGGAGGCTCATCAGTCTGGCAACATACCTCGACGATGACCGAAACAAACACCATGACACATAAGCGCGCATCAGGGGCTTCGCCATTTCGGCATGACACCGCGCCAGCGAAGATGCGCTCACAACCATTCGTTTTCCAGGATGCAGCCACATGGGCCGTTTGTGGTGGGTTCCTTTGTTCCTGTCAGCTCACATCAGGGGTTTCAAATCCGCCATGACCTGCCTTGGATCCTCTGCCGATGCATCTGGTTCGAGCTGGCTCATCAATCTGGCAACCTGCCTCGACGATGACCGAAGCAAACAGCGTGGCACATAAACGCGTATAAGGGGCTTCGCCATTTGGGCATGACACCGCGCCAGCGACGATGCGCTCAGAACCGTTCGTTTTCCAGGATGCAGTCACATGGGCTGTTTGCGGTGGGTTCCTTTGTTCCTGCCAGCTCACATAGAGGGGTTTCAATCCCGCCATCGCCTGCCTTGGATCCTCTGCCGATGCCTTCTGGTTCGAGCCGGCTCATCAATCTGGCAACCTGTCTCGACGATGACCGAAGCAAACAGCATGGCACATAAACGCGCATCAGGTGCTTCGCCATTTGGGCATTACACCGCGCCAGCGGCGATGCGCTCACAACCGTTCCTTTTTCAGGCTGCAGTCACATGGGGCGTTTGCGGTGGGTTCCTTGGTTCCTGGCAGCACACATCAGGGGTTTCAAACCCGCCATGGCCTGCCTTGGATCCTCTGCCGATGCATCTGTTTCGAGCCGGCTCATCAATCTGGCAACCTGCCTCGACGATGATTGAAGCAAACAGCATGACACATAAACGCGCCTCAGGGGCTTCGCCATTTGGGCATGATACCGCGCCAGCGACGATGCGCTCACAACCATTCGTTTTCCAGGATGAAGTCACATGGGCCGTTTGCGGTGGGTTCCTTGGTTCCTGTTAGCTCACATCAGGGGTTTCAAAACCACCATGACCTGCCTTGTATCCTCTGCCGATGCATCTGGTTCGAGACCGCTCATCAATCTGGCAACCTGCCTCAACGATGACCGAAGCAAACAGCATGACACATAAACACGCATCAGGGGCTTCGCTATTTGGGCATGACACCGTGCCAGCGACGATGCTCTCACAACCGTTCGTTTTCCAGGCTGCAGTCACATGGGCCGTTTGCGGTGGATTCCTTGGTTCCCGCCAGCTCACATCAGGGGTTTCAAACCCGCTATGGCGTGCCTTGGATCCTCTGCCGGTGCATCTGGTTCGAGCCGGCTCATCAATCTGGCAACCTGCTCGACGATGACCGAAGCAAACAGCATGACACATAAACGCGCATCAGGGGCTTCGCCATTTGGGCATGACACCGCGCCAGCGACGATGCGCTCACAACCGTTCGTTTTCCAGGCTGCAGTCACATGAGCCGTTTGCGGTGGGTTCCTTGGTTCCTGCCAGCTCACATCAGGGGTTTCAATCCCGCCATCGCCTGCCTTGGATCCTCTGCCGATGCATCTGGCTCGAGCCGGCTCATCAATCTGGCAACCTGCCTCGACGATGACCGAAGCAAACAGCATGACACATAAACGCGCACCAGGGGCTTCGCCATTTGGGCATGACACCGCACCAGCGATGATGCGCTCACAACCGTTCGTTTTCCAGGCTGCAGTCACATGGGCCGTTTGCGGTGGATTCCTTTGTTCCTGCCAGCTCACATCAGGGGTTTCAATCCCGCCATGACCTGCCTTGGATCCTCTGCCGATGCATCTGGTTCGAGACCGCTCATCAGTCTGGCAACATACCTCGACGATGACCGAAACAAACACCATGACACATAAGCGCGCATCAGGGGCTTCGCCATTTCGGCATGACACCGCGCCAGCGAAGATGCGCTCACAACCATTCGTTTTCCAGGATGCAGCCACATGGGCCGTTTGTGGTGGGTTCCTTTGTTCCTGTCAGCTCACATCAGGGGCTTCAAATCCGCCATGACCTGCCTTGGATCCTCTGCCGATGCATCTGGTTCGAGCTGGCTCATCAATCTGGCAACCTGCCTCGACGATGACCGAAGCAAACAGCGTGGCACATAAACGCGTATAAGGGGCTTCGCCATTTGGGCATGACACCGCGCCAGCGACGATGCGCTCAGAACCGTTCGTTTTCCAGGATGCAGTCACATGGGCTGTTTGCGGTGGGTTCCTTTGTTCCTGCCAGCTCACATAGAGGGGTTTCAATCCCGCCATCGCCTGCCTTGGATCCTCTGCCGATGCCTTCTGGTTCGAGCCGGCTCATCAATCTGGCAACCTGTCTCGACGATGACCGAAGCAAACAGCATGGCACATAAACGCGCATCAGGTGCTTCGCCATTTGGGCATTACACCGCGCCAGCGGCGATGCGCTCACAACCGTTCCTTTTTCAGGCTGCAGTCACATGGGGCGTTTGCGGTGGGTTCCTTGGTTCCTGGCAGCACACATCAGGGGTTTCAAACCCGCCATGGCCTGCCTTGGATCCTCTGCCGATGCATCTGTTTCGAGCCGGCTCATCAATCTGGCAACCTGCCTCGACGATGATTGAAGCAAACAGCATGACACATAAACGCGCCTCAGGGGCTTCGCCATTTGGGCATGATACCGCGCCAGCGACGATGCGCTCACAACCATTCGTTTTCCAGGATGAAGTCACATGGGCCGTTTGCGGTGGGTTCCTTGGTTCCTGTTAGCTCACATCAGGGGTTTCAAAACCACCATGACCTGCCTTGTATCCTCTGCCGATGCATCTGGTTCGAGACCGCTCATCAATCTGGCAACCTGCCTCAACGATGACCGAAGCAAACAGCATGACACATAAACACGCATCAGGGGCTTCGCTATTTGGGCATGACACCGTGCCAGCGACGATGCTCTCACAACCGTTCGTTTTCCAGGCTGCAGTCACATGGGCCGTTTGCGGTGGATTCCTTGGTTCCCGCCAGCTCACATCAGGGGTTTCAAACCCGCTATGGCGTGCCTTGGATCCTCTGCCGGTGCATCTGGTTCGAGCCGGCTCATCAATCTGGCAACCTGCTCGACGATGACCGAAGCAAACAGCATGACACATAAACGCGCATCAGGGGCTTCGCCATTTGGGCATGACACCGCGCCAGCGACGATGCGCTCACAACCGTTCGTTTTCCAGGCTGCAGTCACATGAGCCGTTTGCGGTGGGTTCCTTGGTTCCTGCCAGCTCACATCAGGGGTTTCAATCCCGCCATCGCCTGCCTTGGATCCTCTGCCGATGCATCTGGCTCGAGCCGGCTCATCAATCTGGCAACCTGCCTCGACGATGACCGAAGCAAACAGCATGACACATAAACGCGCACCAGGGGCTTCGCCATTTGGGCATGACACCGCACCAGCGATGATGCGCTCACAACCGTTCGTTTTCCAGGCTGCAGTCACATGGGCCGTTTGCGGTGGATTCCTTTGTTCCTGCCAGCTCACATCAGGGGTTTCAATCCCGCCATCGCCTGCCTTGGATCCTCTGCCGATGCATCTGGTTCGAGACCGCTCATCAATCTGGCAACCTGCCTCGACGATGACCGAAGAAAACAGCATGACAAATAAACACGCATCAGGGGCTTCGCCATTTGGGCATGACACCGCGCCAGCGACGATGCGCTCACAACCGTTCGTTTTCCAGGCTGCAGTCACATGGGCCGTTTGTAGTGGGTTCCTTGGTTCCTGCCAGCTCACATCAGGGGTTGCAATCCCGCCATCGCCTGCCTTGGATCCTCAGCTGATGCATCTGGTTCGAGCCGGCTCATCAACCTGGCAACCTGCCTCGACGATGACCGAAGCAAACAGCATGACACATCAACGCGCATCAGGGGCTTCGCCATTTGGGCATGACACCGTGCCAGCGAAGATGCGCTCACAACCGTTCGTTTTCCAGGATGCAGTCACATGGGCCGTTTGCGGTGGGTTCCTTTGTTCCTGCCAGCTCACATCAGGGGTTTCAATTCCGCCATCGCCTGCCTTGGATCCTCTGCCGATGCATCTGGTTCGAGACCGCTCATCAATCTGGCAACCTGCCTCGATGATGACCGAAGCAAACAGCATGACACATAAACGCGTCAGGGGCTTCGCCATTTCGGCATGACACCGCGCCAGCGACGATGCGCTCACAACCATTCGTTTTCCAGGATGAAGTCACATGGGCCGTTTGCGGTGGGTTCCTTGGTTCCTGTCAGCTCACATCAGGGGTTTCAAACCCGAAATGACCTGCCTTGGATCCTCTGCCGATGCATCTGGTTCGAGACTGCTCATCAATCTGGCAACTTGGCTCGACGATGACCGAAGCAAACAGCATGACACATAAACGCGCATCAGGGGCTTCGCCATTTGGGCATGACACCGCGCCAGCGACGATGCGCTCACAACCATTCGTTTTCCAGGATGAGGTCACATGGGCCGTTTGCGGTGAGTTCCTTGGTTCCTGTCAGCTCACATCAGGGGGTTTAAACCCGCCATGACCTGCCTTGGATCCTCTGCCGATGCATCTGGTTCGAGACCGCTCATCAATCTGGCAACCTGCCTCGACGATGACCGAAGCAAACAGCATGACACATAAACACGCATCAGGGTCTTCGCCATTTGGGCATGACACCGCGCCAGCGACGATGCGCTCACAACCGTTCGTTTTCCAGGCTGCAGTCACATGGGCCGTTTGCGGTGGGTTCCTTGGTTCCTGCCAGCTCACATCAGGGGTTTCAATCCCGCCATCGCCTGCCTTGGATCCTCTGCCGATGCATCTGGTTCGAGCCGGCTCATCAATCTGGCAACCTGCCTCGACGATGACCGAAGCAAACAGCATGACACATAAACGCGCACCAGGGGCTTCGCCATTTGGGCATGAAACCGTGCCAGCGGCGATGCGCTCACAACCGTTCGATTTCCAGGCTGCAGTCACATGGGCCGTTTGCGGTGGGTTCCTTGGTTTCTGCCAGCTCACATCAGGGGTTTCAAAGCCGCCATGGCCTGCCTTTGATCCTCTGCCGATGCATCTGTTTCGAGCCGGCTCATCAATCTGGCAACCTGCCTCGACGATGACCGAAGCAAATAGCATGACACATAAACGCGCATCAGGGGCTTCGCCATTTGGGCATGAAACCGTGCCATCGACGATGCGCTCACAACCGTTCGTTTTCCAGGCTGCAGTCACATGTGCCGTTTGCGGTGTGTTCCTTGGTTGCTGCCAGCTCACATCAGGGGTTTGAAACCCGCCATGGCCTGCCTTTGATCCTCTGCCGATGCATCTGTTTCGAGCCGGCTCATCAATCTGGCAACCTGCCTCGACGATGACCGAAGCAACAGCATGACACATAAACGCGCATCAGGGGCTTCGCCATTTGGGCACTTGTAAAACCGATGTCTTCAGATTTAGCTCGTTTCGGTCTAAAACAGCTTGTTTCGTTGTATTAAACACGAATACATGCTTTTCGCGCAGTTATAAGATAAAAAGTTTTGATAGGTATCACATGGACACTTGTAAAACCGATGTGTTCAGATCTAGCTCGCTTCGTTCTAAAACAGCTTGTTTCGTTGTTTTAAGCAAGAATACATGCTTTTCGCGCAGTTATAAGAGAAAAAGTTTTGGCGCGTATCACACGGACACTTGTAAAACCGATGTGTTCAGATTAAGCTCGTTTCGGTCTAAAACAGCTTGTTTCGTTGTGTTAAGCACCAATACATGCTTTTCGCGCAGTTACAAGAGAAAAAGTTTGGCGCGTATCACATGGACACTTGTAAAACCGATCTGTGCAGATTTATCTCGTTTCGGTCTAAAACACCGTGTTTTGTTGTATTAAGCACGAATACATGCTTTTCGCACCGTTATGAGAAAAACATTTGACGCGTATCTCACAGACACTTGTAAAACCGATGTGTTCAGATTTAGCTCATTTCGATGTAAAACAGCTTGTTTCGTTGTATTAAGCAGGAATACATGCTTTTCGCGCAGTTATAAGAGAAAAAGATTTGACGCGTATCACACGGACACTTGTAAAACCTATGTGTTCAGATTTTGCTCGTTTCGGTCTAAAACACCGTGTTTTGTTGTATTAAGCACTAATACATGCTTCTCGCACCGTTATGAGAAAAAGATTTGACGCGTATCACACACTTGTAAAACCGATGTGTTCAGATTTAGCTCGTTTCGTTCTAAAACAGCTTGTTTCGTTGTTTTAAACAAGAATACATGCTTTTCGCGCAGTTATAAGAAAAATTTTTTGACGCGTATCACAAGGACACTTGTAAAACCGATGTGTTCAGATCCAATTCGTTTCGGTCTAAAACAACTTGCTTCGTTGTTTTAAGCAAGAATACATGCTTTTCGCAGTTATAACAGAAAACGTTTTGACGAGTATCACAAGGACACTTGTAAAACCGATGTGTTCAGATTTAGCTCGTTTCGGTCTAAAACAGCTTGTTTCGTTGTTTTAAGCAAGAATACATGCTTTTCGCGCAGTTATAACAGAAAAAGTTTTGACGAGTATCACACGGACACTTGTAAAACCGATGTGGTCAGATTTAGCTCGCTTCGGTCTAAACCAGCTTGTTTCGTTGTTTTAAGCAAGAATACATGCTTTTCGCGCAGTTACAGGAGAAAACGTTTTTACGCGTATCACATGGACACTTGTAAAACCGATGTCTTCAGATTTAGCTCGTTTCGGTCTAAAACAGCTTGTTTCGTTGTATTAAACACGAATACGTGCTTTTCGCGCAGTTATAAGATAAAAAGTTTTTATAGGTATCACACGGACACTTGTAAAACCGATGTGTTCAGATCTAGCTCGTTTCGGTCTAAAACAGCTTGTTTCGTTGTTTTAAGCAAGAATACATGCTTTTCGCGCAGTTATAATAGAAAAAGTTTTGAGTATCACACGGACACTTGTAAAACCGATGTGTTCAGATCTAGCTCGCTTCGTTCTAAAACAGCTTGTTTCGTAGTTTTAAGCAAGAATACATGCTTTTCGCGCAGTTATGAGAGAAAAAGTTTTGACGCGTATCACATGGACACTTGTAAAACCGATGTGTGCAGATTTATCTCGTTTCGGTCTAAAACACCGTGTTTTGTTGTATTAAGCACGAATACATGCTTTTCGCACCGTTATGAGAAAAAGATTTGACGCGTATCACACAGACACTTGTAAAACCGATGTGTTCAGATTTAGCTCATTTCGATGTAAAACAGCTTGTTTCTTTGTATTAAGCACGAATACATGCTTTTCGCGCAGTTATAAGAGAAAAAGCTTTGACGCGTATCACACGGACACTTGTAAAACCGATGTGTTCAGATTTAACTCGCTCCGGTCTAAAACAGCTTGTTTCGTTGATTTAAACAAGAATACAGGCTTTTCGCGCAATTATAGGAGAAATAGTTTTGACGCGTATCACACGGACACTTGTAAAACCGAAGTGTTCAGATTTAGATCGTTTCGGTCTAAAACAGCTTCTTTCGTTGTTTTAAGCAAGAATACATGCTTTTCGCGCAGTTATAACAGAAAAAGTTTTGACGAGTATCACACGGACACTTGTAAAACCGATGTCTTCAGAATTTGCTCGTTTCGGTCTAAAACAGCTTGTTTTGTTGTATTAAACACGAATACATGCTTTTCGCGCAGATATAAGAGAAAAAGTTTTGATAGGTATCACATGGACACTTGTAAAACCGATGTGTTCAGATCTAGCTCGTTTCGGTCTAAAACATCATGTTTTGTTGTATTAAGCACGAATACATGCTTTTCGCGCAGTTATAAGAGAAAAATTTTGACGCGTATCTCACGGACACTTGTAAAACCGATGTGTTCTGATCTAGCTCGTTTCGGTCTAAAACAGGTTGTTTCGCTGTTTTAAGCAAGAATACATGCTTTTCGCGCAGTTATAACAGAAAAAGTTTTGAGTATCACACGGACACTTGTAAAACCGATGTGTTCAGATCTAGCTCGCTTCGTTCTAAAACAGCTTGTTTCGTTGTTTTAAGCAAGAATACATGCTTTTAGCGCGGTTATGAGAGCAAACGTTTTGACGCGCATCACACCGACACTTGTAAAACCGATGTGTTCAGATCTCGCTCGTTTCGTTCTAAAACAGCTTTTCTCGTTGTTTTAAGCGCAAATGCATGCTTTTCGCGCAGTTAAGAGAGAAAAAGTTTTGACGCGTATCACACGGACACTTGTAAAACCGATGTGTTCAGATTTAGTTCGTTTCGGTATAAAACAGCTTCTTTCGTTGTTTTAAGCAAGAATACATGCTTTTCGCGCAGTTACAAGAGAAAAAGTTTTGACGCGTATCACATGGACACTTACTTGTAAAGCCGATGTATTCAGATTTAGCTCGTTTCGGTCTAAAACACCGTGTTTTGTTGTATTAAACACGAATACATGCTTTTCGCACCGTTATAAGAAAAAGATTTGACGCGTATCACACAGACACTTGTAAAACCGACGTGTTCAGATATAGCTCGTTTCGATGTAAAACAGCTTGTTTCGTTGTATTAAGCACGAATACATGCTTTTCGCGCAGTTATAAGAGAAAAAGCTTTGACGCGTATCACACGGACACTTGTAAAACCGATGTGTTCAGATTTAACTCGCTCCGGTCTAAAACAGCTTGTTTCGTTGTTTTAAACAAGAATACATGCTTTTCGCGCAGTTACAAGAGAAAAAGTTTTGACGCGTATCACATGGACACTTGTAAAACCGATGTGTTCAGATTAAGCTCGTTTCGGTCTAACACAGCTTGTTTCGTTGTGTTAAGCACGAATACATGCTTTTCGCGCAGTTACAAGAGAAAAAGTTTTGACGCGTATCACATGAACACTTGTAAAACCGATGCGTTCAGATTTAGCTCGTTTCGGTCTAAAACACCGTGTTTTGTTGTATCAAGCACGAATACATGCTTTTCGCACCGTTATGAGAAAAAGATTTGACGCGTATTACACAGACACTTGTAAAACCGAAGTGTTCAGATTTAGCTCGTTTCGATGTAAAACAGCTTGTTTCGTTGTATTAAGCACGAATACATGCTTTTCGCGCAGTTATAAGAGAAAAAGCTTTGACGCGTATCACACGGACACTTGTAAAACCGATGTGTTCAGATTTAACTCGCTCCGGTCAAAAACAGCTTGTTTCGTTGTTTTAAACAAGAATACATGCTTTTCGCGCAATTACAGGAGAAAGTTTTGACGCGTATCACACGGACACTTGTAAAACCGATGTGTTCAGATTTAAGTCATTTCGGTCTAAAACGGCTTGATTCGTTGTATTAGGCACGAATACATGCTTTTCGCGCAGTTACAAGAGAAAAAGTTTTGACGCGTATCACATGGACACTTGTAAAACCGATGTGTTCAGATTTAGCTCGTTTCGGTCTAAACCAGCTTGCTTCGTTGTTTTAAGCAAGAATACATGTTTTTCGCGCAGTTACAGGAGAAAACGTTTTGACGCGTATCACATGGACACTTGTAAAACCGATGTCTTCAGATTTAGCTCGTTTCGGTCTAAAACAGCTTGTTTCGTTGTATTAAACACGAATACATGCTTTTCGCGCAGTTATAAGATAAAAAGTTTTGATAGGTATCACATGGACACTTGTAAAATCGATGTGTTCAGATCTAGCTCGCTTCGTTCTAAAACAGCTTGTTTCGTTGTTTTAAGCAAGAATACATGCTTTTCGTGCAGTTATAAGAGAAAAAGTTTTGGCGCGTATCACACGGACACTTGTAAAACCGATGTGTTCAGATTAAGCTCGTTTCGGTCTATAACAGCTTGTTTCGTTGTGTTAAGCACCAATACATGCTTTTCGCGCAGTTACAAGAGAAAAAGTTTTGACGCGTATCACATGGACACTTGTAAAACCGATGTATTCAGATTTAGCTCGTTTCGGTCTAAAACAACGTGTTTTTTTGTTTTAAGCACGAATACATGCTTTTCCCACCGTTATAAGAAAATGATTTGACGCGTATCACACAGACACTTGTAAAACCGACGTGTTCAGATATAGCTCATTTCGATGTAAAACACCGTGTTTTGTTGTTTTAAGCAAGAGTACATGCTTTTCGCGCAGTTATAAGTGAAAAAGTTATGAAGAGTATCACACGGACACTTGTAAAACCGATGTGTTCAGATTTAGCTCGCTTCGGTCTCAACCAGCTTGTTTCGTTGTTTTAAGCAAGAATACATGCATTTCGCGCAGTTACAGGAGAAAACGTTTTGACGCGTATCACATGGACACTTGTAAAACCGATGTCTTCAGATTTAGCTCGTTTCGGTCTAAAACAGCTTGTTTCGTTGTATTAAACACGAATACATGCTTTTCGCGCAGTTATAAGATAAAAAGATTTGATAGGTATCACATGGACACTTGTAAAACCGATGTGTTCAGATCTAGCTCGCTTCGTTCTAGAACAGCTTGTTTCGTTGTTTTAAGCAAGAATACATGCTTTTCGCGCAGTTATAAGAGAAAAAGTTTTGACGCGTATCACACGTACACTTGTAAAACCGATGTGTTCAGATAAAGCTCGTTTCGGTCTAAAACAGCTTGTTTCGTTGTGTTAAGCACGAATTCATGCTTTTCGCACCGTTATGAGAAAAAGATTTGACGCGTATCACACACACTTGTAAAACCGATGTGTTCAGATTTAGCTCGTTTCGTTCTAAAACAGCTTGTTTCGTTGTTTTAAGCAAGAATACATGCTTTTCGCGCAGTTATAAGAAAAAAATTTTTGACGCGTATCACATGGACACTGTAAAACATGTGTTCAGATCTAATTCGTTTCGGTCTAAAACAACTTGTTTCGTTGTTTTAAGCAAGAATACATGCTTTTCGCGCAGGTATAACAGAAAAAGTTTTGACGAGTATCACAAGGACACTTGTAAAACCGATGTGTTCAGATTTAGCTCGTTTCGGTCTAAAACAGCTTGTTTCGTTGTGTTAAGCAAGAATACATGCTTTTCGCGCAGTTATAACAGAAAAAGTTTTAACGAGTATCACACGGACACTTGTAAAACCGATGTGTTCAGATTTAGCTCGTTTTGGTCTGAACCAGCTTGTTTCGTTGTTTTAATCAAGAATACATGCTTTTCGCGCAGTTACAGGAGAAAACGTTTTGACGCGTATCACATGGACACTTGTAAAACCGATGCCTTCAGATTTTGCTCGTTTCGGTCTAAAACAGCTTGTTTCGTTGTATTAAACACGAATACATGCTTTTCGCGCAGATATAAGAGAAAAAGTTTTGATAGGTATCACATGGACACTTGTAAAACCGATGTGTTCAGATCTAGCTCGTTTCGGTCTAAAACATCATGTTTTGTTGTATTAAGCACGAATACATGCTTTTCGCGCAGTTATAAGAGAAAAAGTTTTGACGCGTATCTCACGGACACTTGTAAAGCCGATGTGTTCTGATCTAGCTCGTTTCGGTCTAAAACAGCTTGTTTCGTTGTTTTAAGCAAGAATAATGCTTTTCGCGCAGTTATAACAGAAAAAGTTTTGAGAAGAACCGACAACTGAGCTAGTTGGTGCATCTTTAAGCCGTGGTAAAAACAGCGCAGCGACGACAGACACAGAGAAGACAGAAGACGAACAAGCGCTTGTTCGTCTTCTTCTGTCTTCTCTGTGTCTGTCGTCGCTGCGCTGTTTTTACCACGGCTTAAAAAAGTTTTGAGTATCACACGGGCACTTGTAAAACCGATGTGTTCAGATCTAGCTCGCTTCGTTCTAAAACAGCTTGTTTCGTTGTTTTAAGCAAGAATACATGCTTTTCGCGCAGTTATGAGAGAAAAAGTTTTGACGCGTATCACAAGGGCACTTGTAAAACCGATGTGTTCAGATTAAGCTTGTTCCGGTCTAAAACAGCTTCTTTCGTTGTTTTAAGCAAGAATACATGCTTTTCGCGCAGTTATGAGAGAAAAAGTTTTGACGTGTATCACACGGACACTTGTAAAACCGATGTGTTCAGATTTAGCTCGCTTCGGTCTAAACCAGCTTGTTTCGTTGTTTTAAGCAAGAATACATGCTTTTCGCGCAGTTATAAGAGAAAAAGTTTTGACGCGTATCACACGGACACTTGTAAAACCGATGTGTTCAGATTTAGCTCATTTCGATGTAAAACAGCTTGTTTCGTTGTATTAAGCACGAATACATGCTTTTCGCGCAGTTATAAGAGAAAAAGCTTTGACGCGTATCACACGGACACTTGTAAAACCGATGTGTTCAGATTTAACTCGCTCCGGTCTAAAACAGCTTGTTTCGTTGATTTAAACAAGAATACAGGCTTTTCGCGCAATTATAGGAGAAATAGTTTTGACGCGTATTACACGGACACTTGTAAAACCGAAGTGTTCAGATTTAGTTCGTTTCGGTCTAAAACAGCTTCTTTCGTTGTTTTAAGCAAGAATACATGCTTTTCGCGCAGTTACAAAAGAAAAAGTTTTGACGCGTATCACATGGACACTTGTAAAACCGATGTATTCAGATTAAACTCGTTTCGGTCTAAAACACCGTGTTTTGTTGTTTTAAGCACGAATCAATGCTTTTCGCACCGTTATATGAAAAAGATTTGACGCGTATCACACAGACACTTGTAAAACCGACGTGTTCAGATATAGCTCATTTCGATGTAAAACAGCTTGTTTCGTTGTATTAAGCACGAATACATGCTTTTCGCGCAGTTATAAGAGAAAAAGCTTTGACGCGTATCACACGGACACTTATAAAACCGATGTGTTCAGATTTAACTCGCTCCGGTCTAATACAGCTTGTTTCGTTGTGTTAAGCACGAATACATGCTTTTCGCGCAGTTACAAGAGAAAAAGTTTTGACGCGTATCACATGGACCCTTGTAAAACCGATGCGTTCAGATTTAGCTCGTTTCGGTCTAAAACACCGTGTTTTGTTGTTTTAAGCAAGAGTACATGCTTTTCGCGCAGTTATAACTGAAAAAGTTATGAAGAGTATCACACGGACACTTGTAAAACCGATGTGTTCAGATTTAGCTCGCTTCGGTCTCAACCAGCTTGTTTCGTTGTTTTAAGCAAGAATACATGCATTTCGCGCAGTTACAGGAGAAAACGTTTTGACGCGTATCACATGGACACTTGTAAAACCGATGTCTTCAGATTTAGCTCGTTTCGGTCTAAAACAGCTTGTTTCGTTGTATTAAACACGAATACATGCTTTTCGCGCAGTTATAAGATAAAAAGATTTGATAGGTATCACATGGACACTTGTAAAACCGATGTGTTCAGATCTAGCTCGCTTCGTTCTAGAACAGCTTGTTTCGTTGTTTTAAGCAAGAATACATGCTTTTCGCGCAGTTATAAGAGAAAAAGTTTTGACGCGTATCACACGTACACTTGTAAAACCGATGTGTTCAGATAAAGCTCGTTTCGGTCTAAAACAGCTTGTTTCGTTGTGTTAAGCACGAATTCATGCTTTTCGCACCGTTATGAGAAAAAGATTTGACGCGTATCACACACACTTGTAAAACCGATGTGTTCAGATTTAGCTCGTTTCGTTCTAAAACAGCTTGTTTCGTTGTTTTAAGCAAGAATACATGCTTTTCGCGCAGTTATAAGAAAAAAATTTTTGACGCGTATCACATGGACACTGTAAAACATGTGTTCAGATCTAATTCGTTTCGGTCTAAAACAACTTGTTTCGTTGTTTTAAGCAAGAATACATGCTTTTCGCGCAGGTATAACAGAAAAAGTTTTGACGAGTATCACAAGGACACTTGTAAAACCGATGTGTTCAGATTTAGCTCGTTTCGGTCTAAAACAGCTTGTTTCGTTGTGTTAAGCAAGAATACATGCTTTTCGCGCAGTTATAACAGAAAAAGTTTTAACGAGTATCACACGGACACTTGTAAAACCGATGTGTTCAGATTTAGCTCGTTTTGGTCTGAACCAGCTTGTTTCGTTGTTTTAATCAAGAATACATGCTTTTCGCGCAGTTACAGGAGAAAACGTTTTGACGCGTATCACATGGACACTTGTAAAATCGATGCCTTCAGATTTTGCTCGTTTTGGTCTAAAACAGCTTGTTTCGTTGTATTAAACACGAATACATGCTTTTCGCGCAGATATAAGAGAAAAAGTTTTGATAGGTATCACATGGACACTTGTAAAACCGATGTGTTCAGATCTAGCTCGTTTCGGTCTAAAACATCATGTTTTGTTGTATTAAGCACGAATACATGCTTTTCGCGCAGTTATAAGAGAAAAAGTTTTGACGCGTATCTCACGGACACTTGTAAAACCGATGTGTTCTGATCTAGCTCGTTTCGGTCTAAAACAGCTTGTTTCGTTGTTTTAAGCAAGAATAATGCTTTTCGCGCAGTTATAACAGAAAAAGTTTTGAGAAGAACCGACAACTGAGCTAGTTGGTGCATCTTTAAGCCGTGGTAAAAACAGCGCAGCGACGACAGACACAGAGAAGACAGAAGACGAACAAGCGCTTGTTCGTCTTCTTCTGTCTTCTCTGTGTCTGTCGTCGCTGCGCTGTTTTTACCACGGCTTAAAAAAGTTTTGAGTATCACACGGGCACTTGTAAAACCGATGTGTTCAGATCTAGCTCGCTTCGTTCTAAAACAGCTTGTTTCGTTGTTTTAAGCAAGAATACATGCTTTTCGCGCAGTTATGAGAGAAAAAGTTCTGACGCGTATCACAAGGGCACTTGTAAAACCGATGTGTTCAGATTAAGCTTGTTCCGGTCTAAAACAGCTTCTTTCGTTGTTTTAAGCAAGAATACATGCTTTTCGCGCAGTTATGAGAGAAAAAGTTTTGACGCGTATCACATGGACACTTGTAAAACTGATGTGTGCAGATTTATCTCGTTTCGGTCTAAAACACCGTGTTTTGTTGTATTAAGCACGAATACATGCTTTTCGCACCGTTATGAGAAAAAGATTTGACGCGTATCACACAGACACTTGTAAAACCGATGTGTTCAGATTTAGCTCATTTCGATGTAAAACAGCTTGTTTCGTTGTATTAAGCACGAATACATGCTTTTCGCGCAGTTATAAGAGAAAAAGCTTTGACGCTTATCACACGGACACTTGTAAAACCGATGTGTTCAGATTTAACTCGCTCCGGTCTAAAACAGCTTGTTTCGTTGATTTAAACAAGAATACAGGCTTTTCGCGCAATTATAGGAGAAATAGTTTTGACGCGTATTACACGGACACTTGTAAAACCGAAGTGTTCAGATTTAGTTCGTTTCGGTCTAAAACAGCTTCTTTCGTTGTTTTAAGCAAGAATACATGCTTTTCGCGCAGTTACAAAAGAAAAAGTTTTGACGCGTATCACATGGACACTTGTAAAACCGATGTATTCAGATTAAACTCGTTTCGGTCTAAAACACCGTGTTTTGTTGTTTTAAGCACGAATCAATGCTTTTCGCACCGTTATATGAAAAAGATTTGACGCGTATCACACAGACACTTGTAAAACCGACGTGTTCAGATATAGCTCATTTCGATGTAAAACAGCTTGTTTCGTTGTATTAAGCACGAATACATGCTTTTCGCGCAGTTATAAGAGAAAAAGCTTTGACGCGTATCACACGGACACTTATAAAACCGATGTGTTCAGATTTAACTCGCTCCGGTCTAATACAGCTTGTTTCGTTGTGTTAAGCACGAATACATGCTTTTCGCGCAGTTACAAGAGAAAAAGTTTTGACGCGTATCACATGGACCCTTGTAAAACCGATGCGTTCAGATTTAGCTCGTTTCGGTCTAAAACACCGTGTTTTGTTGTTTTAAGCAAGAGTACATGCTTTTCGCGCAGTTATAACTGAAAAAGTTATGAAGAGTATCACACGGACACTTGTAAAACCGATGTGTTCAGATTTAGCTCGCTTCGGTCTCAACCAGCTTGTTTCGTTGTTTTAAGCAAGAATACATGCATTTCGCGCAGTTACAGGAGAAAACGTTTTGACGCGTATCACATGGACACTTGTAAAACCGATGTCTTCAGATTTAGCTCGTTTCGGTCTAAAACAGCTTGTTTCGTTGTATTAAACACGAATACATGCTTTTCGCGCAGTTATAAGATAAAAAGATTTGATAGGTATCACATGGACACTTGTAAAACCGATGTGTTCAGATCTAGCTCGCTTCGTTCTAGAACAGCTTGTTTCGTTGTTTTAAGCAAGAATACATGCTTTTCGCGCAGTTATAAGAGAAAAAGCTTTGACGCGTATCACACGTACACTTGTAAAACCGATGTGTTCAGATAAAGCTCGTTTCGGTCTAAAACAGCTTGTTTCGTTGTGTTAAGCACGAATACATGCTTTTCGCGCAGTTACAAGAGAAAAAGTTTTGACGCGTATCACATGGACATTTGTGAAACCGATGTGTTCAGATTAAGCTCGTTTCGGTCTAACACAGCTTGTTTCGTTGTGTTAAGCACGAATACATGCTTTTCGCGCAGTTACAAGAGAAAAAGTTTTGACGCGTATTACACAGACACTTGTAAAACCGATGTGTTCAGATTTAGCTCGTTTCGATGTAAAACAGCTTGTTTCGTTGTATTAAGCACGAATACATGCTTTTCGCGCAGTTATAAGAGAAAAAGCTTTGACGCGTATCACACGGACACTTGTAAAACCGATGTGTTCAGATCTAGCTCGTTTCGGTCTAAAACAGCTTGTTCTGTTGTTTTAAGCAAGAATGCATGCTTTTCGCGCAGTTATAATAGACAAAAGTTTTGAGTATCACACGGACACTTGTAAAACCGATGTGTTCAGATTTATCTCGTTTCTGTCTAAAACACCGTGTTTTGTTGTATTAAGCACGAATACATGCTTTTCGCACCGTTATGAGAAAAAGATTTGACGCGTATCACACAGACACTTGTAAAACCGATGTGTTCAGATTTAGCTCATTTCGATGTAAAACAGCTTGTTTCGTTGTATTAAGCACGAATACATGCTTTTCGCGCAGTTATAAGAGAAAAAGCTTTGACGCGTATCACACGGACACGTGTAAAACCGATGTGTTCAGATTTAACTCGCTCCGGTCTAAAACAGCTTGTTTCGTTGATTTAAACAAGAATACAGGCTTTTCGCGCAATTATAGGAGAAATAGTTTTGACGCGTATCACACGGACACTTGTAAAACCTAAGTGTTCAGATTTAGTTCATTTCGGTCTAAAACAGCTTCTTTCGTTGTTTTAAGCAAGAATACATGCTTTTCGCGCAGTTACAAAAGAAAAAGTTTTGACGCGTATCACATGGACACTTGTAAAACCGATGTATTCAGATTTAGCTCGTTTCGGTCTAAAACACCGTGTTTTGTGGTTTTAAGCACGAATACATGCTTTTCGCACCGTTATATGAAAAAGATTTGACGCGTATCACACAGACACTTGTAAAACTGACGTGTTCAGATATAGCTCATTTCGATGTAAAACAGCTTGTTTCGTTGTATTAAGCACGAATACATGCTTTTCGCGCAGTTATAAGAGAAAAAGCTTTGACGCGTATCACACGGACACTTGTAAAACCGATGTGTTCAGATTTAACTCGCTCCGGTCGAACACAGCTTGTTTCGTTGTGTTAAGCACGAATACATGCTTTTCGCGCAGTTACAAGAGAAAAAGTTTTGACGCGTATCACATGGACCCTTGTAAAACCGATGCGTTCAGATTTAGCTCGTTTCGGTCTAAAACACCGTGTTTTGTTGTTTTAAGCAAGAGTACATGCTTTTCGCGCAGTTATAATTGAAAAAGTTTTGAAGAGTATCACACGGACACTTGTAAAACCGATGTGTTCAGATTTAGCTCGCTTCGGTCTAAACCAGCTTGTTTCGTTGTTTTAAGCAAGAATACATGCTTTTCGAGCAGTTACAGGAGAAAACGTTTTGACGCGTATCACATGGACACTTGTAAAACCGATGCCTTCAGATTTTGCTCGTTTCGGTCTAAAACAGCTTGTTTCGTTGTATTAAACACGAATACATGCTTTTCGCGCAGATATAAGAGAAAAAGTTTTGATAGGTATCACATGGACACTTGTAAAATCGATGTGTTCAGATCTAGCTCGTTTCGGTCTAAAACATCATGTTTTGTTGTATAAAGCACGAATACATGCTTTTCGCGCAGTTATAAGAGAAAAAGTTTTGACGCGTATCTCACGGACACTTGTAAAACCGATGTGTTCTGATCTAGCTCGTTTCGGTCTAAAACAGCTTGTTTCGTTGTTTTAAGCAAGAATAATGCTTTTCGCGCAGTTATAACAGAAAACGTTTTGAAGAAGAACCGACAACTGAGCTAGTTGGTGCATCTTTAAGCCGTGGTAAAAACAGCGCAGCGACGACAGACACAGAGAAGACAGAAGAAGACGAACAAGCGCTTGTTCGTCTTCTTCTGTCTTCTCTGTGTCTGTGGCCGCTGCGCTGTTTTTACCACGGCTTAAAAAAGTTTTGAGTATCACACGGACACTTGTAAAACCGATGTGTTCAGATCTAGCTCGCTTCGTTCTAAAACAGCTTGTTTCGTTGTTTTAAGCAAGAATACATGCTTTTCGCTGTTATGAGAGAAAAAGTTTTGACGCGTTTCACAAGGGCACTTGTAAAACCGTTGTGTTCAGATTTAGCTCGTTCCGGTCTAAAACAGCTTCTATCGTTGTTTTAAGCAAGAATACATGCTTTTCGCGCAGTTATGAGAGAAAAAGTTTTGACGCGTATCACATGGACACTTGTAAAACCGATGTGTGCAGATTTATCTCGTTTCGGTCTAAAACACCGTGTTTTGTTGTATTAAGCACGAATACATGCTTTTCGCACCGTTATGAGAAAAAGATTTGACGCGTATCACACGGACACTTGTAAAACCGATGTGTTCAGATTTAGCTCGTTTCGGTCTAAAACACCGTGTTTTGTTGTATTAAGCACGAATACATGCTTTTCGCGCAGTTATAAGAGAAAAAGCTTTGACGCGTATCACACGGACACTTGTAAAACCGATGTGTTCAGATTTCACTCGCTCCGGTCTAAAACAGCTTGTTTCGTTGATTTAAACAAGAATACATGCTTTTCGCGCAATTATAGGAGAAAAAGTTTTGGCGCGTATCACACGGACACTTGTAAAACCGATGTGTTCAGATTTAGTTCGTTTCGGTCTAAAACAGCTTCTTTCGTTGTTTTAAGCAAGAATACATGCTTTTCGCGCAGTTACAAGAGAAAAAGTTTTGACGCGTATCACATGGACACTTGTAAAGCCGATGTATTCAGATTTAGCTCGTTTCGGTCTAAAACACCGTGTTTTGTTGTATTAAGCACGAATACATGCTTTTCGCACCGTTATGAGAAAAAGATTTGACGCGTATCACACAGACACTTGTAAAACCGACATGTTCAGATATAGCTCGTTTCGATGTAAAACAGCTTGTTTCGTTGTATTAAGCACGAATACATGCTTTTCGCGCAGTTATAATAGAAAAAGTTTTGAGTATCACACGGACACTTGTAAAACCGATGTGTTCAGATCTAGCTCGCTTCGTTCTAAAACAGCTTGTTTCGTTGTTTTAAGCAAGAATACATGCTTTTCGCGCAGTTATGAGAGAAAAAGTTTTGACGCGTATCACAAGGGCACTTGTAAAACCGATGTGTTCAGATTAAGCTTGTTCCGGTGTAAAACAGCTTCTTTCGTTGTTTTAAGCAAGAATACATGCTTTTCGCGCAGTTATGAGAAAAAGGTTTGACGCGTATCACATGGACACTTGTAAAACCGATGTTTGCAGATTTATCTCGTTTCGGTCTAAAACACCGTGTTTTGTTGTATTAAGCACGAATACATGCTTTTCGCACCGTTATGAGAAAAAGATTTGACGCGTATCACACAGACACTTGTAAAACCGATGTGTTCAGATTTAGCTCATTTTGATGTAAAACAGCTTGTTTCGTTGTTCTAAGCCCGAATACATGCTTTTCGCGCAGTTATAAGAGGAAAAGCTTTGACGCGTATCACACGGACACCTGTAAAACCGATGTGTTCAGATTTAGCTCGTTTCGGTCTAAAACACCGTGTTTTGTTGTATTAAGCACGAATACATGCTTTTCGCGCAGTTATAAGAGAAAAAGCTTTGACGCGTATCACACGGACACTTGTAAAACCGATGTGTTCAGATTTCACTCGCTCCGGTCTAAAACAGCTTGTTTCGTTGATTTAAACAAGAATACATGCTTTTCGCGCAATTATAGGAGAAAAAGTTTTGGCGCGTATCACACGGACACTTGTAAAACCGATGTGTTCAGATTTAGTTCGTTTCGGTCTAAAACAGCTTCTTTCGTTGTTTTAAGCAAGAATACATGCTTTTCGCGCAGTTACAAGAGAAAAAGTTTTGACGCGTATCACATGGACACTTGTAAAGCCGATGTATTCAGATTTAGCTCGTTTCGGTCTAAAACACCGTGTTTTGTTGTATTAAGCACGAATACATGCTTTTCGCACCGTTATGAGAAAAAGTTTTGAAGAGTATCACACGGACACTTGTAAAACCGATGTGTTCAGATTTAGCTCGCTTCGGTCTAAACCAGCTTGTTTCGTTGTTTTAAGCAAGAATACATGCTTTTCGCGCAGTTACAGGAGAAAACGTTTTGACGCGTATCACATGGACACTTGTAAAACCGATGTCTTCAGATTTAGCTCGTTTCGGTCTAAAACAGCTTGTTTCGTTGTATTAAACACGAATACATGCTTTTCGCGCAGCTATAAGATAAAAAGTTTTGATAGGTATCACATGGACACTTGTAAAACCGATGTGTTCAGATCTAGCTCGCTTCGTTCTAGAACAGCTTCTTTCGTTGTTTTAAGCAAGAATACACTCTTTTCGCGCAGTTATAAGAGAAAAAGGTTTGACGCGTATCACATGGACACTTGTAAAACCGATGCGTTCAGATTTAGCTCGTTTCGGTCTAAAACACCGTGTTTTGTTGTATTAAGCAAGAATACATGCTTTTCGCACCGTTATGAGAATAAGATTTGACGCGTCTTACACAGACACTTGTAAAACCGATGTGTTCAGATTTAGCTCGTTTCGATGTAAAACAGCTTGTTTCGTTGTATTAAGCACGAATACATGCTTTTCGCGCAGTTATAAGAGAAAAAGCTTTGACGCGTATCACACGGACACTTGTAAAACCGATGTGTTCAGATCTAGCTCGTTTCGGTCTAAAACAGCTTGTTTCGTTGTTTTAAGCAAGCATACATGCTTTTCGCGCAGTTATAATAGAAAAAGTTTTGAGTATCACACGGGCACTTGTAAAACCGATGTGTTCAGATCTAGCTCGCTTCGTTCTAAAACAGCTTGTTTCGTTGTTTTAAGCAAGAATACATGCTTTTCGCGCAGTTATGAGAGAAAAAGTTTTGACGCGTATCACAAGGGCACTTGTAAAACCGATGTGTTCAGATTAAGCTTGTTCCGGTCTAAAACAGCTTCTTTCGTTGTTTTAAGCAAGAATACATGCTTTTCGCGCAGTTATGAGAGAAAAAGTTTTGACGCGTATCACATGGACACTTGTAAAACCGATGTGTGCAGATTTATCTCGTTTCGGTCTAAAACACCGTGTTTTGTTGTATTAAGCACGAATACATGCTTTTCGCACCGTTATGAGAAAAAGATTTGACGCGTATCACACAGACACTTGTAAAACCGATGTGTTCAGATTTAGCTCATTTCGATGTAAAACAGCTTGTTTCGTTGTATTAAGCACGAATACATGCTTTTCGCGCAGTTATAAGAGAAAAAGCTTTGACGCGTATCACACGGACACTTGTAAAACCGATGTGTTCAGATTTAACTCGCTCCGGTCTAAAACAGCTTCTTTCGTTGTTTTAAGCAAGAATACATGCTTTTCGCGCAGTTACAAAAGAAAAAGTTTTGACGCGTATCACATGGACACTTGTAAAACCGATGTATTCAGATTTAGCTCGTTTCGGTCTAAAACAACGTGTTTTGTTGTTTTAAGCACGAATCAATGCTTTTCGCACCGTTATATGAAAAAGATTTGACGCGTATCACACAGACACTTGTAAAACCGACGTGTTCAGATATAGCTCATTTCGATGTAAAACAGCTTGTTTCGTTGTATTAAGCACGAATACATGCTTTTCGCGCAGTTACAAGAGAAAAAGTTTTGACGCGTATCACATGGACCCTTGTAAAACCGATGCGTTCAGATTTAGCTCGTTTCGGTCTAAAACACCGTGTTTTGTTGTTTTAAGCAAGAGTACATGCTTTTCGCGCAGTTATAACTGAAAAAGTTAGGAAGAGTATCACACGGACACTTGTAAAACCGATGTGTTCAGATTTAGCTCGCTTCGGTCTCAACCAGCTTGTTTCGTTGTTTTAAGCAAGAATACATGCATTTCGCGCAGTTACAGGAGAAAACGTTTTGACGCGTATCACATGGACACTTGTAAAACCGATGTCTTCAGATTTAGCTCGTTTCGGTCTAAAACAGCTTGTTTCGTTGTATTAAACACGAATACATGCTTTTCGCGCAGTTTTAAGATAAAAAGTTTTGATAGGTATCACATGGACACTTGTAAAACCGATGTGTTCAGATCTAGCTCGCTTCGTTCTAGAACAGCTTGTTTCGTTGTTTTAAGCAAGAATACATGCTTTTCGCGCAGTTATAAGAGAAAAAGTTTTGACGCGTATCACACGTACACTTGTAAAACCGATGTGTTCAGATAAAGCTCGTTTCGGTCTAAAACAGCTTGTTTCGTTGTGTTAAGCACGAATACATGCTTTTCGCGCAGTTACAAGAGAAAAAGTTTTGACGCGTATCACATGGACATTTGTAAAACCGATGTGTTCAGATTAAGCTCGTTTCGGTCTAACACAGCTTGTTTCGTTGTGTTAAGCACGAATACATGCTTTTCGCGCAGTTACAAGAGAAAAAGTTTTGACGCGTATTACACAGACACTTGTAAAACCGATGTGTTCAGATTTAGCTCGTTTCGATGTAAAACAGCTTGTTTCGTTGTATTAAGCACGAATACATGCTTTTCGCGCAGTTATAAGAGAAAAAGCTTTGACGCGTATCACACGGACACTTGTAAAACCGATGTGTTCAGATCTAGCTCGTTTCGGTCTAAAACAGCTTGTTCTGTTGTTTTAAGCAAGAATGCATGCTTTTCGCGCAGTTATAATAGAAAAAGTTTTGAGTATCACACGGACACTTGTAAAACCGATGTGTTCAGATTTCACTCGCTCCGGTCTAAAACAGCTTGTTTCGTTGATTTAAACAAGAATACATGCTTTTCGCGCAATTATAGGAGAAAAAGTTTTGGCGCGTATCACACGGACACTTGTAAAACCGATGTGTTCAGATTTAGTTCGTTTCGGTCTAAAACAGCTTCTTTCGTTGTTTTAAGCAAGAATACATGCTTTTCGCGCAGTTACAAGAGAAAAAGTTTTGACGCGTATCACATGGACACTTGTAAAGCCGATGTATTCAGATTTAGCTCGTTTCGGTCTAAAACACCGTGTTTTGTTGTATTAAGCACGAATACATGCTTTTCGCACCGTTATGAGAAAAAGTTTTGAAGAGTATCACACGGACACTTGTAAAACCGATGTGTTCAGATTTAGCTCGCTTCGGTCTAAACCAGCTTGTTTCGTTGTTTTAAGCAAGAATACATGCTTTTCGCGCAGTTACAGGAGAAAACGTTTTGACGCGTATCACATGGACACTTGTAAAACCGATGTCTTCAGATTTAGCTCGTTTCGGTCTAAAACAGCTTGTTTCGTTGTATTAAACACGAATACATGCTTTTCGCGCAGCTATAAGATAAAAAGTTTTGATAGGTATCACATGGACACTTGTAAAACCGATGTGTTCAGATCTAGCTCGCTTCGTTCTAGAACAGCTTGTTTCGTTGTTTTAAGCAAGAATACATGCTTTTCGCGCAGTTATAAGAGAAAAAGGTTTGACGCGTATCACATGGACACTTGTAAAACCGATGCGTTCAGATTTAGCTCGTTTCGGTCTAAAACACCGTGTTTTGTTGTATTAAGCAAGAATACATGCTTTTCGCACCGTTATGAGAATAAGATTTGACGCGTCTTACACAGACACTTGTAAAACCGATGTGTTCAGATTTAGCTCGTTTCGATGTAAAACAGCTTGTTTCGTTGTATTAAGCACGAATACATGCTTTTCGCGCAGTTATAAGAGAAAAAGCTTTGACGCGTATCACACGGACACTTGTAAAACCGATGTGTTCAGATCTAGCTCGTTTCGGTCTAAAACAGCTTGTTTCGTTGTTTTAAGCAAGCATACATGCTTTTCGCGCAGTTATAATAGAAAAAGTTTTGAGTATCACACGGGCACTTGTAAAACCGATGTGTTCAGATCTAGCTCGCTTCGTTCTAAAACAGCTTGTTTCGTTGTTTTAAGCAAGAATACATGCTTTTCGCGCAGTTATGAGAGAAAAAGTTTTGACGCGTATCACAAGGGCACTTGTAAAACCGATGTGTTCAGATTAAGCTTGTTCCGGTCTAAAACAGCTTCTTTCGTTGTTTTAAGCAAGAATACATGCTTTTCGCGCAGTTATGAGAGAAAAAGTTTTGACGCGTATCACATGGACACTTGTAAAACCGATGTGTGCAGATTTATCTCGTTTCGGTCTAAAACACCGTGTTTTGTTGTATTAAGCACGAATACATGCTTTTCGCACCGTTATGAGAAAAAGATTTGACGCGTATCACACAGACACTTGTAAAACCGATGTGTTCAGATTTAGCTCATTTCGATGTAAAACAGCTTGTTTCGTTGTATTAAGCACGAATACATGCTTTTCGCGCAGTTATAAGAGAAAAAGCTTTGACGCGTATCACACGGACACTTGTAAAACCGATGTGTTCAGATTTAACTCGCTCCGGTCTAAAACAGCTTCTTTCGTTGTTTTAAGCAAGAATACATGCTTTTCGCGCAGTTACAAAAGAAAAAGTTTTGACGCGTATCACATGGACACTTGTAAAACCGATGTATTCAGATTTAGCTCGTTTCGGTCTAAAACAACGTGTTTTGTTGTTTTAAGCACGAATCAATGCTTTTCGCACCGTTATATGAAAAAGATTTGACGCGTATCACACAGACACTTGTAAAACCGACGTGTTCAGATATAGCTCATTTCGATGTAAAACAGCTTGTTTCGTTGTATTAAGCACGAATACATGCTTTTCGCGCAGTTATAAGAGAAAAAGCTTTGACGCGTATCACACGGACACTTGTAAAACCGATGTGTTCAGATTTAACTCGCTCCGGTCTAACACAGCTTGTTTCGTTGTGTTAAGCACGAATACATGCTTTTCGCGCAGTTACAAGAGAAAAAGTTTTGACGCGTATCACATGGACCCTTGTAAAACCGATGCGTTCAGATTTAGCTCGTTTCGGTCTAAAACACCGTGTTTTGTTGTTTTAAGCAAGAGTACATGCTTTTCGCGCAGTTATAACTGAAAAAGTTATGAAGAGTATCACACGGACACTTGTAAAACCGATGTGTTCAGATTTAGCTCGCTTCGGTCTCAACCAGCTTGTTTCGTTGTTTTAAGCAAGAATACATGCATTTCGCGCAGTTACAGGAGAAAACGTTTTGACGCGTATCACATGGACACTTGTAAAACCGATGTCTTCAGATTTAGCTCGTTTCGGTCTAAAACAGCTTGTTTCGTTGTATTAAACACGAATACATGCTTTTCGCGCAGTTTTAAGATAAAAAGTTTTGATAGGTATCACATGGACACTTGTAAAACCGATGTGTTCAGATCTAGCTCGCTTCGTTCTAGAACAGCTTGTTTCGTTGTTTTAAGCAAGAATACATGCTTTTCGCGCAGTTATAAGAGAAAAAGTTTTGACGCGTATCACACGTACACTTGTAAAACCGATGTGTTCAGATAAAGCTCGTTTCGGTCTAAAACAGCTTGTTTCGTTGTGTTAAGCACGAATACATGCTTTTCGCGCAGTTACAAGAGAAAAAGTTTTGACGCGTATCACATGGACATTTGTAAAACCGATGTGTTCAGATTAAGCTCGTTTCGGTCTAACACAGCTTGTTTCGTTGTGTTAAGCACGAATACATGCTTTTCGCGCAGTTACAAGAGAAAAAGTTTTGACGCGTATTACACAGACACTTGTAAAACCGATGTGTTCAGATTTAGCTCGTTTCGATGTAAAACAGCTGGTTTCGTTGTATTAAGCACGAATACATGCTTTTCGCGCAGTTATAAGAGAAAAAGCTTTGACGCGTATCACACGGACACTTGTAAAACCGATGTGTTCAGATCTAGCTCGTTTCGGTCTAAAACAGCTTGTTCTGTTGTTTTAAGCAAGAATGCATGCTTTTCGCGCAGTTATAATAGAAAAAGTTTTGAGTATCACACGGACACTTGTAAAACCGATGTGTTCAGATTTATCTCGTTTCGGTCTAAAACACCGTGTTTTGTTGTATTAAGCACGAATACATGCTTTTCGCACCGTTATGAGAAAAAGATTTGACGCGTATCACACAAACACTTGTAAAACCGATGTGTTCAGATTTAGCTCATTTCGATGTAAAACAGCTTGTTTCGTTGTATTAAGCACGAATACATGCTTTTCGCGCAGTTATAAGAGAAAAAGCTTTGACGCGTATCACACGGACACGTGTAAAACCGATGTGTTCAGATTTAACTCGCTCCGGTCTAAAACAGCTTGTTTCGTTGATTTAAACAAGAATACAGGCTTTTCGCGCAATTATAGGAGAAATAGTTTTGACGCGTATCACACGGACACTTGTAAAACCGAAGTGTTCAGATTTAGTTCATTTCGGTCTAAAACAGCTTCTTTCGTTGTTTTAAGCAAGAATACATGCTTTTCGCGCAGTTACAAAAGAAAAAGTTTTGACGCGTATCACATGGACACTTGTAAAACCGATGTATTCAGATTTAGCTCGTTTCGGTCTAAAACACCGTGTTTTGTTGTTTTAAGCACGAATACATGCTTTTCGCACCGTTATATGAAAAAGATTTGACGCGTATCACACAGACACTTGTAAAACCGATGTGTTCAGATTTAGCTCATTTCGATGTAAAACAGCTTGTTTCGTTGTATTAAGCACGAATACATGCTTTTCGCGCAGTTATAAGAGAAAAAGCTTTGACGCGTATCACACGGACACTTGTAAAACCGATGTGTTCAGATTTAACTCGCTCCGGTCTAACACAGCTTGTTTCGTTGTGTTAAGCACGAATACATGCTTTTCGCGCAGTTACAAGAGAAAAAGTTTTGACGCGTATCACATGGACCCTTGTAAAACCGATGCGTTCAGATTTAGCTCGTTTCGGTCTAAAACACCGTGTTTTGTTGTTTTAAGCAAGAGTACATGCTTTTCGCGCAGTTATAATTAAAAAAGTTTTGAAGAGTATCACACGGACACTTGTAAAACCGATGTGTTCAGATTTAGCTCGCTTCGGTCTAAACCAGCTTGTTTCGTTGTTTTAAGCAAGAATACATGCTTTTCGCGCAGTTACAGGAGAAAACGTTTTGACGCGTATCACATGGACACTTGTAAAACCGATGCCTTCAGATTTTGCTCGTTTCGGTCTAAAACAGCTTGTTTCGTTGTATTAAACACGAATACATGCTTTTCGCGCAGATATAAGAGAAAAAGTTTTGATAGGTATCACATGGACACTTGTAAAACCGATGTGTTCAGATCTAGCTCATTTCGGTCTAAAACATCATGTTTTGTTGTATAAAGCACGAATACATGCTTTTCGCGCAGTTATAAGAGAAAAAGTTTTGACGCGTATCTCACGGACACTTGTAAAACCGATGTGTTCTGATCTAGCTCGTTTCGGTCTAAAACAGCTTGTTTCGTTGTTTTAAGCAAGAATAATGCTTTTCGCGCAGTTATAACAGAAAAAGTTTTGAAGAAGAACCGACAACTGAGCTAGTTGGTGCATCTTTAAGCCGTGGTAAAAACAGCGCAGCGACGACAGACACAGAGAAGACAGAAGAAGACGAACAAGCGCTTGTTCGTCTTCTTCTGTCTTCTCTGTGTCTGTGGCCGCTGCGCTGTTTTTACCACGGCTTAAAAAAGTTTTGAGTATCACACGGACACTTGTAAAACCGATGTGTTCAGATCTAGCTCGCTTCGTTCTAAAACAGCTTGTTTCGTTGTTTTAAGCAAGAATACATGCTTTTCGCTGTTATGAGAGAAAAAGTTTTGACGCGTATCACAAGGGCACTTGTAAAACCGTTGTGTTCAGATTTAGCTCGTTCCGGTCTAAAACAGCTTCTATCGTTGTTTTAAGCAAGAATACATGCTTTTCGCGCAGTTATGAGAGAAAAAGTTTTGACGCGTATCACATGGACACTTGTAAAACCGATGTGTGCAGATTTATCTCGTTTCGGTTTAAAACACCGTGTTTTGTTGTATTAAGCACGAATACATGCTTTTCGCACCGTTATGAGAAAAAGATTTGACGCGTATCACACAGACACTTGTAAAACCGATGTGTTCAGATTTAGCTCATTTCGATGTAAAACAGCTTGTTTCGTTGTTCTAAGCCCGAATACATGCTTTTCGCGCAGTTATAAGAGGAAAATCTTTGACGCGTATCACACGGACACTTGTAAAACCGATGTGTTCAGATTTAGCTCGTTTCGGTCTAAAACACCGTGTTTTGTTGTATTAAGCACGAATACATGCTTTTCGCGCAGTTATAAGAGAAAAAGCTTTGACGCGTATCACACGGACACTTGTAAAACCGATGTGTTCAGATTTCACTCGCTCCGGTCTAAAACAGCTTGTTTCGTTGATTTAATCAAGAATACATGCTTTTCGCGCAATTATAGGAGAAAAAGTTTTGGCGCGTATCACACGGACACTTGTAAAACCGATGTGTGCAGATTTATCTCGTTTCGGTCTAAAACACCGTGTTTTGTTGTATTAAGCACGAATACATGCTTTTCGCACCGTTATGAGAAAAAGATTTGACGCGTATCACACAGACACTTGTAAAACCGATGTGTTCAGATTTAGCTCATTTCGATGTAAAACAGCTTGTTTCGTTGTATTAAGCACGAATACATGCTTTTCGCGCAGTTATAAGAGAAAAAGCTTTGACGCGTATCACACGGACACTTGTAAAACCGATGTGTTCAGATTTAACTCGCTCCGGTCTAAAACAGCTTGTTTCGTTGATTTAAACAAGAATACATGCTTTTCGCGCAGTTACAAAAGAAAAAGTTTTGACGCGTATCACATGGACACTTGTAAAACCGATGTATTCAGATTTAGCTCGTTTCGGTCTAAAACACCGTGTTTTGTTGTTTTAAGCACGAATCAATGCTTTTCGCACCGTTATATGAAAAAGATTTGACGCGTATCACACAGACACTTGTAAAACCGACGTGTTCAGATATAGCTCATTTCGATGTAAAACAGCTTGTTTCGTTGTATTAAGCACGAATACATGCTTTTCGCGCAGTTATAAGAGAAAAAGCTTTGACGCGTATCACACGGACACTTGTAAAACCGATGTGTTCAGATTTAACTCGCTCCGGTCTAACACAGCTTGTTTCGTTGTGTTAAGCACGAATACATGCTTTTTGCGCAGTTACAAGAGAAAAAGTTTTGACGCGTATCACATGGGCCCTTGTAAAACCGATGCGTTCAGATTTAGCTCGTTTCGGTCTAAAACACCGTGTTTTGTTGTTTTAAGCAAGAGTACATGCTTTTCGCGCAGTTATAACTGAAAAAGTTATGAAGAGTATCACACGGACACTTGTAAAACCGATGTGTTCAGATTTAGCTCGCTTCGGTCTCAACCAGCTTGTTTCGTTGTTTTAAGCAAGAATACATGCATTTCGCGCTGTTACAGGAGAAAACGTTTTGACGCGTATCACATGGACACTTGTAAAACCGATGTCTTCAGATTTAGCTCGTTTCGGTCTAAAACAGCTTGTTTCGTTGTATTAAACACGAATACATGCTTTTCGCGCAGTTATAAGATAAAAAGTTTTGATAGGTATCACATGGACACTTGTAAAACCGATGTGTTCAGATCTAGCTCGCTTCGTTCTAGAACAGCTTGTTTCGTTGTTTTAAGCAAGAATACATGCTTTTCGCGCAGTTATAAGAGAAAAAGTTTTGACGCGTATCACACGTACACTTGTAAAACCGATGTGTTCAGATAAAGCTCGTTTCGGTCTAAAACAGCTTGTTTCGTTGTGTTAAGCACGAATACATGCTTTTCGCGCAGTTACAAGAGAAAAAGTTTTGACGCGTATCACATGGACATTTGTAAAACCGATGTGTTCAGATTAAGCTCGTTTCGGTCTAACACAGCTTGTTTCGTAGTGTTAAGCACGAATACATGCTTTTCGCGCAGTTACAAGAGAAAAAGTTTTGACGCGTATTACACAGACACTTGTAAAACCGATGTGTTCAGATTTAGCTCGTTTCGATGTAAAACAGCTTGTTTCGTTGTATTAAGCACGAATACATGCTTTTCGCGCAGTTATAAGAGAAAAAGCTTTGACGCGTATCACACGGACACTTGTAAAACCGATGTGTTCAGATCTAGCTCGTTTCGGTCTAAAACAGCTTGTTCTGTTGTTTTAAGCAAGAATGCATGCTTTTCGCGCAGTTATAATAGAAAAAGTTTTGAGTATCACACGGACACTTGTAAAACCGATGTGTTCAGATTTATCTCGTTTCGGTCTAAAACACCGTGTTTTGTTGTATTAAGCACGAATACATGCTTTTCGCACCGTTATATGAAAAAGATTTGACGCGTATCACACAGACACTTGTAAAACTGACGTGTTCAGATATAGCTCATTTCGATGTAAAACAGCTTGTTTCGTTGTATTAAACACGAATACATGCTTTTCGCGCAGCTATAAGATAAAAAGTTTTGATAGGTATCACATGGACACTTGTAAAACCGATGTGTTCAGATCTAGCTCGCTTCGTTCTAGAACAGCTTGTTTCGTTGTTTTAAGCAAGAATACATGCTTTTCGCGCAGTTATAAGAGAAAAAGGTTTGACGCGTATCACATGGACACTTGTAAAACCGATGCGTTCAGATTTAGCTCGTTTCGGTCTAAAACACCGTGTTTTGTTGTATTAAGCAAGAATACATGCTTTTCGCACCGTTATGAGAATAAGATTTGACGCGTCTTACACAGACACTTGTAAAACCGATGTGTTCAGATTTAGCTCGTTTCGATGTAAAACAGCTTGTTTCGTTGTATTAAGCACGAATACATGCTTTTCGCGCAGTTATAAGAGAAAAAGCTTTGACGCGTATCACACGGACACTTGTAAAACCGATGTGTTCAGATCTAGCTCGTTTCGGTCTAAAACAGCTTGTTTCGTTGTTTTAAGCAAGCATACATGCTTTTCGCGCAGTTATAATAGAAAAACTTTTGAGTATCACACGGGCACTTGTAAAACCGATGTGTTCAGATCTAGCTCGCTTCGTTCTAAAACAGCTTGTTTCGTTGTTTTAAGCAAGAATACATGCTTTTCGCGCAGTTATGAGAGAAAAGTTTTGACGCGTATCACAAGGGCACTTGTAAAACCGATGTGTTCAGATTAAGCTTGTTCCGGTCTAAAACAGCTTCTTTCGTTGTTTTAAGCAAGAATACATGCTTTTCGCGCAGTTATGAGAGAAAAAGTTTTGACGCGTATCACATGGACACTTGTAAAACCGATGTGTGCAGATTTATCTCGTTTCGGTCTAAAACACCGTGTTTTGTTGTATTAAGCACGAATACATGCTTTTCGCACCGTTATGAGAAAAAGATTTGACGCGTATCACACAGACACTTGTAAAACCGATGTGTTCAGATTTAGCTCATTTCGATGTAAAACAGCTTGTTTCGTTGTATTAAGCACGAATACATGCTTTTCGCGCAGTTATAAGAGAAAAAGCTTTGACGCGTATCACACGGACACTTGTAAAACCGATGTGTTCAGATTTAACTCGCTCCGGTCTAAAACAGCTTCTTTCGTTGTTTTAAGCAAGAATACATGCTTTTCGCGCAGTTACAAAAGAAAAAGTTTTGACGCGTATCACATGGACACTTGTAAAACCGATGTATTCAGATTTAGCTCGTTTCGGTCTAAAACACCGTGTTTTGTTGTTTTAAGCACGAATCAATGCTTTTCGCACCGTTATATGAAAAAGATTTGACGCGTATCACACAGACACTTGTAAAACCGACGTGTTCAGATATAGCTCATTTCGATGTAAAACAGCTTGTTTCGTTGTATTAAGCACGAATACATGCTTTTCGCGCAGTTATAAGAGAAAAAGCTTTGACGCGTATCACACGGACACTTGTAAAACCGATGTGTTCAGATTTAACTCGCTCCGGTCTAAAACAGCTTGTTTCGTTGATTTAAACAAGAATACAGGCTTTTCGCGCAATTATAGGAGAAATAGTTTTGACGCGTATTACACGGACACTTGTAAAACCGAAGTGTTCAGATTTAGTTCGTTTCGGTCTAAAACAGCTTCTTTCGTTGTTTTAAGCAAGAATACATGCTTTTCGCGCAGTTACAAAAGAAAAAGTTTTGACGCGTATCACATGGACACTTGTAAAACCGATGTATTCAGATTTAGCTCGTTTCGGTCTAAAACACCGTGTTTTGTTGTTTTAAGCACGAATCAATGCTTTTCGCACCGTTATATGAAAAAGATTTGACGCGTATCACACAGACACTTGTAAAACCGACGTGTTCAGATATAGCTCATTTCGATGTAAAACAGCTTGTTTCGTTGTATTAAGCACGAATACATGCTTTTCGCGCAGTTATAAGAGAAAAAGCTTTGACGCGTATCACACGGACACTTGTAAAACCGATGTGTTCAGATTTAACTCGCTTCGGTCTCAACCAGCTTGTTTCGTTGTTTTAAGCAAGAATACATGCATTTCGCGCTGTTACAGGAGAAAACGTTTTGACGCGTATCACATGGACACTTGTAAAACCGATGTCTTCAGATTTAGCTCGTTTCGGTCTAAAACAGCTTGTTTCGTTGTATTAAACACGAATACATGCTTTTCGCGCAGTTATAAGATAAAAAGTTTTGATAGGTATCACATGGACACTTGTAAAACCGATGTGTTCAGATCTAGCTCGCTTCGTTCTAGAACAGCTTGTTTCGTTGTTTTAAGCAAGAATACATGCTTTTCGCGCAGTTATAAGAGAAAAAGTTTTGACGCGTATCACACGTACACTTGTAAAACCGATGTGTTCAGATAAAGCTCGTTTCGGTCTAAAACAGCTTGTTTCGTTGTGTTAAGCACGAATACATGCTTTTCGCGCAGTTACAAGAGAAAAAGTTTTGACGCGTATCACATGGACATTTGTAAAACCGATGTGTTCAGATTAAGCTCGTTTCGGTCTAACACAGCTTGTTTCGTAGTGTTAAGCACGAATACATGCTTTTCGCGCAGTTACAAGAGAAAAAGTTTTGACGCGTATTACACAGACACTTGTAAAACCGATGTGTTCAGATTTAGCTCGTTTCGATGTAAAACAGCTTGTTTCGTTGTATTAAGCACGAATACATGCTTTTCGCGCAGTTATAAGAGAAAAAGCTTTGACGCGTATCACACGGACACTTGTAAAACCGATGTGTTCAGATCTAGCTCGTTTCGGTCTAAAACAGCTTGTTCTGTTGTTTTAAGCAAGAATGCATGCTTTTCGCGCAGTTATAATAGAAAAAGTTTTGAGTATCACACGGACACTTGTAAAACCGATGTGTTCAGATTTATCTCGTTTCGGTCTAAAACACCGTGTTTTGTTGTATTAAGCACGAATACATGCTTTTCGCACCGTTATATGAAAAAGTTTTGACGCGTATCACACAGACACTTGTAAAACCGACGTGTTCAGATATAGCTCATTTCGATGTAAAACAGCTTGTTTCGTTGTATTAAGCACGAATACATGCTTTTCGCGCAGTTATAAGAGAAAAAGCTTTGACGCGTCTTACACAGACACTTGTAAAACCGATGTGTTCAGATTTAGCTCGTTTCGATGTAAAACAGCTTGTTTTGTTGTATTAAGCACGAATACATGCTTTTCGCGCAGTTATAAGAGAAAAAGCTTTGACGCGTATCACACGGACACTTGTAAAACCGATGTGTTCAGATCTAGCTCGTTTCGGTCTAAAACAGCTTGTTTCGTTGTTTTAAGCAAGCATACATGCTTTTCGCGCAGTTATAATAGAAAAAGTTTTGAGTATCACACGGGCACTTGTAAAACCGATGTGTTCAGATTTAACTCGCTCCGGTCTAAAACAGCTTGTTTCGTTGTTTTAAGCAAGAATACATGCTTTTCGCGCAGTTATGAGAGAAAAAGTTTTGACGCGTATCACAAGGGCACTTGTAAAACCGATGTGTTCAGATTAAGCTTGTTCCGGTCTAAAACAGCTTCTTTCGTTGTTTTAAGCAAGAATACATGCTTTTCGCGCAGTTATGAGAGAAAAAGTTTTGACGCGTATCACATGGACACTTGTAAAACCGATGTGTGCAGATTTATCTCGTTTCGGTCTAAAACACCGTGTTTTGTTGTATTAAGCACGAATACATGCTTTTCGCACCGTTATGAGAAAAAGATTTGACGCGTATCACACAGACACTTGTAAAACCGATGTGTTCAGATTTAGCTCATTTCGATGTAAAACAGCTTGTTTCGTTGTATTAAGCACGAATACATGCTTTTCGCGCAGTTATAAGAGAAAAAGCTTTGACGCGTATCACACGGACACTTGAAAAAACGATGTGTTCAGATTTAACTCGCTCCGGTCTAAAACAGCTTCTTTCGTTGTTTTAAGCAAGAATACATGCTTTTCGCGCAGTTACAAAAGAAAAAGTTTTGACGCGTATCACATGGACACTTGTAAAACCGATGTATTCAGATTTAGCTCGTTTCGGTCTAAAACACCGTGTTTTGTTGTTTTAAGCACGAATCAATGCTTTTCGCACCGTTATATGAAAAAGATTTGACGCGTATCACACAGACACTTGTAAAACCGACGTGTTCAGATATAGCTCATTTCGATGTAAAACAGCTTGTTTCGTTGTATTAAGCACGAATACATGCTTTTCGCGCAGTTATAAGAGAAAAAGCTTTGACGCGTATCACACGGACACTTGTAAAACCGATGTGTTCAGATTTAACTCGCTCCGGTCTAACACAGCTTGTTTCGTTGTGTTAAGCACGAATACATGCTTTTCGCGCAGTTACAAGAGAAAAAGTTTTGACGCGTATCACATGGACCCTTGTAAAACCGATGCGTTCAGATTTAGCTCGTTTCGGTCTAAAACACCGTGTTTTGTTGTTTTAAGCAAGAGTACATGCTTTTCGCGCAGTTATAACTGAAAAAGTTATGAAGAGTATCACACGGACACTTGTAAAACCGATGTGTTCAGATTTAGCTCGCTTCGGTCTCAACCAGCTTGTTTCGTTGTTTTAAGCAAGAATACATGCATTTCGCGCAGTTACAGGAGAAAACGTTTTGACGCGTATCACATGGACACTTGTAAAACCGATGTCTTCAGATTTAGCTCGTTTCGGTCTAAAACAGCTTGTTTCGTTGTATTAAACACGAATACATGCTTTTCGCGCAGTTTTAAGATAAAAAGTTTTGATAGGTATCACATGGACACTTGTAAAACCGATGTGTTCAGATCTAGCTCGCTTCGTTCTAGAACAGCTTGTTTCGTTGTTTTAAGCAAGAATACATGCTTTTCGCGCAGTTATAAGAGAAAAAGTTTTGACGCGTATCACACGTACACTTGTAAAACCGATGTGTTCAGATAAAGCTCGTTTCGGTCTAAAACAGCTTGTTTCGTTGTGTTAAGCACGAATACATGCTTTTCGCGCAGTTACAAGAGAAAAAGTTTTGACGCGTATCACATGGACATTTGTAAAACCGATGTGTTCAGATTAAGCTCGTTTCGGTCTAACACAGCTTGTTTCGTTGTGTTAAGCACGAATACATGCTTTTCGCGCAGTTACAAGAGAAAAAGTTTTGACGCGTATTACACAGACACTTGTAAAACCGATATGTTCAGATTTAGCTCGTTTCGATGTAAAACAGCTTGTTTCGTTGTATTAAGCACGAATACATGCTTTTCGCGCAGTTATAAGAGAAAAAGCTTTGACGCGTATCACACGGACACTTGTAAAACCGATGTGTTCAGATCTAGCTCGTTTCGGTCTAAAACAGCTTGTTCTGTTGTTTTAAGCAAGAATGCATGCTTTTCGCGCAGTTATAATAGAAAAAGTTTTGAGTATCACACGGACACTTGTAAAACCGATGTGTTCAGATTTATCTCGTTTCGGTCTAAAACACCGTGTTTTGTTGTATTAAGCACGAATACATGCTTTTCGCACCGTTATGAGAAAAAGATTTGACGCGTATCACACAAACACTTGTAAAACCGATGTGTTCAGATTTAGCTCATTTCGATGTAAAACAGCTTGTTTCGTTGTATTAAGCACGAATACATGCTTTTCGCGCAGTTATAAGAGAAAAAGCTTTGACGCGTATCACACGGACACGTGTAAAACCGATGTGTTCAGATTTAACTCGCTCCGGTCTAACACAGCTTGTTTCGTTGTGTTAAGCACGAATACATGCTTTTCGCGCAGTTACAAGAGAAAAAGTTTTGACGCGTATCACATGGACCCTTGTAAAACCGATGCGTTCAGATTTAGCTCGTTTCGGTCTAAAACACCGTGTTTTGTTGTTTTAAGCAAGAGTACATGCTTTTCGCGCAGTTATAATTGAAAAAGTTTTGAAGAGTATCACACGGACACTTGTAAAACCGATGTGTTCAGATTTAGCTCATTTCGATGTAAAACAGCTTGTTTCGTTGTATTAAGCACGAATACATGCTTTTCGCGCAGTTATAAGAGAAAAAGCTTTGACGCGTATCACACGGACACTTGAAAAAACGATGTGTTCAGATTTAACTCGCTCCGGTCTAAAACAGCTTCTTTCGTTGTTTTAAGCAAGAATACATGCTTTTCGCGCAGTTACAAAAGAAAAAGTTTTGACGCGTATCACATGGACACTTGTAAAACCGATGTATTCAGATTTAGCTCGTTTCGGTCTAAAACACCGTGTTTTGTTGTTTTAAGCACGAATCAATGCTTTTCGCACCGTTATATGAAAAAGATTTGACGCGTATCACACAGACACTTGTAAAACCGACGTGTTCAGATATAGCTCATTTCGATGTAAAACAGCTTGTTTCGTTGTATTAAGCACGAATACATGCTTTTCGCGCAGTTATAAGAGAAAAAGCTTTGACGCGTATCACACGGACACTTGTAAAACCGATGTGTTCAGATTTAACTCGCTCCGGTCTAACACAGCTTGTTTCGTTGTGTTAAGCACGAATACATGCTTTTCGCGCAGTTACAAGAGAAAAAGTTTTGACGCGTATCACATGGACCCTTGTAAAACCGATGCGTTCAGATTTAGCTCGTTTCGGTCTAAAACACCGTGTTTTGTTGTTTTAAGCAAGAGTACATGCTTTTCGCGCAGTTATAACTGAAAAAGTTATGAAGAGTATCACACGGACACTTGTAAAACCGATGTGTTCAGATTTAGCTCGCTTCGGTCTCAACCAGCTTGTTTCGTTGTTTTAAGCAAGAATACATGCATTTCGCGCAGTTACAGGAGAAAACGTTTTGACGCGTATCACATGGACACTTGTAAAACCGATGTCTTCAGATTTAGCTCGTTTCGGTCTAAAACAGCTTGTTTCGTTGTATTAAACACGAATACATGCTTTTCGCGCAGTTTTAAGATAAAAAGTTTTGATAGGTATCACATGGACACTTGTAAAACCGATGTGTTCAGATCTAGCTCGCTTCGTTCTAGAACAGCTTGTTTCGTTGTTTTAAGCAAGAATACATGCTTTTCGCGCAGTTATAAGAGAAAAAGTTTTGACGCGTATCACACGTACACTTGTAAAACCGATGTGTTCAGATAAAGCTCGTTTCGGTCTAAAACAGCTTGTTTCGTTGTGTTAAGCACGAATACATGCTTTTCGCGCAGTTACAAGAGAAAAAGTTTTGACGCGTATCACATGGACATTTGTAAAACCGATGTGTTCAGATTAAGCTCGTTTCGGTCTAACACAGCTTGTTTCGTTGTGTTAAGCACGAATACATGCTTTTCGCGCAGTTACAAGAGAAAAAGTTTTGACGCGTATTACACAGACACTTGTAAAACCGATATGTTCAGATTTAGCTCGTTTCGATGTAAAACAGCTTGTTTCGTTGTATTAAGCACGAATACATGCTTTTCGCGCAGTTATAAGAGAAAAAGCTTTGACGCGTATCACACGGACACTTGTAAAACCGATGTGTTCAGATCTAGCTCGTTTCGGTCTAAAACAGCTTGTTCTGTTGTTTTAAGCAAGAATGCATGCTTTTCGCGCAGTTATAATAGAAAAAGATTTGACGCGTATCACACAAACACTTGTAAAACCGATGTGTTCAGATTTAGCTCATTTCGATGTAAAACAGCTTGTTTCGTTGTATTAAGCACGAATACATGCTTTTCGCGCAGTTATAAGAGAAAAAGCTTTGACGCGTATCACACGGACACGTGTAAAACCGATGTGTTCAGATTTAACTCGCTCCGGTCTAACACAGCTTGTTTCGTTGTGTTAAGCACGAATACATGCTTTTCGCGCAGTTACAAGAGAAAAAGTTTTGACGCGTATCACATGGACCCTTGTAAAACCGATGCGTTCAGATTTAGCTCGTTTCGGTCTAAAACACCGTGTTTTGTTGTTTTAAGCAAGAGTACATGCTTTTCGCGCAGTTATAATTGAAAAAGTTTTGAAGAGTATCACACGGACACTTGTAAAACCGATGTGTTCAGATTTAGCTCGCTTCGGTCTAAACCAGCTTGTTTCGTTGTTTTAAGCAAGAATACATGCTTTTCGCGCAGTTACAGGAGAAAACGTTTTGACGCGTATCACATGGACACTTGTAAAACCGATGCCTTCAGATTTTGCTCGTTTCGGTCTAAAACAGCTTGTTTCGTTGTATTAAACACGAATACATGCTTTTCGCGCAGATATAAGAGAAAAAGTTTTGATAGGTATCACATGGACACTTGTAAAACCGATGTGTTCAGATCTAGCTCGTTTCGGTCTAAAACATCATGTTTTGTTGTATAAAGCACGAATACATGCTTTTCGCGCAGTTATAAGAGAAAAAGTTTTGACGCGTATCTCACGGACACTTGTAAAACCGATGTGTTCTGATCTAGCTCGTTTCGGTCTAAAACAGCTTGTTTCGTTGTTTTAAGCAAGAATAATGCTTTTCGCGCAGTTATAACAGAAAAAGTTTTGAAGAAGAACCGACAACTGAGCTAGTTGGTGCATCTTTAAGCCGTGGTAAAAACAGCGCAGCGACGACAGACACAGAGAAGACAGAAGAAGACGAACAAGCGCTTGTTCGTCTTCTTCTGTCTTCTCTGTGTCTGTGGCCGCTGCGCTGTTTTTACCACGGCTTAAAAAAGTTTTGAGTATCACACGGACACTTGTAAAACCGATGTGTTCAGATCTAGCTCGCTTCGTTCTAAAACAGCTTGTTTCGTTGTTTTAAGCAAGAATACATGCTTTTCGCTGTTATGAGAGAAAAAGTTTTGACGCGTATCACAAGGGCACTTGTAAAACCGTTGTGTTCAGATTTAGCTCGTTCCGGTCTAAAACAGCTTCTATCGTTGTTTTAAGCAAGAATACATGCTTTTCGCGCAGTTATGAGAGAAAAAGTTTTGACGCGTATCACATGGGCACTTGTAAAACCGATGTGTGCAGATTTATCTCGTTTCGGTTTAAAACACCGTGTTTTGTTGTATTAAGCACGAATACATGCTTTTCGCACCGTTATGAGAAAAAGATTTGACGCGTATCACACAGACACTTGTAAAACCGATGTGTTCAGATTTAGCTCATTTCGATGTAAAACAGCTTGTTTCGTTGTTCTAAGCCCGAATACATGCTTTTCGCGCAGTTATAAGAGGAAAAGCTTTGACGCGTATCACACGGACACTTGTAAAACCGATGTGTTCAGATTTAGCTCGTTTCGGTCTAAAACACCGTGTTTTGTTGTATTAAGCACGAATACATGCTTTTCGCGCAGTTATAAGAGAAAAAGCTTTGACGCGTATCACACGGACACTTGTAAAACCGATGTGTTCAGATTTCACTCGCTCCGGTCTAAAACAGCTTGTTTCGTTGATTTAAACAAGAATACATGCTTTTCGCGCAATTAGAGGAGAAAAAGTTTTGGCGCGTATCACACGGACACTTGTAAAACCGATGTGTGCAGATTTATCTCGTTTCGGTCTAAAACACCGTGTTTTGTTGTATTAAGCACGAATACATGCTTTTCGCACCGTTATGAGAAAAAGATTTGACGCGTATCACACAGACACTTGTAAAACCGATGTGTTCAGATTTAGCTCATTTCGATGTAAAACAGCTTGTTTCGTTGTATTAAGCACGAATACATGCTTTTCGCGCAGTTATAAGAGAAAAAGCTTTGACGCGTATCACACGGACACTTGTAAAACCGATGTGTTCAGATTTAACTCGCTCCGGTCTAAAACAGCTTGTTTCGTTGATTTAAACAAGAATACAGGCTTTTCGTGCAATTATAGGAGAAATAGTTTTGACGCGTATTACACGGACACTTGTAAAACCGAAGTGTTCAGATTTAGTTCGTTTCGGTCTAAAACAGCTTCTTTCGTTGTTTTAAGCAAGAATACATGCTTTTCGCGCAGTTACAAAAGAAAAAGTTTTGACGCGTATCACATGGACACTTGTAAAACCGATGTATTCAGATTTAGCTCGTTTCGGTCTAAAACACCGTGTTTTGTTGTTTTAAGCACGAATCAATGCTTTTCGCACCGTTATATGAAAAAGATTTGACGCGTATCACACAGACACTTGTAAAACCGACGTGTTCAGATATAGCTCATTTCGATGTAAAACAGCTTGTTTCGTTGTATTAAGCACGAATACATGCTTTTCGCGCAGTTATAAGAGAAAAAGCTTTGACGCGTATCACACGGACACTTGTAAAACCGATGTGTTCAGATTTAACTCGCTCCGGTCTAACACAGCTTGTTTCGTTGTGTTAAGCACGAATACATGCTTTTTGCGCAGTTACAAGAGAAAAAGTTTTGACGCGTATCACATGGACCCTTGTAAAACCGATGCGTTCAGATTTAGCTCGTTTCGGTCTAAAACACCGTGTTTTGTTGTTTTAAGCAAGAGTACATGCTTTTCGCGCAGTTATAACTGAAAAAGTTATGAAGAGTATCACACGGACACTTGTAAAACCGATGTGTTCAGATTTAGCTCGCTTCGGTCTCAACCAGCTTGTTTCGTTGTTTTAAGCAAGAATACATGCATTTCGCGCTGTTACAGGAGAAAACGTTTTGACGCGTATCACATGGACACTTGTAAAACCGATGTCTTCAGATTTAGCTCGTTTCGGTCTAAAACAGCTTGTTTCGTTGTATTAAACACGAATACATGCTTTTCGCGCAGTTATAAGATAAAAAGTTTTGATAGGTATCACATGGACACTTGTAAAACCGATGTGTTCAGATCTAGCTCGCTTCGTTCTAGAACAGCTTGTTTCGTTGTTTTAAGCAAGAATACATGCTTTTCGCGCAGTTATAAGAGAAAAAGTTTTGACGCGTATCACACGTACGCTTGTAAAACCGATGTGTTCAGATAAAGCTCGCTTCGGTCTAAACCAGCTTGTTTCGTTGTTTTAAGCAAGAATACATGCTTTTCGCGCAGTTACAGGAGAAAACGTTTTGACGCGTATCACATGGACACTTGTAAAACCCATGCCTTCAGATTTTGCTCGTTTCGGTCTAAAACAGCTTGTTTCGTTGTATTAAACACGAATACATGCTTTTCGCGCAGATATAAGAGAAAAAGTTTTGATAGGTATCACATGGACACTTGTAAAACCGATGTGTTCAGATCTAGCTCGTTTCGGTCTAAAACATCATGTTTTGTTGTATAAAGCACGAATACATGCTTTTCGCGCAGTTATAAGAGAAAAAGTTTTGACGCGTATCTCACGGACACTTGTAAAACCGATGTGTTCTGATCTAGCTCGTTTCGGTCTAAAACAGCTTGTTTCGTTGTTTTAAGCAAGAATAATGCTTTTCGCGCAGTTATAACAGAAAAAGTTTTGAAGAAGAACCGACAACTGAGCTAGTTGGTGCATCTGTAAGCCGTGGTAAAAACAGCGCAGCGACGACAGACACAGAGAAGACAGAAGAAGACGAACAAGCGCTTGTTCGTCTTCTTCTGTCTTCTCTGTGTCTGTGGCCGCTGCGCTGTTTTTACCACGGCTTAAAAAAGTTTTGAGTATCACACGGACACTTGTAAAACCGATGTGTTCAGATCTAGCTCGCTTCGTTCTAAAACAGCTTGTTTCGTTGTTTTAAGCAAGAATACATGCTTTTCGCTGTTATGAGAGAAAAAGTTTTGACGCGTATCACAAGGGCACTTGTAAAACCGTTGTGTTCAGATTTAGCTCGTTCCGGTCTAAAACAGCTTCTATCGTTGTTTTAAGCAAGAATACATGCTTTTCGCGCAGTTATGAGAGAAAAAGTTTTGACGCGTATCACATGGACACTTGTAAAACCGATGTGTGCAGATTTATCTCGTTTCGGTCTAAAACACCGTGTTTTGTTGTATTAAGCACGAATACATGCTTTTCGCACCGTTATGAGAAAAAGATTTGACGCGTATCACACAGACACTTGTAAAACCGATGTTTTCAGATTTAGCTCATTTCGATGTAAAACAGCTTGTTTCGTTGTTCCAAGCCCGAATACATGCTTTTCGCGCAGTTATAAGAGGAAAAGCTTTGACGCGTATCACACGGACACTTGTAAAACCGATGTGTTCAGATTTAGCTCGTTTCGGTCTAAAACACCGTGTTTTGTTGTATTAAGCACGAATACTGCTTTTCGCGCAGTTATAAGAGAAAAAGCTTTGACGCGTATCACACGGACACTTGTAAAACCGATGTGTTCAGATTTCACTCGCTCCGGTCTAAAACAGCTTGTTTCGTTGATTTAAACAAGAATACATGCTTTTCGCGCAATTATAGGAGAAAAAGTTTTGGCGCGTATCACACGGACACTTGTAAAACCGATGTGTTCAGATTTAGTTCGTTTCGGTCTAAAACAGCTTCTTTCGTTGTTTTAAGCAAGAATACATGCTTTTCGCGCAGTTACAAGAGAAAAAGTTTTGACGCGTATCACATGGACACTTGTAAAGCCGATGTATTCAGATTTAGCTCGTTTCGGTCTAAAACACCGTGTTTTGTTGTATTAAGCACGAATACATGCTTTTCGCACCGTTATGAGAAAAAGATTTGACGCGTATCACACAGACACTTGTAAAACCGACGTGTTCAGATATAGCTCGTTTCGATGTAAAACAGCTTGTTTCGTTGTATTAAGCACGAATACATGCTTTTCGCGCAGTTATAATAGAAAAAGTTTTGAGTATCACACGGACACTTGTAAAACCGATGTTTTCAGATCTAGCTCGCTTCGTTCTAAAACAGCTTGTTTCGTTGTTTTAAGCAAGAATACATGCTTTTCGCGCAGTTATGAGAGAAAAAGTTTTGACGCGTATCACAAGGGCACTTGTAAAACCGATGTGTTCAGATTAAGCTTGTTCCGGTGTAAAACAGCTTCTTTCGTTGTTTTAAGCAAGAATACATGCTTTTCGCGCAGTTATGAGAGAAAAAGTTTTGACGCGTATCACATGGACACTTGTAAAACCGATGTGTGCAGATTTATCTCGTTTCGGTCTAAAACACCGTGTTTTGTTGTATTAAGCACGAATACATGCTTTTCGCACCGTTATGAGAAAAAGATTTGACGCGTATCACACAGACACTTGTAAAACCGATGTGTTCAGATTTAGCTCATTTCGATGTAAAACAGCTTGTTTCGTTGTATTAAGCACGAATACATGCTTTTCGCGCAGTTATAAGAGAAAAAGCTTTGACGCGTATCACACGGACACTTGTAAAACCGATGTGTTCAGATTTAACTCGCTCCGGTGTAAAACAGCTTGTTTCGTTGATTTAAACAAGAATACAGGCTTTTCGCGCAATTATAGGAGAAATAGTTTTGACGCGTATCACACGGACACTTGTAAAACCGAAGTGTTCAGATTTAGTTCATTTCGGTCTAAAACAGCTTCTTTCGTTGTTTTAAGCAAGAATACATGCTTTTCGCACCGTTATATGAAAAAGATTTGACGCGTATCACACAGACACTTGTAAAACCGACGTGTTCAGATATAGCTCATTTCGATGTAAAACAGCTTGTTTCGTTGTATTAAGCACGAATACATGCTTTTCGCGCAGTTATAAGAAAAAAAGCTTTGACGCGTATCACACGGACACTTGTAAAACCGATGTGTTCAGATTTAACTCGCTCCGGTCTAACACAGCTTGTTTCGTTGTGTTAAGCACGAATACATGCTTTTCGCGCAGTTACAAGAGAAAAAGTTTTGACGCGTATCACATGGACCCTTGTAAAACCGATGCGTTCAGATTTAGCTCGTTTCGGTCTAAAACACCGTGTTTTGTTGTTTTAAGCAAGAGTACATGCTTTTCGCACCGTTATATGAAAAAGATTTGACGCGTATCACACAGACACTTGTAAAACCGACGTGTTCAGATATAGCTCATTTCGATGTAAAACAGCTTGTTTCGTTGTATTAAGCACGAATACATGCTTTTCGCGCAGTTATAAGAAAAAAAGCTTTGACGCGTATCACACGGACACTTGTAAAACCGATGTGTTCAGATTTAACTCGCTCCGGTCTAACACAGCTTGTTTCGTTGTGTTAAGCACGAATACATGCTTTTCGCGCAGTTACAACAGAAAAAGTTTTGACGCGTATCACATGGACCCTTGTAAAACCGATGCGTTCAGATTTAGCTCGTTTCGGTCTAAAACACCGTGTTTTGTTGTTTTCAGCAAGAGTACATGCTTTTCGCGCAGTTATAATTGAAAAAGTTTTGAAGAGTATCACACGGACACTTGTAAAACCGATGTGTTCAGATTTAGCTCGCTTCGGTCTAAACCAGCTTGTTTCGTTGTTTTAAGCAAGAATACATGCTTTTCGCGCAGTTACAGGAGAAAACGTTTTGACGCGTATCACATGGACACTTGTAAAACCGATGTCTTCAGATTTAGCTCGTTTCGGTCTAAAACAGCTTGTTTCGTTGTATTAAACACGAATACATGCTTTTCGCGCAGTTATAAGATAAAAAGTTTTGATAGGTATCACATGGACACTTGTAAAACCGATGTGTTCAGATCTAGCTCGCTTCCTTCTAGAACAGCTTGTTTCGTTGTTTTAAGCAAGAATACATGCTTTTCGCGCAGTTATAAGAGAAAAAGTTTTGACGCGTATCACAAGTACACTTGTAAAACCGATGTGTTCAGATAAAGCTCGTTTCGGTCTAAAACAGCTTGTTTCGTTGTGTTAAGCACGAATACATGCTTTTCGCGCAGTTACAAGAGAAAAAGTTTTGACGCGTATCACATGGACACTTGTAAAACCGATGTGTGCAGATTTATCTCGTTTCGGTCTAAAACACCGTGTTTTGTTGTATTAAGCACGAATACATGCTTTTCGCACCGTTATGAGAAAAAGATTTGACGCGTATCACACACACTTGTAAAACCGATGTGTTCAGATTTAGCTCGTTTCGTTCTAAAACATCATGTTTTGTTGTATTAAGCACGAATACATGCTTTTCGCGCAGTTATAAGAGAAAAAGTTTTGACGTGTATCTCACGGACACTTGTAAAACCGATGTGTTCTGATCTATCTCGCTTCGGTCTAAAACTGCTTGTTTCGTTGTTTTAAGCAAGAATAATGCTTTTCGCGCAGCTATAACAGAAAAAGTTTTGAAGAAGAACCGACAACTGAGCTAGTTGGTGCATCTTTAAGCCGTGGTAAAAACAGCGCAGCGACGACAGACACAGAGAAGACAGAATAAGACGAACAAGCGCTTGTTCGTCTTCTTCTGTCTTCTCTGTGTCGGTCGTCACTGCGCTGTTTTTACCACGGCTTAAAAAAGTTTTGAGTATCACACGGACACTTGTAAAACCGATGTGTTCAGATCTAGCTCGCTTCGTTCTAAAACAGCTTGTTTCGTTGTTTTAAGCAAGAATACATGCTTTTCGCTGTTATGAGAGAAAAAGTTTTGATGCGTATCACAAGGGCACTTGTAAAACCGTTGTGTTCAGATTTAGCTCGTTCCGGTCTAAAACAGCTTCTTTCGTTGTTTTAAGCAAGAATACATGCTTTTCGCGCAGTTATGAGAGAAAAAGTTTTGACGCGTATCACATGGACACTTGTAAAACCGATGTGTGCAGATTTATCTCGTTTCGGTCTAAAACACCGTGTTTTGTTGTATTAAGCACGAATACATGCTTTTCGCTCCGTTATGAGAAAGATTTGACGCGTATCACACAGACACTTGTAAAACCGATGTGTTCAGATTTAGCTCATTTCGATGTAAAACAGCTTGTTTTGTTGTTTTAAGCACGAATATATGCTTTTCGCGCAGTTACAAGAGAAAAAGTTTTGACGCGTATCACATGGACACTTGTAAAGCCGATGTATTCAGATTTAGCTCGTTTCGGTCTAAAACACCGTGTTTTGTTGTATTAAGCACGATTACATGCTTTTCGCGCAGTTATAAGAGAAAAAGCTTTGACGCGTATCACACGGACACTTGTAAAACCGATGTGTTCAGATTTACCTCGCTCCGGCCTAAAACAGCTTGTTTCGTTGTTTTAAACAAGAATACATGCTTTTCGCGCAGTTACAAGAGAAAAAGTTTTGACGCGTATCACATTGACATTTGTAAAACCGATGTGTTCAGATTAAGCTCGTTTCGGTCTAACACAGCTTGTTTCGTTGTGTTAAGCACGAATACATGCTTTTCGCGCAGTTACAAGAGAAAAAGTTTTGACGCGTATCACATGGACACTTGTAAAACCGATGTGTGCAGATTTATCTCGTTTCGGTCTAAAACACCGTGTTTTGTTGTATTAAGCACGAATACATGCTTTTCGCACCGTTATGAGAAAGATTTGACGCGTATCACACAGACACTTGTAAAACCGATGTGTTCAGATTTAGCTCATTTCGATGTAAAACAGCTTGTTTTGTTGTTTTAAGCACGAATATATGCTTTTCGCGCAGTTATAAGAGGAAAACCTTTGACGCGTATCACACGGACACTTGTAAAACCGATGTGTTCAGATTTAGCTCGTTTCGGTCTAAAACACCGTGTTTTGTTGTATTAAGCACGAATACATGCTTTTCGCGCAGTTATAAGAGAAAAAGCTTTGACGCGTATCACACGGACACTTGTAAAACCGATGTGTTCAGATTTAACTCGCTCCGGTCTAAAACAGCTTGTTTCGTTGATTTAAACAAGAATAAATGCTTTTCGCGCAATTATAGGAGAAGAAGTTTTGGCCCGTATCACACGGACACTTGAAAAACCGATGTGTTCAGATTTAGTTCGTTTCGGTCTAAAACAGCTTCTTTCGTTGTTTTAAGCAAGAATACATGCTTTTCGCGCAGTTACAAGAGAAAAAGTTTTGACGCGTATCACATGGACACTTGTAAAGCCGATGTATTCAGATTTAGCTCGTTTCGGTCTAAAACACCGTGTTTTGTTGTATTAAGCACGATTACATGCTTTTCGCGCAGTTATAAGAGAAAAAGCTTTGACGCGTATCACACGGACACTTGTAAAACCGATGTGTTCAGATTTAACTCGCTCCGGCCTAAAACAGCTTGTTTCGTTGTTTTAAACAAGAATACATGCTTTTCGCGCAGTTACAAGAGAAAAAGTTTTGACGCGTATCACATTGACATTTGTAAAACCGATGTGTTCAGATTAAGCTCGTTTCGGTCTAACACAGCTTGTTTCGTTGTGTTAAGCACGAATACATGCTTTTCGCGCAGTTACAAGAGAAAAAGTTTTGACGCGTATCACATGGACACTTGTAAAACCGATGTGTGCAGATTTATCTCGTTTCGGTCTAAAACACCGTGTTTTGTTGTATTAAGCACGAATACATGCTTTTCGCACCGTTATGAGAAAGATTTGACGCGTATCACACAGACACTTGTAAAACCGATGTGTTCAGATTTAGCTCATTTCGATGTAAAACAGCTTGTTTTGTTGTTTTAAGCACGAATATATGCTTTTCGCGCAGTTATAAGAGGAAAACCTTTGACGCGTATCACACGGACACTTGTAAAACCGATGTGTTCAGATTTAGCTCGTTTCGGTCTAAAACACCGTGTTTTGTTGTATTAAGCACGAATACATGCTTTTCGCGCAGTTATAAGAGAAAAAGCTTTGACGCGTATCACACGGACACTTGTAAAACCGATGTGTTCAGATTTAACTCGCTCCGGTCTAAAACAGCTTGTTTCGTTGATTTAAACAAGAATACATGCTTTTCGCGCAATTATAGGAGAAAAAGTTTTGGCCCGTATCACACGGACACTTGAAAAACCGATGTGTTCAGATTTAGTTCGTTTCGGTCTAAAACAGCTTCTTTCGTTGTTTTAAGCAAGAATACATGCTTTTCGCGCAGTTACAAGAGAAAAAGTTTTGACGCGTATCACATGGACACTTGTAAAGCCGATGTATTCAGATTTAGCTCGTTTCGGTCTAAAACACCGTGTTTTGTTGTATTAAGCACGATTACATGCTTTTCGCGCAGTTATAAGAGAAAAAGCTTTGACGCGTATCACACGGACACTTGTAAAACCGATGTGTTCAGATTTAACTCGCTCCGGCCTAAAACAGCTTGTTTCGTTGTTTTAAACAAGAATACATGCTTTTCGCGCAGTTACAAGAGAAAAAGTTTTGACGCGTATCACATTGACATTTGTAAAACCGATGTGTTCAGATTAAGCTCGTTTCGGTCTAACACAGCTTGTTTCGTTGTGTTAAGCACGAATACATGCTTTTCGCGCAGTTACAAGAGAAAAAGTTTTGACGCGTATCACATGGACACTTGTAAAACCGATGCGTTCAGATTTAGCTCGTTTCGGTCTAAAACACCGTGTTTTGTTGTATTAAGCACGGATACATGCTTTTCGCACCGTTATGAGAAAAAGATTTGACGCGTATTACACAGACACTTGTAAAACCGATGTGTTCACATTTAGCTCGTTTCGATGTAAAACAGCTTGTTTCGTTGTATTAAGCACGAATACATGCTTTTCGCGCAGTTATAAGAGAAAAAGCTTTGACGCGTATCACACGGACACTTGTAAAACCGATGTGTTCAGATTTACCTCGCTCCGGTCTAACACAGCTTGTTTCGTTGCGTTAAGCACGAATACATGCTTTTCGCGCAGTTACAAGAGAAAAAGTTTTGACGCGTATCACATGGACCCTTGTAAAACCGATGCGTTCAGATTTAGCTCGTTTCGGTCTAAAACACCGTGTTTTGTTGTTTTAAGCAAGAGTACATGCTTTTCGCGCAGTTATAACTCAAAAAGTTTTGAAGAGTATCACACGGACACTTGTAAAACCGATGTGTTCAGATTTAGCTCGCTTCGGTCTAAACCAGCTTGTTTCGATGTTTTAAGCAAGAATACATGCTTTTCGCGCAGTTACAGGAGAAAACGTTTTCACGCGTATCACATGGACACTTGTAAAACCGATGTCTTCAGATTTAGCTCGTTTCGGTCTAAAACAGCTTGTTTCGTTGTATTAAACACGAATACATGCTTTTCGCGCAGTTATAAGATAAAAAGTTTTGATAGGTATCACATGGACACTTGTAAAACCGATGTGTTCAGATTTAGTTCGTTTCGGTCTAAAACAGCTTCTTTCGTTGTTTTAAGCAAGAATACATGCTTTTCGCGCAGTTACAAGAGAAAAAGTTTTGACGCGTATCACATGGACACTTGTAAAGCCGATGTATTCAGATTTAGCTCGTTTCGGTCTAAAACACCGTGTTTTGTTGTATTAAGCACGATTACATGCTTTTCGCGCAGTTATAAGAGAAAAAGCTTTGACGCGTATCACACGGACACTTGTAAAACCGATGTGTTCAGATTTAACTCGCTCCGGCCTAAAACAGCTTGTTTCGTTGTTTTAAACAAGAATACATGCTTTTCGCGCAGTTACAAGAGAAAAAGTTTTGACGCGTATCACATTGACATTTGTAAAACCGATGTGTTCAGAATAAGCTCGTTTCGGTCTAACACAGCTTGTTTCGTTGTGTTAAGCACGAATACATGCTTTTCGCGCAGTTACAAGAGAAAAAGTTTTGACGCGTATCACATGGACACTTGTAAAACCGATGTGTGCAGATTTATCTCGTTTCGGTCTAAAACACCGTGTTTTGTTGTATTAAGCACGAATACATGCTTTCGCACCGTTATGAGAAAGATTTGACGCGTATCACACATACACTTGTAAAACCGATGTGTTCAGATTTAGCTCATTTCGATGTAAAACAGCTTGTTTTGTTGTTTTAAGCACGAATATATGCTTTTCGCGCAGTTATAAGAGGAAAACCTTTGACGCGTATCACACGGACACTTGTAAACCGATGTGTTCAGATTTAGCTCGTTTCGGTCTAAAACACCGTGTTTTGTTGTATTAAGCACGAATACATGCTTTTCGCGCAGTTATAAGAGAAAAAGCTTTGACGCGTATCACACGGACACTTGTAAAACCGATGTGTTCAGATTTAACTCGCTCCGGTCTAAAACAGCTTGTTTCGTTGATTTAAACAAGAATACATGCTTTTCGCGCAATTATAGGAGAAAAAGTTTTGGCCCGTATCACACGGACACTTGAAAAACCGATGTGTTCAGATTTAGTTCGTTTCGGTCTAAAACAGCTTCTTTCGTTGTTTTAAGCAAGAATACATGCTTTTCGCGCAGTTACAAGAGAAAAAGTTTTGACGCGTATCACATGGACACTTGTAAAGCCGATGTATTCAGATTTAGCTCGTTTCGGTCTAAAACACCGTGTTTTGTTGTATTAAGCACGATTACATGCTTTTCGCGCAGTTATAAGAGAAAAAGCTTTGACGCGTATCACACGGACACTTGTAAAACTGATGTGTTCAGATTTAACTCGCTCCGGCCTAAAACAGCTTGTTTCGTTGTTTTAAACAAGAATACATGCTTTTCGCGCAGTTACAAGAGAAAAAGTTTTGACGCGTATCACATTGACATTTGTAAAACCGATGTGTTCAGATTAAGCTCGTTTCGGTCTAACACAGCTTGTTTCGTTGTGTTAAGCACGAATACATGCTTTTCGCGCAGTTACAAGAGAAAAAGTTTTGACGCGTATCACATGGACACTTGTAAAACCGATGCGTTCAGATTTAGCTCGTTTCGGCCTAAAACACCGTGTTTTGTTGTATTAAGCACGAATACATGCTTTTCGCACCGTTATGAGAAAAAGATTTGACGCCTATTACACAGACACTTGTAAAACCGATGTGTTCAGATTTAGCTCGTTTCGATGTAAAACAGCTTGTTTCGTTGTATTAAGCACGAATACATGCTTTTCGCGCAGTTATAAGAGAAAAAGCTTTGACGCGTATCACACGGACACTTGTAAAACCGATGTGTTCAGATTTACCTCGCTCCGGTCTAACACAGCTTGTTTCGTTGCGTTAAGCACGAATACATGCTTTTCGCGCAGTTACAAGAGAAAAAGTTTTGACGCGTATCACATGGACCCTTGTAAAACCGATGCGTTCAGATTTAGCTCGTTTCGGTCTAAAACACCGTGTTTTGTTGTTTTAAGCAAGAGTACATGCTTTTCGCGCAGTTATAACTCAAAAAGTTTTGAAGAGTATCACACGGACACTTGTAAAACCGATGTGTTCAGATTTAGCTCGCTTCGGTCTAAACCAGCTTGTTTCGATGTTTTAAGCAAGAATACATGCTTTTCGCGCAGTTACAGGAGAAAACGTTTTGACGCGTATCACATGGACACTTGTAAAACCGATGTCTTCAGATTTAGCTCGTTTCGGTCTAAAACAGCTTGTTTCGTTGTATTAAACACGAATACATGCTTTCCGCGCAGTTATAAGATAAAAATGTTTTGATAGGTATCACATGAACACTTGTAAAACCGATGTGTTCAGATCTAGCTCGCTTCGTTCTAGAACAGCTTGTTTCGTTGTTTTAAGCAAGAATACATGCTTTTCGCGCAGTTATAAGAGAAAATGTTTTGACGCGTATCACACGTACACTTGTAAAACCGATGTGTTCAGATAAAGCTCGTTTCGGTCTAAAACAGCTTGTTTCGTTGTGTTAAGCACGAATACATGCTTTTCGCGCAGTTACAAGAGAAAAAGTTTTGACGCGTATCACATGGACACTTGTAAAACCGATGTGTGCAGATTTATCTCGTTTCGGTCTAAAACACCGTGTTTTGTTGTATTAAGCACGAATACATGCTTTTCGCACCGTTATGAGAAAAGATTTGACGCGTATCACACACACTTGTAAAACCGATGCGTTCAGATTTAGCTCGTTTCGTTCTAAAACAGCTTGTTTCGTTGTTTTAAGCAAGAATACATGCTTTTCACGCAGTTATAAGAAAAAAATTTTTGACGCGTATCACATGGACACTGTAAAACATGTGTTCAGATCTAATTCGTTTCGGTATAAAACAACTTGTTTCGTTGTTTTAAGCAAGAATAGATGCTTTTCGCGCAGGTATAACAGAAAAAGTTTTGACGAGTATCACAAGGACACTTGTAAAACCGATGTGTTCCGATTTAGCTCGTTTCGGTCTAAAACAGCTTGTTTCGTTGTGTTAAGCAAGAATACATGCTTTTCGCGCAGTTATAACAGAAAATGTTTTGACGAGTATCACACGGACACTTGTAAAACCGATGTGTTCAGATTTAGCTCGTTTTGGTCTGAACCAGCTTGTTTCGTTGTTTTAATCAAGAATACATGCTTTTCGCGCAGTTACAGGAGAAAACGTTTTGACGCGTATCACATGGACACTTGTAAAACCGATGTCTTCAGATTTTGCTCGTTTCGGTCTAAAACAGCTTGTTTCGTTGTATTAAACACGAATACATGCTTTTCGCGCAGATATAAGAGAAAAAGTTTTGATAGGTATCACATGGACACTTGTAAAACCGATGTGTTCAGATCTAGCTCGTTTCGGTCTAAAACATCATGTTATGTTGTATTAAGCACGAATACATGCTTTTCGCGCAGTTATAAGAGAAAAAGTTTTGACGCGTATCTCACAGACACTTGTAAAACCGATGTGTTCTGATCTAGCTCGTTTCGGTCTAAAACAGCTTGTTTCGTTGTTTTAAGCAAGAATAATGCTTTTCGCGCAGTTATAACAGAAAAAGTTTTGAAGAAGAACCGACAACTGAGCTAGTTGGTGCATCTTTAAGCCGTGGTAAAAACAGCGCAGCGACGACAGACACAGAGAAGACAGAAGAAGACGAACAAGCGCTTGTTCGTCTTCTTCTGTCTTCTCTGTGTCTGTCGTCGCTGCGCTGTTTTTACCACGGCTTAAAAAAGTTTTGAGTATCACAAGGGCACTTGTAAAACCGTTGTGTTCAGATTTAGCTCCTTCCGGTCTAAAACAGCTTCTTTCGTTGTTTTAAGCAAGAATACATGCTTTTCGCGCAGTTATGAGAGAAAAAGTTTTGACGCGTATCACATGGACACTTGTAAAACCGATGTGTGCAGATTTATCTCGTTTCGGTCTAAAACACCGTGTTTTGTTGTATTAAGCACGAATACATGCTTTTCGCACCGTTATGAGAAAGATTTGACGCGTATCACACAGACACTTGTAAAACCGATGTGTTCAGATTTAGCTCATTTCGATGTAAAACAGCTTGTTTCGTTGTTTTAAGCACGAATATATGCTTTTCGCGCAGTTATAAGAGGAAAACCTTTGACGCGTATCACACGGACACTTGTAAAACCGATGTGTTCAGATTTAGCTCGTTTCGGTCTAAAACACCGTGTTTTGTTGTATTAAGCACGAATACATGCTTTTCGCGCAGTTATAAGAGAAAAAGCTTTGACGCGTATCACACGGACACTTGTAAAACCGATGTGTTCAGATTTAACTCGCTCCGGTCTAAAACAGCTTGTTTCGTTGATTTAAACAAGAATACATGCTTTTCGCGCAATTATAGGAGAAAAAGTTTTGGCCCGTATCACACGGACACTTGTAAAACCGATGTGTTCAGATTTAGTTCGTTTCGGTCTAAAACAGCTTCTTTCGTTGTTTTAAGCAAGAATACATGCTTTTCGCGCAGTTACAAGAGAAAAAGTTTTGACGCGTATCACATGGACACTTTTAAAGCCGATGTATTCAGATTTAGCTCGTTTCGGTCTAAAACACCGTGTTTTGTTGTATTACGCACGATTACATGCTTTTCGCGCAGTTATAAGAGAAAAAGCTTTGACGCGTATCACACGGACACTTGTAAAACCGATGTGTTCAGATTTAACTCGCTCCGGTCTAAAACAGCTTGTTTCGTTGTTTTAAACAAGAATACATGCTTTTCGCGCAGTTACAAGAGAAAAAGTTTTGACGCGTATCACATTGACATTTGTAAAACCGATGTGTTCAGATTAAGCTCCTTTCGGTCTAACACAGCTTGTTTCGTTGTGTTAAGCACAAATACATGCTTTTCGCGCAGTTACAAGAGAAAAAGTTTTGACGCGTATCACATGGACACTTGTAAAACCGATGCGTTCAGATTTAGCTCGTTTCGGTCTAAAACACCGTGTTTTGTTGTATTAAGCACGAATACATGCTTTTCGCACCGTTATGAGAAAAAGATTTGACGCGTATTACACAGACACTTGTAAAACCGATGTGTTCAGATTTAGCTCGTTTCGATGTAAAACAGCTTGTTTCGTTGTATTAAGCACGAATACATGCTTTTCGCGCAGTTATAAGAGAAAAAGCTTTGTCGCGTATCACACGGACACTTGTAAAACCGATGTGTTCAGATTAAGCCCGTTTCGGTCTAAAACAGCTTGTTTAGTTGTGTTAAGCACGAATACATGCTTTTCGCGCAGTTACAAGAGAAAAAGTTTTGACGCGTATCACATGGACACTTGTAAAACCGATGTGTTCTGATCTAGCTCGTTTCGGTCTAAAACAGCTTGTTTCGTTGTTTTAAGCAAGAATAATGCTTTTCGCGCAGTTATAACAGAAAAAGTTTTGAAGAAGAACCGACAACTGAGCTAGTTGGTGCATCTTTAAGCCGTGGTAAAAACAGCGCAGCGACGACAGACACAGAGAAGACAGAAGAAGACGAACAAGCGCTTGTTCGTCTTCTTCTGTCTTCTCTGTGTCTGTCGTCGCTGCGCTGTTTTTACCACGGCTTAAAAAAGTTTTGAGTATCACAAGGGCACTTGTAAAACCGTTGTGTTCAGATTTAGCTCGTTCCGGTCTAAAACAGCTTCTTTCGTTGTTTTAAGCAAGAATACATGCTTTTCGCGCAGTTACAAGAGAAAAAGTTTTGACGCGTATCACATGGACACTTGTAAAGCCGATGTATTCAGATTTAGGTCGTTTCGGTCTAAAACACCGTGTTTTGTTGTATTAAGCACGATTACATGCTTTTCGCGCAGTTATAAGAGAAAAAGCTTTGACGCGTATCACACGGACACTTGTAAAACCGATGTGTTCAGATTTAACTCGCTCCGGTCTAAAACAGCTTGTTTCGTTGTTTTAAACAAGAATACATGCTTTTCGCGCAGTTACAAGAGAAAAAGTTTTGACGCGTATCACATTGACATTTGTAAAACCGATGTGTTCAGATTAAGCTCGTTTCGGTCTAACACAGCTTGTTTCGTTGTGTTAAGCACGAATACATGCTTTTCGCGCAGTTACAAGAGAAAAAGTTTTGACGCGTATCACATGGACACTTGTAAAACCGATGCGTTCAGATTTAGCTCGTTTCGGTCTAAAACACCGTGTTTTGTTGTATTAAGCACGAATACATGCTTTTCGCACCGTTATGAGAAAAAGATTTGACGGGTATTACACAGACACTTGTAAAACCGATGTGTTCAGATTTAGCTCGTTTCGATGTAAAACAGCTTGTTTCGTTGTATTAAGCACGAATACATGCTTTTCGCGCAGTTATAAGAGAAAAAGCTTTGACGCGTATCACACGGACACTTGTAAAACCGATGTGTTCAGATTAAGCTCGTTTCGGTCTAAAACAGCTTGTTTCGTTGTGTTAAGCACGAATACATGCTTTTCGCGCAGTTACAAGAGAAAAAGTTTTGACGCGTATCACATGGACACTTGTAAAACCGATGTGTTCAGATTTAGCTCGTTTCGGTCTAAAACACCGTGTTTTGTTGTATTAAGCACGAATACATGCTTTTCGCACCGTTATGAGAAAAAGATTTGAGTGTATCACAGAGACACTTGTAAAACCGATGTGTTCAGATTTAGCTCGTTTCGATGTAAAACAGCTTGTTTCGTTGTATTAAGCACGAATACATGCTTTTCGCGCAGTTATATAAGAAAAAGCTTTGACGCGTATCACACAGACACTTGTAAAACCGATGTGTTCAGATTTAGCTCGTTTCGTTCTAAAACAGCTTGTTTCGTTGTTTTAAGCAAGAATACATGCTTTTCGCGCAGTTATAAGAGAAAAAGTTTTGACGCGTATCACACGTACACTTGTAAAACCGATGTGTTCAGATTAAGCTCGTTTCGGTCTAAAACAGCTTGTTTCGTTGTGTTAAGCACGAATACATGCTTTTCGCGCAGTTACAAGAGAAAAAGTTTTGACGCGTATCACATGGACACTTGTAAAACCGATGTGTGCAGATTTATCTCGTTTCGGTCTAAAACACCGTGTTTTGTTGTATTAAGCACAAATACATGCTTTTCGCACCGTTATGAGAAAAAGATTTGACGCGTATCACACACACTTGTAAAACCGATGTGTTCAGATTTAGCTCGTTTCGTTCTAAAACAGCTTGTTTCGTTGTTTTAAGCAAGAATACATGCTTTTCGCGCAGTTATAAGAAAAAAATTTTTGATGCGTATCACATGGACACTGTAAAACATGTGTTCAGATCTAATTCGTTTCGGTCTAAAACAACTTGTTTCGTTGCTTTAAGCAAGAATACAAGCTTTTCGCGCAGGTATAACAGAAAAAGTTTTGACGAGTATCACAAGGACACTTGTAAAACCGATGTGTGCAGATTTATCTCGTTTCGGTCTAAAACACCGTGTTTTGTTGTATTAAGCACGAATACATGTTTTTCGCACCGTTATGAGAAAGATTTGACGCGTATCACACAGACACTTGTAAAACCGATGTGTTCAGATTTAGCTCATTTCGATGTAAAACAGCTTGTTTCGTTGTTTTAAGCACGAATATATGCTTTTCGCGCAGTTATAAGAGGAAAACCTTTGACGCGTATCACACGGACACTTGTAAAACCGATGTGTTCAGATTTAGCTCGTTTCGGTCTAAAACACCGTGTTTTGTTGTATTAAGCACGAATACATGCTTTTCGCGCAGTTATAAGAGAAAAAGCTTTGACGCGTATCACACGGACACTTGTAAAACCGATGTGTTCAGATTTAACTCGCTCCGGTCTAAAACAGCTTGTTTCGTTGATTTAAACAAGAATACATGCTTTTCGCGCAATTATAGGAGAAAAAGTTTTGGCCCGTATCACACGGACACTTGTAAAACCGATGTGTTCAGATTTAGTTCGTTTCGGTCTAAAACAGCTTGTTTCGTTGTTTTAAACAAGAATACATGCTTTTCGCGCAGTTACAAGAGAAAAAGTTTTGACGCGTATCACATTGACATTTGTAAAACCGATGTGTTCAGATTAAGCTCCTTTCGGTCTAACACAGCTTGTTTCGTTGTGTTAAGCACAAATACATGCTTTTCGCGCAGTTACAAGAGAAAAAGTTTTGACGCGTATCACATGGACACTTGTAAAACCGATGCGTTCAGATTTAGCTCGTTTCGGTCTAAAACACCGTGTTTTGTTGTATTAAGCACGAATACATGCTTTTCGCACCGTTATGAGAAAAAGATTTGACGCGTATTACACAGACACTTGTAAAACCGATGTGTTCAGATTTAGCTCGTTTCGATGTAAAACAGCTTGTTTCGTTGTATTAAGCACGAATACATGCTTTTCGCGCAGTTATAAGAGAAAAAGCTTTGTCGCGTATCACACGGACACTTGTAAAACCGATGTGTTCAGATTAAGCCCGTTTCGGTCTAAAACAGCTTGTTTCGTTGTGTTAAGCACGAATACATGCTTTTCGCGCAGTTACAAGAGAAAAAGTTTTGACGCGTATCACATGGACACTTGTAAAACCGATGTGTTCTGATCTAGCTCGTTTCGGTCTAAAACAGCTTGTTTCGTTGTTTTAAGCAAGAATAATGCTTTTCGCGCAGTTATAACAGAAAAAGTTTTGAAGAAGAACCGACAACTGAGCTAGTTGGTGCATCTTTAAGCCGTGGTAAAAACAGCGCAGCGACGACAGACACAGAGAAGACAGAAGAAGACGAACAAGCGCTTGTTCGTCTTCTTCTGTCTTCTCTGTGTCTGTCGTCGCTGCGCTGTTTTTACCACGGCTTAAAAAAGTTTTGAGTATCACAAGGGCACTTGTAAAACCGTTGTGTTCAGATTTAGCTCGTTCCGGTCTAAAACAGCTTCTTTCGTTGTTTTAAGCAAGAATACATGCTTTTCGCGCAGTTACAAGAGAAAAAGTTTTGACGCGTATCACATGGACACTTGTAAAGCCGATGTATTCAGATTTAGGTCGTTTCGGTCTAAAACACCGTGTTTTGTTGTATTAAGCACGATTACATGCTTTTCGCGCAGTTATAAGAGAAAAAGCTTTGACGCGTATCACACGGACACTTGTAAAACCGATGTGTTCAGATTTAACTCGCTCCGGTCTAAAACAGCTTGTTTCGTTGTTTTAAACAAGAATACATGCTTTTCGCGCAGTTACAAGAGAAAAAGTTTTGACGCGTATCACATTGACATTTGTAAAACCGATGTGTTCAGATTAAGCTCGTTTCGGTCTAACACAGCTTGTTTCGTTGTGTTAAGCACGAATACATGCTTTTCGCGCAGTTACAAGAGAAAAAGTTTTGACGCGTATCACATGGACACTTGTAAAACCGATGCGTTCAGATTTAGCTCGTTTCGGTCTAAAACACCGTGTTTTGTTGTATAAGCACGAATACATGCTTTTCGCACCGTTATGAGAAAAAGATTTGACGGGTATTACACAGACACTTGTAAAACCGATGTGTTCAGATTTAGCTCGTTTCGATGTAAAACAGCTTGTTTCGTTGTATTAAGCACGAATACATGCTTTTCGCGCAGTTATAAGAGAAAAAGCTTTGACGCGTATCACACGGACACTTGTAAAACCGATGTGTTCAGATTAAGCTCGTTTCGGTCTAAAACAGCTTGTTTCGTTGTGTTAAGCACGAATACATGCTTTTCGCGCAGTTACAAGAGAAAAAGTTTTGACGCGTATCACATGGACACTTGTAAAACCGATGTGTTCAGATTTAGCTCGTTTCGGTCTAAAACACCGTGTTTTGTTGTATTAAGCACGAATACATGCTTTTCGCACCGTTATGAGAAAAAGATTTGAGTGTATCACAGAGACACTTGTAAAACCGATGTGTTCAGATTTAGCTCGTTTCGATGTAAAACAGCTTGTTTCGTTGTATTAAGCACGAATACATGCTTTTCGCGCAGTTATATAAGAAAAAGCTTTGACGCGTATCACACAGACACTTGTAAAACCGATGTGTTCAGATTTAGCTCGTTTCGTTCTAAAACAGCTTGTTTCGTTGTTTTAAGCAAGAATACATGCTTTTCGCGCAGTTATAAGAGAAAAAGTTTTGACGCGTATCACACGTACACTTGTAAAACCGATGTGTTCAGATTAAGCTCGTTTCGGTCTAAAACAGCTTGTTTCGTTGTGTTAAGCACGAATACATGCTTTTCGCGCAGTTACAAGAGAAAAAGTTTTGACGCGTATCACATGGACACTTGTAAAACCGATGTGTGCAGATTTATCTCGTTTCGGTCTAAAACACCGTGTTTTGTTGTATTAAGCACAAATACATGCTTTTCGCACCGTTATGAGAAAAAGATTTGACGCGTATCACACACACTTGTAAAACCGATGTGTTCAGATTTAGCTCGTTTCGTTCTAAAACAGCTTGTTTCGTTGTTTTAAGCAAGAATACATGCTTTTCGCGCAGTTATAAGAAAAAAATTTTTGATGCGTATCACATGGACACTGTAAAACATGTGTTCAGATCTAATTCGTTTCGGTCTAAAACAACTTGTTTCGTTGCTTTAAGCAAGAATACAAGCTTTTCGCGCAGGTATAACAGAAAAAGTTTTGACGAGTATCACAAGGACACTTGTAAAACCGATGTGTGCAGATTTATCTCGTTTCGGTCTAAAACACCGTGTTTTGTTGTATTAAGCACGAATACATGTTTTTCGCACCGTTATGAGAAAGATTTGACGCGTATCACACAGACACTTGTAAAACCGATGTGTTCAGATTTAGCTCATTTCGATGTAAAACAGCTTGTTTCGTTGTTTTAAGCACGAATATATGCTTTTCGCGCAGTTATAAGAGGAAAACCTTTGACGCGTATCACACGGACACTTGTAAAACCGATGTGTTCAGATTTAGCTCGTTTCGGTCTAAAACACCGTGTTTTGTTGTATTAAGCACGAATACATGCTTTTCGCGCAGTTATAAGAGAAAAAGCTTTGACGCGTATCACACGGACACTTGTAAAACCGATGTGTTCAGATTTAACTCGCTCCGGTCTAAAACAGCTTGTTTCGTTGATTTAAACAAGAATACATGCTTTTCGCGCAATTATAGGAGAAAAAGTTTTGGCCCGTATCACACGGACACTTGTAAAACCGATGTGTTCAGATTTAGTTCGTTTCGGTCTAAAACAGCTTGTTTCGTTGTTTTAAACAAGAATACATGCTTTTCGCGCAGTTACAAGAGAAAAAGTTTTGACGCGTATCACATTGACATTTGTAAAACCGATGTGTTCAGATTAAGCTCGTTTCGGTCTAACACAGCTTGTTTCGTTGTGTTAAGCACGAATACATGCTTTTCGCGCAGTTACAAGAGAAAAAGTTTTGACGCGTATCACATGGACACTTGTAAAACCGATGCGTTCAGATTTAGCTCGTTTCGGTCTAAAACACCGTGTTTTGTTGTATTAAGCACGAATACATGTTTTTCGCACCGTTATGAGAAAGATTTGACGCGTATCACACAGACACTTGTAAAACCGATGTGTTCAGATTTAGCTCGTTTCGATGTAAAACAGCTTGTTTCGTTGTATTAAGCACGAATACATGCTTTTCGCACCGTTATGAGAAAAAGATTTGACGCGTATTACACAGACACTTGTAAAACCGATGTGTTCAGATTTAGCTCGTTTCGATGTAAAACAGCTTGTCTCGTTGTATTAAGCACGAATACATGCTTTTCGCGCAGTTATAAGAGAAAAAGCTTTGACGCGTATCACACGGACACTTGTAAAACCGATGTGTTCAGATTAAGCTCGTTTCGGTCTAAAACAGCTTGTTTCGTTGTGTTAAGCACGAATACATGCTTTTCGCGCAGTTACAAGAGAAAAAGTTTTGACGCGTATCACATGGACACTTGTAAAACCGATGTGTTCAGATTTAGCTCGTTTCGGTCTAAAACACCGTGTTTTGTTGTATTAAGCACGAATACATGCTTTTCGCGCAGTTATAAGAGAAAAAGATTTGAGTGTATCACAGAGACACTTGTAAAACCGATGTGTTCAGATTTAGCTCGTTTCGATGTAAAACAGCTTGTTTCGTTGTATTAAGCACGAATACATGCTTTTCGCGCAGTTATATAAGAAAAAGCTTTGACGCGTATCACACAGACATTTGTAAAACCGATGTGTTCAGATTTAGCTCGTTTCGTTCTAAAACAGCTTGTTTCGTTGTTTTAAGCAAGAATACATGCTTTTCGCGCAGTTATAAGAGAAAAAGTTTTGACGCGTATCACACGTACACTTGTAAAACCGATGTGTTCAGATTAAGCTCGTTTCGGTCTAAAACAGCTTGTTTCGTTGTGTTAAGCACGAATACATGCTTTTCGCGCAGTTACAAGAGAAAAAGTTTTGACGCGTATCACATGGACACTTGTAAAACCGATGTGTGCAGATTTATCTCGTTTCGGTCTAAAACACCGTGTTTTGTTGTATTAAGCACAAATACATGCTTTTCGCACCGTTATGAGAAAAAGATTTGACGCGTATCACACACACTTGTAAAACCGATGTGTTCAGATTTAGCTCGTTTCGTTCTAAAACAGCTTGTTTCGTTGTTTTAAGCAAGAATACATGCTTTTCGCGCAGTTAAAAGAAAAAAATTTTTGATGCGTATCACATGGACACTGTAAAACATGTGTTCAGATCTAATTCGTTTCGGTCTAAAACAACTTGTTTCGTTGCTTTAAGCAAGAATACAAGCTTTTCGCGCAGGTATAACAGAAAAAGTTTTGACGAGTATCACAAGGACACTTGTAAAACCGATGTGTGCAGATTTATCTCGTTTCAGTCTAAAACACCGTGTTTTGTTGTATTAAGCACGAATACATGCTTTTCGCACCGTTATGAGAAAGATTTGACGCGTATCACACAGACACTTGTAAAACCGATGTGTTCAGATTTAGCTCATTTCGATGTAAAACAGCTTGCTTCGTTGTTTTAAGCACGAATATATGCTTTTCGCGCAGTTATAAGAGGAAAACCTTTGACGCGTATCACACGGACACTTGTAAAACCGATGTGTTCAGATTTAGCTCGTTTCGGTCTAAAACACCGTGTTTTGTTGTATTAAGCACGAATACATGCTTTTCGCGCAGTTATAAGAGAAAAAGCTTTGACGCGTATCACACGGACACTTGTAAAACCGATGTGTTCAGATTTAACTCGCTCCGGTCTAAAACAGCTTGTTTCGTTGATTTAAACAAGAATACATGCTTTTCGCGCAATTATAGGAGAAAAAGTTTTGGCCCGTATCACACGGACACTTGTAAAACCGATGTGTTCAGATTTAGTTCGTTTCGGTCTAAAACAGCTTCTTTCGTTGTTTTAAGCAAGAATACATGCTTTTCGCGCAGTTACAAGAGAAAAAGTTTTGACGCGTATCACATGGACACTTGTAAAGCCGATGTATTCAGATTTAGCTCGTTTCGGTCTAAAACACCGTGTTTTGTTGTATTAAGCACGATTACATGCTTTTCGCGCAGTTATAAGAGAAAAAGCTTTGACGCGTATCACACGGACACTTGTAAAACCGATGTGTTCAGATTTAACTCGCTCCGGTCTAAAACAGCTTGTTTCGTTGTTTTAAACAAGAATACATGCTTTTCGCGCAGTTACAAGAGAAAAAGTTTTGACGCGTATCACATGGACACTTGTAAAACCGATGCGTTCAGATTTAGCTAGTTTCGGTCTAAAACACCGTGTTTTGTTGTATTAAGCACGAATACATGCTTTTCGCACCGTTATGAGAAAAAGATTTGACGCGTATTACACAGACACTTGTAAAACCGATGTGTTCAGATTTAGCTCGTTTCGATGTAAAACAGCTTGTTTCGTTGTATTAAGCACGAATACATGCTTTTCGCGCAGATATAAGAGAAAAAGCTTTGACGCGTATCACACGGACAGTTGTAAAACCGATGTGTTCAGATTAAGCTCGTTTCGGTCTAAAACAGCTTGTTTCGTTGTGTTAAGCACGAATACATGCTTTTCGCGCAGTTACAAGAGAAAAAGTTTTGACGCGTATCACATGGACACTTGTAAAACCGATGTGTTCAGATTTAGCTCGTTTCGGTCTAAAACACCGTGTTTTGTTGTATTAAGCACGAATACATGCTTTTCGCACCGTTATGAGAAAAAGATTTGAGTGTATCACAGAGACACTTGTAAAACCGATGTGTTCAGATTTAGCTCGTTTCGATGTAAAACAGCTTGTTTCGTTGTATTAAGCACGAATATATGCTTTTCGCGCAGTTATAAAAGAAAAAGCTTTGACGCGTATCACACAGACACTTGTAAAACCGATGTGTTCAGATTTAGCTCGTTTCGTTCTAAAACAGCTTGTTTCGTTGTTTTAAGCAAGAATACATGCTTTTCGCGCAGTTATAAGAGAAAAAGTTTTGACGCGTATCACACGTACACTTGTAAAACCGATGTGTTCAGATTAAGCTCGTTTCGGTCTAAAACAGCTTGTTTCGTTGTGTTAAGCACGAATACATGCTTTTCGCGCAGTTACAAGAGAAAAAGTTTTGACGCGTATCACATGGACACTTGTAAAACCGATGTGTGCAGATTTATCTCGTTTCGGTCTAAAACACCGTGTTTTGTTGTATTAAGCACAAATACATGCTTTTCGCACCGTTATGAGAAAAAGATTTGACGCGTATCACACATACTTGTAAAACCGATATGTTCAGATTTAGCTCGTTTCGTTCTAAAACAGCTTGTTTCGTTGTTTTAAGCAAGAATACATGCTTTTCGCGCAGTTATAAGAAAAAAATTTTTGATGCGTATCACATGGACACTGTAAAACATGTGTTCAGATCTAATTCGTTTCGGTCTAAAACAACTTGTTTCGTTGCTTTAAGCAAGAATACAAGCTTTTCGCGCAGGTATAACAGAAAAAGTTTTGACGAGTATCACAAGGACACTTGTAAAACCGATGTGTTCAGATTTAGCTCGTTTCGGTCTAAAACAGCTTGTTTCGTTGTGTTAAGCAAGAATACATGCTTTTCGCGCAGTTATAACAGAAAAAGTTTTGACGAGTATCACACGGACACTTGTAAAACCGATGTGTTCAGATTTAGCTCGTTTCGATGTAAAACAGCTTGTTTCGTTGTTTTAAGCACGAATATATGCTTTTCGCGCAGTTATAAAAGAAAAAGCTTTGACGCGTATCACACAGACACTTGTAAAACCGATGTGTTCAGATTTAGCTCGTTTCGTTCTAAAACACCGTGTTTTGTTGTATTAAGCACGAATACATGCTTTTCGCGCAGTTATAAGAGAAAAAGTTTTGACGCGTATCACACGTACACTTGTAAAACCGATGTGTTCAGATTAAGCTCGTTTCGGTCTAAAACAGCTTGTTTCGTTGTGTTAAGCACGAATACATGCTTTTCGCGCAGTTACAAGAGAAAAAGTTTTGACGCGTATCACATGGACACTTGTAAAACCGATGTGTTCAGATTTAGCTCGTTTCGGTCTAAAACACCGTGTTTTGTTGTATTAAGCACGAATACATGCTTTTCGCACCGTTATGAGAAAAAGATTTGAGTGTATCACAGAGACACTTGTAAAACCGATGTGTTCAGATTTAGCTCGTTTCGATGTAAAACAGCTTGTTTCGTTGTATTAAGCACGAATATATGCTTTTCGCGCAGTTATAAAAGAAAAAGCTTTGACGCGTATCACACAGACACTTGTAAAACCGATGTGTTCAGATTTAGCTCGTTTCGTTCTAAAACAGCTTGTTTCGTTGTTTTAAGCAAGAATACATGCTTTTCGCGCAGTTATAAGAGAAAAAGTTTTGACGCGTATCACACGTACACTTGTAAAACCGATGTGTTCAGATTAAGCTCGTTTCGGTCTAAAACAGCTTGTTTCGTTGTGTTAAGCACGAATACATGCTTTTCGCGCAGTTACAAGAGAAAAAGTTTTGACGCGTATCACATGGACACTTGTAAAACCGATGTGTGCAGATTTATCTCGTTTCGGTCTAAAACACCGTGTTTTGTTGTTTTAAGCACGAATATATGCTTTTCGCGCAGTTATAAGAGGAAAACCTTTGACGCGTATCACACGGACACTTGTAAAACCGATGTGTTCAGATTTAGCTCGTTTCGGTCTAAAACACCGTGTTTTGTTGTATTAAGCACGAATACATGCTTTTCGCGCAGTTATAAGAGAAAAAGCTTTGACGCGTATCACACGGACAGTTGTAAAACCGATGTGTTCAGATTAAGCTCGTTTCGGTCTAAAACAGCTTGTTTCGTTGTGTTAAGCACGAATACATGCTTTTCGCGCAGTTACAAGAGAAAAAGTTTTGACGCGTATCACATGGACACTTGTAAAACCGATGTGTTCAGATTTAGCTCGTTTCGGTCTAAAACACCGTGTTTTGTTGTATTAAGCACGAATACATGCTTTTCGCACCGTTATGAGAAAAAGATTTGAGTGTATCACAGAGACACTTGTAAAACCGATGTGTTCAGATTTAGCTCGTTTCGATGTAAAACAGCTTGTTTCGTTGTATTAAGCACGAATATATGCTTTTCGCGCAGTTATAAAAGAAAAAGCTTTGACGCGTATCACACAGACACTTGTAAAACCGATGTGTTCAGATTTAGCTCGTTTCGTTCTAAAACAGCTTGTTTCGTTGTTTTAAGCAAGAATACATGCTTTTCGCGCAGTTATAAGAGAAAAAGTTTTGACGCGTATCACACGTACACTTGTAAAACCGATGTGTTCAGATTAAGCTCGTTTCGGTCTAAAACAGCTTGTTTCGTTGTGTTAAGCACGAATACATGCTTTTCGCGCAGTTACAAGAGAAAAAGATTTGACGCGTATCACACACACTTGTAAAACCGATGTGTTCAGATTTAGCTCCTTTTGTTCTAAAACAGCTTGTTTCGTTGTTTTAAGCAAGAATACATGCTTTTCGCGCAGTTATAAGAAAAAAATTTTTGATGCGTATCACATGGACACTGTAAAACATGTGTTCAGATCTAATTCGTTTTGGTCTAAAACAACTTGTTTCGTTGCTTTAAGCAAGAATACAAGCTTTTCGCGCAGGTATAACAGAAAAAGTTTTGACGAGTATCACAAGGACACTTGTAAAACCGATGTGTTCAGATTTAGCTCGTTTCGGTCGTGTTTTGTTGTATTAAGCACGAATACATGCTTTTCGCACCGTTATGAGAAAAAGATTTGACGCGTATTACACAGACACTTGTAAAACCGATGTGTTCAGATTTAGCTCTTTTCGGTCTCAAACAGCTTGTTTCGTTGTTTTAAGCAAGAATACATGCTTTTCGCGCAGTTATAACAGAAAAAGTTTTGAGTATCACACGGACACTTGTAAAACCGATTTGTTCAGACCTAGCTCGCTTCGTACTAAAACAGCTTGTTTCGTTGTGTTAAGCAAGAATACATGCTTTTCGCGCAGTTATAACAGAAAAAGTTTTGACGAGTATCACACGGACACTTGTAAAACCGATGTGTTCAGATTTAGCTCGTTTCGATGTAAAACAGCTTGTTTCGTTGTATTAGGCACGAATACATGCTTTTCGCGCAGTTATAAGAGAAAAAGCTTTGACGCGTATCACTCGGACACTTGTAAAACCGATGTGTTCAGATTAAACTCGTTTCGGTCTAAAACAGCTTGTTTCGTTGTGTTAAGCACGAATACATGCTTTTCGCGCAGTTACAGGAGAAAACGTTTTGACGCGTATCACATGGACACTTGTAAAACCGATGTCTTCAGATTTTGCTTGTTTTGGTCTAAAACAGCTTGTTTCGTTGTATTAAACACGAATACATGCTTTTCGCGCAGATATAAGAGAAAAAGTTTTGATAGGTATCACATGGACACTTGTAAAACCGATGTGTTCAGATCTAGCTCGTTTCGGTCTAAAACATCATGTTTTGTTGTATTAAGCACGAATACATGCTTTTCGCGCAGATATAAGAGAAAAAGTTTTGACGCGTATCTCACGGACACTTGTAAATCCGATGTGTTCTGATCTAGCTCGTTTCGGTCTCAAACAGCTTGTTTCGTTGTTTTAAGCAAGAATACATGCTTTTCGCGCAGTTATAACAGAAAAAGTTTTGAGTATCACACGGACACTTGTAAAACCGATTTGTTCAGACCTAGCTCGCTTCGTACTAAAACAGCTTGTTTCGTTGTTTTAAGCAAGAATACATGCTTTTCGCGCAGTTACAAGAGAAAAAGTTTTGACGCGTATCACATGGACACTTGTAAAGCCGATGTATTCAGATTTAGCTCGTTTCGGTCTAAAACACCGTGTTTTGTTGTATTAAGCACGATTACATGCTTTTCCCACCGTTATGAGAAAAAGATTTGACGCGTATCACACAGACACTTGTAAAACCGACGTGTTCAGATATAGCTCGTTTCGATGTAAAACAGCTTGTTTCGTTGTATTAAGCACGAATACATGCTTTTCGCGCAGTTATAAGAGAAAAAGCTTTGACGCGTATCACACGGACACTTGTAAAACCGATGTGTTCAGATTTATCTCGCTCCGGTCTAAAACAGCTTGTTTCGTTGTTTTAAACAAGAATACATGCTTTTCGCGCAGTTACAAGAGAAAAAGTTTTGACGCGTATCACATTGACATTTGTAAAACCGATGTGTTCAGATTAAGCTCGTTTCGGTCTAACACAGCTTGTTTCGTTGTGTTAAGCACGAATACATGCTTTTCGCGCAGTTACAAGAGAAAAAGTTTTGACGCGTATCACATGGACACTTGTAAAAACGATGCGTTCAGATTTAGCTCGTTTCGGTCTAAAACACCGTGTTTTGTTGTATTAAGCACGAATACATGCTTTTCGCACCGTTATGAGAAAAAGATTTGACGCGTATTAAACAGACACTTGTAAAACCGATGTGTTCAGATTTAGCTCGTTTCGATGTAAAACAGCTTGTTTCGTTGTATTAAGCACGAATACATGCTTTTCGCGCAGTTATAAGAGAAAAAGCTTTGACGCGTATCACACGGACACTTGTAAAACCGATGTGTTCAGATTAAGCTCGTTTCGGTCTAAAACAGCTTGTTTCGTTGTGTTAAGCACGAATACATGCTTTTCGCGCAGTTACAAGAGAAAAACTTTTGACGCGTATCACATGGACACTTGTAAAACCGATGTGTTCAGATTTAGCTCGTTTCGGTCTAAAACACCGTGTTTTGTTGTATTAAGCACGAATACATGCTTTTCGCACCGTTATGAGAAAAAGATTTGAGTGTATCACAGAGACACTTGTAAAACCGATGTGTTCAGATTTAGCTCGTTTCGATGTAAAACAGCTTGTTTCGTTGTATTAAGCACGAATACATGCTTTTCGCGCAGTTATAAAAGAAAAAGCTTTGACGCGTATCACACAGACACTTGTAAAACCGATGTGTTCAGATTTAGCTCGTTTCGTTCTAAAACAGCTTGTTTCGTTGTTTTAAGCAAGAATACATGCTTTTCGCGCAGTTACAAGAGAAAATGTTTTGACGCGTATCACATGGACATTTGTAAAACCGATGTGTTCAGATTAAGCTCGTTTCGGTCTAACACAGCTTGTTTCGTTGTGTTAAGCATGAATACATGGTTTTCGCGCAGTTACAAGAGAAAAAGTTTTGACGCGTATCACATGGACACTTGTAAAACCGATGCGTTCAGATTTAGCTCGTTTCGGTCTAAAACACCGTGTTTTGTTGTATTAAGCACGAATACATGCTTTTCGCACCGTTATGAGAAAAAGATTTGACGCGTATTACACAGACACTTGTAAAACCGATGTGTTCAGATTTGGCTCGTTTCGATGTAAAACAGCTTGTTTCGTTGTATTAAGCACGAATACATGCTTTTCGCGCAGTTATAAGAGAAAAAGCTTTGACGCGTATCACACGGACACTTGTAAAACCGATGTGTTCAGATTAAGCTCGTTTCGGTCTAAAACAGCTTGTTTCGTTGTGTTAAGCACGAATACATGCTTTTCGCGCATATACAAGAGAAAAAAGTTTTGACGCGTATCACATGGGCACTTGAAAAACCGATGTGTTCAGATTTAGCTCGTTTCGGTCTAAAACACCGTGTTTTGTTGTATTAAGCACGAATACATGCTTTTCGCACCGTTATGAGAAAAAGATTTGAGTGTATCACAGAGACACTTGTAAAACCGATGTGTTCAGATTTAGCTCGTTTCGATGTAAAACAGCTTGTTTCGTTGTATTAAGCACGAATACATGCTTTTCGCGCAGTTATAAAAGAAAAAGCTTTGACGCGTATCACACAGACACTTGTAAAACCGATGTGTTCAGATTTAGCTCGTTTCGTTCTAAAACAGCTTGTTTCGTTGTTTTAAGCAAGAATACATGCTTTTCGCGCAGTTATAAGAGAAAAAGTTTTGACGCGTATCACACGTACACTTGTAAAACCGATGTGTTCAGATTAAGCTCGTTTCGGTCTAAAACAGCTTGTTTCGTTGTGTTAAGCACGAATACATGCTTTTCGCGCAGTTACAAGAGAAAAAGTTTTGACGCGTATCACATGGACACTTGTAAAACCGATGTGTGCAGATTTATCTCGTTTCGGTCTAAAACACCGTGTTTTGTTGTATTAAGCACGAATACATGCTTTTCGCACCGTTATGAGAAAAAGATTTGACGCGTATCACACACACTTGTAAAACCGATGTGTTCAGATTTAGCTCGTTTCGTTCTAAAACAGCTTGTTTCGTTGTTTTAAGCAAGAATACATGCTTTTCGCGCAGTTATAAGAAAAAAATTTTTGACGCGTATCACATGGACACTGTAAAACGTGTTCAGATCTAATTCGTTTCGGTCTAAAACAACTTGTTTCGTTGTTTTAAGCAAGAATACATGCTTTTCGCGCAGGTATAACAGAAAAAGTTTTGACGAGTATCACACGGACACTTGTAAAACCGATGTGTTCAGATTTAGCTCGTTTTGATCTAAACCAGCTTGTTTCGTTGTTTTAATCAAGAATACATGCTTTTCGCGCAGTTACAGGAGAAAACGTTTTGACGCGTATCACATGGACACTTGTAAAACCGATGTATTCAGATTTAGCTCGTTTCAGTCTAAAACACCGTGTTTTGTTGTATTAAGCACGATTACATGCTTTTCGCACCGTTATGAGAAAAAGATTTGACGCGTATCACACAGACACTTGTAAAACCGACGTGTTCAGATATAGCTCGTTTCGATGTAAAACAGCTTGTTTCGTTGTATTAAGCACGAATACATGCTTTTCGCGCAGTTATAAGAGAAAAAGCTTTGACGCGTATCACACGGACACTTGTAAAACCGATGTGTTCAGATTTAACTCGCTCCGGTCTAAAACAGCTTGTTTCGTTGTTTTAAACAAGAATACATGCTTTTCGCGCAGTTACAAGAGAAAAAGTTTTGACGCGTATCACATGGACACTTGTAAAACCGATGCGTTCAGATTTAGCTCGTTTCGGTCTAAAACACCGTGTTTTGTTGTATTAAGCACGAATACATGCTTTTCGCACCGTTATGAGAAAAAGATTTGACGCGTAATACACAGACACTTGTAAAACCGATGTGTTCAGATTTAGCTCGTTTCGATGTAAAACAGCTTGTTTCGTTGTATTAAGCACGAATACATGCTTTTCGCGCAGTTATAAGAGAAAAAGCTTTGACGCGTATCACACGGACACTTGTAAAACCGATGTGTTCAGATTAAGCTCGTTTCGGTCTAAAACAGCTTGTTTCGTTGTGTTAAGCACGAATACATGCTTTTCGCGCAGTTACAAGAGAAAAACTTTTGACGCGTATCACATGGACACTTGTAAAACCGATGTGTTCAGATTTAGCTCGTTTCGGTCTAAAACACCGTGCTTTGTTGTATTAAGCACGAATACATGCTTTTCGCACCGTTATGAGAAAAAGATTTGAGTGTATCACAGAGACACTTGTAAAACCGATGTGTTCAGATTTAGCTCGTTTCGATGTAAAACAGCTTGTTTCGTTGTATTAAGCACGAATACATGCTTTTCGCGCAGTTACAAGAGAAAAAGTTTTGACGCGTATCACATGGACATTTGTAAAACCGATGTGTTCAGATTAAGCTCGTTTCGGTCTAACACAGCTTGTTTCGTTGTGTTAAGCATGAATACATGGTTTTCGCGCAGTTACAAGAGAAAAAGTTTTGACGCGTATCACATGGACACTTGTAAAACCGATGCGTTCAGATTTAGCTCGTTTCGGTCTAAAACACCGTGTTTTGTTGTATTAAGCACGAATACATGCTTTTCGCACCGTTATGTGAAAAAGATTTGACGCGTATTACACAGACACTTGTAAAACCGATGTGTTCAGATTTAGCTCGTTTCGATGTAAAACAGCTTGTTTCGTTGTATTAAGCACGAATACATGCTTTTCGCGCAGTTATAAGAGAAAAAGCTTTGACGCGTATCACACGGACACTTGTAAAACCGATGTGTTCAGATTAAGCTCGTTTCGGTCTAACACAGCTTGTTTCGTTGTGTTAAGCATGAATACATGGTTTTCGCGCAGTTACAAGAGAAAAAGTTTTGACGCGTATCACATGGACACTTGTAAAACCGATGCGTTCAGATTTAGCTCGTTTCGGTCTAAAACACCGTGTTTTGTTGTATTAAGCACGAATACATGCTTTTCGCACCGTTATGAGAAAAAGATTTGAGTGTATCACAGAGACACTTGTAAACCGATGTGTTCAGATTTAGCTCGTTTCGATGTAAAACAGCTTGTTTCGTTGTATTAAGCACGAATACATGCTTTTCGCGCAGTTATAGGAGAAAAAGCTTTGACGCGTATCACACGGACAGTTGTAAAACCGATGTGTTCAGATTAAGCTCGTTTCGGTCTAAAACAGCTTGTTTCGTTGTGCTAAGCACGAATACATGCTTTTCGCGCAGTTACAAGAGAAAAAGTTTTGACGCGTATCACATGGACACTTGTAAAACCGATGTGTTCAGATTTAGCTCGTTTCGGTCTAAAACACCGTGTTTTGTTGTATTAAGCACGAATACATGCTTTTCGCACCGTTATGAGAAAAAGATTTGAGTGTATCACAGAGACACTTGTAAAACCGATGTGTTCAGATTTAGCTCGTTTCGATGTAAAACAGCTTGTTTCGTTGTATTAAGCACGAATATATGCTTTTCGCGCAGTTATAAAAGAAAAAGCTTTGACGCGTATCACACAGACACTTGTAAAACCGATGTGTTCAGATTTAGCTCGTTTCGTTCTAAAACAGCTTGTTTCGTTGTTTTAAGCAAGAATACATGCTTTTCGCGCAGTTATAAGAGAAAAAGTTTTGACGCGTATCACACGTACACTTGTAAAACCGATGTGTTCAGATTAAGCTCGTTTCGGTCTAAAACAGCTTGTTTCGTTGTGTTAAGCACGAATACATGCTTTTCGCGCAGTTACAAGAGAAAAAGTTTTGACGCGTATCACATGGACACTTGTAAAACCGGTGCGTTCAGATTTAGCTCGTTTCGGTCTAAAACACCGTGTTTTGTTGTATTAAGCACGAATACATGCTTTTCGCACCGTTATGAGAAAAAGATTTGACGCGTAATACACAGACACTTGTAAAACCGATGTGTTCAGATTTAGCTCTTTTCGGTCTCAAACAGCTTGTTTCGTTGTTTTAAGCAAGAATACATGCTTTTCGCGCAGTTATAACAGAAAAAGTTTTGAGTATCACACGGACACTTGTAAAACCGATTTGTTCAGACCTAGCTCGCTTCGTACTAAAACAGCTTGTTTCGTTGTTTTAAGCAAGAATACATGCTTTTCGCGCAGTTACAAGAGAAAAAGTTTTGACGCGTATCACATGGACACTTGTAAAGCCGATGTATTCAGATTTAGCTCGTTTCGGTCTAAAACAGCTTGTTTCGTTGTGTTAAGCAAGAATACATGCTTTTCGCGCAGTTATAACAGAAAAAGTTTTGACGAGTATCACACGGACACTTGTAAAACCGATGTGTTCAGATTTAGCTCGTTTTGATCTAAACCAGCTTGTTTCGTTGTTTTAATCAAGAATACATGCTTTTCGCGCAGTTACAGGAGAAAACGTTTTGACGCGTATCACATGGACACTTGTAAAACCGATGTATTCAGATTTAGCTCGTTTCAGTCTAAAACACCGTGTTTTGTTGTATTAAGCACGATTACATGCTTTTCGCACCGTTATGAGAAAAAGGTTTGACGCGTATCACACAGACACTTGTAAAACCGACGTGTTCAGATATAGCTCGTTTCGATGTAAAACAGCTTGTTTCGTTGTATTAAGCACGAATACATGCTTTTCGCGCAGTTATAAGAGAAAAAGCTTTGACGCGTATCACACGGACACTTGTAAAACCGATGTGTTCAGATTTAACTCGCTCCGGTCTAAAACAGCTTGTTTCGTTGTTTTAAACAAGAATACATGCTTTTCGCGCAGTTACAAGAGAAAAAGTTTTGACGCGTATCACATGGACACTTGTAAAACCGATGCGTTCAGATTTAGCTCGTTTCGGTCTAAAACACCGTGTTTTGTTGTATTAAGCACGAATACATGCTTTTCGCACCGTTATGAGAAAAAGATTTGACGCGTAATACACAGACACTTGTAAAACCGATGTGTTCAGATTTAGCTCGTTTCGATGTAAAACAGCTTGTTTCGTTGTATTAAGCACGAATACATGCTTTTCGCGCAGTTATAAGAGAAAAAGCTTTGACGCGTATCACACGGACACTTGTAAAACCGATGTGTTCAGATTAAGCTCGTTTCGGTCTAAAACAGCTTGTTTCGTTGTGTTAAGCACGAATACATGCTTTTCGCGCAGTTACAAGAGAAAAACTTTTGACGCGTATCACATGGACACTTGTAAAACCGATGTGTTCAGATTTAGCTCGTTTCGGTCTAAAACACCGTGTTTTGTTGTATTAAGCACGAATACATGCTTTTCGCACCGTTATGAGAAAAAGATTTGAGTGTATCACAGAGACACTTGTAAAACCGATGTGTTCAGATTTAGCTCGTTTCGATGTAAAACAGCTTGTTTCGTTGTATTAAGCACGAATACATGCTTTTCGCGCAGTTATAAAAGAAAAAGCTTTGACGCGTATCACACAGACACTTGTAAAACCGATGTGTTCAGATTTAGCTCCTTTCGTTCTAAAACAGCTTGTTTCGTTGTTTTAAGCAAGAATACATGCTTTTCGCGCAGTTACAAGAGAAAAAGTTTTGACGCGTATCACATGGACATTTGTAAAACCGATGTGTTCAGATTAAGCTCGTTTCGGTCTAACACAGCTTGTTTCGTTGTGTTAAGCATGAATACATGGTTTTCGCGCAGTTACAAGAGAAAAAGTTTTGACGCGTATCACATGGACACTTGTAAAACCGATGCGTTCAGATTTAGCTCGTTTCGGTCTAAAACACCGTGTTTTGTTGTATTAAGCACGAATACATGCTTTTCGCACCGTTATGAGAAAAAGATTTGACGCGTATTACACAGACACTTGTAAAACCGATGTGTTCAGATTTAGCTCGTTTCGATGTAAAACAGCTTGTTTCGTTGTATTAAGCAAGAATACATGCTTTTCGCGCAGTTATAAGAGAAAAAGCTTTGACGCGTATCACACGGACACTTGTAAAACCGATGTGTTCAGATTAAGCTCGTTTCGGTCTAACACAGCTTGTTTCGTTGTGTTAAGCATGAATACATGGTTTTCGCGCAGTTACAAGAGAAAAAGTTTTGACGCGTATCACATGGACACTTGTAAAACCGATGCGTTCAGATTTAGCTCGTTTCGGTCTAAAACACCGTGTTTTGTTGTATTAAGCACGAATACATGCTTTTCGCACCGTTATGAGAAAAAGATTTGAGTGTATCACAGAGACACTTGTAAACCGATGTGTTCAGATTTAGCTCGTTTCGATGTAAAACAGCTTGTTTCGTTGTATTAAGCACGAATACATGCTTTTCGCGCAGTTATAAGAGAAAAAGCTTTGACGCGTATCACACGGACAGTTGTAAAACCGATGTGTTCAGATTAAGCTCGTTTCGGTCTAAAACAGCTTGTTTCGTTGTGCTAAGCACGAATACATGCTTTTCGCGCAGTTACAAGAGAAAAAGTTTTGACGCGTATCACATGGACACTTGTAAAACCGATGTGTTCAGATTTAGCTCGTTTCGGTCTAAAACACCGTGTTTTGTTGTATTAAGCACGAATACATGCTTTTCGCACCGTTATGAGAAAAAGATTTGAGTGTATCACAGAGACACTTGTAAAACCGATGTGTTCAGATTTAGCTCGTTTCGATGTAAAACAGCTTGTTTCGTTGTATTAAGCACGAATATATGCTTTTCGCGCAGTTATAAAAGAAAAAGCTTTGACGCGTATCACACAGACACTTGTAAAACCGATGTGTTCAGATTTAGCTCGTTTCGTTCTAAAACAGCTTGTTTCGTTGTTTTAAGCAAGAATACATGCTTTTCGCGCAGTTATAAGAGAAAAAGTTTTGACGCGTATCACACGTACACTTGTAAAACCGATGTGTTCAGATTAAGCTCGTTTCGGTCTAAAACAGCTTGTTTCGTTGTGCTAAGCACGAATACATGCTTTTCGCGCAGTTACAAGAGAAAAAGTTTTGACGCGTATCACATGGACACTTGTAAAACCGATGTGTTCAGATTTAGCTCGTTTCGGTCTAAAACACCGTGTTTTGTTGTATTAAGCACGAATACATGCTTTTCGCACCGTTATGAGAAAAAGATTTGACGCGTAATACACAGACACTTGTAAAACCGATGTGTTCAGATTTAGCTCTTTTCGGTCTCAAACAGCTTGTTTCGTTGTTTTAAGCAAGAATACATGCTTTTCGCGCAGTTATAACAGAAAAAGTTTTGAGTATCACACGGACACTTGTAAAACCGATTTGTTCAGACCTAGCTCGCTTCCTACTAAAACAGCTTGTTTCGTTGTTTTAAGCAAGAATACATGCTTTTCGCGCAGTTACAAGAGAAAAAGTTTTGACGCGTATCACATGGACACTTGTAAAGCCGATGTATTCAGATTTAGCTCGTTTCGGTCTAAAACACCGTGTTTTGTTGTATTAAGCACGATTACATGCTTTTCCCACCGTTATGAGAAAAAGATTTGACGCGTATCACACAGACACTTGTAAAACCGACGTGTTCAGATATAGCTCGTTTCGATGTAAAACAGCTTGTTTCGTTGTATTAAGCACGAATACATGCTTTTCGCGCAGTTATAAGAGAAAAAGCTTTGACGCGTATCACACGGACACTTGTAAAACCGACGTGTTCAGATATAGCTCGTTTCGATGTAAAACAGCTTGTTTCGTTGTATTAAGCACGAATACATGCTTTTCGCGCAGTTATAAGAGAAAAAGCTTTGACGCGTATCACACGGACACTTGTAAAACCGATGTGTTCAGATTTAACTCGCTCCGGTCTAAAACAGCTTGTTTCGTTGTTTTAAACAAGAATACATGCTTTTCGCGCAGTTACAAGAGAAAAAGTTTTGACGCGTATCACATGGACACTTGTAAAACCGATGCGTTCAGATTTAGCTCGTTTCGGTCTAAAACACCGTGTTTTGTTGTATTAAGCACGAATACATGCTTTTCGCACCGTTATGAGAAAAAGATTTGACGCGTAATACACAGACACTTGTAAAACCGATGTGTTCAGATTTAGCTCGTTTCGATGTAAAACAGCTTGTTTCGTTGTATTAAGCACGAATACATGCTTTTCGCGCAGTTATAAGAGAAAAAGCTTTGACGCGTATCACACGGACACTTGTAAAACCGATGTGTTCAGATTAAGCTCGTTTCGGTCTAAAACAGCTTGTTTCGTTGTGTTAAGCACGAATACATGCTTTTCGCGCAGTTACAAGAGAAAAACTTTTGACGCGTATCACATGGACACTTGTAAAACCGATGTGTTCAGATTTAGCTCGTTTCGGTCTAAAACACCGTGTTTTGTTGTATTAAGCACGAATACATGCTTTTCGCACCGTTATGAGAAAAAGATTTGAGTGTATCACAGAGACACTTGTAAAACCGATGTGTTCAGATTTAGCTCGTTTCGATGTAAAACAGCTTGTTTCGTTGTATTAAGCACGAATACATGCTTTTCGCGCAGTTATAAAAGAAAAAGCTTTGACGCGTATCACACAGACACTTGTAAAACCGATGTGTTCAGATTTAGCTCGTTTCGTTCTAAAACAGCTTGTTTCGTTGTTTTAAGCAAGAATACATGCTTTTCGCGCAGTTACAAGAGAAAAAGTTTTGACGCGTATCACATGGACATTTGTAAAACCGATGTGTTCAGATTAAGCTCGTTTCGGTCTAACACAGCTTGTTTCGTTGTGTTAAGCATGAATACATGGTTTTCGCGCAGTTACAAGAGAAAAAGTTTTGACGCGTATCACATGGACACTTGTAAAACCGATGCGTTCAGATTTAGCTCGTTTCGGTCTAAAACACCGTGTTTTGTTGTATTAAGCACGAATACATGCTTTTCGCACCGTTATGAGAAAAAGATTTGACGCGTATTACACAGACACTTGTAAAACTGATGTGTTCAGATTTAGCTCGTTTCGATGTAAAACAGCTTGTTTCGTTGTATTAAGCACGAATACATGCTTTTCGCGCAGTTATAAGAGAAAAAGCTTTGACGCGTATCACACGGACACTTGTAAAACCGATGTGTTCAGATTAAGCTCGTTTCGGTCTAAAACAGCTTGTTTCGTTGTGTTAAGCACGAATACATGCTTTTCGCGCATATACAAGAGAAAAAAGTTTTGACGCGTATCACATGGGCACTTGAAAAACCGATGTGTTCAGATTTAGCTCGTTTCGGTCTAAAACACCGTGTTTTGTTGTATTAAGCACGAATACATGCTTTTCGCACCGTTATGAGAAAAAGATTTGAGTGTATCACAGAGACACTAGTAAAAACCGATGTGTTCAGATTTAGCTCGTTTCGATGTAAAACAGCTTGTTTCGTTGTATTAAGCACGAATACATGCTTTTCGCGCAGTTATAAAAGAAAAAGCTTTGACGCGTATCACACAGACGCTTGTAAAACCGATGTGTTCAGATTTAGCTCGTTTCGTTCTAAAACAGCTTGTTTCGTTGTTTTAAGCAAGAATACATGCTTTTCGCGCAGTTATAAGAGAAAAAGTTTTGACGCGTATCACACGTACACTTGTAAAACCGATGTGTTCAGATTAAGCTCGTTTCGGTCTAAAACAGCTTGTTTCGTTGTGTTAAGCACGAATACATGCTTTTCGCGCAGTTACAAGAGAAAAAGTTTTGACGCGTATCACATGGACACTTGTAAAACCGATGTGTGCAGATTTATCTCGTTTCGGTCTAAAACACCGTGTTTTGTTGTATTAAGCACGAATACATGCTTTTCGCACCGTTATGAGAAAAAGATTTGACGCGTATCACACACACTTGTAAAACCGATGTGTTCAGATTTAGCTCGTTTCGTTCTAAAACAGCTTGTTTCGTTGTTTTAAGCAAGAATACATGCTTTTCGCGCAGTTATAAGAAAAAAAGTTTTGACGCGTATCACATGGACACTGTAAAACGTGTTCAGATCTAATTCGTTTCGGTCTAAAACAACTTGTTTCGTTGTTTTAAGCAAGAATACATGCTTTTCGCGCAGGTATAACAGAAAAAGTTTTGACGAGTATCACAAGGACACTTGTAAAACCGATGTGTTCAGATTTAGCTCGTTTCGGTCTAAAACAGCTTGTTTCGTTGTGTTAAGCAAGAATACATGCTTTTCGCGCAGTTATAACAGAAAAAGTTTTGACGAGTATCACACGGACACTTGTAAAACCGATGTGTTAAGATTTAGCTCGTTTTGATCTAAACCAGCTTGTTTCGTTGTTTTAATCAAGAATACATGCTTTTCGCGCAGTTACAGGAGAAAACGTTTTGACGCGTATCACATGGACACTTGTAAAACCGATGTCTTCAGATTTTGCTCGTTTCGGTCTAAAACAGCTTGTTTCGTTGTATTAAACACGAATACATGCTTTTCGCGCAGATATAAGAGAAAAAGTTTTGACGCGTATCTCACGGACACTTGTAAAACCGATGTGTTCTGATCTAGCTCGTTTCGGTCTAAAACAGCTTGTTTCGTTGTTTTAAGCAAGAATACATGCTTTTCGCGCAGTTATAACCGAAAAAGTTTTGAGTATCACACGGACACTTGTAAAACCGATGTGTTCAGACCTAGCTCGCTTCGTACTAAAACAGCTTGTTTCGTTGTTTTAAGCAAGAATACATACTTTTCGCTGTTATGAGAGAAAAGTTTTGACGCGTATCACAAGGGCACTTGTAAAACCGATGTGTTCAGATTTAGCTCGTTCCGGTCTAAAACAGCTTCTTTCGTGGTTTTAAGCAAGAATACATGCTTTTCGCGCAGTTACAAGAGAAAAAGTTTTGACGCGTATCACATGGACACTTGTAAAACCGATGCGTTCAGATTTAGCTCGTTTCGGTCTAAAACACCGTGTTTTGTTGTATTAAGCACGAATACATGCTTTTCGCACCGTTATGAGAAAAAGATTTGACGCGTATTACACAGACACTTGTAAAACTGATGTGTTCAGATTTAGCTCGTTTCGATGTAAAACAGCTTGTTTCGTTGTATTAAGCACGAATACATGCTTTTCGCGCAGTTATAAGAGAAAAAGCTTTGACGCGTATCACACGGACACTTGTAAAACCGATGTGTTCAGATTAAGCTCGTTTCGGTCTAAAACAGCTTGTTTCGTTGTGTTAAGCACGAATACATGCTTTTCGCGCATATACAAGAGAAAAAAGTTTTGACGCGTATCACATGGGCACTTGAAAAACCGATGTGTTCAGATTTAGCTCGTTTCGGTCTAAAACACCGTGTTTTGTTGTATTAAGCACGAATACATGCTTTTCGCACCGTTATGAGAAAAAGATTTGAGTGTATCACAGAGACACTAGTAAAAACCGATGTGTTCAGATTTAGCTCGTTTCGATGTAAAACAGCTTGTTTCGTTGTATTAAGCACGAATACATGCTTTTCGCGCAGTTATAAAAGAAAAAGCTTTGACGCGTATCACACAGACGCTTGTAAAACCGATGTGTTCAGATTTAGCTCGTTTCGTTCTAAAACAGCTTGTTTCGTTGTTTTAAGCAAGAATACATGCTTTTCGCGCAGTTATAAGAGAAAAAGTTTTGACGCGTATCACACGTACACTTGTAAAACCGATGTGTTCAGATTAAGCTCGTTTCGGTCTAAAACAGCTTGTTTCGTTGTGTTAAGCACGAATACATGCTTTTCGCGCAGTTACAAGAGAAAAAGTTTTGACGCGTATCACATGGACACTTGTAAAACCGATGTGTGCAGATTTATCTCGTTTCGGTCTAAAACACCGTGTTTTTTTGTATTAAGCACGAATACATGCTTTTCGCACCGTTATGAGAAAAAGATTTGACGCGTATCACACACACTTGTAAAACCGATGTGTTCAGATTTAGCTCGTTTCGTTCTAAAACAGCTTGTTTCGTTGTTTTAAGCAAGAATACATGCTTTTCGCGCAGTTATAAGAAAAAAATTTTTGACGCGTATCACATGGACACTGTAAAACGTGTTCAGATCTAATTCGTTTCGGTCTAAAACAACTTGTTTCGTTGTTTTAAGCAAGAATACATGCTTTTCGCGCAGGTATAACAGAAAAAGTTTTGACGAGTATCACAAGGACACTTGTAAAACCGATGTGTTCAGATTTAGCTCGTTTCGGTCTAAAACAGCTTGTTTCGTTGTGTTAAGCAAGAATACATGCTTTTCGCGCAGTTATAACAGAAAAAGTTTTGACGAGTATCACACGGACACTTGTAAAACCGATGTGTTAAGATTTAGCTCGTTTTGATCTAAACCAGCTTGTTTCGTTGTTTTAATCAAGAATACATGCTTTTCGCGCAGTTACAGGAGAAAACGTTTTGACGCGTATCACATGGACACTTGTAAAACCGATGTCTTCAGATTTTGCTCGTTTCGGTCTAAAACAGCTTGTTTCGTTGTATTAAACACGAATACATGCTTTTCGCGCAGATATAAGAGAAAAAGTTTTGACGCGTATCTCACGGACACTTGTAAAACCGATGTGTTCTGATCTAGCTCGTTTCGGTCTAAAACAGCTTGTTTCGTTGTTTTAAGCAAGAATACATGCTTTTCGCGCAGTTATAACCGAAAAAGTTTTGAGTATCACACGGACACTTGTAAAACCGATGTGTTCAGACCTAGCTCGCTTCGTACTAAAACAGCTTGTTTCGTTGTTTTAAGCAAGAATACATACTTTTCGCTGTTATGAGAGAAAAGTTTTGACGCGTATCACAAGGGCACTTGTAAAACCGATGTGTTCAGATTTAGCTCGTTCCGGTCTAAAACAGCTTCTTTCGTGGTTTTAAGCAAGAATACATGCTTTTCGCGCAGTTACAAGAGAAAAAGTTTTGACGCGTATCACATGGACACTTGTAAAACCGATGCGTTCAGATTTAGCTCGTTTCGGTCCAAAACACCGTGTTTTGTTGTATTAAGCACGAATACATGCTTTTCGCACCGTTATGAGAAAAAGATTTGACGCGTAATACACAGACACTTGTAAAACCGATGTGTTCAGATTTAGCTCGTTTCGATGTAAAACAGCTTGTTTCGTTGTATTAAGCACGAATACATGCTTTTCGCGCAGTTATAAGAGAAAAAGCTTTGACGCGTATCACACGGACACTTGTAAAACCGATGTGTTCAGATTAAGCTCGTTTCGGTCTAAAACAGCTTGTTTCGTTGTGTTAAGCACGAATACATGCTTTTCGCGCAGTTACAAGAGAAAAACTTTTGACGCGTATCACATGGACACTTGTAAAACCGATGTGTTCAGATTTAGCTCGTTTCGGTCTAAAACACCGTGTTTTGTTGTATTAAGCACGAATACATGCTTTTCGCACCGTTATGAGAAAAAGATTTGAGTGTATCACAGAGACACTTGTAAAACCGATGTGTTCAGATTTAGCTCGTTTCGATGTAAAACAGCTTGTTTCGTTGTATTAAGCACGAATACATGCTTTTCGCGCAGTTATAAAAGAAAAAGCTTTGACGCGTATCACACACACTTGTAAAACCGATGTGTTCAGATTTAGCTCCTTTCGTTCTAAAACAGCTTGTTTCGTTGTTTTAAGCAAGAATACATGCTTTTCGCGCAGTTACAAGAGAAAAAGTTTTGACGCGTATCGCATGGACATTTGTAAAACCGATGTGTTCAGATTAAGCTCGTTTCGGTCTAACACAGCTTGTTTCGTTGTGTTAAGCATGAATACATGGTTTTCGCGCAGTTACAAGAGAAAAAGTTTTGACGCGTATCACATGGACACTTGTAAAACCGATGCGTTCAGATTTAGCTCGTTTCGGTCTAAAACACCGTGTTTTGTTGTATTAAGCACGAATACATGCTTTTCGCACCGTTATGAGAAAAAGATTTGACGCGTATTACACAGACACTTGTAAAACCGATGTGTTCAGATTTAGCTCGTTTCGATGTAAAACAGCTTGTTTCGTTGTATTAAGCACGAATACATGCTTTTCGCGCAGTTATAAGAGAAAAAGCTTTGACGCGTATCACACGGACACTTGTAAAACCGATGTGTTCAGATTAAGCTCGTTTCGGTCTAACACAGCTTGTTTCGTTGTGTTAAGCATGAATACATGGTTTTCGCGCAGTTACAAGAGAAAAAGTTTTGACGCGTATCACATGGACACTTGTAAAACCGATGCGTTCAGATTTAGCTCGTTTCGGTCTAAAACACCGTGTTTTGTTGTATTAAGCACGAATACATGCTTTTCGCACCGTTATGAGAAAAAGATTTGAGTGTATCACAGAGACACTTGTAAACCGATGTGTTCAGATTTAGCTCGTTTCGATGTAAAACAGCTTGTTTCGTTGTATTAAGCACGAATACATGCTTTTCGCGCAGTTATAAGAGAAAAAGCTTTGACGCGTATCACACGGACAGTTGTAAAACCGATGTGTTCAGATTAAGCTCTTTTCGGTCTAAAACAGCTTGTTTCGTTGTGCTAAGCACGAATACATGCTTTTCGCGCAGTTACAAGAGAAAAAGTTTTGACGCGTATCACATGGACACTTGTAAAACCGATGTGTTCAGATTTAGCTCGTTTCGGTCTAAAACACCGTGTTTTGTTGTATTAAGCACGAATACATGCTTTTCGCACTGTTATGAGAAAAAGATTTGAGTGTATCACAGAGACACTTGTAAAACCGATGTGTTCAGATTTAGCTCGTTTCGATGTAAAACAGCTTGTTTCGTTGTATTAAGCACGAATATATGCTTTTCGCGCAGTTATAAAAGAAAAAAGCTTTGACGCGTATCACACAGACACTTGTAAAACCGATGTGTTCAGATTTAGCTCGTTTCGTTCTAAAACAGCTTGTTTCGTTGTTTTAAGCAAGAATACATGCTTTTCGCGCAGTTATAAGAGAAAAAGTTTTGACGCGTATCACACGTACACTTGTAAAACCGATGTGTTCAGATTAAGCTCGTTTCGGTCTAAAACAGCTTGTTTCGTTGTGTTAAGCACGAATACATGCTTTTCGCGCAGTTACAAGAGAAAAAGTTTTGACGCGTATCACATGGACACTTGTAAAACCGATGCGTTCAGATTTAGCTCGTTTCGGTCTAAAACACCGTGTTTTGTTGTATTAAGCACGAATACATGCTTTTCGCACCGTTATGAGAAAAAGATTTGACGCGTAATACACAGACACTTGTAAAACCGATGTGTTCAGATTTAGCTCTTTTCGGTCTCAAACAGCTTGTTTCGTTGTTTTAAGCAAGAATACATGCTTTTCGCGCAGTTATAACAGAAAAAGTTTTGAGTATCACACGGACACTTGTAAAACCGATTTGTTCAGACCTAGCTCGCTTCGTACTAAAACAGCTTGTTTCGTTGTTTTAAGCAAGAATACATGCTTTTCGCGCAGTTACAAGAGAAAAAGTTTTGACGCGTATCACATGGACACTTGTAAAGCCGATGTATTCAGATTTAGCTCGTTTCGGTCTAAAACACCGTGTTTTGTTGTATTAAGCACGATTACATGCTTTTCCCACCGTTATGAGAAAAAGATTTGACGCGTATCACACAGACACTTGTAAAACCGACGTGTTCAGATATAGCTCGTTTCGATGTAAAACAGCTTGTTTCGTTGTATTAAGCACGAATACATGCTTTTCGCGCAGTTATAAGAGAAAAAGCTTTGACGCGTATCACACGGACACTTGTAAAACCGACGTGTTCAGATATAGCTCGTTTCGATGTAAAACAGCTTGTTTCGTTGTATTAAGCACGAATACATGCTTTTCGCGCAGTTATAAGAGAAAAAGCTTTGACGCGTATCACACGGACACTTGTAAAACCGATGTGTTCAGATTTAACTCGCTCCGGTCTAAAACAGCTTGTTTCGTTGTTTTAAACAAGAATACATGCTTTTCGCGCAGTTACAAGAGAAAAAGTTTTGACGCGTATCACATGGACACTTGTAAAACCGATGCGTTCAGATTTAGCTCGTTTCGGTCTAAAACACCGTGTTTTGTTGTATTAAGCACGAATACATGCTTTTCGCACCGTTATGAGAAAAAGATTTGACGCGTAATACACAGACACTTGTAAAACCGATGTGTTCAGATTTAGCTCGTTTCGATGTAAAACAGCTTGTTTCGTTGTATTAAGCACGAATACATGCTTTTCGCGCAGTTATAAGAGAAAAAGCTTTGACGCGTATCACACGGACACTTGTAAAACCGATGTGTTCAGATTAAGCTCGTTTCGGTCTAAAACAGCTTGTTTCGTTGTGTTAAGCACGAATACATGCTTTTCGCGCAGTTACAAGAGAAAAACTTTTGACGCGTATCACATGGACACTTGTAAAACCGATGTGTTCAGATTTAGCTCGTTTCGGTCTAAAACACCGTGTTTTGTTGTATTAAGCACGAATACATGCTTTTCGCACCGTTATGAGAAAAAGATTTGAGTGTATCACAGAGACACTTGTAAAACCGATGTGTTCAGATTTAGCTCGTTTCGATGTAAAACAGCTTGTTTCGTTGTATTAAGCACGAATACATGCTTTTCGCGCAGTTATAAAAGAAAAAGCTTTGACGCGTATCACACAGACACTTGTAAAACCGATGTGTTCAGATTTAGCTCGTTTCGTTCTAAAACAGCTTGTTTCGTTGTTTTAAGCAAGAATACATGCTTTTCGCGCAGTTACAAGAGAAAAAGTTTTGACGCGTATCACATGGACATTTGTAAAACCGATGTGTTCAGATTAAGCTCGTTTCGGTCTAACACAGCTTGTTTCGTTGTGTTAAGCATGAATACATGGTTTTCGCGCAGTTACAAGAGAAAAAGTTTTGACGCGTATCACATGGACACTTGTAAAACCGATGCGTTCAGATTTAGCTCGTTTCGGTCTAAAACACCGTGTTTTGTTGTATTAAGCACGAATACATGCTTTTCGCACCGTTATGAGAAAAAGATTTGACGCGTATTACACAGACACTTGTAAAACTGATGTGTTCAGATTTAGCTCGTTTCGATGTAAAACAGCTTGTTTCGTTGTATTAAGCACGAATACATGCTTTTCGCGCAGTTATAAGAGAAAAAGCTTTGACGCGTATCACACGGACACTTGTAAAACCGATGTGTTCAGATTAAGCTCGTTTCGGTCTAAAACAGCTTGTTTCGTTGTGTTAAGCACGAATACATGCTTTTCGCGCATATACAAGAGAAAAAAGTTTTGACGCGTATCACATGGGCACTTGAAAAACCGATGTGTTCAGATTTAGCTCGTTTCGGTCTAAAACACCGTGTTTTGTTGTATTAAGCACGAATACATGCTTTTCGCACCGTTATGAGAAAAAGATTTGAGTGTATCACAGAGACACTTGTAAAACCGATGTGTTCAGATTTAGCTCGTTTCGATGTAAAACAGCTTGTTTCGTTGTATTAAGCACGAATACATGCTTTTCGCGCAGTTATAAAAGAAAAAGCTTTGACGCGTATCACACAGACGCTTGTAAAACCGATGTGTTCAGATTTAGCTCGTTTCGTTCTAAAACAGCTTGTTGCGTTGTTTTAAGCAAGAATACATGCTTTTCGCGCAGTTATAAGAGAAAAAGTTTTGACGCGTATCACACGTACACTTGTAAAACCGATGTGTTCAGATTAAGCTCGTTTCGGTCTAAAACAGCTTGTTTCGTTGTGTTAAGCACGAATACATGCTTTTCGCGCAGTTACAAGAGAAAAAGTTTTGACGCGTATCACATGGACACTTGTAAAACCGATGTGTGCAGATTTATCTCGTTTCGGTCTAAAACACCGTGTTTTGTTGTATTAAGCACGAATACATGCTTTTCGCACCGTTATGAGAAAAAGATTTGACGCGTATCACACACACTTGTAAAACCGATGTGTTCAGATTTAGCTCGTTTCGTTCTAAAACAGCTTGTTTCGTTGTTTTAAGCAAGAATACATGCTTTTCGCGCAGTTATAAGAAAAAAATTTTTGACGCGTATCACATGGACACTGTAAAACGTGTTCAGATCTAATTCGTTTCGGTCTAAAACAACTTGTTTCGTTGTTTTAAGCAAGAATACATGCTTTTCGCGCAGGTATAACAGAAAAAGTTTTGACGAGTTACACAAGGACACTTGTAAAACCGATGTGTTCAGATTTAGCTCGTTTCGGTCTAAAACAGCTTGTTTCGTTGTGTTAAGCAAGAATACATGCTTTTCGCGCAGTTATAACAGAAAAAGTTTTGACGAGTATCACACGGACACTTGTAAAACCGATGTGTTAAGATTTAGCTCGTTTTGATCTAAACCAGCTTGTTTCGTTGTTTTAATCAAGAATACATGCTTTTCGCGCAGTTACAGGAGAAAACGTTTTGACGCGTATCACATGGACACTTGTAAAACCGATGTCTTCAGATTTTGCTCGTTTCGGTCTAAAACAGCTTGTTTCGTTGTATTAAACACGAATACATGCTTTTCGCGCAGATATAAGAGAAAAAGTTTTGACGCGTATCTCACGGACACTTGTAAAACCGATGTGTTCTGATCTAGCTCGTTTCGGTCTAAAACAGCTTGTTTCGTTGTTTTAAGCAAGAATACATGCTTTTCGCGCAGTTATAACCGAAAAAGTTTTGAGTATCACACGGACACTTGTAAAACCGATGTGTTCAGACCTAGCTCGCTTCGTACTAAAACAGCTTGTTTCGTTGTTTTAAGCAAGAATACATACTTTTCGCTGTTATGAGAGAAAAGTTTTGACGCGTATCACAAGGGCACTTGTAAAACCGATGTGTTCAGATTTAGCTCGTTCCGGTCTAAAACAGCTTCTTTCGTTGTTTTAAGCAAGAATACATGCTTTTCGCGCAGTTATGAGAGAAAAAGTTTTGACGCGTATCACATGGACACTTGTAAAATCGATGTGTGCAGATTTATTTCGTTTCGGTCTAAAGCACCGTGTTTTGTTGTATCAAGCACGAATACATGCTTTTCGCACCGTTATGAGAAAAAGATTTGACGCGTATCACACAGACACTTGTAAAACCGATCTGTTCAGATTTAGCTCATTTCGATGTAAAAGAAATTGTTTCGTTGTTTTAAGCACGAATACATGCTTTTTGCGCAGTTATAAGAGAAAAAGCTTTGACGCGTATCACACGGACACTTGTAAAACCGATGTGTTCAGATTTAGCTCGTTTCGGTCTAAAACACAGTGTTTTGTTGTATTAAGCACGAATACATGCTTTTCGCGCAGTTATAAGAGAAAAAGCTTTGACGCGTATCATACGGACGGACACTTGTAAAACCGATGTGTTCAGATTTAACTCGCTCCGGTCTAAAACAGCTTGTTTCGTTGATTTAAACAAGAATACATGCTTTTCGCGCAATTATAGGAGAAAAAGTTTTGGCGCGTATCACACGGACACTTGTAAAACCGATGTGTTCAGATTTAGTTCGTTTCGGTTTAAAACAGCTTCTTTCGTTGTTTTAAGCAAGAATACATGCTTTTCGCGCAGTTACAAGAGAAAAAGTTTTGACGCGTATCACATGGACACTTGTAAAGCCGATGTATTCAGATTTAGCTCGTTTCGGTCTAAAACACCGTGTTTTGTTGTATTAAGCACGAATACATGCTTTTCGCACCGTTATGAGAAAATGATTTGAAGCATATCACACAGACACTTGTAAAACCGACGTGTTCAGATATAACTCGTTTCGATGTAAAACAGCTTGTTTCGTTGTATTAAGCACGAATACATGCTTTTCGCGCAGTTATAAGAGAAAAAGCTTTGACGCGTATCACATGGACATTTGTAAAACCGATGTGTTCAGATTAAGCTCGTTTCGGTCTAACACAGCTTGTTTCGTTGTGTTAAGCACGAATACATGCTTTTCGCGCAGTTACAAGAGAAAAAGTTTTGACGCGTATCACATGGACGCTTGTAAAACCGATGTGTTCAGATTTAGCTCGTTTCGATGTAAAACAGCTTGTTTCGTTGTATTAAGCACGAATACATGCTTTTCGCGCAGTTATAAGAGAAAAAGCTTTGACGCGTATCACACAGACACTTGTAAAAGCGATGTGTTCAGATTTAGCTCGTTTCGATGTAAAACAACTTGTTGCGTTGTATTAAGCACGAATACATGCTTTTCGTGCAGTTATAAGAGAAAACGCTTTGACGCGTTTCACACGGACACTTGTAAAACCGATGTGTTCAGATTTAGCTCGTTTCGTTCTAAAACAGCTTGTTTCGTTGTTTTAAGCAAGAATACATAATTTTCGCGCAGTTATAAGAGAAAAAGTTTTGACGCGTATCACACGTACACTTGTAAAACCGATGTGTTCAGATTAAGCTCGTTTCGGTCTAAAACAGCTTGTTTCGTTGTGTTAAGCACGAATACATGCTTTTCGCGCAGTTACAAGAGAAAAAGTTTCGACGCGTATCACATGGACACTTGTAAAACCAATGTGTGCAGATTTATCTCGTTTCGGTCTAAAACACCGTGTTTTGTTGTATTAAGCACGAATACATGCTTTTCGCACCGTTATGAGAAAAAGTTTTGACGCGTATCTCACGGACACTTGTAAAACCGATGTGTTCTGATCTAGCTCGCTTCGTACTAAAACAGCTTGTTTCGTTGTTTTAAGCAAGAATACATGCTTTTCGCTGTTATGAGAGAAAAAGTTTTGACGCGTATCACAAGGGCACTTGTAAAACCGATGTGTTCAGATTTAGCTCGTTCCGGTCTAAAACAGCTTCTTTCGTTGTTTTAAGCAAGAATACATGCTTTTCGCGCAGTTATGAGAGAAAAAGTTTTGACGCGTATCACATGGACACTTGTAAAATTGATGTGTGCAGATTTATCTCGTTTCGGTCTAAAACACCGTGTTTTGTTGTATTAAGCACGAATACATGCTTTTCGCACCGTTATGAGAAAAAGATTTGACGCGTATCACACAGACACTTGTAAAACCGATCTGTTCAGATTTAGCTCATTTCGATGTAAAACAAATTGTTTCGTTGTTTTAAGCACGAATACATGCTTTTTGCGCAGTTATAGGAGAAAAAGCTTTGACGCGTATCACACGGATACTTGTAAAACCGATGTGTTCAGATTTAGCTCGTTTCGGTCTAAAACACCGTGTTTTGTTGTATTAAGCACGAATACATGCTTTTCGCGCAGTTATAAGAGAAAAAGCTTTGACGCGTATCACACGGACACTTGTAAAACCGATGTGTTCAGATTTAACTCGCTCCGGTCTAAAACAGCTTGTTTCGTTGATTTAAACAAGAATACATGCTTTTCGCGCAATTATAGGAGAGAAAGTTTTGGCGCGTATCACATGGACACTTGTAAAGCCGATGTATTCAGATTTAGCTCGTTTCGGTCTAAAACACCGTGTTTTGTTGTATTAAGCACGAATACATGCTTTTCGCACCGTTATGAGAAAATGATTTGAAGCGTATCACACAGACACTTGTAAAACCGACGTGTTCAGATATAGCTCGTTTCGATGTAAAACAGCTTGTTTCGTTGTATTAAGCACGAATACATGCTTTTCGCGCAGTTATAAGAGAAAAAGCTTTGACGCGTATCACACGGACACTTGTAAAACCGATATGTTCAGATTTAACTCGCTCCGGTCTAAAACAGCTTGTTTCGTTGATTTAAACAAGAATACATGCTTTTCGCGCAATTATAGGAGAAAAAGTTTTGGCGCGTATCACATGGACATTTGTAAAACCGATGTGTTCAGATTAAGCTCGTTTCGGTCTAACACAGCTTGTTTCGTTGTGTTAAGCACGAATACATGCTTTTCGCGCAGTTACAAGAGAAAAAGTTTTGACACGTATCACATGGACACTTGTAAAACCGATGTGTTCAGATTTAGCTCGTTTCGATGTAAAACAGCTTGTTTCGTTGTATTAAGCACGAATACATGCTTTTCGCGCAGTTATAAGAGAAAAAGCTTTGAAGCGTATCACACGGACACTTGTAAAACCGATGTGTTCAGATCAAGCTCGTTTCGGTCTAAAACAGCTTGTTTCGTTGTGTTAAGCACGAATACATGCTTTTCGCGCAGTTACAAGAGAAAAAGTTTTGACGCGTATCACATGGACACTTGTAAAACCGATGTGTTCAGATTTAGCTCGTTTCGGTCTAAAACACCGTGTTTTGTTGTATTAAGCACGAATACATGCTTTTCGCACTGTTATGAGAAAAAGATTTGAGTGTATCACAGAGACACTTGTAAAACCGATTTGTTCAGATTTAGCTCGTTTCGATGTAAAACAGCTTGTTTCGTTGTATTAAGCACGAATACATGCTTTTCGCGCAGTTATAAAAGAAAAAGCTTTGACGCGTATCACACAGACACTTGTAAAACCGATGTGTTCAGATTTAGCTCGTTTCGATGTAAAACAGCTTGTTTCGTTGTATTAAGCACGAATACATGCTTTTCGCGCAGTTATAAGAGAAAAAGCTTTGACGTGTATCACACGGACACTTGTAAAACCGATGTGTTCAGATTTAACTCGCTCCGGTCTAAAACAGCTTGTTTCGTTGTTTTAAACAAGAATACATGCTTTTCGCGCAATTACAGGAGAAAGTTTTGACGCGTATCACACGGACACTTGTAAAACCGATGTGTTCAGATTTAGTTCATTTCGGTCTAAAACAGCTTGATTCGTTGTATTAAGCACAAATACATGCTTTTCGCGCAGTTACAAGAGAAAACGTTTTGACGTGTATCACATGGACACTTGTAAACCGATGTGTTCAGATTTAGCTCGTTTCGGTCTAAAACACCGTGTTTTGTTGTATTAAGCACGAATACATGCTTTTCGCACCGTTATGAGAAAAAGATTTGAGTGTATCACAGAGACACTTGTAAAACCGATGTGTTCAGATTTAGCTCGTTTCGATGTAAAACAGCTTGTTTCGTTGTTTTAAGCAAGAATGCATGCTTTTCCCGCAGTTATAACAGAAAAAGTTTTGACGAGTATCACACGGACACTTGTAAAACCGATGTGTTCAGATTTAGCTCGTTTCGGTCTAAACCAGCTTGTTTCGTTGTTTTAAGCAAGAATACATGTTTTTCGCGCAGTTACAGGAGAAAACGTTTTGACGCGTATCACATGGACACTTGTAAAACCGATATCTTCAGATTTAGCTCGTTTCGGTCTAAAACAGCTTGTTTCGTTGTATTAAACACGAATACATGTTTTTCGCGCAGTTATAAGATAAAAAGTTTTTATAGGTATCACATGGACACTTGTAAAACCGATGTGTTCAGATCTAGCTCGCTTCGTTCTAAAACAGCTTGTTTCGTTGTTTTAAGCAAGAATACATGCTTTTCGCGCAGTTATAGGAGAAAAAGCTTTGACGCGTATCACACGGACACTTGTAAACCCGATGTGTTCAGATTTAGCTCGTTTCGGTCTAAAACACCGTGTTTTGTTGTATTAAGCACGAATACATGCTTTTCGTGCAGTTATAAGAGAAAACGCTTTGACGCGTATCACACGGACACTTGTAAAACCGATGTGTTCAGATTAAGCTCGTTTCGGTCTAAAATAGCTTGTTTCGTTGTGTTTAGCACGAATACATGCTTTTCGCGCAGTTACAAGAGAAAAAGTTTTGACGCGTATCACATGGACACTTGTAAAACCAATGTGTGCAGATTTATCTCGTTTCGGTCTAAAACACCGTGTTTTGTTGTATTAAGCACGAATACATGCTTTTCGCACCGTTATGAGAAAAAGATTTGACGCGTATCACACACACTTGTAAAACCGATGTGTTCAGATTTAGCTCGTTTCGTTCTAAAACAGCTTGTTTCGTTGTTTTAAGCAAGAATACATGCTTTTCGCGCAGTTATAAGATAAAAATTTTTGACGCGTTTCACACGGACACTTGTAAAACCGATGTGTTCAGATTTAACTCGCTCCGGTCTAAAACAGCTTGTTTCGTTGTGTTAAGCAAGAATACATGCTTTTCGCGCAGTTATAACAGAAAAAGTTTTGACGAGTATCACACGGACACTTGTAAAACCGATGTGTTCAGATTTAGCTCGTTTTGGTCTAAACCAGCTTGTTTCGTTGTTTTAATCAAGAATACATGCTTTTCGCGCAGTTACAGGAGAAAACGTTTTGACGCGTATCACATGGACACTTGTAAAACCGATGTCTTCAGATTTTGCTCGTTTCGGTCTAAAACAGCTTGTTTCGTTGTATTAAACACGAATACATGCTTTTCGCGCAGATATAAGAGAAAAAGGTTTGATAGGTATCACATGGACACTTGTAAAACCGATGTGTTCAGATCTAGCTCGTTTCGGTCTAAAACATCATGTTTTGTTGTATTAAGCACGAATACATGCTTTTCGCGCAGTTATAGGAGAAAAAGTTTTGACGCGTATCTCACGGACACTTGTAAAACCGATGTGTTCTGATCTAGCTCGTTTCGGTCTAAAACAGCTTGTTTCGTTGTTTTAAGCAAGAATACATGCTTTTCGCGCAGTTATGAGAGAAAAAGTTTTGACGCGTATCACATGGACACTTGTAAAACCGATGTGTGCAGATTTATCTCGTTTCGGTCTAAAACACCGTGTTTTGTTGTATTAAGCACGAATACATGCTTTTCGCACCGTTATGAGAAAAAGATTTGACGCGTATCACACAGACACTTGTAAAACCGATGTGTTCAGACTTAGCTCATTTCGATGTAAAACAGCTTGTTTCGTTGTTTTAAGCACGAATACATGCTTTTCGCGCAGTTATAAGAGAAAAAGCTTTGACGCGTATCACACGGACACTTGTAAAACCGATGTGTTCAGATTTAACTCGCTCCGGTCTAAAACAGCTTGTTTCGTTGATTTAAACAAGAATACATGCTTTTCGCGCAATTATAGGAGAAAAAATTTTGGCGCGTATCACACAGACACTTGTAAAACCGATGTGTTCAGATTTAGTTCGTTTCGGTCTAAAACAGCTTCTTTCGTTGCTTTAAGGAAGAATACATGCTTTTCGCGCAGTTACAAGAGAAAAAGTTTTGACGCGTATCACATGGACACTTGTAAAGCCGATGTACTCAGATTTAGCTCGTTTCGATGTAAAACAGCTTGTTTCGTTGTATTAAGCACGAATACATGCTTTTCGCGCAGTTATAAGAGAAAAAGCTTTGACGCGTATCACACGAACACTTGTAAAACCGATGTGTTCAGATTTAACTCGCTCCGGTGTAAAACAGCTTGTTTCGTTGTTTTAAACAAGAATACATGCTTTTCGCGCAGTTACAAGAGAAAAAGATTTGACGCGTATCACATGGACATTTGTAAAACCGATGTGTTCAGATTAAGCTCGTTTCGGGCTAACACAGCTTGTTTCGTTGTGTTAAGCACGAATACATGCTTTTCGCGCAGTTACAAGAGAAAAAGTTTTGACGCGTATCACATGGACACTTGTAAAACCGATGCGTTCAGATTTAGCTCGTTTCGTTCTAAAACAGCTTGTTTCGTTGTTTTAAGCAAGAATACATGCTTTTCGCGCAGTTATAAGATAAAAATTTTTGACGCGTTTCACACGGACACTTGTAAAACCGATGTGTTCAGATTTAACTCGCTCCGGTCTAAAACAGCTTGTTTCGTTGTGTTAAGCAAGAATACATGCTTTTCGCGCAGTTATAACAGAAAAAGTTTTGACGAGTATCACACGGACACTTGTAAAACCGATGTGTTCAGATTTAGCTCGTTTTGGTCTAAACCAGCTTGTTTCGTTGTTTTAATCAAGAATACATGCTTTTCGCGCAGTTACAGGAGAAAACGCTTTGACGCGTATCACATGGACACTTGTAAAACCGATGTCTTCAGATTTTGCTCGTTTCGGTCTAAAACAGCTTGTTTCGTTGTATTAAACACGAATACATGCTTTTCGCGCAGATATAAGAGAAAAAGGTTTGATAGGTATCACATGGACACTTGTAAAACCGATGTGTTCAGATCTAGCTCGTTTCGGTCTAAAACATCATGTTTTGTTGTATTAAGCACGAATACATGCTTTTCGCGCAGTTATAGGAGAAAAAGTTTTGACGCGTATCTCACGGACACTTGTAAAACCGATGTGTTCTGATCTAGCTCGTTTCGGTCTAAAACAGCTTGTTTCGTTGTTTTAAGCAAGAATACATGCTTTTCGCGCAGTTATGAGAGAAAAAGTTTTGACGCGTATCACATGGACACTTGTAAAACCGATGTGTGCAGATTTATCTCGTTTCGGTCTAAAACACCGTGTTTTGTTGTATTAAGCACGAATACATGCTTTTCGCACCGTTATGAGAAAAAGATTTGACGCGTATCACACAGACACTTGTAAAACCGATGTGTTCAGACTTAGCTCATTTCGATGTAAAACAGCTTGTTTCGTTGTTTTAAGCACGAATACATGCTTTTCGCGCAGTTATAAGAGAAAAAGCTTTGACGCGTATCACACGGACACTTGTAAAACCGATGTGTTCAGATTTAACTCGCTCCGGTCTAAAACAGCTTGTTTCGTTGATTTAAACAAGAATACATGCTTTTCGCGCAATTATAGGAGAAAAAATTTTGGCGCGTATCACACAGACACTTGTAAAACCGATGTGTTCAGATTTAGTTCGTTTCGGTCTAAAACAGCTTCTTTCGTTGCTTTAAGGAAGAATACATGCTTTTCGCGCAGTTACAAGAGAAAAAGTTTTGACGCGTATCACATGGACACTTGTAAAGCCGATGTACTCAGATTTAGCTCGTTTCGATGTAAAACAGCTTGTTTCGTTGTATTAAGCACGAATACATGCTTTTCGCGCAGTTATAAGAGAAAAAGCTTTGACGCGTATCACACGAACACTTGTAAAACCGATGTGTTCAGATTTAACTCGCTCCGGTGTAAAACAGCTTGTTTCGTTGTTTTAAACAAGAATACATGCTTTTCGCGCAGTTACAAGAGAAAAAGATTTGACGCGTATCACATGGACATTTGTAAAACCGATGTGTTCAGATTAAGCTCGTTTCGGGCTAACACAGCTTGTTTCGTTGTGTTAAGCACGAATACATGCTTTTCGCGCAGTTACAAGAGAAAAAGTTTTGACGCGTATCACATGGACACTTGTAAAACCGATGCGTTCAGATTTAGCTCTTTTCGGTCTAAAACACCGTGTTTTGTTGTATTAAGCACGAATACATGCTTTTCGCACCGTTATGAGAAAAAGATTTGACGCGTATTACACAGACACTTGTAAAACCGATGTGTTCAGATTTAGCTCGTTTCGATGTAAAACAGCTTGTTTCGTTGTATTAAGCACGAAGACATGCTTTTCGCGCAGTTATAAGAGAAAAAGCTTTGACGCGTATCACACGGACACTTGTAAAACCGATGTGTTCAGATTAAGCTCGTTTCGGTCTAAAACACCGTGTTTTGTTGTATTAAGCACGAATACATGCTTTTCGCACCGTTATGAGAAAAAGATTTGAGTGTATCACAGAGACACTTGTAAAATAGATTTGTTCAGATTTAGCTCGTTTCAATGTAAAACAGCTTGTTTCTTTGTATTAAGCACGAATACATGCTTTTCGCGCAGTTATAAAAGAAAAAGCTTTGACGCGTATCACACAGACACTTGTAAAACCGATGTGTTCAGATTTAGCTCGTTTCGATGTAAAACAGCTTGTTTCGTTGTATTAAGCACGAATGCATGCTTTTCGCGCAGTTATAAGAGAAAAAGCTTTGACGCGTATCACACGGACACTTGTAAAACCGATGTGTTCAGATTTAACTCGCTCCGGTCTAAAACAGCTTGTTTCGTTGTTTTAAACAAGAATACATGCTTTTCGCGCAATTACAGGAGAAACTTTTGACGAGTATCACACGGACACTTGTAAAACCGATGTGTTCAGATATAGCTCGTTTCGGTCTAAACCAGCTTGTTTCGTTCTTTTAAGCAAGAATACATGTTTTTCGCGCAGTTACAGGAGAAAACGTTTTGACGCGTATCACATGGACACTTGTAAAACCGATGTCTTCAGATTTAGCTCGTTTCGGTCTAAAACAGCTTGTTTCGTTGTATTAAACACGAATACATGCTTTTCGCGCAGTTATAAGATAAAAAGTTTTTATAGGTATCACATGGACACTTGTAAAACCGATGTGTTCAGATCTAGCTCGCTTCGTTCTAAAACAGCTTGTTTCGTTGTTTTAAGCAAGAATACATGCTTTTCGCGCAGTTATAAGAGAAAAAGCTTTGACGCGTATCACACGGACACTTGTAAACCCGATGTGTTCAGATTTAGCTCGTTTCGGTCTAAAACAGCTTGTTTCGTTGTGTTAAGCACCAATACATGCTTTTCGCGCAGTTACAAGAGAAAAAGTTTTGACGCGTATCACATGGACACTTGTAAAACCGATGTGTTCAGATTTAGCTCGTTTCGGTCTAAAACACCGTGTTTTGTTGTATTAAGCACGAATACATGCTTTTCGCACCGTTATGAGAAAAAGATTTGAGTGTATCACAGAGACACTTGTAAAACCGATTTGTTCAGATTTAGCTCGTTTCGATGTAAAACAGCTTGTTTCGTTGTATTAGGCACGAATACATGCTTTTCGCGCAGTTATAAAAGAAAAAGCTTTGACGCGTATCACACAGACACTTGTAAAACCGATGTGTTCAGATTTAGCTCGTTTCGATGTAAAACAGCTTGTTTCGTTGTATTAAACACGAATACATGCTTTTCGCGCAGTTATAAGAGAAAAAGCTTTGACGTGTATCACACGGACACTTGTAAAACCGATGTGTTCAGATTTAACTCGCTCCGGTCTAAAACAGCTTGTTTCGTTGTTTTAAACAAAGAATACATGCTTTTCGCGCAATTACAGGAGAAAGTTTTGACGCGTATCACACGGACACTTGTAAAACCGATGTGTTCAGATTTAGTTCATTTCGGTCTAAAACAGCTTGATTCGTTGTATTAAGCACAAATACATGCTTTTCGCGCAGTTACAAGAGAAAACGTTTTGACGTGTATCACATGGACACTTGTAAAACCGATTGTTCAGATTTAGCTCGTTTCGGTCTAAAACACCGTGTTTTGTTGTATTAAGCACGAATACATGCTTTTCGCACCGTTATGAGAAAAAGATTTGAGTGTATCACAGAGACACTTGTAAAACCGATGTGTTCAGATTTAGCTCGTTTCGATGTAAAACAGCTTGTTTCGCTGTTTTAAGCAAGAATACATGCTTTTCCCGCAGTTATAACAGAAAAAGTTTTGACGAGTATCACACGGACACTTGTAAAACCGATGTGTTCAGATTTAGCTCGTTTCGGTATAAACCAGCTTGTTTCGTTGTTTTAAGCAAGAATACATGTTTTTCGCGCAGTTACAGGAGAAAACGTTTTGACGCATATCACATGGACAGTTGTAAAACCGATGTCTTCAGATTTAGCTCGTTTCGGTCTAAAACAGCTTGTTTCGTTGTATTAAACACGAATACATGCTTTTCGCGCAGTTATAAGATAAAAAGTTTTGATAGGTATCACATGGACACTTGTAAAACCGATGTGTTCAGATCTAGCTCGCTTCGTCCTAAAACAGCTTGTTTCGTTGTTTTAAGCAAGAATACATGCTTTTCGCGCAGTTATAAGAGAAAAAGTTTTGACGCGTATCACACGGACACTTGTAAAACCGATGTGTTCAGATTGAGCTCGTTTCGGTCTAAAACAGCTTGTTTCGTTGTGTTAAGCACCAATACATGCTTTTCGCGCAGTTACAAGAGAAAAAGTTTTGACGCGTATCACATGGACACTTGTAAAACCGATGTGTTCAGATTTAACTCGCTCCGGTGTAAAACAGCTTGTTTCGTTGTTTTAAACAAGAATACATGCTTTTCGCGCAGTTACAAGAGAAAAAGTTTTGACGCGTATCACATGGACATTTGTAAAACCGATGTGTTCAGATTAAGCTCGTTTCGATGTAAAACAACTTGTTGCGTTGTATTAAGCACGAATACATGCTTTTCGTGCAGTTATAAGAGAAAACGCTTTGACGCGTATCACACGGACACTTGTAAAACCGATGTGTTCAGATTTAGCTCGTTTCGTTCTAAAACAGCTTGTTTCGTTGTTTTAAGCAAGAATACATGCTTTTCGCGCAGTTATAAGAGAAAAAGTTTTGACGCGTATCACACGTACACTTGTAAAACCGATGTGTTCAGATTAAGCTCGTTTCGGTCTAAAACAGCTTGTTTCGTTGTGTTAAGCACGAATACATGCTTTTCGCGCAGTTAGAAGAGAAAAAGTTTTGACGCGTATCACATGGACACTTGTAAAACCAATGTGTGCAGATTTATCTCGTTTCGGTCTAAAACACCGTGTTTTGTTGTATTAAGCACGAATACATGCTTTTCGCACCGTTATGAGAAAAAGATTTGACGCGTATCACACACACTTGTAAAACCGATGTGTTCAGATTTAGCTCGTTTCGTTCTAAAACAGCTTGTTTCGTTGTTTTAAGCAAGAATACATGCTTTTCGCGCAATTATAGGAGAAAAAATTTTGGCGCGTATCACACAGACACTTGTAAAACCGATGTGTTCAGATTTAGTTCGTTTCGGTCTAAAACAGCTTGATTCGTTGTATTAAGCACAAATACATGCTTTTCGCGCAGTTACAAGAGAAAACGTTTTGACGCGTATCACATGGACACTTGTAAAACCGATGTGTTCAGATTTAGCTCGTTTCGGTCTAAAACACCGTGTTTTGTTGTATTAAGCACGAATACATGCTTTTCGCACCGTTATGAGAAAAAGATTTGAGTGTATCACAGAGACACTTGTAAAACCGATGTGTTCAGATTTAGCTCGTTTTGATGTAAAACAGCTTGTTTCGCTGTTTTAAGCAAGAATACATGCTTTTCCCGCAGTTATAACAGAAAAAGTTTTGACGAGTATCACACGGACACTTGTAAAACCGATGTGTTCAGATTTAGCTCGTTTCGGTATAAACCAGCTTGTTTCGTTGTTTTAAGCAAGAATACACGTTTTTTGCGCAGTTACAGGAGAAAACGTTTTGACGCATATCACATGGACACTTGTAAAACCGATGTCTTCAGATTTAGCTCGTTTCGGTCTAAAACAGCTTGTTTCGTTGTATTAAACACGAATACATGCTTTTCGCGCAGTTATAAGATAAAAAGTTTTGATAGGTATCACATGGACACTTGTAAAACCGATGTGTTCAGATCTAGCTCGCTTCGTCCTAAAACAGCTTGTTTCGTTGTTTTAAGCAAGAATACATGCTTTTCGCGCAGTTATAAGAGAAAAAGTTTTGACGCGTATCACACGGACACTTGTAAAACCGATGTGTTCAGATTGAGCTCGTTTCGGTCTAAAACAGCTTGTTTCGTTGTGTTAAGCACCAATACATGCTTTTCGCGCAGTTACAAGAGAAAAAGTTTTGACGCGTATCACATGGACACTTGTAAAACCGATGTGTTCAGATTTAGCTCGTTTCGGTCTAAAACACCGTGTTTTGTTGTATTAAGCACGAATACATGCTTTTCGCACCGTTATGAGAAAACGATTTGAGTGTATCACAGAGACACTTGTAAAACCGATTTGTTCAGATTTAGCTCGTTTCGATGTAAAACATCTTGTTTCGTTGTATTAAGCACGAATACATGCTTTCCGCGCAGTTATAAAAGAAAAAGCTTTGACGCGTATCACACAGACGCTTGTAAAGCCGATGTGTTCAGATTTAGCTCGTTTCGATGTAAAACAGCTTGTTTCGTTGTATTAAGCACGAATACATGCTTTTCGCGCAGTTATAAGAGAAAAAGCTTTGACGTGTATCACACGGACACTTGTAAAACCGATGTGTTCAGATTTAACTCGCTCCGGTCTAAAACAGCTTGTTTCGTTGTTTTAAACAAGAATACATGCTTTTCGCGCAATTACAGGAGAAAGTTTTGACGCGTATCACACGGACACTTGTAAAACCGATGTGTTCAGATTTAGTTCATTTCGGTCTAAAACAGCTTGATTCGTTGTATTAAGCACAAATACATGCTTTTCGCGCAGTTACAAGAGAAAACGTTTTGACGTGTATCACATGGACACTTGTAAAACCGATGTGTTCAGATTTAGCTCGTTTCGGTCTAAAACACCGTGTTTTGTTGTATTAAGCACGAATACATGCTTTTCGCACCGTTATGAGAAAAAGATTTGAGTGTATCACAGAGACACTTGTAAAACCGATGTGTTCAGATTTAGCTCGTTTCGATGTAAAACAGCTTGTTTCGTTGTTTTAAGCAAGAATACATGCTTTTCCCGCAGTTATAACAGAAAAAGTTTTGACGAGTATCACACGGACACTTGTAAAACCGATGTGTTCAGATATAGCTCGTTTCGGTCTAAACCAGCTTGTTTCGTTCTTTTAAGCAAGAATACATGTTTTTCGCGCAGTTACAGGAGAAAACGTTTTGACGCGTATCACATGGACACTTGTAAAACCGATGTCTTCAGATTTAGCTCGTTTCGGTCTAAAACAGCTTGTTTCGTTGTATTAAACACGAATACATGCTTTTCGCGCAGTTATAAGATAAAAAGTTTTTATAGGTATCACATGGACACTTGTAAAACCGATGTGTTCAGATCTAGCTCGCTTCGTTCTAAAACAGCGTGTTTCGTTGTTTTAAGCAAGAATACATGCTTTTCGCGCAGTTATAAGAGAAAAAGCTTTGACGCGTATCACACGGACACTTGTAAACCCGATGTGTTCAGATTTAGCTCGTTTCGGTCTAAAACAGCTTGTTTCGTTGTGTTAAGCACCAATACATGCTTTTCGCGCAGTTACAAGAGAAAAAGTTTTGACGCGTATCACATGGACACTTGTAAAACCGATGTGTTCAGATTTAGCTCGTTTCGGTCTAAAACACCGTGTTTTGTTGTATTAAGCACGAATACATGCTTTTCGCACCGTTATGAGAAAAAGATTTGAGTGTATCACAGAGACACTTGTAAAACCGATTTGTTCAGATTTAGCTCGTTTCGATGTAAAACAGCTTGTTTCGTTGTATTAGGCACGAATACATGCTTTTCGCGCAGTTATAAAAGAAAAAGCTTTGACGCGTATCACACAGACACTTGTAAAACCGATGTGTTCAGATTTAGCTCGTTTCGATGTAAAACAGCTTGTTTCGCTGTTTTAAGCAAGAATACATGCTTTTCCCGCAGTTATAACAGAAAAAGTTTTGACGAGTATCACACGGACACTTGTAAAACCGATGTGTTCAGATTTAGCTCGTTTCGGTATCAACCAGCTTGTTTCGTTGTTTTAAGCAAGAATACATGTTTTTCGCGCAGTTACAGGAGAAAACGTTTTGACGCATATCACATGGACAGTTGTAAAACCGATGTCTTCAGATTTAGCTCGTTTCGGTCTAAAACAGCTTGTTTCGTTGTATTAAACACGAATACATGCTTTTCGCGCAGTTATAAGATAAAAAGTTTTGATAGGTATCACATGGACACTTGTAAAACCGATGTGTTCAGATCTAGCTCGCTTCGTCCTAAAACAGCTTGTTTCGTTGTTTTAAGCAAGAATACATGCTTTTCGCGCAGTTATAAGAGAAAAAGTTTTGACGCGTATCACACGGACACTTGTAAAACCGATGTGTTCAGATTGAGCTCGTTTCGGTCTAAAACAGCTTGTTTCGTTGTGTTAAGCACCAATACATGCTTTTCGCGCAGTTACAAGAGAAAAAGTTTTGACGCGTATCACATGGACACTTGTAAAACCGATGTGTTCAGATTTAGCTCGTTTCGGTCTAAAACACCGTGTTTTGTTGTATTAAGCACGAATACATGCTTTTCGCACCGTTATGAGAAAAAGATTTGAGTGTATCACAGAGACACTTGTAAAACCGATTTGTTCAGATTTAGCTCGTTTCGATGTAAAACAGCTTGTTTCGTTGTATTAAGCACGAATACATGCTTTTCGCGCAGTTATAAAAGAAAAAGCTTTGACGCGTATCACACAGACACTTGTAAAACCGATGTGTTCAGATTTAGCTCGTTTCGATGTAAAACAGCTTGTTTCGTTGTATTAAGCACGAATACATGCTTTTCGCGCAGTTATAAGAGAAAAAGCTTTGACGTGTATCACACGGACACTTGTAAAACCGATGTGTTCAGATTTAACTCGCTCCGGTCTAAAACAGCTTGTTCCGTTGTTTTAAACAAGAATACATGCTTTTCGCGCAATTACAGGAGAAAGTTTTGACGCGTATCACACGGACACTTGTAAAACCGATGTGTTCAGATTTAGTTCATTTCGGTCTAAAACAGCTTGATTCGTTGTATTAAGCACAAATACATGCTTTTCGCGCAGTTACAAGAGAAAACGTTTTGACGTGTATCACATGGACACTTGTAAAACCGATGTGTTCAGATTTAGCTCGTTTCGGTCTAAAACACCGTGTTTTGTTGTATTAAGCACGAATACATGCTTTTCGCACCGTTATGAGAAAAAGATTTGAGTGTATCACAGAGACACTTGTAAAACCGATGTGTTCAGATTTAGCTCGTTTCGATGTAAAACAGCTTGTTTCGTTGTTTTAAGCAAGAATACATGCTTTTCCCGCAGTTATAACAGAAAAAGTTTTGACGAGTATCACACGGACACTTGTAAAACCGATGTGTTCAGATATAGCTCGTTTCGGTCTAAACCAGCTTGTTTCGTTCTTTTAAGCAAGAATACATGTTTTTCGCGCAGTTACAGGAGAAAACGTTTTGACGCGTATCACATGGACACTTGTAAAACCGATGTCTTCAGATTTAGCTCGTTTCGGTCTAAAACAGCTTGTTTCGTTGTATTAAACACGAATACATGCTTTTCGCGCAGTTATAAGATAAAAAGTTTTTATAGGTATCACATGGACACTTGTAAAACCGATGTGTTCAGATCTAGCTCGCTTCGTTCTAAAACAGCTTGTTTCGTTGTTTTAAGCAAGAATACATGCTTTTCGCGCAGTTATAAGAGAAAAAGCTTTGACGCGTATCACACGGACACTTGTAAACCCGATGTGTTCAGATTTAGCTCGTTTCGGTCTAAAACAGCTTGTTTCGTTGTGTTAAGCACCAATACATGCTTTTCGCGCAGTTACAAGAGAAAAAGTTTTGACGCGTATCACATGGACACTTGTAAAACCGATGTGTTCAGATTTAGCTCGTTTCGGTCTAAAACACCGTGTTTTGTTGTATTAAGCACGAATACATGCTTTTCGCACCGTTATGAGAAAAAGATTTGAGTGTATCACAGAGACACTTGTAAAACCGATTTGTTCAGATTTAGCTCGTTTCGATGTAAAACAGCTTGTTTCGTTGTATTAGGCACGAATACATGCTTTTCGCGCAGTTATAAAAGAAAAAGCTTTGACGCGTATCACACAGACACTTGTAAAACCGATGTGTTCAGATTTAGCTCGTTTCGATGTAAAACAGCTTGTTTCGTTGTATTAAACACGAATACATGCTTTTCGCGCAGTTATAAGAGAAAAAGCTTTGACGTGTATCACACGGACACTTGTAAAACCGATGTGTTCAGATTTAACTCGCTCCGGTCTAAAACAGCTTGTTTCGTTGTTTTAAACAAGAATACATGCTTTTCGCGCAATTACAGGAGAAAGTTTTGACGCGTATCACACGGACACTTGTAAAACCGATGTGTTCAGATTTAGTTCATTTCGGTCTAAAACAGCTTGATTCGTTGTATTAAGCACAAATACATGCTTTTCGCGCAGTTACAAGAGAAAACGTTTTGACGTGTATCACATGGACACTTGTAAAACCGATTGTTCAGATTTAGCTCGTTTCGGTCTAAAACACCGTGTTTTGTTGTATTAAGCACGAATACATGCTTTTCGCACCGTTATGAGAAAAAGATTTGAGTGTATCACAGAGACACTTGTAAAACCGATGTGTTCAGATTTAGCTCGTTTCGATGTAAAACAGCTTGTTTCACTGTTTTAAGCAAGAATACATGCTTTTCCCGCAGTTATAACAGAAAAAGTTTTGACGAGTATCACACGGACACTTGTAAAACCGATGTGTTCAGATTTAGCTCGTTTCGGTATAAACCAGCTTGTTTCGTTGTTTTAAGCAAGAATACGTTTTTCGCGCAGTTACAGGAGAAAACGTTTTGACGCATATCACATGGACAGTTGTAAAACCGATGTCTTCAGATTTAGCTCGTTTCGGTCTAAAACAGCTTGTTTCGTTGTATTAAACACGAATACATGCTTTTCGCGCAGTTATAAGATAAAAAGTTTTGATAGGTATCACATGGACACTTGTAAAACCGATGTGTTCAGATCTAGCTCGCTTCGTCCTAAAACAGCTTGTTTCGTTGTTTTAAGCAAGAATACATGCTTTTCGCGCAGTTATAAGAGAAAAAGTTTTGACGCGTATCACACGGACATTTGTAAAACCGATGTGTTCAGATTGAGCTCGTTTCGGTCTAAAACAGCTTGTTTCGTTGTGTTAAGCACCAATACATGCTTTTCGCGCAGTTACAAGAGAAAAAGTTTTGACGCGTATCACATGGACACTTGTAAAACCGATGTGTTCAGATTTAACTCGCTCCGGTGTAAAACAGCTTGTTTCGTTGTTTTAAACAAGAATACATGCTTTTCGCGCAGTTACAAGAGAAAAAGTTTTGACGCGTATCACATGGACATTTGTAAAACCGATGTGTTCAGATTAAGCTCGTTTCGATGTAAAACAACTTGTTGCGTTGTATTAAGCACGAATACATGCTTTTCGTGCAGTTATAAGAGAAAACGCTTTGACGCGTATCACACGGACACTTGTAAAACCGATGTGTTCAGATTTAGCTCGTTTCGTTCTAAAACAGCTTGTTTCGTTGTTTTAAGCAAGAATACATGCTTTTCGCGCAGTTATAAGAGAAAAAGTTTTGACGCGTATCACACGTACACTTGTAAAACCGATGTGTTCAGATTAAGCTCGTTTCGGTCTAAAACAGCTTGTTTCGTTGTGTTAAGCACGAATACATGCTTTTCGCGCAGTTAGAAGAGAAAAAGTTTTGACGCGTATCACATGGACACTTGTAAAACCAATGTGTGCAGATTTATCTCGTTTCGGTCTAAAACACCGTGTTTTGTTGTATTAAGCACGAATACATGCTTTTCGCACCGTTATGAGAAAAAGATTTGACGCGTATCACACACACTTGTAAAACCGATGTGTTCAGATTTAGCTCGTTTCGTTCTAAAACAGCTTGTTTCGTTGTTTTAAGCAAGAATACATGCTTTTCGCGCAATTATAGGAGAAAAAATTTTGGCGCATATCACACAGACACTTGTAAAACCGATGTGTTCAGATTTAGTTCGTTTCGGTCTAAAACAGCTTGATTCGTTGTATTAAGCACGAATACATGCTTTTCGCGCAGTTACAAGAGAAAACGTTTTGACGCGTATCACATGGACACTTGTAAAACCGATGTGTTCAGATTTAGCTCGTTTCGGTCTAAAACAGCTTGTCTCGTTGTGTTAAGCACGAATACATGCTTTCCGCGCAGTTATAAAAGAAAAAGCTTTGACGCGTATCACACAGACGCTTGTAAAGCCGATGTGTTCAGATTTAGCTCGTTTCGATG